>NC_138535.1:34915346-35515346 GCF_964234715.1 Podarcis melisellensis | reverse complement strand
TGGTGCTCCGCCATGACCTCCCTGCCAATTTGGATACAATAAAGGAACTGGAGGCCCCTCGACTGTCCTCGGGTCCAGTATTGGACCACTTCGACCGGATATCCCCAGCTGATGTGGACAGACTCCTCCGAGCTGGAAAGGCCACCACCTGTCCTCTCGACTCGTGCCCGTCTTGGCTGATTAGAGCGTGTCCAGACGAGGTGCGGGCCCTCCTGGGGGATATCATCAATTTGTCCCTTGGCACGGGGACATTCCCTGCAGAACTGAAGGAGGCAGTGGTGTGCCCGCTCTTAAAGAAAACATCATTAGATCCTTTAGATCTATCCAATTACCGCCCGGTTTCAAATCTTCCGTTCCTGGGTAAGGTGATTGAGAGAGCGGTTGCCGAACAGCTTGGTAGGTTTCTGGATGAAACATCGGCTCTGGATCCATTCCAGTCCGGCTTCCGCGCGGGTCATGGGACCGAGACGGCTCTGGTTGCCCTAACAGATGATCTTCGTAGACAGCTGGATCGAGGCGGGTCAGGGCTGCTGATTCTTCTAGATCTGTCAGCAGCTTTCGACATGGTCGATCACGAACTCCTGGACCACCGCCTTGCCGACGTGGGGATTCAGGGCACAGTCCTTCAATGGCTGCGCTCGTTTCTCTCTGGTCGGGGACAGAGGGTGGCGCTTGCGGGGGAATTGTCATCGCGCCACTCCTTGGTGTGTGGAGTACCTCAGGGTGCAATACTCTCCCCGATGCTTTTCAACATCTTTATGCGCCCCCTCGCCCAGCTTGTTCGGAGTTTTGGGCTGGGTTGCCATCAGTATGCTGATGACACCCAACTCTATCTGTTGATGGATGGCCATCCTGACTCGGCCCCAGACACACTGACCAGATGTTTGGAAGCTGTGGCTGGATGGTTACGAGGGAGCCGGTTGAAGCTAAATCCTTCGAAGACAGAGGTCCTGTGGCTGGGACGGGACGATATGGAATTGGGGGGGGGGTCAACTCCCATGTCTTGCGGGGGTGCACTTAGTGCCAGCACCATCCGTTAAGAGTTTGGGTGTAATCTTTGACACCTCCCTTTCCATGGAGGTGCAGACTGCAGCTATAACAAAGGCAGCATTTTTTCATCTCCGCCAAGCTAAGCAGTTGGCTCCTTACCTCTCTCGCCCTGACCTAGCCACTGTGATCCATGCGACGGTCACCTCCAGCCTGGATTATTGTAACTCGCTCTGCGTGGGGCTGCCCTTGAGACTGACCCAGAAACTCCAGCAGGTGCAGAATGCTGCAGCGAGACTCCTTACGGGGTCTTCGCTGCGAGACCACATTCACCCGGTGCTATACCAGCTGCACTGGCTCCCGGTGGAGTACAGGATCAGGTTTAAGGTGCTGGTTTTAACCTTTAAAGCCCTATACGGCCTAGGACCCTCGTACCTACGGGACCGCCTCTCCTGGTATGCCCCACAGAGAAACTTACGGTCTTCAAATAAAAACATCTTGAAGGTCCCAGGCCACAGAGAAGTTAGGCTGGCCTCAACTAGAGCCAGGGCTTTTTCGGCTGTGGCTCCGATCTTGTGGAACGCTCTGTCACTAGAGACTAGGGCCCTGCGGGACTTGTCATCTTTCCGCAGGGCCTGCAAGACAGAGCTGTTCCACCAGGCCTTTGGCCAGGGCACAGCCTGACTCCCTCCCTCGGCAATCTTCATGGAGCTCTGGCACAATGGTTGCCAGTGGCTTGATTTGAACCAATTTTATAATGAATGATTTTAGAGTGTTGTTTGTGCTGTACTTTTGTACTGTTTTATTGTTGTTAGCCGCCCCGAGCCCGGCTTTGGCTGGGGAGGGCGGGATATAAATAAAAATTTTTATTATTATTATTATTATTATTATTCATCTGTGGTTCCAAATTGCTCCTCCCAGAATCTCGCTAGTGGTTTAGGTTTATCTGGGAACAGGCTGTGGAACTCCTCCGCAAGATACCCATCATTGATAGCCTCCGCTGGAACCCACGTGTTTTCTGACTCGGGTTCTCCCTCCCAAGCTACCAAGTACTCCACCTGGCGCCCTCACCATCTTGAATCGAGTATTTCCGTGGCTTGGTTGTGGTGTTCCCAAGTTCATCTTAAGTTCCTGGTGCAAGGCCTCCATTTATTCCACAAACTGCTCTGCCGCAGGTACGCTCCCCCCTTCCTCCCCCCTCCCCGGGAAGGCCCTGGGGTAACACCCATAATTGGCCATGAACGGGCTCATTCCTGTGGAAGCCCGCCTCGACCTGTAGCAAGCCCATGAGCTTCCTCCAGAACCGGGAAGTAAATTGTTTCCCGCGATCCGAGATGACCCTCAAGGGAGCCCCATGCAGCCTGAAGATGTGATCTACAAACAACCTGGCTGTTTCCTCTGCCGTTACCGCATGCGAGCAAGCTATGAAATGGCACATTTTTGTTAGCAGATCGACTACTACCATGACTGCTGTCTTCCCCCTTGATTTGGGCAAATCTGTCATACCCGGCGTGGGTAAGGGTTCCAGTAACCCTGCGGGTGCAGCCCTCTCCCCCTTTGCCCTCTGGCAGCGGTCGCACCCCCGTACATATTCCCGTACATCTTCCCTTACCCTTGGCCACCAGAACTGCCTGGTGACAAGCAACATGGTTTTGTGTTGACCAAAATGTCCCGCTGTTGGATTGTCGTGGAGTTGTTTGAGTACCCTTCCCCTCAAGGTCTCCCCTGGTACGTACAGCGCTCCCTTGTAGTACAGTACCCCTTCCTTTTCCTCAAACCCTCCCTGGTTTTCCCTTCCGTTCCGGAGTTCCCTGATTTTTGTTTGAGCGAGTTCGTCGTTTCTAGTAAGCCCGGCTAGTTCTCGTTTCCCAACCAACACTCCCCCACACACACCCATCGGTTCTCGGGGAACACGTGTCTGACTTGCGGCGGTCCCTCTCCTTCCATGTACTCCGGCTTCCGGGAGAGAGCATCTGCTCTTACGTTCTCCTCCCCCGGCACGTACCGGATCTCGAAGAAAAACATGGAGAACTCCTGTGCCCATCGAATCTGTCTCTGGTTGAGTACTCGCGCAGTCCTCCAGTATTCCAAGTTCTTGTGATCCGTACACACCTGGATCTCGTGCTGCTTCCCTATTAGCAGATGTCTCCATCGTCAAAATGCTGCATAAATTGCAAGCAGTTTGCGGTCATACACCGTGTAGTTTTGCTCCGACTTGCTCAGCTTCCTCGAGAAAAAGGCGCACGGCCTCCAGCTCTGCTGGGGCCCCGGCTGCAACAGTACCGCTCCGATGGCCCGGTCTGACGCATCGGTCTCCAGCCTCATTGGCTTCTGCAGATCCACGTGCAGGAGCTGCTCTTCCGAAGCGAACGCCTTCTTCAGCCTTTCGAAGGATTGCTGGGCACTTTCTGTCCAGACGAACTTCTTTTTGCTACTGAGACAATCTGTGATAGGCGCTGTCAAGTGGGCGAAGTTCCTGATGAACTTCCGGTAGAAGTTGCTGAACCTCTGCCCCTGGCTACGTTTAAGCGTCAGGCTCAATTTCAGACAGTGTCTCTGTTTCAGGATCCAGCACTCTATCAAGCACTATTTCAGACTCAGGCTGTGGATCTCGGCTGTGGCTCTAGGCTCCGTCTGTGGCTCTGGCTGTGGCTCTGGCTCTCTTTCAGGGTCTGGTTCTGAATGAAGATCTGGTTCTGACACTGATTCAGGGTCTCATGATGGCTCTTCCTCTGCCTCTGACCCAGCTATATTTCAGGGTCTGGCTCTTTTTCAGGCTCTGGTTCTGAATTAGGGTTTTGCTCTGGCTCTGGCTGTGTCTCTGGCTCTGGCTCCAGCTCCGGCACTGTATCAAGTACTGTTGTAGACTCAGGCTGTGGCTCTAGGCTGTGGCTGTGGCTGTTGCTCTGGTTCGGGCTGTGGCTCTTTTTCAGGCTCTGGTTCTGAATGAGGGCTTGGTTATGGCACTGATTCAGGGTCTCGCTCTGTCTCTGGCTGTGTCTCTGTTGCACCACAAACGGTGGTTTGTTGTTGTTGTTATTTTCTTTCTGGGGTGGGACAAATGTTTAGTTGGGGCGGGGATTATTTTAAGTTTAGCATAATTGTTTCTTGCTTTGTTTTTCTTTTACTATTTTTTTAGGTTATTGTATAGTTTGTATTTTGCTTTTTAAGGGGAAAGGGTCAGGGCTGCCTGGGAGGGGGCCTCAGCCAACAGAATGGCTGGGGCAGGTTCCCTACGGGGGGATGTATTGGAACACCCAATCTCTGTTATCGCGGGTGGGAGGAGCAGTTGCGCTAAGACCAGACCACATCTTTACCGAAGATCTGGTTCTGACTCTGATTCTGATTCTCTGATTCTGGCTCTCTATCTGGAAGGAGCCATTTTCATCATGTTCTCTCTTATATTATAGCTGGCTGTAAATTTGAAATTTACATTCCATCAGTTTTCCCCATCTTTTAGCATAATTGGACGGCCCACATCTTGGGCCCACTTTATCATTGAAGCCTTAACCTCCTCATCCATTACTTCGTAGTCTAAAAGAAGTCTATAGATTTTTGCGATTATTTTGGTTTTACTATTCAGTAGTTCTCTATCAAATCTTGAAGGCTCCTTTTCAAAATCTATCTGCTTATCCTGTCTGAACACTTCATTCACCTGGACGTAATCTAGCCAACTAGAAAAGTGATCTTTTATTTTCTCATAACTTATCAATATTAGTTGACCCTCCTCCTCCCCCCTTAATATTGTGTTATACGTTATCCAGTTCTCTTTGATGTTGTTCCTTTTTTTAACAGCGATTGCTTCTAGTGGAGAGTTCCATCTTGGGGTTTTCTGTTCCAAATATCTTTTGTATTTTCCCCATACCTTATTGTAATGGGAATTGGGGTTGCTTGTGCGTAAGCCACAAACTGCTCCAAGCTGGTTGTATGGCTAAACCTTTCCCTGGCTTGACAGCCCTTACAACGCGACTGTCTCAGTCACTGGCAGAATCCGTCAGTGGGCGTTTCCTGAATTTCTTCCAACATAAAAATTCCTTGACTCCAAGTCCGCCTAGTCTCTGTGCGGAAGCTTTCTGCGCAGCGTAGGCGTGCCAAGCGGAGGTCCTGTGTGTTACCATAAAGCACCAAAGCTGCAGCAAGCAAAGGCTCTAGCCGCTCAGTCAGCTGCTTGTGGCTGGAAAGCCAAACAGGATGTTTGTGACTGTTGCCATGGGAACAAAGGGGCAGTCCATTCTGTACTGAGCACCGGATGTTAGCTCAGTGTGTGTGTCAGATGACCCGTACTGGAAGTACATGGGTGGAGTTTATTCTTACTGCTGTGGAGTGCAGACATGTTTCTCTGTACTGATGTAAAGAGACAGAAATAAAGGATGTAAATAGATTTCTGTCTGAATCTTTCCCCTCCCTGGGGGACACCAAAGGGGAGAGAGGAAGAACGGTGTGTTCCTCTCACACATCTGAGATGAATCGCCGAGACCTCGCCTGCTTATCAGCAGAGTGGCGCAGCGGGGAGGTCGACAAGGAATATCTGCCGGTGCCTACGTTGTGGCACATTCCTCTGACCCAGGCAGAATTCCAACAGTGGTAGCAGATGCCGGTTGCTGGTTTCCTCGATCCATGGAAGTCTGCAAAAAGAGTAGCAGAGCTGCTGTTTTCATCACTCCATGGAAGCCTGAGGTGAGAAAGCTGATCCTCTGCAGCCAGAAGCTGACCAGAAGAAGCTGACAGCCAAAGCCACGGAGCCCAAGGTATGAGATTTTCGGGCTTAAAAGAGTGAACGCAGATTGAGTTATTCTCTGCTTCACGGGGAGCAGCGTTTGGGAAAAACAGCTCCGAGTGGGAAG
Source organism: Podarcis melisellensis (assembly GCF_964234715.1). NCBI lineage: Eukaryota > Metazoa > Chordata > Lepidosauria > Squamata > Lacertidae > Podarcis > Podarcis melisellensis. The sequence continues at coordinate 35,509,515 of NC_138535.1, read as the reverse complement.
AGGCTTGCATTCCAGAGCTTCTTGTGGTTTCCTGTACAAGGGAAGAAATGCACTGTTGCTAAGCAACGCCCGCCAGTCAAGTGGAAAGTTACTCGAGAGGGCTGGACAGTCAGGCTATGCCTCAGAGAGGCAAAAACAAAGTTTGTTGTGACTAGGCTCTCATGAAGTCCCTTTGGAAAGGGACTTTCCAAAGCAGCTAGCGTTAAGAGCTGCCAGGTGCACAAGAGTGCAAACAAACAAGCTTTTGGATTTTAGAGGCTTGTGTTTGAGAGTTAATGCAAGGACTCAAAAATGGATGCTAAGAAGGGCGGAGGCTTGCCTTCTCCACCCCTCCTGACCAATGACAATTATGCATCTTGGTCTATTAAGATGAAGGCCCTGTTGCAGAATCAGAGACTGTTGATTCTCCAGCTCCGGCACTGTATCAAGTCCTGTTGCAGACTCAGGCTGTGGCTCTAGGCTGTGGCTGTTGCTCTGGTTCGGGCTGTGGCTCTTTTTCAGGCTCTGGTTCTGAATGAGGGCTTGGTTATGGCACTGATTCAGGGTCTCGCTCTGTCTCTGGCTGTGTCTCTGTTGCACCTCAAACGGTGGTTTGTTGTTGTTGTTATTTTCTTTCTGGGGTGGGACTGTTCGTGTGAATATAAATCCTGCATCCAGCCAGGCTTCCCTGCGCAGCCTCTGTGTCTCCGAAGCTGGCCTAGCAGGATAGCCGAGTAGCAGCGGTCCTGCGTCCGTGTGAGAAAAAGGGATAAATCAAGTCCAGAGACAGTTCGGTTCTTATCTCTAGTAGCGTTTATTTACAAGCCATAAATCAGTCTCTTTCCATCAGAGCTTTCCGGCATTTCTCTGTGCCAAAAGCACACACAGCCTGCAGCCTCGGAGCTGAGCTGTGTCTCTCAGGCAGAAGCGAAAGCAAGTCTGCTCACAGACTGTGACGCACTTCTCTGCGTCAAGCTCCTCCCAGATACAGGACACCACGGAGTTTTAACCCTGTCTGTTCCAAACTCCACACCCCCTCTTGTATTGCATCTGGGGACAATAGCCAACAATGCTTTCCCCATACACAGAACTCCTCGTGCTTCTGGAAGGTTAATGGTTTTGTGAAACCATCAGCGAGGTTCTTTGTTGAGGGACAGTATTTCAGAGCAACTAGCCCCTCACGAACGCTCTGACACACATTTTGAAAACGTATGTCCAAATGTTTGGTCCTCACCTTTAATTGCCCCGTCTCAGCCAATTTAAGGCACGGTTGATTGTCTTCATGCACCACAACGGGCAGACAATTCTCTCCACAGATTTCCTCGACCAAACACACATAGAACTCCAGCTCTCTGCAAGCATCTGATAGCGCACTGAACTCAGCTTCAGTAGACGAAAGCGCTATGAGATTTTGCTTCCGGGACCTCCACCCAATCACTGAGTCCCCAAACTTCACCACTAGGCCTGACACTGATCTGCAGTCCTCAGAGTTACCCTAATCTGCGTCCACAAAGCAAGTCAGTTTGACTTCTCCTTGGGCTGGCAACCTAAGACAAAAATCTTTGGTATCTTGCAGGTAATGCAGCACCCGCTTTATACCGTTCCAGACCTGCACACTAGGACTTGAAGCCTCTCTACTGAGCAGATTGACAGCAAATGCAATGTCTGGCCTGCTCCACTGTGACAGATACAACAGACTACCCAGAGCTGACTGAAAGAGTTCAGTATTTTCGAACACCACGCGTTCTACTTGCTGACACTCCTTCACGTATCCAGTCTCCATGGGTGATCTGGCACCTGCACAATCAGACATTCTGAACTTCTCAAGCAACTGTTCAATCTTACCTTTCTGGCAAAGCAAGAAGCTTCCATCACTTGCTTTTGTGATCTGCACGCCTAAATAGGACTTGACATCTCCAAGCTGCTTTAGCTTGAACCGCTTTCCAAGCTCTTTAGCAAACTTCTCCACCTGTTCACCTGTCTGTGTCATGACTAAGATATCATCAACAAACACCTGCACCACTTGCTGTTTTACGCCTGAACCTCTAATGTAAAGACAACTGTCTGCAAGAGATCTCTTAAAACCTAGCTCTTCTAAGGCTTCATGTAGGCACATATTCCAATTCCTGGCAGATTGGCGTAATCCATAGATGGATTTGTGCAACCGCCACACGATGCCTGGCTCACTGACTTCAAACCCTGGAGGAGGAAGCATGTACAACTCCTCCTTGAGATCTGAGTTCAGGTAGGCGACATCTACATCAAAATGGTTCACCTTCCAACCTCTCTGTGCTGCTATCGCCAAAAGCATTCTTAGAGTCTCCGCTCGTGACGTTGGCAAATACACCTCCGTGAAGTGGACACCCTTTTTCTGTGTGAATCCTCGGGCCACTAATCTCACTTTATACTGTGGTTCTCCCGCTTCTGTGGGTTTCAAACGGTAAACCCACCTGCAACTAACAGCTCTCTGGTTAGCCGGCAGCTGAGTGAGTGAGAACACACCAAGAGACTCCATTGAGTTCATCTCCTTCTGCATCGCCTCACGCCATTTGCTGGCTTCTTCCTGAGGCAACTTTTGAACATCCTCAAAGGATTCAGGTTCACATCTAGCCACACCAACCCAGACACTAGTGGCTTCATACCTTTCAGGTGGCTTTCCCTTGGTTGATCTTGCTGACCTCCTCAGCGTGAATTCTGGAACTGCGCCTGATTCACCTGGATCAGCCCTACTATCCTCTGTGTCTGAAACATCCCCCTCTGACTTGCTGCGCCGTTTCGGGCGTACAGCTGGTTCTGCTGGCGAGGATGGTTCACTCCTTAGCTCAGACTTGACAGAAACCTGTGGAGGGGTCCTGGGACTCCCTTTTGGAGCGATACGGAGCCTCCCCCTTGGAGATCCCTGCTCTGGACTCTGTGGCTGTGGACCGTGCATCTCAGCAACAGGTTCAGCCTCGTCCTCCTCCTCTTCCTCACCTGAGTCTAACAGAACATCCGGGTTCCCATGAAGACGTTTCCACCCACTCTGCTCACAAAACTCAGCACTGCCACTAATAAGCAGCTTAGACTGGTTGCCAGTAGGGTATGCAAAATGCCACACCTTTGAACCCGGCTCATAGCCTACAAAGATCATCTTCCTGGACCTTGGCTCACCCTTTCTGCGCATGGCCTTTGGAATGAGAACCCAAGCCTGAGAACCAAAGACATGAAAGTTGTGTACTTTCGGCTTCTTCTGATGCAACAAGAAATACGGTGTGTTGCCTACACTGGAATTGTACACCCCGTTTTGCAAAAAACATGCTGTCTTATAACTCTCAGCCCAAAAGCGCTGTGGTAAACCCGAGTCTGCCAGCATAGCGTTTGCAGATTCCTGTAGTGTGAGAAACTTTCTCTCTGCAACCCCATTCTGTTGCGGAGAGTGGGGGGTCGTCAGTCGATGACTGATGCCCTTCTGCCTGAAAAACGATTGCAGCGCAGAACCTGTGAACTCCCCCCCCCCCCGATCAGATTGAAAGGAAATCACCCTGGTAGTGAACTGCAGCTCTATCGCTGTGATCCAATCCCTGATCAGCGCAGCTGCTTCTGACTTACATTTAAGCGCAAAAACCCAAGAAAATTTTGAAAAATCGTCAATCAGAACCAGAATCCATTTTGACCCAGCTAAAGAAGGTGTTGGCATGGGACCTGACAAATCTGCACGCACAAGTTTAAAGTGTTTGCTGGTTCTCCTCTCTGACCTGGGATATGTGCATGTTGTGACCTTCGACTGCTTACAGGCTTGACAATCTAGGTATTTGTCACAAGCCTTGAACCTACAACCAATGGTGTTTTCTGCAGCTTTTCGCACAAGCGACCACCCAGCGTGCCCAAAATTTCGGTACCACATGTGTATACAATAATTGTGTGGTGGGACGTTTGCACACTGCACATGGGCATCTTCAATGGACTCTCCACTAGCCCCATTTTCCACCAGCCCCATTTTTCCACCAGTCCCATTTTCAACAGGCATTTGCACCAGAAAGAGCCTGTCTTTTCGCTCAACACTGTAGACCTTCTTCCCATCCCTGTAAAAGGAGCACAAATTGTTAGAGAACAGAACATCGAACCCATCATCATTTAGTGCTGGCACACTTAAAAGAGAGTGTGCAAGCTCTGGGACCACAAAAGCCTGCACCCAATGATCCAAGAAAGAACAATATAAAAACCCAGATTCAGTCAATGGTCTCTGAGACCCATCTGCTAATTTGACATAGCGTTCAGTTTTAACTGTCTTGCAGTTCCTCAGGAACTCTCTAGATGGCACTAGACTGTGAGAAGCTCCAGAGTCGATAATAAGAGATAAAGTGTCTCTCTGGCTGTTTTCCAAAGCTGCCATGGCGTTGCTCGCACCCCCACCGGTTGCCATGGACACAGCCTCCCCCCGACCAAGGCTTTTGCCTTTTCCCAGAGACGCCGTCGCAGCTGTGAGGTGATAAGATGCCTTGTCTTTGTTTTTCTCCTGGCCTGCCGCTTTCCCACGTCGCTGCTGAGAACTGGCCTTGGGAAACTGCTTTGTTGACATTCCACTCCAGCTGGTGTCCTTGGCAGCCTGGGCTTCAAGTGGATGCTTCCCAGCGCTGTTGGAGGTTGCAGCAAAGCACAAACAACTTTCGGAGACTTTCGCTTTCTCAGAGCTCTTGGATCGGCCTGCACCCCCACTCTTGGGTGCACTGTTGCCTGAGGAACAGCTTGCCACTGCTTTCCTCTTTTCAGCTCTCAGCCTTTCTCCTGTACACAGTCCATCACACAGACGTGTTGAAGCATTGCAACAGCTTCCCAACATAGTGCCAGCCCCCACTGGGCTTTCTGGGCATCCTTCAGCCCCTCCTGGGCTTCCATCCCCTTCTGGTCTGGCTCCCGCTGAGCTTTCACACAGACTCCTCAGCGCCTGCCAGGCAGCCTGGGCCAATTTAATGCACTCCAGATGAGGCAACAGCAAAGCGTCCAGAGATGCTTGCAACATGCAAAGCTGCCTCTGCTCTCTCTCCTTCAGCAGAGCAGTAGCTAGCGTGGGTGGGGCCGGCTCCTTCTGGACTGGACTCCAGAGCCCTGTGGCCACAAACCACCCCCTGGCTCTTCTTGACCAGGCCTCCCAATTGGCCCCATTTAATCTTTCGAGGGGGATATTGAAACTCTCATGGCCCTGCTGTGCCTGAGCAGCCATCTTCCACCCACCAGGGCTTAAAGCGTACTAACTCTGCCAGCAAGCTGGACCTCCGAAGCAGCCGTCTCTCTTGGCTCTTGGCTCCGATCACCAGCATCTCCCACTGCCCTTCCTGGCAGGAGATCACAGCAACTCAAAGCTGACAGTCTTCCTCCCTTCTCACACTTGTCAGGAAACACGGAACTTCCATAACCTGTTCGTGTGAATATAAATCCTGCGTCCAGCCAGGCTTCCCTGCGCAGCCTCTGTGTCTCCGAAGCTGGCCTAGCAGGATAGCAGAGTAGCAGCGGTCCTGCGTCCGTGTGAGAAAAAGGGATAAATCAAGTCCAGAGACAGTTCGGTTCTTATCTCTAGTAGCGTTTATTTACAAGCCATAAATCAGTCTCTTTCCATCAGAGCTTTCCGGCATTTCTCTGTGCCAAAAGCACACACAGCCTGCAGCCTCGGAGCTGAGCTGTGTCTCTCAGGCAGAAGCGAAAGCAAGTCTGCTCACAGACTGTGACGCACTTCTCTTCGTCAAGCTCCTCCCAGATACAGGACACCACGGAGTTTTAACCCTGTCTGTTCCAAACTCCACAGGGACAAATGTTTAGTTGGGGCGGGGATTATTTTAAGTTTAGCATAATTGTTTCTTGCTTTCTTTTTCTTTTACTATTTTTTTTTAGGTTATTGTATAATTTGTATTTTGCTTTTTAAGGGGAAAGGGTCAGGGCTGCCTGGGAGGGGGCCTCAGCCAACAGAATGGCTGGGGCAGGTTCCCTACGGGGGGATGTATTGGAACACCCAATCTCTGTTATCGCGGGTGGGAGGAGCAGTTGCGCTAAGACCAGACCATGTCTTTACCGAAGACCTGGTTCTGACTCTGATTCTGATTTTCTGATTCTGGCTCTCTATCAAGGGCTGTTTCAGACTCAGGCTGTGGCTATGGCTGTTGCTCTGGTTCTGAATCAGGGTCTCGCTCTGGCTCTGGCTCTGGCACTCTATCAAGGACTGTTTCAGACTTAGGCTGTGGCTGTGGCTCTGGCTCTGTTTCCATTCTTACAATGGAATGTACACAAAACAATAATCCTCTCTTAGATTTTTTGGGATCTCTTTATCTAAAATACTTTATAGAAATGCCTCCGTTTTTTTCATAAAAGTTATCCCCATCATCTTTTTTAATTCATCGTATATTCCCCCCCCCAAATCTTAATCTTTTCACATGTCCACAACATGTGGCTCATGTCACCGTCATTTCCTCCACATCTCCAACAAGCATTCGCCAAATTTTTATACATTCTTGATCATCTGGAAGGAGTGAGGTACCACCTACGAGCCATTTTCATCATGTTCTCTCTTATATTATAACTGGCTGTAAATTTCAAATTTCCATTCCATCAGTTTTCCCCATCTTTTAGCATAATTGGACGGCCCACATCTTGGGCCCACTTTATCATTGAAGCCTTAACCTCCTCATCCATTACTTCGTAGTCTAAAAGAAGTCTATAGATTTTTGCGATTATTTTGGTTTTACTATTCAGCAGTTCTCTATCAAATCTTGAAGGCTCCTTTTCAAAACCTATCTGCTTATCCTGTCTAAACACTTCATTCACCTGGAAGTAATCTAGCCAACTAGAAAAGTGATCTTTTATTTTCTCATAACCTATCAATATTAGTTGACCCTCCTCCTCCCCCCTTAATATTGTGTTATACGTTATCCAGTTCTCTTTTTTTAACAGCGATTGCTTCTAGTGGAGAGTTCCATCTTGGGGTTTTCTGTTCCAAATATCTTTTGTATTTTCCCTATACCTTATATATAGCATTTCTTATTATATGATTTGAAAAACTCCTATGCATCTTTATTTTCCCATAATTAAGATAGCCATGCCACCCAAAACGGGTGTCATGACCTTCTAGATCTAAAATATCCCAATTTTTTAATAAATACCAATCTTTCAACCAGAGAAGACATGAGGCTTCGTAATATAGCTTCAAATCCGGCAACCCGTAGCCACCTCTTTCTACAGTATCTATTAATATCTTATGCTTTACTCTTGGTCTTTTACCCTTCCACAAAAATTTAGAAATTTCTTTTTGCCACTTGTTGATACTGCTGGTCTTTCCTGTAATTGGAATCGTTTGGAATAGAAAGAGTAGCTTCGGTAAAACTATCATTTTAATTACCGAAATACGGCCCAGGAATGATAAATTTAACCTTGTCCATGTCTCCAACTGTCTTTTGATAATCTTTCCAACAATTGGTATAATTATCTTCATATAAGTTAATATTCTTTGGTGTTATCCATAATCCTAAATACTTGATTTGGGGGTAGATTTTAATGCGTATTATTTGTTCTAATTCTGCTTTTTCATCTGGCAACATATTTTTAACTAATAGTTTTGTCTTGTTTAAATTCATTTTGAACCCCGCAACTTTACCGTAGCCATATATTATTTCCAACGTCTTTCTTAAACTCTGTTTTGGTTGCTCCGTAGTTATAATTAAATCGTCAGCAAATGCCCTCATTTTGTAACTTCTATTTCCCAGCATAATCCCTTTTATTTCTTTTTCTTCCCTAATTTGTTTACCTAAAACTTCCAATGTTAATATGAAAATTAAGGGGGATAGTGGGCAACCTTGTCTGACCCCTTTACTGATTTCACACTCCTGTGATAAATTTCCATTATGATTTTAGCTTTTTGTTTTGATTATATTGCTTCAGTCCCTTTTATATACTGTACACCAAAATCCATATGGTGTAATAGACCTTTCATAAATTTCCAGGATACCCTGTCGAAAGCTTTTTCTGCATCTATAGCCATTAAGACTGCCTTCTTTTCTATTCTTAAGTCTAAATACGCTAATAGGTTTATAATGTTTCTAGTGTTGCTATTGTGCTGGTCCCGGGGGGAAGGTTTTCTTATTCTTTAACCCTGTAAAGCATCATTCATTACATACCAATATACTAACTCCAGAACAATGTTTTTTCATATACTCTTTAGCACAACCCCATTCTTTTAATAATTTCTGGTCCAATTGTCCCCTTATGTAAGCTGTGAGTCTTGTCAGATTTATGTATTCACAAAATTTAATTTGCGGATCTTTCACTGATGGAATTTTTCTGCCTTTCCAGTTTTTAGCTATAAGCATCCTGGCAGCTGTTGTTGCATAAAGGAATACTTTCCTTTGATTTTCGGGGATATCATTTGTAATTAAACCTAAAAGGAATGCCTCCGGTTTTTTACTAAAAGATATTTTAAACATCTTTTTGAGTTCTTCATAGATTTCATTCCAGAATTGTTTAATAGGTCGGCATTCCCACCACATGTGAAACATTGTTCCTATTTCTTTTTTACATCTCCAACAGGTATTCGATTTTAATTTGTGAATTTTAGCCAATTTTACTGGACTTAAGTACCATTGGTACACCATTTTCATAAAATTTTCTCTTATTGTATAACATGCCGTGAATTTAATGTCATATTTCCATAATTTCTCCCATTGGTCCAGCCGAATTACATATCCTATATCACATGCCCATTTGATCATAACTTCTTTTACTTCTTCATCCTTTAATTCCCATTCTAATAATAAATTATACATTTTGGATATATATTTTTTTGAGTTTTGTATATATATTTTTTTGAGTTTTGTAATAATACTTTTTGTAATTTTGATTCTTCTTTTTCAAATCCTATTACTTTATCCTGGTTGAATATTTGTGCAATTTGGTGATATTGTAACCATGTGGTACAGTATTGGGTCACCTCATCGTATGGTCTCAGTTTTAATTGGCCCTGTTCTTCCTTTAGGAGCTGCTGGTAAGTTGCCATTCTTCCTATAGTATTTTTCTTTTTAACCGATATTACTTCTAGCGGTGAGACCCACCATGGGGTTTTTGGTTCTAACAACCTTCTATGTCTCACCCAGACCTTGTATAATGCATTTCTAATTACGTGACTTAGAAATTCTTTATGGACTGCCACTTTGTTATAAATTAGATAGGCATGCCAACCATATCTGTTGTTCCTGTTACCAAAAAGGAGCAATGCAGCAGCGAGCAGCAGCTTCAGCAGCTGGCTGGAAAGCCAAACAGGATGTTGATGTTTGTGACTGTTACCATGGGAAGACAGGGGCAGTCCATTCACTGTACTGAGCACCGGATGTTAGCTCAGTGTGTCATCTGACCTGTACTGGAAGTACATGGGTGGAGTCTAATCTCTCTCTGCTGTTGATGTTAAGAGAGTGCAGACATGTTTCTCTGTACTGCTGCAAAAGACAGAAATAAAGGCATGTAAATACATTTCTGTCTGTCTCTTTCCCCTCCCTGGGGATAGCAGGGAGGAGAGTGAAGGAGTGGTGTGTTCTTCTCACGTTTGAGAAGGATCGCCGATTAGAGACCTCGCCTGTTTCCTGCCGGGAGTCGCAGACGGGGAGGTCAACAAGGAAATCAGCCGGGTGCCTGAAGAGTGGCACATTCCTCTGACAAGGCTTGATTCCAACAGTTCCATGTTTGATCCGTGGCTTTTTGCCTTGCCATATAAACTTTGTTAGGTCCATTTTCCATTTTTTAAAACAATCATCTTTACCTATTATGGGAATCATTTGAAAAAGGAACAGAAGTTTTGGTAAGATATTCATTTTAATAGCCGAAATTCTACCCCAGAGTGTTAATTTCAATATTGTCCAAGTTTCCATTTCTCTTTTTGTTACTTCCCAAATTTTTTTATAATTATCTTCAAACAAATTTATATTTTTCATTGTTATTTGTATACCTGAATATTTCACTTTTTTTACAATTTGTAATCCAAATTTTTCTACCAGTTCCTTTTTCTCTTGATCTCCCATGTTTTTTACCATTAGTTTCGTTTTTTCTTTATTCAAGGCAAAACCTGATACCCATCCAAAGTTTTCCATTTTTTCTAGAGCCTTTGCTATGCTTTCCTTTGGATTTTCCACCATTAAAACTAAATCATCTGCAAATGCCCTTATTTTGTATATTTTCTCTCCTAGGGATATTCCATTTATTTCTTGATCCAATCTGATTTCTTGATTTAATATTTCCAAAACCAAAATGAATAACAAAGGTGAAAGTGGGCACCCTTGCCTGGTGCCCTTCTGTATTTTAAAATAATCAGTCGTGTCATTATTATTATATTTGCTTCTTGTTGTTCATAAATTGCTTTTAACCCTCTTGTGATTTGGTCTCCCATGTCCATCTGGTCTAATAATATTTTTAGAAATTTCCATGATACTTTGTCAAACGCCTTTTCCGCGTCCACAAAAACAAAGGCTACCTTCTTACTTGGTTTCATGTCTAAATACTTGATCATATCAATCACTGTTCTTATATTGTCACTCATTTTCCTGCCCGGCAAGAACCCTGCCTGCTCTTTATTTATACAATCCTGCAAAACTGTCTTTAATCTTGTTGCCAATATTTGTGCATAGATCTTGTAATCATTATTTAGTAATGATATTGGTCTATAATTGGTTATAAACTCTTTATTTCGTCCTTGTTTTGGGATTACTACTATGTGCGCCTGTTTCCAGGTGTTGGGAATCTTCCCGTCTTCTAATATTTTATTTAAGAGTGTCTTCATAGGTGATAATAATGGTTCCTCTAATTTTTTGTAATGTATTGCGGTAAGACTATCTGGGCCTGGGGATTTTCCCAGTTTCATCTTAATTATCGCTTGATGAAGCTCTGTCGTGGTTATTGGGGAGTTTAGCTCTTGAATCTTTTCTTTCTTAATTTTAGGTATATCCTTTCCACATAAATACTCTCTTATTTCAACCTCTGTCTCATTTCCTGCTTCATATAGCTTGTTATAATATTTTGTAAAACACTTTTTAATTTCCTCAGGGTTATCTAAAGTTCTCCCCTCTTCCACTATTTTATCAATCAGTTTTTCCTTTTGTCTCTTTTTCAGTTGCCAGGCTAGCCTCTTTCCGGGTTTATTTGCAAATTCGAACGACCTTTGTTTCATCCATTTAATATTGTCCTCAATTTCACTATTTAATATTGCTGAAGCCTGAGTTTGTAATATTTTTAGTTTTTGGTTTATTAATTCATTTTTTGGTTGTTTTGCTAATAATTTTTCATTTATTCCTATTTCCTTCCTTATTTGTTCCAGTTTTTGCTCTCTGTTTCTTTTCCTTATTGCACTTTGTTGTATGTAAAAGCCTCTTATGAAAGCTTTACTTGCATCCCATATTGTCCTGAAGTCTGTATCCTGTTCTTTATTTAATTCAAAAAATTCTTTCAATAGTTCTTGCGCTTTTTTCACAATCTTTTCGTCATTTAATAATCTTTCATCAAGTCTCCATCTTGTATTAGTTTTCTTGTGTTCCTTTAATTCTAATGTGACTGGGTTGTGATCTGTAATAATTTTGGTCTGTATTTCTGCTTTTTTAATTTTAGTTGTTAAGTTATTTGATACCCATATGCTGTCAATTCTGCCGGCTGATTTTTTAACTTCCGAGAAATGTGTATACTGTCTTTCTCCTGGGTTTTTATATCTCCATGTATCAATCAAATTTAAGTTTTCTACCATCTGAAAGAAGGTGTCTGGGAGTCTGCCTTTTTTGGATTTTCTTTCTCTCTCTGTCTATTGATGTGACAATTCTATTGATGTGACACCATTTAGGTCTCCCGTCAAAATCATTCCCTCTTCTATAAATTCCAGTAAATTAGCTTCTACTTTTCTGAAAAATTCTGTTTTGTTACCATTCGGTGCATAAACTCCTACTATAATTAAATGTTCTTTACCTTTTGTTATTTTTACCCCTAGTATTCTACCCTCATCATCCTTGAAGATTTTTTTTGCGTCTAGTTTAGGGTTCACATAGATCACAATTCCCCTTTTCGTTTTCACATCTGAGGATATAAATTCTTGACCCAATCTCTTATTTTCTAAAACCCTTCTATGGTTTCTAGTCACATGGGTCTCCTGCAAGCATATAATATCCCATTGTTCTTTCCTCAATACATGTTCTATTTTATTTCTCTTCCTCTTATCATTTAGACCGTTAACATTCCAAGATATAATTTTTAGATTCATTAATTTTTATTTATTATCTACAGTAGTTTCGTTGGGTAAGTAAAAAAAAGAAAAGAAAAAAAGAGAAAAAACTCAGAAATTTTAGGATTTTGATAATCTGCTTCTTCCACTCCCCCCCCCCCTTAATACGCGCTTGTCTCTCTATGCTTCTTGTGGTTGTCTGCGTTGTTTCCTCTCGCTCCAATGTTGGCTCTCCAGTTAATTCTTTTTTGTACTTCCTCCAGAATTTTCCCAGCTCATCTACTGATTTAAAAGTTTTTCTTCTGTCCTTATATGTGAAGGTGATACCCTCGGGAAATTCCCACCGGAATCTAATTGAATTCTTCTTGAGTGCTTCTGTTACTGTCTTATAATTCTGCCTTTTCTTCAGAATTCTTTTTGGAATTTCCTTAAATATTTTGATAGGCCTATCATCTATTACTAACTTCACTTGTCCTTTTTGATGTAATATTTTGTCCTTTAAAAGTCTTGAGTTGAAAAAAATTAAGCAATCTCCTGGCCCTTTATAAGTGTCCGATCTTTCTGATTTGATCCTGAAAATTTTATCAATATCCAATAGCATCTCTTCTACCTCTACTCCCAACCAGTTTGCAATCTCCTGTGATAGTTTCTCTTGAATTTGTTCATCATGAGTTTGTGGGACGCCTCGGAAGCGAAGGACCATCTCCTTCTGACGCATCTCCATCAATGATATATCATCTAGCAGCTCTTCATGGGCTCTCTTTAGGTCGTTTATTTCTTCCTTCGTTGAGTCTTGTGATTTTTTAATGTCCTTATTTTCCATCTGCAATTTCTTCGTCATTTCCTCTTGTTTGGTAGATTTACTCTTAAGTTCTTGTACAGATTTATCCAGTTCTTTGTTTTTAAGTGAGAGGTCACTTATTTGTGTTGTTAGGTCTATTATTAGCTTTGAGTTTTGTTGGATGTTGCCAGTTAGTATGTCCAACTTATCATTTAGGCTCTTTTCCATCCCCATTATAGGGTCTTTTATGTCAGCATTGGGGTCTGTTTCAGCTGTTGATTGTCTTCTCACTTGTAGACCTGACCCAGATGTCAGTGTAGTTTGGTATTTTTTAGAACCCATATTTGTCATTCTTCCTTTTGGTTCTGATCTAGATGTCTTTATTTCAAACCAAGAATATATATATTCCTAAACTTTGAAAATGCTCTGTTTATAGTCTATAATTTGGTCCTTTTGCCTGATGGGATTGAAAGTCAGTTAAGATTCCGGTGGTTTTACCCTATGTTGTTATCAGTTCATCTCAAATATTTAATTTTTAAAAAAAAGTCCAAGTTTTTTTAAAAAAATAGTTAAGTCTTTTTAATTACTTTGGCAATTTTAAATTACTTTGGCAATGATCAGAGAAAAAATCCTTCGAAGTACTTAACATCCGTCTTAAGAACTTATTTTCCAGAAGCTGAACTTGGTATTTCAAATGTCCTTTCGTGTATAGCTAGTTTTCTTTATGGTTGTACTTCAAGCCTGTGTCTTAGCAGCGTTTTTTAAATTATGGGAGTAATTTTATTTTCCGCCACTAGGTGGCGCAATTTTCCAATTTACTTGTGAGGTGGTCCTTCTTGTTTTGTTTCTCTAGCCTCTCTTTGTTGCAGTGACGGTTTCCGCCACTATTCTTCTTCCGGCTTTTTCCCTTCTGAGGGCGATGACTCACTCTTCCCCTCCCAGCGCCATTTTCGCCAGCTGCTTTCTTCCCTATTCCAGTCTTTTCCTCCTTCTTTCTCTCCCTTTGTATATCTCTTCCTCTTCCTCTTCCCTTTCACTTCTTTATCTTAATCTTTATCTTCCCACCGCTGCCTGGTCTTCAAATCTTTTCTATTCCTTCTCTTTTTCCACTGTATCCTCCACGTTTCTCCCCCTCCTTTTTCTTTTCCACTCACCCCTTTGTTTTACGCTGATCTCCTTCTTAATGGCCGCTGCTTTGTTGTCACCGCTGCTGCTGCTGCTGCTGCTTGCTATTTCAGCTCCTTGTCTCTCTCAACAGAGCGTCCCCCTGTAGAAGCAGGTACTCAGTATGTCTCAGTTTTTATTTTCTGCCTCTTTACAAGGCTTATTTTCCACAACCTGATAAGTCTCAGAACGCTGAAGCTCCTCTCTCCATTAGCTTTACTGTCCTTTATAATATTAAGTTAGTCTGTACTCTTTTTATTTTAATTTAAGCCAGCATTATTACCTTGTTCCTTCAGGAGTACTCTTGATTTTGCAGTTTTAGTTTGGAGCAGCCTGGTGCTTTCTCATTCGGGTCTCAGGGGCGTCTCACGGTCGGGTGTGCGATCTTTTCTGCGCTGAAGTTCTTCCACCTCCCTGCACTTTTTGTGCTGGGACGGCAGAAAACCCCTTTATGCGCTGCTTGGATCTGTTTTCTGTTATTCTAAAGCACCAATGCTGCAGCAAGCAAAGGCTATAGCAGCCAAGTCTGCTGCTTGTGGCTGGAAAGCCAAACAGGAAGTTTGTGACTGTTGCCATGGGAACAAAGGGGCAGTCCATTCTGTACTGAGCACCGGATGTTAGCTCAGTGGGTTTGTCATATGACCTGTACAGGATGTACATGGGTGGAGTTTTGAGGTTTGAGTTTCTCTCTGTTTGTTGAAGAGAGCAGACATCTTTACTGTATGACTGCTAAAAGACACAAATAAAGACATGTAGATACGTTTCTGTCTGTGTCTGATTCCCCTCCCTGGGGATATGCAGGGAGGAGGAGAAGGAGGAGAAGCAGTTGGTGTGTTTTCCTCACAGCCTGAGGAAAATCGCCGGAACGGACCTCGTATGTTTTATCCAGCCGGGAGTCGCCGGAGGGAGGTCTAAGGAATTCAGCCGGTGCCTGAACAGATAGGCACATACCTCTGACTGGGCTTGAATTCTAACAGTGGTAGCAGAGGATGGTTGCTGTTTTCATCGACCTCTGCAGAAGAAATGGCCTCCATGGAAGCCTGAGGTGAGAAGGCTGATTCTCTGCAGCCAGACGCTGACCAGAAGAATCTGAAAGCCAAGCAACGGAGCCCAGGTATGAGATTTTCGGGCTTAGAAGTGTGAATGCAGATTGATTCATTCTCTGCTTCGAGGGAGAAACGTTTGGGAAAAACAGCTCCGAGAGACAATAGCTCTGCATTCCAAACATTCCTGTGGTTTCCTGTTCAAGGAAAAGGAATGCTGTTGCTTAGCAACGAAGGCCAGTTTCACGAGAGGGCTGGACAAGTCAGGCTTTTGCCTCGGAGAGGCAAAAACAAGGTTTTGTTATGACTTAGGCCCAAAACGAACTGTTGGAAAGGGACTTTCCAAAGCAGCTAGCGTTCAGAGCTGCCAGGTGGCACAGAGTGTAAACAAGCCAGCTATTGGATTTTAGAGGCTTGTGTTTGAGAGTCAATGCAAGGACTCAAGATGGATGCAAAGAAGGGCAGTTTGCCTTCTCTGCCCCTTCTGACCAGTGACAATTATGCATCTTGGACTATTAAGATGAAGGCCCTGCTGCAGAATCAGAGACTGTTTGAAGTGATTGAGAACCCCATCCCAGCAGCACCAACGCGTGCTTGGGAGTCACAGGATGTGAAGGCCAGAACTGCTATAATTCTGTGCGTGTCAGATTCGCAGCTGATCCACATACAAGATTTAGACCACGCGAAAGATGTTTGGGACACGCTGAGAAGGACACATCAGAGAGATGCAGGTTCTTCAGCGTTGCTGTATTTTGAGAAGCTGACCAACCTGAGGCTTGCGCCTGATGGAGATGTTCAAGCGCACCTGACGGAAATGAAATTTCTGCGTCAACAGATGGTGGAACGCAATTTCCGTCTGCAGGAGGAAGTGTTTTGCTTCATGGTAATCAACAGCCTGAATCGGACTTACAAAACGGTTGCCAGTCAGCTGGGGTCTCTCCCAGCAGCGGATCTAACGTCGGACAGGGTCTTTGCCGTGGTTCTTTGTGAACATGACAGACTTGCCGCCCTGGAAGTCAAGGACAGGGGGAGCCAAGAACGGAGTTCTAACGCCCCTACTGCTGTTGCTACTGGAGAAAGCGCCGAAGCTTTGAACGTTGTCCGATGTTACAATTGTGACCAGACTGGGCATCTTCAGCGGTACTGCAAGAAGCCACGTCAGAACAGAGGAGCCAAGGCGAGCTCCGCAAAGTCTGAGGCGTCAGACAAAGGTCATACCATCCCAAAGGCAAAGACTGCAAAGGCTTTGATGTCGCTAAAAGCCACACCAGAAGCGGGGAATTTCTTTGTCCTAGACACGGGAGCCACAGTTCACATGACAGGACACAGAGGACTATTTTCTACGTTTAAGAAGCAAAGCTTCGCTGTGCAACTAGCCAACGGTCAAGAGCTGGAAGCCACCGGAATTGGGACTGTGCATCTTAAAAGTCTGAACTTGACTATAAACAATGTTTATTTGGTTCCAGAGTTAAAGTATAATCTGCTCAGCGTTTCGCAGATTGCCAAGAAGGGACTAAAACTGTCCTATAATGATGAGAACTGCGAGATCTACAAAGATGGAGAGTTGTATCTTTCTGCCAAAGAGAAAGATGGACTGTATTTGTTGACTTTTGATCAAAGTGATTACATGGAATGTAATTCTTGTGATTCTAACATGATTTCTTTTGCAGGTGTAGCCAAGAAAAACGCCAAGCAGGTGACCTCGAGGGTCAACAGGGCATTTCAGCGGGTGTATGCTGATGTGATTGGTCCTTTAGCACCATCTAGAGGCAATGCAAAGTATTACCTAATATGTGTTGATTCTTTTACAGGTTTTGTCTGGATTTATCTTTTGGAGAGACCGAAAGAAGCCTTAGAAAGGTTTAAAGAGTTTTGTGACAAAGTTAAAAATATGCATGATGCTGACATAGATTGTCTTTGCACAGATGAGAAGCCAATTTTTCTTTTACAGGTTTTCCAGAGGTTCCTGAAGAAGAAAGGGATAAGACACAAAATTGCTAGTTCCGAAGAAGCTTGGAACAGATGTGTTTGTGTTAGGGTGAACAAAGAATTGCAAAAGGGAATGGAAGCGCAATTGCTTAGTTCACATCTGCCACATGAGTACTGGGCTGAGTCGCTAATGTCATATTGTTACACGTGGTTGAGAAAGTTTTCAAAGGGGTTGGGATGTTCTCCTTTTGAGAAACTGTTCCACAGAAAACCTTCTGTTGCCCATTTCAAGGTTTTTGGGTCTCATGTGAGAACAGAAGCTCCAGGTGGAGTAAAGAATGCCAGAGGCATTTTTGTGGGTTATGAAAAGGGTCTCTACAGAGTAATTTTGTCTGAATCTGGAAAGGTGATTCTCACAAAATTTCTAGAGAGTGCTCCTGAACAGGAGAGAGTGATTGTTCACACATTTCCCACAGGTGATGATGATTCTGATGATGATGATGATGAGTTTGATCTTATTGAGTTCAGTACTACTGAAGATGACAGCGATAGCTCAGACAGCTCAGTTGTCACAGTCATTGAGAGGAAATCTCAGATAATGACTAGATCCTCAGAAGAGGAGGATGAACCACTGATTAAGCTTAGTACTGGATCTCCAGAGAGTCCAAAGGCTGAACCAGAAAGTAGAGAAGAGCAGCACCTCTTACGTAGGTCTGAGAGAGCAACGAAGGGTGTACCACCCAAGAGGTATTCACAAGAGTTTGCTAACATAGCTGTTGCTGTTGTAAACGACCAAGGTCAGATTGAAGCTGTGTCTGAGTCAGAGACAAAGGCACAACAGAGAGTTGCTAACCAAGGTAATGCAGTTGCACTCATTCCTTGGAAGTCACACAACCAGAGAGGTACATTGGTAAAACCAGTGGCGGGTAGTTCCAAGGGTGGAACTGAAACAACAGGGGAATGTTATAAGTATAACAACTGTTTGTTTTCTTCTCTGGATGACGCTTTGCTCGCAGCACGCATTGATACTTTAGGGGGAGTATGTTATTCTAAAGCACCAATGCTGCAGCAAGCAAAGGCTATAGCAGCCAAGTCTGCTGCTTGTGGCTGGAAAGCCAAACAGGAAGTTTGTGACTGTTGCCATGGGAACAAAGGGGCAGTCCATTCTGTACTGAGCACCGGATGTTAGCTCAGTGGGTTTGTCATATGACCTGTACAGGATGTACATGGGTGGAGTTTTGAGGTTTGAGTTTCTCTCTGTTTGTTGAAGAGAGCAGACATCTTTACTGTATGACTGCTAAAAGACACAAATAAAGACATGTAGATACGTTTCTGTCTGTGTCTGATTCCCCTCCCTGGGGATATGCAGGGAGGAGGAGAAGCAGTTGGTGTGTTTTCCTCACAGCCTGAGGAAAATCGCCGGAACGGACCTCGTATGTTTTATCCAGCCGGGAGTCGCCGGAGGGAGGTCTAAGGAATTCAGCCGGTGCCTGAACAGATAGGCACATACCTCTGACTGGGCTTGAATTCTAACTGAATTCTGAATTCAGTCTGGGACCTCCTCTCAGACCTCTTCAGGGTTTGCGTCGCCCTCGCTTCCCCGCCTTTTTATCCCGTAGCCGTGATTGGGAGTGTTCTTACTGCAGCAGAGCGCTTTCCCTGACCCGACGCTGAGCGCACCACGCCAGGAAGTCCTTTTAAGATAGTTCTTAATGGGCCAGACAG
Source organism: Podarcis melisellensis (assembly GCF_964234715.1). Classification (NCBI taxonomy): domain Eukaryota; kingdom Metazoa; phylum Chordata; class Lepidosauria; order Squamata; family Lacertidae; genus Podarcis; species Podarcis melisellensis. The sequence continues at coordinate 35,490,689 of NC_138535.1, read as the reverse complement.
TAAGTCCTCAATTTTTTATAATATATTGCCGGTAGGCCGTCTGGCCCTGGTGGCTTTCCTATCTTTGCTTCGTTAACTGCTCTTTGAATTTCGTACGATGTGACAGGGGCATTCAACAGTTCTTTTTGTTCTTTAGTAAGTTTCGGAAGACAGTTCTGTTCTAAATGTTAACTTCTGTTGTTTCATTTCCTTCCTTCTTCTCTAAAGAATTCGAGAAATCGTTTCTCTATTTCTTTAGGGTTGTTTATTATTTTGCCTTCGCACTTAACTCTATTAATAAGCCATTCTGCCTCTCTCTTCTTTAATTGCCATGCTAATAACCAGGCTCAGGTTCTGTTTCAGGCTGTGTCACTGTTTCAGGCTCCGCCGCTGTATCAACCACTGTTGCAGACTCGGGCTGTGGCGCTATGGCTGTAGCTGTGGCTCTGGTTCTGTTTCAGGCTCTGGCACTGTATCAAGCACTGTTTCAGGCTCAGGCTCAAGCTTCTGCTCTTTATTAGGCTTTGTCTCAGTCTTTGGCTCTAGCACTTATTCTAGCTCTATTTCAGGCTCGGCCTGTGTCTCAGCCTTTGTCTCTGTTTCACGCTGTTTCTCTGTTTCGGGCTCTGACGCTGTATCAAGCCCTGTATCTGCCTCTGCCTCTGTTTCAGGCTCTGGCACTCTATCAAGCACTGTTTCTGGCTCTGGCTCTGGCTCTAGCTCTCTTTCAGGCTCTGGTTCTGAATTAGGGTTTTGTTCTGGCTCTGGCTGTGTCTCTGCTTCAGGCTCCTAGGCTGTATCAAGCACTGTATCAGGCTCTGCCTCTCCCTCTGCCCCTGGCTACGTTTAAGCATCAGGCTCAATTTCAGACAGTGTCTGTGTTTCAGGATCCAACACTCTATCAAGCACTATTTCAGACTCAGGCTGTGGATCTCGGCTGTGGCTCTAGGCTCCATCTGTGGCTCTGGCTGTGGCTCTGGCTCTCTTTCAGGGTCTAGTTCTGAATGAAGATCTGGTTCTGACTCTGATTCAGGGTCTCATGATGGCTCTTCCTCTGACCCTGCTATGTTTCAGGGTCTGGCTCTCTTTCAGGCTCTGGTTCTGAATTAGGGTTTTGTTCTGGCTCTGGCTGTGTCTCTGGCTCTGGCTCCAGCTCCAGCTCCGGCACTGTATCAAGTACTGTTGTAGACTCAGGCTGTGGCTCTGGCTCTGGCTCTGGCTCATGGTCTCACTCTGACTCTGATTCAGGGTCTCTCTCTGGCTCTGGCTCTGGCACTCTATCAAGGACTGTTTCAGACTCAGGCTCTGGCTGTGGCTCTGCCTCTGTTTCAGGCTCAGGCTCTGTTTGAGGCTGTGTCTCTGTTTCAGGCTCTGGCAATGTATCAAGCACTGTTGCAGACTCAGGCTGTGGATCTCGGCTGTGGCTGTGGATCTCGGCTGTGGCTCTAGGCTCCTTCTGTGGCTCTCTCTGTGGATCTGGCTCTCTTTAAGGATCTGGTTCTGAATGAAGATCTGGTTCTGACTCTGATTCAGGGTCTCATGATGGCTCTTCCTCTGCCTCTGACCCAGCTATATTTCAGGGTCTGGCTCTCTTTCAGGCTCTGGTTCTGAATTAGGGTTTTGTTCTGGCTCTGGCTGTGTCTCTGGCTCTGGCTCCAGCTCCAGCTCCGGCACTGTATCAAGTACTGTTGTAGACTCAGGCTGTGGCTCTAGGCTGTGGCTGTGGCTGTGGCTGTTGCTCTGGTTTGGGCTGTGGCTCTTTTTCAGGCTCTGAATGTTTTTAGAATGTCGGATTATTTGATTGTTAGCCGCCCTGAGCCCAGCTCCGGCTGGGGAGGGCGGGATATAAATAAAATTTATTATTATTATTATTATAATGAGGGCTTGGTTATGGCACTGATTCAGGGTCTCGCTCTGTCTTTGGCTGTGTCTCAGTTGCACCTCAAACGGTGGTTTGTTGTTGTTGTTGTTGTTGTTGCTATTTTCTTTCTGGGGTTGGACAAATGTTTAGTTGGGGCCAGGATTATTTTAAGTTTAGCATAATTGTTTCTTGCTTTGTTTTTCTTTTACTATTTCTTTAGGTTATTGTATAGTTTGTATTTTGCAAACTATATGGGGGTGACACCCATAATTGGCCATGAACGGGCTCATTCCCGTGGAAGCCCACCTCGACCTGTAGCAAGCCCATGAGCTTCCTCCAGAACCGGGAAGTAAATTGTTTCCCGCGATCCGAGATGACCCTCGAGGGATTTTCCCCCTCCTCCTCACAGCCAGCGGCTCCCACCATCCCTTACCATGCCTTTCTTTGAGGGCAGACCCTGGCAAAATGTCCTGGCCGTTGGCAGAGGAAGCACTTCTTGGGGGTTGTTTCAAGCCCTGTATCTGCCTCTGCCTCTGTTTCTGGCTCTGGCTCTCTTTCAGGCTCTGGTTCTGAATTAGGGTTTTGTTCTGGCTCTGGCTGTGTCTCTGGATCTGGCTGTGTCTCTGCTTCAGGCTCCTACGCTGTATCAAGCACTGTATCAGGCTCTGCCTCTCCCTCTGCCGCTGGCTACGTTTAAGCGTCAGGCTCAGTTTCAGACAGTGTCTCTGTTTCAGGATCCAGCACTCTATCAAGCACTATTTCAGACTCAGGCTGTGGATCTCGGCTGTGGCTCAACAACAACAACAACAACAATATTTATTACGGCCATAGGCCCATACAAGTAAAAACAACACATAAATAACAGCTTGTGTACGTGGGAAGAAAAAAAAACAACAGCCGCTAAAACACCACAATAACACTAAAATACTATAAAATAGAATGGCATACTACGCCTTAGTTAGCTTGTAGTGCTCCTTGGCGTCGCTTTTGGGTAAGGACAGCGACCAGGAACCTTGCCACTTTCAGGGTCGTATGAGTATCCTTATCCTGCAAGATTTGGGCAAGGTGGAATTTTGGTGGGGTACCCTCTAGTTTCTGTATGATTGATCCCAACAAATTTGCCCGTGGCACATTGAGCAGGGGGCAAGTGAACATGATGTGCTGGAGTGACTCCGGCGTCTCCTTATCACATTCGCACGTGGCGGGGGCTTGGCCCTTTGAGAATCTATGTCTCAGGACGTTGGAGGGAAAAACGTTGAACCTCGCTTTGGTGAAGGCCAGTCTATGGGCAACAGTCGAAAGGGAGGAGAGGTATGATGGAACGCAGTAAGTTAAAGTGATACCAATGTTCTGGGGCGAACAAACACCTCCCCCCAGCATATAGTTTCGCTGTAGATCGATGTCATCCAGTCTTTGGCAGATCAGTCTTTGAGCAGTAATTTGGTCTAGTTTTAGGGAATCTGAAGGAGAGATTCCGTAACTCAGGAGTTTGGCATGAATTCTACTAGTCCAAAGGCTAGAGAATTCATCTCGCCATAAGCATTGGACAAGGTAGTGGTTTGGTAATCTATGCCACAATGATAACCAATAATTGAAGACTTGCTTCCACAGGCAAGTTTCTAAGGATGCGATCTTCAGTTCTAGTCGCATGGCTGCGTTGCTTACGCACAGGGGGAGCATTAGGAGCCGACGCAGGAATTGATTTTGCAGTGTCTCAAGAGGAGCAGGGTCTGTCATCACGGCCCAAAGCGGGGCAGCATAGGCAAGCACGGCAACCACTTTTGCCTTGAACACCTTTAGGGCCGAGGGAACATGCAAAGCTCCATCCGAAAAAAAGAATCGGAGGAGCGCATATGACAGAGTTTTGGCCTTGTTAAGTAGGTGTTGAATTTGAGCTTTCCACCCCAAATTGTGTTGAAAAATAACTCCTAGGTATTGAAATTTTAGGACTTGCTCAATTTTTGCTCCGCCAAGCTTCCATTTGTATAATCTCCGGCTTCTGGAGAAAATCAGAATCTTGGATTTAGCATGGTTGATGGTTTGGTTGAGTTGACAATACGTGGCAAAGATCTTCAAAGCTCTGGTTAGTCCAACACGTGTATAAGATAGAATTACCGCGTCGTCCGCATATAAAAGGAGAGGGCAGCGGTAGTCCGCAAGTCTAGGCGCGTGTGTACTTGGAGATGAGTTAACTAGGGATGCTCGCATGTCGCTGATGAATAGGTTGAATAGACAGGGAGCCAATATACATCCTTGGCGCACTCCCTTGTTTATTGGTATCGGAATAGTGAGGTCGCCCGCAGGAGTAAGTCTCACTCTAGCAAGGTTACCTTCGTGGAGCTGACTTATAAGCCATAGGAGTCTTCTATCAAGGCTGTGGCTCTAGGCTCCGTCTGTGGCTCTGGCTCTCTTTCAGGGTGTGGTTCTGAATGAAGATCTGGTTCTGACTCTGATTCAGGGTCTCATGATGGCTCCTCCTCTGCCTCTGACCCAGCTATATTTCAGGGTCTGGCTCTCTTTCAGGCTCTGGTTCTGAATTAGGGTTTTGTTCTGGCTCTGGCTGTGTCTCTGGCTCTGGCTCCGGCTCCAGCTCCGGAACTGTATCAAGTACTGTTGCAGACTCAGGCTGTGGCTCTAGGCTGTGGCTGCAGCTATGTTTTGCGCTCCGGCCCTGTATCAAGCCCTATTTCTGGCTCTGGCTCTGGCTCTGGCTCTGGCTCTGGCTCTGGCTCTGGCTCTGGCTCTGGCTCTTGGTCTCACTCTGACTCTGATTCAGGGTCTCTCTCTGGCTCTGGCTCTGGCACTCTATCAAGGACTGTTTCAGACTCAGTCTCTGGCTGTGGCTCTGCCTCTGTTTCAGGCTCAGGCTCTGTTTGAGGCTGTGTCTCTGTTTCAGGCTCCGGCACTGTATCAAGTACTGTTGCAGACTCAGGCTGTGGCTGTTGCTCTGGTTTGGGCTGTGGCTCTTTTTCAGGGTCTGGTTCTGAATGAGGGCTTGGTTATGGCACTGATTCAGGGTCTCGCTCTGTCTCTGGCTGTGTCTCTGTTGCACCACAAACGGTGGGTTGTTGTTCTTGTTATTTTCTTTCTGGGGTGAGACAAATGTTTAGTTGGGGCGGGGATTATTTTAAGTTTAGCATAACTGTTTCTTGCTTTGTTTTTCTTTTACTATTTTTTTAGGTTATTGTATAGTTTGTATTTTGCTTTTTAAGGGGAAAGGGTCAGGGCTTCCTGGGAGGGGGCCTCAGCCAACAGAATGGCTGGGGTAGGTTCCCTACGGGGGGATGTATTGGAACACCCAATCTCTGTTATTGCGGGTGGGAGGAGCAGTTGCGCTAAGACCAGACCACGTCTTTACCGAAGATCTGGTTCTGACTCTGATTCTGATTCTCTGATTCTGGCTCTCTATCAAGGGCTGTTTCAGACTCAGGCTGTGGCTGTGGCTGTTGCTCTGGCTCTGGCTCTGGCTCTGGCTCTTTCTCAGGCTCTGGTTCTGAATGAGGGCTTGGTTCTGGCCCTGATTCAGGGTCTCGCTCTGGCTCTGGCTCTGGCTCTGGCTCTGGCTCTGGCACTCTATCCAGGACTGTTTCAGACTTAGGCTGTGGCTGTGGCTGTGGCTCTGGCTCTGTTTCCATTCCTACAATGGAATGTACACAATGGAATATACTTCATAGAAATGCCTCCGTTTTTTTCGTAAATGTTATCCCCAACATCTTTTTTAATTCATCGTATATTCCCCCCCCCCCCCAAATCTTAATCTTTTCACACGTCCACCACATGTGGCTCATGTCACCGTTATTTCCTCCACATCTCCAACAAGCATACGCTAAATTTTTATACATTCTTGAAGGAGTGAGGTACCACCTATGAGCCATTTTCATCATGTTCTCTCTTATATTATAGCTGGCTGTAAATTTCAAATTTACATTCCATCAGTTTTCCCCATCTTTTAGCATAATTGGACGGCCCACATCTTGGGCCCACTTTATCATTGAAGCCTTAACCTCCTCATCCATTACTTCGTAGTCTAAAAGAAGTCTATAGATTTTTGCAATTAATTTGGTTTTACTATTCAGTAGTTCTCTTTCAAATCTTGAAGGCTCCTTTTCAAAACCTATCTGCTTATCGTGTCTGAACACTTCATTCACCTGGAAGTAATCTAGCCAACTAGAAAAGTGATCTTTTATTTTCTCATAACTTATCAATATTAGTTGACCCTCCTCCTCCCCCCTTAATATTGTGTTATACGTTATCCAGTTCTCTTTGAGGTTGTTCCTTTTTTTAACAGCGATTGCTTCTAGTGGAGAGTTCCATCTTGGGGTTTTCTGTTCCAAATATCTTTTGTATTTTCCCTATACCTTATATATAGCATTTCTTATTATATGATTTGAAAAACTCCTATGCGTCTTTATTTTCCCATAATTAAGATAGCCATGCCACCCAAAACGGGTGTCATGACCTTCTAGATCTAAAATATCCCAATTTTTTAATAAATACCAATCTTTCAACCAGAGAAGACATGAGGCTTCGTAATATAGCTTCAAATCCGGTAACCCGTAGCCACCTCTTTCTACAGTATCTATTAATATCTTATGCTTTACTCTTGGTCTTTTACCCTTCCACAAAAATTTAGAAATTTCTTTTTGCCACTTGTTGATACTGCTGGTCTTTCCTGTAATTGGAATCGTTTGGAATAGAAAGAGTAGCTTCGGTAAAACTATCATTTTAATTACCGAAATACGACCCAGGAATGATAAATTTAACCTTGTCCATGTCTCCAACTGTCTTTTGATATCTTTCCAACAATTGGTATAATTATCTTCATATAAGTTAATATTCTTTGGTGTTATCCATAATCCTAAATACTTGATTTGGGGGTAGATTTTAATGCGTATTATTTGTTCTAATTCTGCTTTTTCATCTGGCAACATATTTTTAACTAATAGTTTTGTCTTGTTTAAATTCATTTTGAACCCCACAACTTTACCGTAGCCATATATTCTTTCCAACGCCTTTCTTAAACTCTGTTTTGGTTGCTCCGTAGTTATAATTAAATCGTCAGCAAATGCCCTCATTTTGTAACTTCTATTTCCCAGCATAATCCCTTTTATTTCTTTTTCTTCCCTAATTTGTTTACATAAAACTTCCAATGTTAATATGAAAATTAAGGGGGATAGTGGGCAACCTTGTCTGACCCCTTTACTGATTTCACACTCCTGTGATAAATTTCCATTATGATTTTAGCTTTTTGTTTTGATTATATTGCTTCAGTCCCTTTTATATACTGTACACCAAAATCCATATGGTGTAATAGACCTTTCATAAATTTCCAGGATACCCTGTCGAAAGCTTTTTCTGCATCTATAGCCATTAAGACTGCCTTCTTTTCTATTCTTAAGTCTAAATGCGCTAATAGGTTTATAATGTTTCTAGTGTTGCTTTTGTGCTGGTCCCGGGGGAAGGTTACCGTTGGCGTAGTCAAAGTCCGGTCCTGGGTGACTAGCCTGGAAACAGTTCACAAGGAGCAAGTCCGAAGCAGGAAGCCGGGCGGGGACAGGAACACTGGAGGGTCAGGTCTGGGTCCGGGCAGGAGCAGGTACTCAACGACGTTGCTCCCACAACCTGGGACCGGGCTGACTGGCCTTTATCTTCTCTGAGGCCAGGGGCGGCCCCGGCCCCCAGGAGACCCGCCTCTCTTGGCCTTAAGGCGAGCACACCTCCTGGGAGAAACCAGTTCCCTCCGCCTCTCTGCCCTAAGCCTCTGCAGTTCAGGAGAGGCTGGGGAGTTACTGGACCCAGGGGGAGACTCTCCTTCCTCTGGCAGGGCCGGGAGAGGCGCACCTGTAGGCACTGTGTCCTTAATCACCTCTGGAGCTAGAGTGGAATCACCTGGTGCCTGCTCCTGAGGATCCGGCACAGGTGCAGGCTCTTCAGATCCAAGGCCCTGCCCCAGTTCAGCCGGCCCTGGAGGCGGGGACTCCTGTGCAGGCTGGGATTCCTCCGGTTGAGCCTCTAAATCGGATTCCCAGGCCATCACAGCTATAAATGTGCCTCCCAGGCAAAAAGCCAGCTTGGTCATTGTTTATCATCATCTGGAAGACTTTTTTTGATCTTTCGGCTAAAATATTAGCATATAATTTATAATCTTTATTTAGAAGTGTGATAGGCCTATAGTTGTTAATAAGTAGATTGTCCGTTCCCTGTTTTGGAATTAATGCAATAAGGCTGTCTTTCCAAGAATCCGGCATGGTTCCGTCTTTTAAGATACTTCTTAATGGGTCAGACAGTAAGTCCTCAATTTTTTACAATATATTGCCGGTAGGCCGTCTGGCCCTGGTGGCTTTCCTATCTTTGCTTCCTTAATTGCTCTTTGAATTTCGTACGATGTGATAGGGGCATTCAACAGTTCTTTTTGTTCTTTAGTAAGTTTCGGAAGACAGTTCTCTATTTCTTTAGGGTTGTTTATTATTTTGCCTTCACACTTAACTCTATTTATAAGCCTTTCTGCCTCTCTCTTCTTTAATTGCCATGCTAATAACCAGGCTCAGGTTCTGTTTCAGGCTGTGTCTCTGTTTCAGGCTCCGGCGCTGTATCAACCACTGTTGCAGACTCAGGCTGTGGCGCTATGGCTGTAGGTGTGGCTCTGGTTCTGTTTCAGGCTCTGGCACTGTATCAAACACTGTTTCAGGCTCAGGCTCAGCCTCAAGCTTCTGCTCTTTATTAGGCTTTGTCTCAGTCTTTGACTCTAGCACTTATTCTAGCTCTATTTCAGGCTCGGCCTGTGTCTCAGCCTTTGTCTCTGTTTCACGCTGTTTCTCTGTTTCAGGCTCTGACGCTGTGTCAAGCCCTGTATCTGCCTCTGTTTCAGGCTCTGGCACTCTATCAAGCACTGTTTCTGCCTCTGGCTCTCTTTCAGGCTCTGGTTCTGAATTTGGGTTTTGTTCTGGCTCTGGCTGTGTCTCTGGCTCTGGCTCCAGCTCCAGCTCTGGCACTGTATCAAGTACTGTTGCAGACTCAGGCTGTGGCTCTAGGCTGTGGCTGTTGCTCTGGTTCGGGCTGTGGCTCTTTTTCAGGCTCTGGTTGTGAATGAGGGCTTGGTTATGGCACTGATTCAGGGTCTCGCTCTGTCTTTGGCTGTGTCTCAGTTGCACCTCAAACGGTGGTTTGTTGTTGTTGTTGTTGTTGTTGTTGCTATTTTCTTTCTGGGGTGGGACAAATGTTTAGTTGGGGCGGGGATTATTTTAAGTTTAGCATAATTGTTTCTTGGTTTGTTTTTCTTTTACTATTTCTTTAGGTTATTGTATAGTTTGTATTTTGCTTTTTAAGGGGAAAGGGTCAGGGCTGCCTGGGAGGGGTCCGCAGCCAACAGAATGGCTGGGGCAGGTTCCCTACGGGGGGATGTACTTATCAATATTAGTTGACCCTCCTCCTCCCCCCTTAATATTGTGTGTAATGGTTATATGGGGTTGCTCGTGCATAAGATGCCACCACTCCTGGCTAGGTAGCCTGGTTAAACCTTTCTTGGCTGTACAGCCCTTCACTTCGTGGCTGTTCAGTCGCTAGCAGAATCCGTCAGTGGGCGTTTCTTGAACTTCTTCCAGCAAAGAAGTTCTTTGACACAAAGTCTCCGCCTACTTTCCCTGCGCGGAGGTGGGTGTGGATAGCGGAGGACCTGTGCTCTCCCCGCTGGTCTCCAGCGAAGAGTCCTGGAGCCCTCTCTCCGATTCCCCCATCCGCCCCCCTTTATCCCTGGTGTTACACTGATTTCCTTCCCCAGCTGCTGACTCCCCTCTCTCCCTGCTTGTCCCTTCTCCGGCATCGCTTGGGAGCCCTGCCTCCACTTCTGGCTCCGATGTCAGTTCACTGACATCCACCCCCCCAGGACCCCCTCCACCCCCGGCCCGACCTTTTGACCCAACTACGTCCTTTTCCTCAGCCGACGATGCGGGGAATCCCCGGAAGGAGCTGTCGCCGTCCCCTGAGGAATCAAACTCCGCTTCCCACCCGCTCCGATCTCTTCCCGCCGGGTGGCCCTCCCAGTCCGATTCCTCTGACGCCTCTCCTCCCTCCTCTTCGGAGGCAGGAAAACCCACAAAATCCTCTTCATCATCAGTGGTTTCAAATTTCGTACGATGTAATAGGGGCAGTGGCGTAGCGTGGGTTGTCAGCACCCGGGGCAAGGCAAGTAATTTGCGCCCCCTAACCCGTGGATTTGTGCCCCCTGACCCTAACCCCCAGGTGTTGTGCCCGGTGCGGCCGGCCCCCCCTGCACCCCCACGCTACGCCACTGAATAGGGGCATTCAACAGTTCTTTTTGTTCTTTAGTAAGTTTCGGAAGACAGTTCTGTTCTAAATGTTGTTTAACTTCTTCTGTTGTTTCATTTCTTTCCTTCTTCTCTAAAGAATTCGAGAAATCGTTTCTCTATTTCTTTAGGGTTGTTTATTATTTTTCGTTCGCACTTAACTCTATTTATAAGCCTTTCTGCCTCTCTCTGCTTTAATTGCCATGCTAATAACCAGGCTCAGGTTCTGTTTCAGGCTGTGTCTCTGTTTCAGGCTCTGGCGCTGTATCAACCACTGTTGCAGACTCAGGCTGTGGCGCTATGGCTGTAGCTGTGGCTCTGGTTCTGTTTCAGGCTCTGGCACTGTATCAAGCACTGTTTCAGGCTCAGGCTCAGGCTCAGGCTTCTGCTCTTTATTAGGCTTTGTCTCAGTCTCCGACGCTGTTTCAAGCCCTGTATCTGCCTCTGCCTCTGTTTCAGGCTCTGGCACTCTATCAAGCACTGTTTCAGGGTCTGGCTCTCTTTCAGGCTCTGGTTCTGAATTAGGGTTTTGTTCTGGCTCTGGCTGTGTCTCTGGCTCTGGCTCCAGCTCCAGCTCCGGCACTGTATCAAGTACTGTTGCAGACTCAGGCTGTGGCTCTAAGCTGTGGCTGCAGCTATGTTTTGCGCTCCGGCCCTGTATCAAGCCCTGTATCTGGCCCTGGCCCTGTATCAAGCCCTATTTCTGGCTCTGGCTCTGGCTCTGGCTCTGGCTCTGGCTCTGGCTCAGGCTCAGGCTCAGGCTCAGGCTCAGGCTCAGGCTCAGGCTCAGGCTCAGGCTCATGGTCTCACTCTGACTCTGCTCTTAGATTACTTCGTAGTCTAAAAGAAGTCTATACATTCTTGCGATTATTTTGGTTTTACTATTCAGTAGTTCTCTTTCAAATCTTGAAGGCTCCTTTTCAAAACCTATCTGCTTATCCTGTCTGAACACTTCATTCACCTGGAAGTAATCTAGCCTACTAGAAAAGTTATCTTTTATTTTCTCATAACTTATCAATATTAGTTGACCCTCCTCCTCCCCCCTTAATATTGTGTTTAATGGTTATATGGGGTTGCGCTTGGGAGCCCTGCCTCCACTTCTGGCTCCGATGTCAGTTCACTGACATCCACCCTCCCCAGGACTCCCTCCACCCCCGGCAGGACCTTTTGACCCAACTACGTCCTTTTCCTCAGCCGACGTTGCGGGGAATCCCTGGAAGGAGCTGTCGCCATCCCCTGATGATTCAAACTCCGCTTCCCACCCGCTCCGATCTCTTCCCGCCGGGTGGCCCTCCCAGTCCGATTCCTCTGACGCCTCTCCTCCCTCCTCTTTGGAGGCAGGAAAACCCACAAAATCCTCTTCATCATCTGTGGTTCCAAATTGCTCCTCCCAGAATCTCGCTAGTGGTTTAGGTTTATCTGGGAACAGGCTGTGGAACTCCTCCGCAAGATACCCATCATTGATAGCCTCCGCTGGAACCCACGTGTTTTCTGACTCGGGTTCTCCCTCCCAAGCTACCAAGTACTCCACCTGGCGCCCTCACCATCTTGAATCGAGTATTTCCGTGGCTTGGTTGTGGTGTTCCCTCTCCTCTACCTGCGGGTGTGTGGTGACTTCTCCCTCTCGCCCCGGGAATTCCCGCCCGTCCCTGTACGGTGAGAGTAGGGACCTATGGAACACCGGGTGTATTTTCATGCTGTCAGGCAACTTGAGCTTGAATGCCACGGGGTTCACCTGCTGTGTTACCTCAAAACGTCCCAGCCGCCTTGGCTGCAACTTCTTACACCCCCCCTAAAAGGGTAACCCTTGGGTTGACAACCACACCCGGTCTCCCACCCTTATGGTCTCCCCTTCCCGACGGTGCTTGTCTACCTGCCTCTTGTAAATTTCCTTGGCCCGTTCCAAGTTCATCTTAAGTTGCTAGTGCAAGGCCTCCATTTCTTCCACAAACTGCTCTGCCGCAGGTACGCTCCCCCCTTCCTCCCCCCTCCCCGGGAAGGCCCTGGGGTGACACCCATAATTGGCCATGAACAGGCTCATTCCCGTGGAAGCCCACCTCGACCTGTAGCAAGCCCATGAGCTTCCTCCAGAACCGGGAAGTAAATTGTTTCCCGCGATCCGAGATGACCCTCGAGGGAGCCCCATGCAGTCTGAAGATGTGATCTACAAACAACCTGGCTGTTTCCTCTGCCGTTACCGCATGCGAGCAAGCTATGAAATGGCACATTTTTGTTAGCAGATTGACTACTACCATGACTGCTGTCTTCCCCCTTGATTTGGGCAAATCTGTCATAAAATCTATGGATACCACCTCCCAGGGTCTTCCCGGCGTGGGTAAGGGTTCCAGTAACCCTGCGGGTGCAGCCCTCTCCCCCTTTGCCCTCTGGCAGCGGTCGCACCCCCGTACATATTCCCGTACATCTTCCCTTACCCTTGGCCACCAGAACTGCCTGGTGACAAGCAACATGGATTTGTGTTGACCAAAATGTCCCGCTGTTGGGTTGTGGTGGAGTTGTTTGAGTACCCTTCCCCTCAAGGTCTCCCCCGGTACGTACAGCGCTCCCTTGTAGTACAGTACCCCTTCCTTTTCCTCAAACCCTCCCTGGTTTTCCCTTCCGTTCCAGAGTTCCCTGATTTTTGTTTGAGCGAATTCGTCGTTTCTAGTAAGCCCGGCTAGTTCTCGTTTCCCTACCCACACCCATCGGTTCTCGGGGAACACGTGTCTGACTTCCGGCGGTCTCTCTCCTTCCATGTACTCCGGCTTCCGGGAGAGAGCATCTGCTCTTACGTTCTCCTCCCCCGGCACGTACCGGATCTCGAAGAAAAACTTGGAGAACTCCTGTGCCCATCGAATCTGTCTCTGGTTGAGTACTCGCGCAGTCCTCCAGTATTCCAAGTTCTTGTGATCCGTACACACCTGGATCTCGTGCTGCGCCCCTATTAGCAGATGTCTCCATCGTCGAAATGCTGCATAAATTGCAAGCAGTTCGCGGTCATACACCGTGTAGTTTTGCTCCGACTTGCTCAGCTTCCTCGAGAAAAAGGCGCACGGCCTCCAGCTCTGCTGGGGCCCCGGCTGTAACAGTACCGCTCCAATGGCCCGGTCTGACGCGTCGGTCTCCAGCCTCATTGGCTTCTGCAGATCCACGTGCAGGAGCTGCTCTTCCGAAGCGAACGCCTTCTTCAGCCTTTCGAAGGATTGCTGGGCACTTTCTGTCCAGACGAACTTCTTTTTGCTACTGAGACAATCTGTGATAGGCGCTGTCAAGTGGGCGAAGTTCCTGATGAACTTCCGGTAGAAGTTGCTGAACCTCTGCCCCTGGCTACGTTTAAGCGTCAGGCTCAGTTTCAGACAGTGTCTCTGTTTCAGGATCCAGCACTCTATCAAGCACTATTTCAGACTCAGGCTGTGGATCTCGGCTGTGGCTCTAGGCTCCGTCTGTGGCTCTGGCTGTGGCTCTGGCTCTCTTTCAGGGTCTGGTTCTGAATGAAGATCTGGTTCTGACTCTGATTCAGGGTCTCATGATGGCTCTTCCTCTGCCTCTGACCCAGCTATATTTCAGGGTCTGGCTCTTTTTCAGGCTCTGGTTCTGAATTAGGGTTTTGCTCTGGCTCTGGCTGTGTCTCTGGCTCTGGCTCCAGCTCCGGCACTGTATCAAGTACTGTTGTAGACTCAGGCTGTGGCTCTAGGCTGTGGCTGTGGCTGTTGCTCTGGTTTGGGCTGTGGCTCTTTTTCAGGCTCTGGTTCTGAATGAGGGCTTGGTTATGGCACTGATTCAGGGTCTCGCTCTGTCTCTGGCTGTGTCTCTGTTGCACCACAAACGGTGGTTTGTTGTTGTTGTTGTTATTTTCTTTCTGGGGTGGGACAAATGTTTAGTTGGGGCGGGGATTATTTTAAGTTTAGCATAATTGTTTCTTGCTTTGTTTTTCTTTTACTATTTTTTTAGGTTATTGTATAGTTTGTATTTTGCTTTTTAAGGGGAAAGGGTCAGGGCTGCCTGGGAGGGGGCCTCAGCCAACAGAATGGCTGGGGCAGGTTCCCTACGGGGGGATGTATTGGAACACCCAATCTCTGTTATCGCGGGTGGGAGGAGCAGTTGCGCTAAGACCAGACCACATCTTTACCGAAGATCTGGTTCTGACTCTGATTCTGATTCTCTGATTCTGGCTCTCTATCTGGAAGGAGCCATTTTCATCATGTTCTCTCTTATATTATAGCTGGCTGTAAATTTGAAATTTACATTCCATCAGTTTTCCCCATCTTTTAGCATAATTGGATGGCCCACATCTTGGGCCCACTTTATCATTGAAGCCTTAACCTCCTCATCCATTACTTCGTAGTCTAAAAGAAGTCTATAGATTTTTGTGATTATATTGGTTTTACTATTCAGTAGTTCTGTATCAAATCTTGAAGGCTCCTTTTCAAAACCTATCTGCTTATCCTGTCTGAACACTTCATTCACCTGGACGTAATCTAGCCAACTAGAGAAGTGATCTTATATTTTCTCATAACTTATCAATATTAGTTGACCCTCCTCCTCCCCCCTTAATATTGTGTTATACGTTATCCAGTTCTCTTTGATGTTGTTCCTTTTTTTAACAGCGATTGCTTCTAGTGGAGAGTTCCATCTTGGGGTTTTCTGTTCCAAATATCTTTTGTATTTTCCCCATACCTTATTGTAATGGGAATCGGGGTTGCTTGTGCGTAAGCCACAAACTGCTCCAAGCTGGTTGTATGGCTAAACCTTTCCCTGGCTTGACAGCCCTTACAACGCGACTGTCTCAGTCACTGGCAGAATCCGTCAGTGGGCGTTTCCTGAATTTCTTCCAACATAAAAATTCCTTGACTCCAAGTCCGCCTAGTCTCTGCGCGGAAGCTTTCTGCGCAGCGTAGGCGTGCCAAGCGGAGGTCCTCTGTGTTACCATAAAGCACCAAAGCTGCAGCAAGCAAAGGCTCTAGCAGCTCAGTCAGCTGCTTGTGGCTGGAGAGCCAAACAGGATGTTTGTGACTGTTGCCATGGGAACAAAGGGGCAGTCCATTCTGTACTGAGCACCGGATGTTAGCTCAGTGTGTGTGTCAGATGACCCGTACTGGAAGTACATGGGTGGAGTTTATTCTTACTGCTGTGGAGTGCAGACATGTTTCTCTGTACTGATGTAAAGAGACAGAAATAAAGGATGTAAATAGATTTCTGTCTGAATCTTTCCCCTCCCTGGGGGACACCAAAGGGGAGAGAGGAAGAACGGTGTGTTCCTCTCACACATCTGAGATGAATCGCCGAGACCTCGCCTGCTTATCAGCAGAGTGGCGCAGCGGGGAGGTCGACAAGGAATATCTGCCGGTGCCTACGTTGTGGCACATTCCTCTGACCCAGGCAGAATTCCAACAGTGGTAGCAGATGCCGGTTGCTGGTTTCCTCGATCCATGGAAGTCTGCAAAAAGAGTAGCAGAGCTGCTGTTTTCATCACTCCATGGAAGCCTGAGGTGAGAAAGCTGATCCTCTGCAGCCAGAAGCTGACCAGAAGAAGCTGACAGCCAAAGCCACGGAGCCCAAGGTATGAGATTTTCGGGCTTAAAAGAGTGAACGCAGATTGAGTTATTCTCTGCTTCACGGGGAGCAGCGTTTAGGAAAAACAGCTCCGAGTGGGAAGAGGCTTGCATTCCAGAGATTCTTGTGGTTTCCTGTACAAGGGAAGAAATGCACTGTTGCTAAGCAACGCCCGCCAGTCAAGTGGAAAGTTACTCGAGAGGGCTGGACAGTCAGGCTATGCCTCAGAGAGGCAAAAACAAAGTTTGTTGTGACTAGGCTCTCATGAAGTCCCTTTGGAAAGGGACTTTCCAAAGCAGCTAGCGTTAAGAGCTGCCAGGTGCACAAGAGTGCAAACAAACAAGCTTTTGGATTTTAGAGGCTTGTGTTTGAGAGTTAATGCAAGGACTCAAAAATGGATGCTAAGAAGGGCGGAGGCTTGCCTTCTCCACCCCTCCTGACCAATGACAATTATGCATCTTGGTCTATTAAGATGAAGGCCCTGTTGCAGAATCAGAGACTGTTTCAGGTGATTGAGAACCCCATCCCTGCAGCACCAACACGTGCTTGGGAGTCACAGAATGTGAAGGCCAGAACGGCTATAATTCTGTGTGTGTCAGACTCGCAGCTTGTGCATATTCAGGATTTAGAGCACGCGAAAGAGGTTTGGGACACGCTGAGAAGGACACATCAGAGAGATGCAGGTTCTTCAGCGTTGCTATATTTTGAGAAGCTGACCAATCTGAGGCTTGCGCCTGATGGAGATGTTCAAGAGCACCTGACGGAAATGAAATATCTGCGTCAACAGATGGTGGAACGTAATTTCCGTCTGCAGGAGAAAGTGTTTTGCTTCATGGTGATAAACAGCCTGAATCGGACTTACAAATCCGTTGCCAGTCAGCTTGGTTCGCTACCGGCGGCGCAGTTAACTTCGGAGAGGGTCTTTGCTGTGGTTCTGAATGAACATTACAGACTTGCTGCCCTGGAGGTCAAGGACAGGGGGAGGGAAGAACGGAGTTCTAACGCCCCCACTGCTGTTGCTACTGGAGAAAATGCTGTAGCTTTAAACGTTGTCCGATGTTACAATTGTGGCCAGACTGGGCATCTTCAGCGGTACTGCAAGAAGCCACGTCAGCACAAAGGAGCCAAGGCAAGCTCTACAAAGTCTGAGGCGTCAGGCAAAGGTCATACCATCCCAAAGGCAAAGACTGCAAAGGCTTTGATGTCGAAAGGAACCACGCCAAAAGTGGAGTTGAAGTTCAATCTGCTCAGCGTTTCGCAGATTGCCAAGAAGGGACTAAAACTGTCCTATGATGATGAGAACTGCGAGATCTACAAAGATGGAGAGTTGTATCTTTCTGCCAAAGAGAAAGATGGACTATATTTGTTGACTTTTGATCAAAGTGATTACATGGAATGTAATTCTTGTGATTCTAACATGATCTCTTTTGCAGGTCTGACCAAGAAGAACACCAAGAAGGTGACCTCGAGGGTCGACAGAGAATTTCAGCGGGTGTATGCTGATGTGATTGGTCCTCTAGCACCATCTAGAGGCAATGCAAAATATTACCTTGTGTGTGTGGATTCTTTCACAAATTATGTCTGGATTTATGTTTTGAAGAGACCTAAAGAAGCCTTAGAAAGGTTTAAAGAGTTTTGTGACAAAGTTAAAAATATGCATGATGCTGACATAGATTGTCTTTGCACAGATAAGATGCCAATTTTTCTTTCACAGGATTTCCAGAGGTTCCTGAAGAAGAAAGGGATAAGACACAAAATTGCTAGTTCCGAAGAATCTTGGAAAAGATGTGTCTGTGTTAGGGTGAACAAAGAATTGCAAAAGGGAATGCATGCGCAATTGCTTAGTTCGCATCTGCCAAATGAATTCTGGGCGGAGTCGCTAATGTCATTTTGTTATAATAATAATAATAATAATAATAATAATAATAATAATAATAATAATAAAATTTATTTATATCCCGCCCTCCCCAGCCGAAGCCGGGCTCAGGGCGGCTAACAACACCAAAATAGTGCGACATTATAAAAACATTATAAAAAGTAATTAAAATCAAGATTGATGGCAGCCATAAAGTTTTGTAAAGGTTGCCAAAGGAGGGAGTCAGGCTGCGCCCTAACCAAAGGCCTGGCGGAACAGCTCTGTCTTGCAGGCCCTACGGAAAGATGTCAAGTCCTGCAGGGCCCTTGTCTCTTGTGACAGAGCATTCCACCAGGTTGGAGCCGCAGCCGAAAAGGCCCTGGCTCTAGTTGAGGCCAGCCTAACCTCTCTGTGGCCTGGGACCTTCAAGGTGTTTTTGTTTGAAGACCGTAAGTTCCTCTGTGGGGCATACCAGGAGAGGCGGTCCCGTAGGTACGAGGGCCCTAGGCCGTATAGGGCTTTGAAGGTTAAAACCAGCACCTTAAACCTGATCCTGTACTCCACCGGGAGCCAGTGCAGCTGGTATAGCACCGGATGAATGTGATCTCTAAGCGAAGACCCCGTAAGGAGTCTCGCTGCGGCATTCTGCACCCGTGGTTGAGAAAGGTTTCAAAAGAGTTGGGATGTTCTCCGTTTGAGAAACTGTTCCATAGAAAACCTTCAGTTGCCCATTTCAAGGTTTTTGGGTCTCATGTGAGAACAGAAACTCCAGGTGGGGTAAAGAATGCCAGAGGCATTTTTGTGGGTTATGAAAAGGGTCTCTACAGAGTAATTTTGTCTGAATCTGGTCAGGTGATTCTCACAAAATTTCTAGAGAGTGCTCCTGAACAGGAGAGAGTGATTGATCACACATTTCTCACTGCAGATGATTCTGATGATGATGATGATGAGTTTGATCTTATTGAGTTCAGTAGTACTGATGATGACAGCGATAGCTCAGGGAGCTCAGTTGACACAGTCATTGAGAGGAAATCTCACATAATGACAAGACCCTCAGAAGAGGAGGATGAACCACTGATTAAGCTTAGTACTGGTTCTCCAGAGAGTTCAAAGGTTGAACCAGAAAGCAAAGAAGAGCAGCAACTCTTACGTAGGTCTGAGAGAGCAACGAAGGGTGTACCACCCAAGAGGTATTCAAAGGAATTTGCCAACCTAGCTATTGCATGTGTTGCTGTTGTAAACGACCAAGGACAAATTGAAGCTGTGTCTGAGTCAGAGACAAAGGCACAACAGAAAGTTGTTAACCAAGGTAATGCAGAAGCACTCATTCCTTGGAAGTCACACAACCAGAGAGGTACATTGGTAAAACCAGTGGTGGGTAGTTCCAAGGGTGGAACTGAAACAACAGGGGAATGTTATAAGTATAACAACTGTTTGTTTTCTTCTCTGGATGACGCTTTGCTCGCAGCACGCATTGATACTTTAGGGGGAGTATGTTACCATAAAGCACCAAAGCTGCAGCAAGCAAAGGCTCTAGCAGCTCAGTCAGCTGCTTGTGGCTGGAAAGCCAAACAGGATGTTTGTGACTGTTGCCATGGGAACAAAGGGGCAGTCCATTCTGTACTGAGCACCGGATGTTAGCTCAGTGTGTGTGTCAGATGACCCGTACTGGAAGTGCATGGGTGGAGTTTATTCTTACTGCTGTGGAGTGCAGACATGTTTCTCTGTACTGATGTAAAGAGACAGAAATAAAGGATGTAAATAGATTTCTGTCTGAATCTTTCCCCTCCCTGGGAGACATCAAAGGGGAGAGAGGAAGAACGGTGTGTTCCTCTCACACATCTGAGATGAATCGCCGAGACCTCGCCTGCTTATCAGCAGAGTGGCGCAGCAGGGAGGTCGACAAGGAATATCTGCCGGTGCCTACGCTGTGGCACATTCCTCTGACCCAGGCAGAATTCCAACACTGTGCTCTCCCCGCTGATCTCACTGGAAGAGTCTCGGAGCCTTCCCTCCGAAGTACTCTCAGCCTCCCCTTTCTTCCTGGTGTCACCTTGATTTCCTTCCCCAGCGGAAGCTCTCCCTCTCTCCTTGCTAGTTCCCTCTCCGGCATCATTGGGGAGCCTTACCTCTCCTCTTGGCTCCGATGGCAGTTCCCTGACATCCACCTCCCCCCCAGGGCCCTCCTCTCCCCCCGTCCGTTCCTTGGACGGTGATGCGGGGAATCCCTGGAAGGAACTATCCCCTTCCTCAGATGATTCAAACACCGCTCTCCACCTGCTGCTGTCTCTTTCCGCTGCCCAATCTCCCCAGTCGGATTCCTCTCCCTCGGATACCCCCCCTTCCTTCTCTTCGGAGGCTGGAAATCCCATAAACTCTTCTTCATCATCCGTGGTGCCAAATTGCTCCTCCCAGAGCCTCCCTAGTGGTTTCGGCTTCCTTGGGAACCTGCGATGAAACTCCTCCTGCAGATACTCATCCTTGATCTCTTCTGCAGGAACCCAAGTGTTTTCCGACTCGGGCTCCCCCTCCCAAGACACCAAATATTCCACCCGTCTCCCTCTCCACCTTGAATCGAGAATTTCCGCGGCTTGACTACTGAGTTCCCTTTCCTCCACCTGTTGGTGCATGGGGATTTCTCTTTCTCGCCCCAGAAATTCCCTCCCTTCCCGGTACGGTGAGAGTAATGACCTGTGGAACACCGGGTGCAGTTTCATGTTGGTGGGCAAGTTGAGTCTAAAGGCCACAGGATTCACCTGTTGTGTTACCTCGAAAGGTTCCAGTCGCCTTGGCCGTAATTTCTTACAACCCCCTTTGAACGGTAGCCCTTGGGTTGACAACCACACCCGGTCCCCAACCCTTATTGTCTCCCCTTCTCTGCGGTGCTTGTCTGCCTGCCTCTTGTACGCTTCCTTCGCCCTCTCCAGGTTAACCTTAAGTTGTTGGTGTAAAGCCTCCATTTCTTCCACAAACTGCTCGGCCGCCGGCACACTCCCCCTCCCCTCCCCCTCCCCTGGGAAGGCCCTGGGGTGACACGCGTAATTGGCCATGAACGGACTCATCCCCGTGGACACATGTTCAGCGTTATTGTATGCAAATTCGGCCAGCGCTAGTTTTTCCACCCAATCGTTCTCCCTTTTGTTGACGTAGCAGCGTAGGTACTGTTGGAGTATGCTATTAGCTCTTTCTGCTTGTCCGTTGGTCTCCGGGTGTCTGGCCGTCGAGCAGCTCACCTCGACGTCCAGCAGGCTCACGAGCTTCCTCCAGAATCTGGAAGTAAATTGCCTTCCTCTGTCGGACAAAACCCTCAAGGGGGCGCCATGCAACCTGAAGATGTGATCTACAAACAGCCTAGCTGTTTCCTCTGCCGTCACTGCATGCGAGCAAGCAATGAAATGGCACATTTTGGTCAACAAGTCAACTACCACCATGACTGCTGTTTTCCCCCTGGACTTGGGTAAATCGGTCATAAAATCTATGGATACCACCTCCCATGGTCTTTCCGGGGTGGGTAAGGGTTCCAGTAACCCTGCGGGTGCTGCCTTCTCCCCTTTTGCCCGCTGGCAGCGTTCGCACCCCCGTACGTATTCCCGCACATCTTCCCTCACCCTTGGCCACCAGAACTGCCTGGTGACAAGCAACATGGTTTTGTGTTGACCAAAATGCCCCGCCGTGGGGTTGTCATGTAGTTGTTTGAGTACTCTTCTCCTCAAGTCCCCTTCTGGTATGTACAATGCTCCCCTATAGTACAGTGCCCCTTTCTTTTCCTCAAAACCCCCCTGATTTTCTTCTGCGTCTCTGATCTCCCTGATTTTTGTTTGGGCGTACTCGTCATTCCTTGTCAACCCGGCTAGTTCTCGTCACTCTACCACTACTCATCGGTCCTCCGGTATCACATGTGGTAGTTCCGGCACTCCCTCTCCTTCCAAGTACTCCGGTTTCCGGGAGAGGGCGTCTGCTCTGACGTTTTCCTTCCCCGGCACGCAGCGAATTTCAAAAAAAGAACTTGGAAAACTCCTGTGCCCATCGCACCTGTCTTTGGTTGAGGACTCGTGCAGTCCTCCAATATTCCAGGTTCTTATGGTCCGTGCACACCTGGATCTTGTGTTGTGCGCCTATTAGAAAATGTCTCCAGCGTCGACAGGAAGTTTTTTTTCTTTCCGCCCGACTGTGTGAGTTACTAAGTAACTGTCTTGGACTTCTAATGTAACGAACGTAAAAATTTGAAACATTCCACAACTCTGGACAGCCAGCCTCTTTGGAGAGGAGCGGCTTAAATCTAAAATCTAAAAAGAGAGAGTAAATAACGGAAGGCTGCAGAGCAGTTTGAAATGGAGCTTTGCAGATCAGGAGAGAAGAGCTGCCTATGGAACTCTATGTAGAAGGGCACAGAAAAAACGGCTCGAGAAAACCGTCGGAAATATTAATAAAAAGAACTCTCCCTAACTTGTTGGCTCTCGTGGACACGCTGGAGGTTTGCTCAAGGCCTCTACGACTGAAACTAAAAACCATACGAAGCTAAAATATATTCCTCCAGCCTACCTCTGTCAAAACTGTACATATACCATGCTCATAAGTTCGTGATTATCATTCTTTTCCCCTCCCCTGGTCCCCCCCTTCTATCCCACGTTCTGTTATACCATTTATGACATTTACATTTTTGCGTTAAGTCAAAAAATAAATTGGTTACTCTATATTTTTTTCCTTCCCCTCTCCTGTCCCCTCTCTCCCTCCTCCCTCCCCTCCAACTCTGTTTTACTGTCTGTTTCTCTTTCCTCTTTATTTTAATAACATAACTAACAACTTATCCAACCTATTTTCTACTCACCAATTTTTGGAGGAACTCTAAATCATCGGAATCATAACATTTAATTTAGGATGATCCCTTATCTCCTGAAA
This sequence comes from Podarcis melisellensis, assembly GCF_964234715.1. Classification (NCBI taxonomy): domain Eukaryota; kingdom Metazoa; phylum Chordata; class Lepidosauria; order Squamata; family Lacertidae; genus Podarcis; species Podarcis melisellensis. The sequence goes on along the minus strand of NC_138535.1, from coordinate 35,468,242 downwards.
ACACAATCAATTGGATAACAGCTAACATCTGAGGCACCCAGTGTGGTTTCCTGGATATAACTACACCTCACCAAGACCGAACAAAGAGACGCATTGGAATTTGGAACTGGAAATTCCAGAGTGCAATAAAACTTCGCACAGCCCCCAGAGTGCAATAAAACTATGCACAGCCCCCGCGAACTGGACTAAATAAATAAGTGGCTGAAAATTACAGGATTATACAAGTGGCTGAAACTACTGAATATATAGAGACTATACAACTTCTTCTTTTTTCCCCCTGGAATATAACAGAAAGACACCGATTTTTGTTTACGCTTTCTTATTTTTTGCTCATCCCCCCTCTGTCTCTGAAACAATTATACTAATATACTAATACAAAGCAAATATTTAACAACAAAAAGTTTCTGGAAATATAAGTGGGACTGGTTAATATTGTGTGAATAACTGATGTAAGTAAACTGAAATAAGGTATTGGAAGCCCCCTTGATATTAAGAAAACAAAAGAGGATAGGAGGTCAGGAGGGCAAGAGTTTTAAACTAATACAGTTTAAGGTGTTTATGGTTTGGAAAACATAAAAAAGGGGGAAAAACAGATTGTGAGCCCTCTAGGGGAGAGAAATATAAACCACAGGATGTCGGGGAAAAATGGTAAAAAAGCTGGAGGGACCCCGGGAGAAAGAAAAGCATCTTGACAAGAGGAAATTAAAGACTTAGACTTTTTGTGGTTTAAGATTAAAGAGGAATTTAAGCAAAGGGAAACACACATGGAAAACAAACTAGGAGAAATACAGGAGCAAATTGATAGGAAAATAGAAAGTGCTGTAGGCGAACTCTCGAAAAAGATACAAGATTTGACAGTTAAATCAAAAATAATTGAAAACTCCAATAAAAAAAACACAAAAAGATTTGAGGGACCAAAAGAAGGAAACAGAAAAGCTGAAGGAAGAAATAAAAAAATTAAATAAAACACAAGACCAATTATTGGACAATTTAGCTATGACAGAAATGCGTCAAAAAAATCTTAATTTAAAATTTAGAGGGATCGCCGAAGAAGCAAATGAAAACATAAGAGGAAAAATAGTTCAGGAACTTGCAAAATGGTTGGAGATGAAAGAAGAACAAATAGCATATACAATAGAGAACGCATTTAGAATAAGAGGAAAACCACAACAATTTAAGTCCAAAAGAATCCCCGGAGACTGTTTAGTAATATTCAACTCCATTGAAATGAAAAATATAATATTAAGAAATAGTTTTAAAAGAAAGTTGATGATTGGAGACCGTCCAATCACCATCTTTAAAGAAATTCCAATTAGGATCCTGCGCAAAAGGGAAGGATACAGACAGTTAACAAGTGTTTGGAAGAGGAACGCAATACAATACAAATGGGAATTCCCAGAGGGGGTTTCCTTCTATCATAAAAATAAAAAATTCAAGCTGACAGATATTCATGAAGCAGAAAAGTTCGTGAGAAGATACGAGAAAGACCTGGGTAAAGAAGAAGTAGGACAGCGAGGAGGCGACTTGGTCACAGGGGGGAGTGGAGGGGGTGGAGTCGAGGAGGGGGGGAGTCAGAGGAGGAAACGGAGGATTTTAGATCGGAGGAAGAGGAGGAGGGAGAAGACAGAGAGTTCAACAGAAAGGGAAGCACCAGACTTTAAATCAGAAAGTAGGATAAAGTGTACTTAGTCATAACTTGAAATGACCATTAAGTTTATATTGTGGAATGTGAATGGCTTTAACGATAAGTCCAAGAGGAATAAATTTGAAAAAATTATAAAGAAAAAAAATATTGATGTCATTTGTTGCCAAGAAACTCATGTTGCCAAAAAACACAAGCATATTTTAATAAATAAGAAGCTTGGAATAGAATTTATCAACTCAGACTCAAAAAAGAAAAGAGGGGTAGCAATTTATGTGAAAGAAAAATTAGAACCCAAGCAAATATGTAAGGATGAGGAAGGAAGAATCCTAGGAGTACAAATTAAATACCAGGGAGAAAAAATAAATGTGGTTACAGTTTATGCCCCAAACTCAAATAGACTGGAGTTTTTTAAAAAAATTGGAGCAAATCTTATTAGACTTAGATAACAACAAATTGGTCTTACTTGGAGATTTAAATGGAGTACCGACACCAGAACTAGATAGAAGTGTAAGAAAAAAGAAGTTAAACCAAGGGAAATTACCAAAATCCTTCAATGACCTTGAGGAAAATTTAGATCTAATAGATATATGGAGATACAAAAACCCTACGACAAAACAATTCACCCACTTCTCTGAACCACACCAGAGCTGGAGTAGGTTGGATCAGATCTGGATCTCAAGAGAATTAACAACAAGAGTGGTGAATTGTGAGATCCAACCCAGAACTCTGTCGGACCATAACCCAATAACACTACAACTAAAGTGGAACACCCAGGGGCTATACAGATGGAGAATGAATGACTACTTATTTGAAACAGAAGAAGTGATTGAAAAAGCAAAAACTACTATAAAAGACTATTTTGACCTAAATATGAATAAAGGGACAGACATAGATGTAGTGTGGGACGCTAGCAAGGCAGTGTTAAGAGGCCTCCTGATACAGCAAAATATTCAAAGAAAAAAGGCCAAAGAACAGAAAAAAGAAGAAGTAATTAATAAAATGAGAATATGTGAGAAAAACATGATAAAAAATTCGAACAACAATGGTTATAAACAAGAATATAAGATGCTCCAAACACAATACTCAATATTAATGAATCAAGAAGTGGAATGGGGAATCAAGTTAATGAAACAAAAGTTTTTTGAATCTGCAAACAAAACTGGAAAGTTCCTGGCGTGGCAATTGAGAAAAAGGAGAAAACTCAGTCTTATCAACAAAATAAAAGTGGAAGAGCAAGTGCTAGAGGACCCCAACAAAATAAAAAAGAACTTCCTTAAATTCTATGAAAAGTTATATAAAATAGAGGAAGAAGACTTAACAAGTATAGAAAAATATTTAGAAGAAAACAGCCCAAATAACATATCGGAAGAGGAAAGAAACGATTAAATAAACCTATAAAAGTAGAGGAAATTAGAGAGGCAATTAAGAGGATGAAACTGGGGAAAGCCCCAGGCCCAGACGGGTTATCTGCTAAGTATTACAAGACCCTAGAAGGATATATAACACCGGTATTATGTGATGTAATGAATGAGATTTTAAGAGGAGGAAAAACACCAATATCTTGGAAAGAAGCATACATCACGTTTGTCAGAACCACCCGAGGTCCCAGCTCACGAGAGACCCAAGTCCAATCCAGTTTATATACAAAAGTCTTTATTGAAGAACATTGTTGGCTTTACATCCGAGCTCCGTGGCTCTACGTCTGTTACGCTTAGACCGCTGAAGTACCCTCTGAATCAGTACCGCCCCTGCACCAGTTTAAGAGGCTTGTGCTGGACCACCTCTTCCTCTCCTTCCTTTTCCGCAGGGTCTTTCTGCCCCCCTGGGTTCCCTCCCGCCGGGACTCCCCAGAGGCTGAATCCTCTGACGCCTGTTCCCCCCTCCTTCGCGCTTTGGGACCAGGCTCCTCCCCAGGGCTTCCCTCACTTCCGCGCGCCTCCACATTTGAACTTGGCGCGCGTACGTTGCTTCTGACCTTCCTCTCGACCGCTACACTGCTCCCGGTACTACTCTCCGCCCCTTCCGGCAGGACGTTTTGCCCCGATCTCCTTCCCCTCTCTGCTTCCTGTTCTGCTCCCTCTGACACACTGGTAACTCCACCCCCTTCACTCCGTTCCGGCGGAGAAGCCGGCCCCGATGTCCAACTCCCACTGGGGGTTCTCCCTTCGCTCCCCTGCTCCTGACTGCTTCCCCCTTTGGCTCCCCTTGGCCTGACCAGGGGGGCTTCCTTTTGGGAATCCTCCGACTCACTGGACAGACTCATGGACGACCTTTGGTCATTGTCATCCTCTTCCTTGTCGCTCTGGGATTCTTCCCCCTCGCTCTCTGTCTCCTCCCTCATCTGCTCTTCTCTCCCTGAACCCCTGACATCCATCCCCCCCTCGAAGCCCCCCCTTCCCCCCTCCCGCCCGTCGGGTGCAGGTTGTGGGAGCTGCGGCTCTTCGGAGGTAGATTCGGGATACAGGTCATCTACTTCAATGTCCTCTGCTGGCAGTTCGGTGTATGTGTGTTCGAACTCAGGTTCTTCACCCAAAGTGTTCTCAGTTTCCTCTTCCATTGCTACTTCGTCTGGTGCTGCCTGCCAAGGCCCCATCATCCACCTCTTACGCCAGTCCTCCTCTGGTTGCTCCTCCCACCAATCCGAGGGTAGTGTGTCCACCCCCGAGCACGATCCTCTGGGCGGGCTCGATTTTGCCGTTCCTTCCTTGGTGGAAGAAAAGCCCCGGAAAGTGCTATCTGAAAATGTGGGCGTAAAGAGCCAGTCATCAAAGTACTCGGCTGGCATGGGTCTATGTGGGAAAAGTGCATGGAACTCGTCTTTCAAAAGAGCTTCGTCTAAAGCGTAGCCCGGCACCCAACTATTGGCACTGGCTGGGGTACCCTCTCTGGCGAGAAAGTATTCAACTCCCTCTGCCCCCCATCTCGAGTCCAGGATCTCTGTGACCTCGTTGAGTGGTTCGGCCCTAGGTGACCCCCCCCTCTCGGGTGACTCTTTGCGTGGGTCTGGTACTGTTTCTGACTCCTGAAACCTGTGCGGGGCCTTGTAGGGAGTGAGCACCGACCTATGAAAGACCGGGTGCACTCTGGAGCCTTCGGGGAGGGCCAGTCGAAACGCTACAGGATTGATCCTAGCCTCAACTTGGTATGGCCCTAACTGCCTGTGTCCTAGCTTCTTCTTAGCTAACGACTTGGCTGGCATCGCTTGGGCCGCTAACCATACCCAGTCCCCCACCTGGATGTCTTCTCCCGCCCTCCTGTGTTTGTCCGCCTGCACCTTATAGGCTTGTTTGGCTAGCTCCAAATGTCTCCGCAGCTCCTCGTGCACCTCTTGCAGTTCTGCTGCGAACTGGTCGGCCTCTTGCGGCACCCCCTCTCCCGTTGCTACGAACCCCGGGAAGGTTCTGGGATGACGGCCATTGTTCGCGAAGAACGGCGTCACCCCCGTCGACGCGTGCTTCGTGTTGTTGTAGGCAAACTCAGCCATCGGCAGGTAGTCCACCCAAGCCGCAGGTCGCTGATTGGCGTAACATCTCAGGTACTGCTGCATGATCGCGTTGACCCTCTCTGCTTGGCCGTTGGTCTGTGGATGTCTCGCCGACGCTAGGTTGATCTTGACGTGCAGGATACCTAGAAGCTTCTGCCAAAAATTGGAAACAAACTGGCGCCCCCTGTCGGACAGGATGGACTGCGGCAGCCCATGCACTCTGAACACGTGGTCGACGAAGAGTTTGGCGGTCTGTTCCGCTGTCGCCACCTTCGCGCAAGGAATGAAGAGCGCCATCTTGGTGAACAGGTCCACAACCACCAGTACCGCCGTCTTGCCTCTGGAGCTGGGCAGATCAGTAACAAAGTCCAGTGCTACCCTCTCCCACGGTTGCTGTGGCGTCTCCAGCGGTTCCAGTAGCCCCGCTGGCTTCTGGTGTACTGGCTTGGACCTCTGACAGGTGTCACACCTGGCGACGTAATCCGCTACCTCTCCCCGCATCTGGGGCCACCAAAAGTCCCTGGCCACCAGCTCCATTGTCTTCTCCTTGCCGAAGTGGCCCGCACTGGGGGCGTCGTGCAACTGCTGCAGAACCCTTGCGCGGAGCTCGTCGCTTGGTACGTAGAGGGCACCCTTGCGAGTTAACAGCCCGTCGCGTAACTGGAACTCATCGTCTCTCTGTGAACCCCTGCGCAGCTCCTCCATCTTGGATTGTGCAAACTGATCCATTTGCAACGCGCGTCGCACCGCGTCCAGGTCGACTGCGATGGCAGCGCACGCCCACGCCTGCGGTGCGAAAATGTGCTTGGCTGCTACTGGTGCCGCTTCCTCGAGATATTGCGGTTTCCTGGAGAGCGCATCGGCTATAACGTAGGAATCCCCCGGGATGTATTCTATCCTGAAGTCGAAATCCGCGAAGAATTCCGCCCAGCGCATGTGCCTCTGGCTCTGGAGCTTCGCCGTGCGCCAATACTCTAAGTTTTTGTGGTCCGTGCGGACCTGCACGGTGTGCTTGGCTCCTATGAGGAAGTGTCGCCACGCTTTGAAAGCTGCGTGAATGGCCAACAGCTCCCTGTCCCATATAGTGTAGTTTTGCTCCGCCTTGCTGAGCTTCCGGGAGTAAAAGGCACCGGGTCTCCAATTCCCTTGCGGATCTTCTTGCAGAAGGACGGCTCCAACCGCTCTGTCTGACGCGTCAGTTTCGACTCGCAGGGGCCTGCCGGGATTCACGTGCAGCAGCTGCTCCTCGGAAGCGAAGAGGCTTTTAAGCTTCCGAAAAGAGCGCTCTGCCTGTTCCGTCCAAGCGAACTTCTTCTTCTTGGAACTGAGAGTGTCCGTGATTGCTGCCGTCTCCTTTGCGAAAGCTCTGATGAACTTGCGGTAGAAATTGGCGAACCCGACGAATCTCTGGACTTCCTTCCGATTGCGTGGGCTCTTCCAGTCCAACACCGCGCGGACCTTGACGCTGTCCATGGCCAGCCCCTTGTCGGACAGCTTGTAGCCGAGGAAATCCACCTCCGTCACATCAAACTGGCACTTCTCCAACTTGGCGTAGAGCCTGTGTTCCCGTAGTCTCTGCAGGACCTCCTTTACGTCTCTCTCATGAGCTTCCGGCGATTCCGAGAAGATCAGGATGTCGTCGAGAAAACACACACACTTCTTGTAGAGGAGTCCCGCCAGCACGTGATGCATAAAGGCTTGGAAGACGTGAGATCCATTTTGGAGACCAAACGGCATAACTCTGTATTCATACGTGCCCAGAGGCGTGAACATGGCCGTCTTCCACTCATCGCCCTCCCGGATACGTATGAGGTTGTACGCTCCACGCAGATCCAACTTGGTGAAGATCTTCCCCTTCCTCACGGTCGCTAGGAGGTCGTCAATCTTGGGCATGGGAAAGGCCTTGGGCTTAGTCATTCTGTTTATGGCCCTATAGTCCACAATGAGCCTTTTCTGGGGCGTGTACTTCTTCTTCACAAAAAACACAGGACTGCCCCCCACTGCTTTGGATTCCCGGATGAATCCGCGCTTCAAATTATGCTCTATGAACTCTCTGAGTTCTTGCATCTCGTCTTCAGACATGGAATACAGCTTTGCAGTCGGCAGCTGCGCCCCCGGCAACAGGTCGATCGCACAGTCGTAAGGCCTGTGGGGTGGCAACTGGTCAGCTTCCTTCTCGCAGAAAACCTCCAAGAATCCTTCATACTTGCGAGGTACTGCCTGCACCATGCCGAGTTGCAGCTGCTCAGCCCCCTCCTCCTGGCTGGACTGGATGCAATGTTGAGCACAGTACGATGAGCAAAAGGAGATCTGCCGTTGGTACCACGCTACAGCAGGACTGTGCCTCTCCAGCCAACTCATGCCTAATACTATAGGAGTGTCTGACAGGTGGGTGACATTGAAGCTAATGACTTCTCGATGATCACCAATCCGCATCACCATGGGAGGCGTCTGTTGCACAACTTGCCCTCCTAGCAATTTCCTGCCATCAACCGTGCCTACGTTCAGGGGCGTTGTCGCGGGCAGAAGCGCTATGCGATGCTGCTTGACGAATTGCACCCCCACAAAGTCCGCGTTGCTGCCAGAGTCGATTGTGATGGGGACTTCCAGGGTGGTTCCATTCGGCAACTGGAGTGTTGCAGTGAGCTGCACCGCTGGCTTGGGTGGTAAAGGGTCTGTGCGTTGCAAAAGCGCTGGGGACTGCTCTACAGATTCGCCTGGCTGAGCCCCAGCAGTTCTGCTTCCAGCCAGGCACTGTCGTTTCCCTGAGGTTGCTCTTCTTGCATCACTTCTGCTGCCACTGTTGCTAAAGCTGCAGTATGTTTCTGGAGCCTCTGGGGGCACTCTTTCGCCATATGCTGTGCACTGTCACAGATGTAACACTTCCTGGTTCCTCTAGGAGGCTTCGCCTTTACTGCACCGGAAACAGGGGCTCTGGCTGGTGTTTGAGCCCTGGCACCACCAATTTCCATCGGCTCTTCTCCCTGCCTCACCAAAGGCGAGGGGTGTGCCTGGCCGAAGTCCCTGGGGATAAAAGGGGGGGTCCTTGCTGGAGCATGCGCCTGGCGTCCTTCCTCATCGTGCCAAGGGCGTCCCTCGTGCCTTACTCCTATCGCAAGAGCCCTCTGCACCACGTCTTCTAGGGTCTGGGGTCTGTCTCCCCTGGCAAGCTCATCTTTTATGGGGCCGCTGAGACCTTCCCAGAACAAATCTCTCACTGGTTTGCAGTCCTTTTCCCAGCCTAACACAGTCAATAATGCGAAGAATCTGGAATGATACTGACGTACCGTGGCTTTGCCTTGCCGCAGTCCATGCATCTCCCTGCGCGCAATATCAAGATCCACAGTTGACTGGAAACAAGCATCCATCGCTTTAATAAATTCATCAGAATGGCGGCGGGCAGGGCCATCTTCGCGCCACAAATTGCGCAACCACGCTCTAGCTTCCCCATGCAAATGTGACACAATAAATCCCACCTTCTCTTCTTCATCTTTAAAGTCATTGCGAAGTAAATGCAGTGCATACAAGACGTCTGCTCTGAAACTAGGGTAGTGCTTCAGGTTCCCATCGAAGTGGGTGACTAGACTGCCCCCCCGCCTTCCAAGTCCAATTCCCTCCGATCTGGACCCTGGGAAGCCTTCCCTGCTTGCACGCTCCCACCTTGTTTGCAGGTCCTGGCAGCGCTTCTCCATTTCGTCATTCTTCTTTTGAGATGCAATGACTGCAGCGGTGAGTTCGGTAACCTGTTTCCGCAGCGCCGTCAGCTGTTCCTCCGCACTCATGGCTGCTACCGTTCGTGAGCTTTGCAAAAAAAAAAATTGCGTTCTTTGTGAGGGTACTTACTGTCAGAGCCACCCGAGGTCCCAGCTCACGAGAGACCCAAGTCCAATCCAGTTTATATACAAAAGTCTTTATTGAAGAACATTGTTGGCTTTACATCCGAGCTCCGTGGCTCTACGTCTGTTACGCTTAGACCGCTGAAGTACCCTCTGAATCAGTACCGCCCCTGCACCAGTTTAAGAGGCTTGTGCTGGACCACCTCTTCCTCTCCTTCCTTTTCCGCAGGGTCTTTCTGCCCCCCTGGGTTCCCTCCCGCCGGGACTCCCCAGAGGCTGAATCCTCTGACGCCTGTTCCCCCCTCCTTCGCGCTTTGGGACCAGGCTCCTCCCCAGGGCTTCCCTCACTTCCGCGCGCCTCCACATTTGAACTTGGCGCACGTACGTTGCTTCTGAACTTCCTCTCGACCGCTACACTGCTCCCGGTACTACTCTCCGCCCCTTCCGGCAGGACGTTTTGCCCCGATCTCCTTCCCCTCTCTGCTTCCTGTTCTGCTCCCTCTGACACACTGGTAACTCCACCCCCTTCACTCCGTTCCAGCGGAGAAGCCGGCCCCGATCTCCAACTCCCACTGGGGGTTCTCCCTTCGCTCCCCTGCTCCTGACTGCTTCCCCCTTTGGCTCCCCTTGGCCTGACCAGGGGGGCTTCCTTTTGGGAATCCTCCGACTCACTGGACAGACTCATGGATGACCTTTGGTCATTGTCATCCTCTTCCTTGTCGCTCTGGGATTCTTCCCCCTCGCTCTCTGTCTCCTCCCTCATCTGCTCTTCTCTCCCTGAACCCCTGACAACGTTGATTCCGAAACCAGATTCAGACAAACTTAACATCAAGAACTACAGACCGATCTCATTATTGAATAATGATTATAAGATCTTTGCCGATATAATGGCACACCGACTTAAAAAGTGTCTGAGTAATCTCATCCATACTGACCAGGCCGGTTTTCTACCCAATAGACAAATTAAAGACAACATAAGACATACAATAGACATCATTGAATATCTAGAATGTCATAATGAAATTCCAGCAGTTTTAATGTTCGTTGACGCCGAAAAGGCATTTGATAATGTGTCTTGGGTTTTCATGATAAAATGTTTGGAAAGGTCGGGGATAGAGGGCACATTCCTGGAAGGAATTAAAGCGATTTATACACAACAAAGTGCTAGACTAATCATAAATAACAATTTGACAGATCCGTTAAAGATAGCGAAAGGTACCCGACAGGGGTGCCCTCTGTCCCTGTTACTGTTCATTATGGTGCTAGAGATAATTACAAATAAGATAAGGAAAACTCAAGATATTCGGGGTATAAAAATAGGAGTGAAAGAACACAAATTGAAATCATATGCTGATGATCTTATGTTGTCGCTGGAAGACCCAAAAAAGAGTGTTGGTAAAGTAGTGGAACTACTAGAGGAATTTGGAAAACTATCCGGTTTTAAATTGAACAGAGCAAAAACCAAAATAATGACCAAAAATCTGGAAGAAAAGACAAAAAATGATCTTGAAACTCAAACAGGGATTAAAATTGCCAAAAAAGTAAAATATCTCGGAATCTGGTTGTCAGGGGCTCAGGAGCAGAGGCACAGGAGAGGGAGGAAATGGAGAGCGAGGGGGAGGAATCCGAGGGCAGTGTAGGGGGTGACAGTGGCCCGAGGGATTCCTGGAGTCTGTCCAGCGAATCGGAAGACTCGCAGAAGGGAGCGTCGATGGCCAGGGCAAGGGGGGTGCCAAGGGGGACACCCCAGAAGGAAGGGGCCAGCGGGGACTCCCAGAGCAGCAGTTGGAAATCAGGACCAGCTTCCCCACCAGAGCGCAGTGGGGGGGAGGAATCCCAGGCATCGGGACCAGTGTTCCCACCACCAGCGAGAGGAGATGAGTCAGGATTGACCACGCCTCCATCGGAGAGCGGGGAAACGGTCGAGAGGAAGGTTGCCGGCTGGGCGCGCGCGCCAAGTTCAAATGTACAGGCGAGCGGCACAGCAGATAGCCCGGATAGGGAGCCAGGTCCTAAAGCCCGCCGAAAGGAGGGGCAAGAATCAGGGGGGTCAGCGTCAGAAGAGTCCAGAAAGGAGGAAACCCCAGGGGGCAGAAGGACCCAGAGGAGGAAAGAGCAACGGAAGAGGTGGAGTAAGGCTAGAGTCTTAAACTGGTGTACAGGGGGCGGAGACTCAGATGGAGCTTCGCCGGTCTAGCTTCTAGACGTAGAGCTGCACGCTGCGGTTTGGAAGTGGAAACTAATCGTCAATAAAGACTTTTGTAGGTTATTACTGACTAGCGTTGGTCCTCTGTGAGCTGGGACCTAGAGGCAGCCCTCTGTGAGCTGGGACCTAGAGGCAGAACATAAATCTGATTGAAAATAACTACAAGAACACATGGAAAGAAATAACAAAGGACTTGGATACTTGGAACAGAATACACCTCTCTTGGTTGGGGAGAATGGCTGCGATCAAAATGAATCTATTACCAAAATTACTCTTTTTATTCCAAAATTTACCGATAATTAGGGGAGTTTCACTATTTAAAGATTGGCAGAGACTACTTTCTAAATTTATTTGGCAAGGAAAAAGACCAAGGATTAAATTCAAATTGCTCACAGACCAAAAAGACAGGGGGGGATTTGCTGTCCCAAATTTACAGTTATATTATGAAGCAGCATGCCTTTGTTGGGTAAAAGAATGGATTGTCATTAAAAATAAAGATTTGTTAGATCTAGAGGGTTTTAACTTAAGATTTGGATGGCATGACTATCTGTGGCAGGATAATGGAAAGAAACATAAAGATTTTTCTAACCATATTATTAGAGGGCCACTGTTAGAAGTGTGGGAAAGGAATAAAAAATTATTGGAACAGAAAACCCCCTGGTGGTTATCACCAATCGATATACTGACAAAAAAGAAAATAAACACTGAAGGGGAAAGATGGACATATGAAGATCTATTAGTTAGAAATGAATCCGGGTGGAGAATCAGACCATATGAAGAAATAAAAAACAAGTTGACTGGCTGGATTCAATATCACCAAATTAACTCCATGTGGACGGAAGATAAAAAGATTGGGATAAATGAGAAGAAATCTAGATTTCAGATTGAAATAATAGAAGGAAGAACAAAATTATTATCAAAAATGTATAACCAGTTACTTGAGTGGGACACCAAAGATGAGGAAGTGAAGGAGGTGATGGTGAAGTGGGCAGTGGACTTGGGTTATAATATAGAATTTGACAAATGGAAGGCTTTATGGTGTAAAGGTATGAACTTCACGGCATGTACAACACTCAAGGAGAACATGTATAAGATGATGTACAGATGGTACATGACGCCGGTAAAATTGGATAAAATTTATAAAACAGGTGATAAAATGTGTTGGAAATGCAAGAGTAAGGAGGGCGACTTTATACATATGTGGTGGTCATGTGAGACACTTTAAAAATTTTGGGAATCTATCTATAATGAATTTTAAAAAGTCCTCAAATACACCTTTAGCAAAAAACCTGAAGCTTTCCTCCTGGGGATAATTGGCGAAGAAATTAAAAAGGAAGATAAAACATTTTTTCAATACGCAACAGTGGCTGCCAGAACCCTCATAGCACAGTATTGGAAGACGTCTAAAATCCCAACGATAATAGAGTGGCAATCTAAACTATTTGACTATTTAGAACTGGCAAAATTGACACAGAAAATAAGAAATAAAAAAAGTACAAAATTTAATAATGAATGGGATAAATTTAAGTTATATATGGAATCAGAAATAAAAGGAAAATAAAAATGTTGATAAAAAACAAATATATATTTGAAAAATTCACAGTAGGTATGAGATAACGCTTACTACGTAAAAATTGCTTGAAAAATAAGACACTGCAGATAAAAAATATAACTTTATTCCGAAATCGAGATAAAGGGAAGTCGATGAGTGTTTGTCAATGTAAGTTGAGTTGCCTATGTTTTTATGTATTACATGTTTCGTTTTTCTTTTTTTTTCTTTTTTCCTTTTTTCTTGGCTGTGTAAGTATGTTTGTGATATGTATGATATGTATGTTAAAAAGCAATAAAAAATATTTTTTTAAAAAAAATGTCTCCAGCGTCGAAAAGCTTCATGAATTGCAAGCAGTTCCCGGTCATACACCGTGTAGTTCTGTTCTGACTTGTTCAGCTTCCTTGAATAAAAAGCGCACGGCCTCCACTCGGACTGATTTCCCGTCTGAAGCAGTACGGCCCCCACCGCTCTGTCTGACGCGTCGGTCTCCAGCCTCATAGGCTTCTGCAGATCCACGTGTAAGAGCTGCTCTTCCGAAGCGAACGCCCTCTTTAGCCTTTCAAAGGACTGCTGTGCCTCTTCTGTCCATTCAAACTTCTTTTTGCTGCTGAGACAATCGGTGATGGGTGCAGTTAAGTGGGCGAAGTTCTTGATAAACTTCCTATAGAAGTTTCCAAACCCCAGGAACCTCTGCACGTCCTTCCGGTTCTTGGGAGTCTTCCTTTTTTTAAAAAAAAAAATATTTTTATTAGTTTTTTACACAAATAAAAGACAATACAAAACAAAACACACACATCAAAACATACAACAAAAATTGACTTCCCCATGCCTTCCTTTCACCACATCCTTATTTTATCATATTTTCAAGCAACCCTTCAGTCAATTTTAATCTCTTTTAAATTTACTTAAGATTTAGCATTTACAGCTGTAATTCTTTGTTTCTCACCCCTTGACATCTTATCAGTCCACAATTTTACAATAGTTTTTAAGATATATTTTAAATTTTCTCCAGTCCTCTTCCACTGTCTCTTTCCTCTGGTCACGGATTCTGCCGGTCATCTCTGCCAGTCCCATGTATTCAGTCACCTTCGTCTGCCATTCTTCCAGAGAGGGTAGTTCTTGCGTCTTCCAATACTTTGCCAACAGGATTCTTGCTGCTGTAGTTGCATACATAAAGAATGTTCTATCTTTCTTTGGTACCAATTGGTCGACCATGCCCAAGAGGAAAGCCTCTGGTTTCTTTACAAATGTCCACTTAAGGATTTTCTTAATTTCATTATATATCATTTCCCAGTAGGCCTTAATCTTTGGGCAGGTCCACCAAAGATGGTAAAAAGTGCCTTCAGTCTCATTACACTTCCAACATTTGTTATTGGGCAAATGGTAGATCTTTGCAAGCTTGACTGGGGTCATGTACCACCTATAGATCATTTTCATTATATTCTCTTTCAAGGCAGTACATGCCGTAAATTTAATTCCAGTGGTCCATAACTGTTCCCAGTCAGCAAACATAATATCATGACCAATATCCTGTGCCCATTTAATCATAGCTGATTTCACCGTTTCATCCTGTGTATTCCATTTCAGCAGCAAATTATACATTTTAGATAGATTCTTAGTATTGGATTCTAGCAATTCTGTTTCTAACTTTGACCTCTCCTTCTGAAAGCCAAGTTTCCTGTCCTGCTTAAATGTCTCATTTATCTGACGATAATGTAACCAATCTCGAACTTTATGCTTTAGCTTCTCAAAACTTTGAAGCTTCAACTTTTCACCATCTTGTTCTAAGATTTCACAGTATTTGGGCCAATTAGAGTCCATGTTAAGTTTTTTCACTGCCTTTGCTTCCATTGGTGACAACCACCTGGGGGTTCTACTTTCCAATAAATCCTTATATCTATTCCAAACATTATACAGTGCTTTCCTTACAATATGGTTTTTGAAACTTTTATACACCTTTGCCTTGTCATACCACAAATATGCATGCCAACCAAAACTATTGTCATATCCTTCCAAGTCCAAAATGTCTGCATCCTCCAGAAGTAGCCATTGCTTCAGCCAGCAAAATGCTGCTGATTCATAATAAAGTCTTAAGTCTGGCAGGGCAAAGCCCCCTCTATCTTTCGCATCAGTTAAAATCTTAAATTTTATCCTGGGCTTTTTGCCCTGCCAGACAAATTTAGATATATCCTTCTGCCACTTCTTGAAGCAGTCCATTTTGTCTAGGATCTGCAACGTCTGGAACAAAAACAGCATTCTCGGCAATACATTCATCTTGATAACAGCAATTCGGCCTAACAAGGAAAGTTTCAGCCTAGACCATATATCTAGATCCTTTTTTACTTCTGACCAACATTTTTCATAGTTATCTTTAAATAAGTTCACATTTTTAGATGTTAAATTTACCCCCAGGTATTTAACCTTTTTTGCTATTTCCAACCCAGTTTCACTTTGAAACCTATCTTTTTCTTCATTTGTTAAATTTTTTTCCAGCACCTTTGTTTTCTGTTTATTTAGTTTAAATCCTGCTACCTGGCCGAATATCTCAATTAATTCTAAGACTCTTTTGGTACTAGCTTCTGGCTGTTGCAAAGTTAACACTAAATCATCTGCAAATGCCCTTAATTTGTATTGTTTGGCTCCAACCTGTATTCCTTTAACCAGCTGGTCCTTTCTTATCATATTTAACAAAACCTCCAGGACAGATATAAAAAGTAGAGGAGATATAGGGCATCCCTGTCGTGTCCCTTTCTCTATTGGTATTTCATCCATTACCACATTGTTCACAATTAGTTTAGCTCTTTGTTCAGAGTATACTGCACCTATACCATTTTCAAATCCTTGGCCTACCCCCATCCCATGGAGATTCTTCTTCATAAAATTCCAAGAAATGTTGTCAAAGGCTTTCTCCGCGTCCACAAATATTAAAACTGCCTTTCTGTTAATGTCCACCTCCAGCAACTCCAAAATGTCTATAATGTTCCTCACATTATCTGACATGTGTCTCCCTGGGAGAAAGCCTGTTTGATTCTTATGAATCTCCTCCACCAAAACTCTCTTAAATCTTTTCGCCAAAACGTCTGCAAAGATTTTATAGTCCACGTTCAAGAGTGATATAGGGCGGTAGTTCTTAACTTGATGTTTCTCAGTTTCTGTCTTCGGTATAAGTGAGATGAATGCTTCTTTCCACGATTCGGGAGCCTTTTTCCCCTCTAATATTTGATTGCATACTTCCTTCAATGGTTGTATTAACCATTCCTTAAGAGCTTTGTAGTATTTCGCAGTCAGACCGTCTGGTCCTGGTGATTTCCCCAATTTCATATTCTGGATGGCACCCTCTATTTCTTGTTCTGTAATTTTTTCATTCAAAATCCTTTTGTTTTGTTCTGAAATCTTTGATAATCCATATTTTTTGACGAATTCCTCTATTTCTTGTTCGTTTGTAGGCCCTTGTGCATACAATTTTTTAAAGAAACTTTGAAAGCAGTTACTTATTTCATTTGGTTTGTTAATAAGTTTCCCATCTATTTCCAAGGATGTCACAGTGTTTAGCTTTTGTCTCTTTTTCAGTTGCCATGACAGCAGTTTTCCACATTTATCTGCCGATTCAAATGTCTTTTGCCTCATTTGCTTTATCTTCCATTCTATTTCTTGATTCATCAATTCCATGTATTGCGTCTGATAATATTTTATTTCTCTTAAAATCTCATGAGACTTTGGTTTAGATCTCAATTTCTTCTCTCCTTCTTTTATCTGGTTCAAAATCTTTTCCTTCCTCTCATTTTGTTTCTTCCTCTTTATAGAATTCTGCTGAATTAGGAATCCACGCATCACGGCCTTACTTGCGTCCCATACTATTCTTTTTTCCACCTCCGTTCTCAAATTTATCTCAAAGTAGTCCTTCAATATTTTTGGGGCCTTTTGGTAGATTTCTTCATCTCTAAATAGGGTGTCATTCATTCTCCATCTAAAGGTTCCAGCCGTTGTTAATTTCATTTCCATCTTAACTGCATTATGGTCGGAACAGGTTTTTGTGCAGATTTCTGTTTTTTTCACTCTTGGTGCCAGATTGCTAGAAATCCAAATTTGATCAATTCTAGTCCAGGTCATTTTTGCTTCAGAGAAGAAGGTCCCCTCTCTTTCCAGAGGGTTCCTTGTTCTCCAAATATCGATCAGGTCCATGGTGTCAGTCAGTTCAAAGAAAGTCTTTGGTAGTCTCCCGTCCTTAGATATTACTTGTCTTTGTGCTTTGTCCATATTTGTGGAGACAACTCCGTTGAAATCGCCCATCAATATAATTTTAAAGTCCATAAAGTCCATTAAAGTCTCATGCAACTTCTTGAAAAACTCTGCCTTCCCCTCATTGGGTGCATACACTCCAACAATTAAAATCTTTTCTCCTTGAATTTGAATTTCTACTGCCAGGTATCTTCCTTCATCATCTTTAAAGATCATTTTTGGTTCCCATTTTTCCTTGGCGTAGATCACCACCCCTCTTTTCTTAACTTTGTCTGAGGAAACAAATTCCAGTCCTAATCTCTTATTTATCAAAAGTTTCCTGTGTATCCTGGCAATATGGGTTTCTTGCAAACAAATTATGTCTAGCTGTTCTTTCTTTAATATATGAAAGACTTGATCTCGTTTTCGGGGATGGTTTAGACCATTACAGTTCCAACTCAGAAGTTGCAGGGACATTTTTGTTATTGGGTATTTTTCCCACCCACTGCTCCAAGTTCTTGTTCCTCGTCAGTCGGTGCTGGGTTCAATCCAAACGATAGGTTTGCAATGTCCGGTATTTCCCTCTCTCTCACGGTTCCTTTCTGAAAGTCCTCAAAGTTTCTCTCCAAAAAATGTTCTTTGTCTTGAATTGTTTTTATTTTGATTTTCTTCCCTTTGAAGTTGAAGGACAGCCCTTGTGGGAATTCCCACCTGAATTGAATGTTGTTTTGTTTCAGTAGGTCAACTAAGTCTTTAAATTGTGTTCTCACCTCTAAAAAATATCTGGGAATATCTTTAAAGATCTGTATTTGGGAATTTTTAATAACCAGTGCCTTCTGGAAGCGTAGGTTCAATATTTTGTCTCTTTCTTCCTTGGATCTAAGGGTAATTAAGCAATCCCTTGGTTTCTTGCCTTGCTTTCTGCCAATCCGGAAGGCTGTAGTTATTGCGAAGTCCTCTTCCTCTCCCTCTAACTCATCACTCCAAAATTCTTGGAACTTGTCTGTAAGAAATTCCCCAAGCTTGTCCTCTTCCTCCTCAGGTACCAATCTCAATTTCAAATTCTTGCCTTTCCTCTCCAGTTCCATAAGAGCCAAGGCTGCATCATGTTCATATACTTTCTTTGCAATGGGAACAAATTTCCCTTTAGTTTCCTCGGCCGTGCTCTTAGCGCTCTCGGCTATTCTCCTTGTTTCTGTACTTTCCTGGATTAGACGATTTATAGAATCTGTGTTAGACGATATTGTCGTTGTGTTCAAATCCAGTCTTGTTGTCAGTTCTGTCAATTTTTTAGAATTCTCTGTGGACTGCTTGGTGAGTGCTTCTAAGGATTCATTTATCCTGAGTAAGGCCTGTGTCATGGAATCCATTGATACTGTTGTTGCTCTTTCCTGTGCAGCTGATGCTCCTGATGTGGAGCCTCTTTTCTTTTGAGCTTGCTTTGCTTTGGATCTTGTTGATATTTCATCCAGTGGACCGCTCATATCTCAAGGTCGTTCCCACAGGAACAGCTGCAAGTGGAAAATCCCACTATTTCTGCCTCAATACGACAGTCTCTCTTTTAGACCTCTAGAGGGAGTACATTGTATCCAATACAAGAACAAAGAAACAGGGCAAGACGTAGCCATGCAAAGTTCCAAAAGTGAAAGCCCAAGTAAAGACCCTACTTTGTTGCAATTTCAGATGTTACAGTTTTTGTCCACTAAAGTCCCGTTATTTTATCTCAGATAAATCTTACTTTGTATCCACCAGCTAGTTTGACAGTTCACTCCCAGGCGCTCACTGCCCCGGCAGCCTGGCCAGAGGTGTAGACAGCGGAAAGTTTCCGTTTCTAAACTCCTTTCTTCGAGCAGATAAAATCAAATCAGTTTTCTTCCCCCCTCTCCTGCTCAATAGGGGGGAGGTCCTCTTTCGATGTCAGGTTAACGAAATTAAACAGCATAAATACGTTCCCTTTAAACACAGCTTACTCCTTTCGTTGCTCAGTCAGTCATGCAGTTCCGGGAGGCAGACTTCCTTAATTTTTGCCTGACCCGTTTTCAGCCTAATCATCTTAATTTTTAAAGTCCCGTTCACTTTATTTGTCGATCTTACTCACGGGTGTTGTTGCCAATCGGTAGTTTCAGGAAGGAATCGGCGCTCTCCGTCAATGGCGACGCGGCTTCGCTCCGTGGGCTGGGTTGCGATCCTCAGCACCGCGCTCACACCCGATGCCGCTCCGGAGCCTTTAAAAAGGCTCTTTCGCGATACCGGGGGGCGCAAAGGTGCCCACCGAATCTCCTAGCTCACAGGCTTCAGCGCCTGTGATTTTAGGGGTCCCCCGCTCGCCGTAGCGGGTCAGACCCGAACTCACGGAGCAGTCCTGCTTCAGAGCTTGAAGCAAGAACCGCCATTAACGCTGGCGCCGATCGGAAGACTCGCAGAAGGGAGCGCCGATGGCCAGGGCAAGGGGGGTGCCAAGGGGGACACCCCAGAAGGAAGGGGCCAGCGGGGACTCCCAGAGCAGCAGTTGGAAATCAGGACCAGCTTCCCCACCAGAGCGCAGTGGGGGGGAGGAATCCCAGGCATCGGGACCAGTGTTCCCACCACCAGCGAGAGGAGATGAGTCAGGATTGACCACGCCTCCATCGGAGAGCGGGGAAACGGTCGAGAGGAAGGTTGCCGGCTGGGCGCGCGCGCCAAGTTCAAATGTACAGGCGAGCGGCACAGCAGATAGCCCGGATAGGGAGCCAGGTCCTAAAGCCCGCCGAAAGGAGGGGCAAGAATCAGGGGGGTCAGCGTCAGAAGAGTCCAGAAAGGAGGAAACCCCAGGGGGCAGAAGGACCCAGAGGAGGAAAGAGCAACGGAAGAGGTGGAGTAAGGCTAGAGTCTTAAACTGGTGTACAGGGGGCGGAGACTCAGATGGAGCTTCGCTGGTCTAGCTTCTAGACGTAGAGCTGCACGCTGCGGTTTGGAAGTGGAAACTAATCGTCAATAAAGACTTTTGTAGGTTATTACTGACTAGCGTTGGTCCTCTGTGAGCTGGGACCTAGAGGCAGCCCTCTGTGAGCTGGGACCTAGAGGCAGAACATAAATCTGATTGAAAATAACTACAAGAACACATGGAAAGAAATAACAAAGGACTTGGATACTTGGAACAGAATACACCTCTCTTGGTTGGGGAGAATGGCTGCGATCAAAATGAATCTATTACCAAAATTACTCTTTTTATTCCAAAATTTACCGATAATTAGGGGAGTTTCACTATTTAAAGATTGGCAGAGACTACTTTCTAAATTTATTTGGCAAGGAAAAAGACCAAGGATTAAATTCAAATTGCTCACAGACCAAAAAGACAGGGGGGGATTTGCTGTCCCAAATTTACAGTTATATTATGAAGCAGCATGCCTTTGTTGGGTAAAAGAATGGATTGTCATTAAAAATAAAGATTTGTTAGATCTAGAGGGTTTTAACTTAAGATTTGGATGGCATGACTATCTGTGGCAGGATAATGGAAAGAAACATAAAGATTTTTCTAACCATATTGTCAGGGTTTCAGGGAGAGAAGAGCAGATGGGGGAGGAGACAGAGAGCGAGGGGGAAGAATCCCAGAGAGATGAGGAGGAGGATGACGATGACCAAAGATCGTCCATGAGTTTGTCCAGTGAGTCAGAAGACTCCCAGAAGGGAGCCCCCCTGGTCAGACCAAAGGGGGACCAAGGGGGAAGCAGGGAGGAACAGGGGAGCGAAGGGAGAAGCCTCAGTAGGAGTAGGACACAGGAGCCAGCTTCTCAGCCGGAACGGAGTGAAGGGGGTGGAGTTACCAGGGTGTCAGAGGGAGCAGAGCGTGAAGGAGACAGGGGGAGAAAATCGGAGCAGGACGCTCAGCCGGAAGGGGTGGAGAGTAGCACCGGGAGCAGTGTAGCGGTCGAGAGAAAGGTCAGAAGCAACGTACGCGCGCCAAGTTCAAATGTAGAGGCGCGCGGAAGTGAGGAGAGCCCTGGGGAGGAGCCCGGCCCCAAAGCGAGAAGGAGGGGGGCGGAGGCGTCAGAGGATTCAGCCTCGGGCGAGTCCCGGCGAGGGGGAACCCAGGGGGGCAGAAAGACCCTGCGGAAAAGGAAGGAGAGGAAGAGGTGGTCCAGCACAAGCCTCTTAAATTGGTGCCGAGGCGGGACAGATTCAGAGGGTACTTCAGCGATCTAACGGTACAGACGTAGAGTCACAAAGATGGAATGTAAACGCAACCATGATCTTCAATAAAGACTTTCTGTAAATAAACCGGATTGGAATTGGGTCTCTTGTGAGCTGGGACCAGACGGGTGGCTCTGACAGTAAGTACCCTCAACAGAACGCAAAAATTTTTTTTTGCAAAGCTCACCAACGGGAGCAGCCATGAGCGCGGAGGAACAGCTGCTTACGCTGAGGAATCAGGTTACCGAACTCACAGCTGCAGTCATTGCATCGCAGAAGAAGAATGACGAACTGGACAAGACTTGCCAGGACCTGCGAACAAGGTGGGAGCAGGCAAGCAGGGCAGGGGTTCCGGGGTCCAGATCGGAGTGCGTTGCACTTGGACGGCGGGGGGGCGCCCTAGTTACGCACTTTAATGGCAACCTAGAAGACTACCCTAACTTCAGGGCAGACGTCGTGTATGCACTGCATTTGCTCCGTCATGATTTTAAAGATGAGGAGGAGAGAGTGGGGTTCATAATTTCGCATCTGCATGGGGAGGCCAGGACTTGGCTGCGCAATTTGTGGCGCGAAGATGGCCCTGCCCGCCGCGATTCTGATGAGTTTATTAAAGCGATGGATGCTTGTTTCCAGTCCTCTGTGGATGTGGATATTGCTCGCAAGCAGATGCACGGACTGCGGCAAGGCAAAGCCACTGTACGTCAATATCATTCTAAATTCTTTGCATTACTGACTGCATTGGGCTGGGAGAAGGATAGTAAACCCGCCAGAGATCTTTTCTGGGAAGGTCTTAGCCCCCCCGTCAAGGATGAGATCGCCAGGGGAGATAGACCCCAAACCCTAGAAGACCTAGTGCAACGGGCTTTGGCTATTGGAATACGACATGAGGGGCGTCCGTGGCACGAGGGGGAGGGACCCCAGGCGCGTGCACCAGCGAGAACCCCCCCTTTTGTCCCCAGGGACTTCAGCCGGACGCACCCTTCGCCCTTGGGAAGGCAAGGAGAAGAGCCGATGGAAATTGGTGGTGCTAGGGCTCAGACACCATCCAGAGCCCCTGTTTCCGGTGCAGTGAAGGCGAAGCCTCCTAGAGGGACCAGGAAATGTTACATCTGTGACAGTGCACAGCATATGGCCAAGGAGTGCCCCCAGAGGCTCCAAAAGCACACTGCAGCTCTAGCAACAGTGGCAGCGGAAGTGGTGCACAGAGAGCAGCCTCAGGGAAACGACAGTGCCTGGCTGGAAGCGGAGCTACTGGGGCTCAGCCAGGCGGATCTGTAGAACAGTCCCCAGCATCCTTGCAACGCACAGACCCTTTACCACCCAAGCCAGCAGTGCAACTCACTGCAACCCTTCAGCTGCCAAATGGACAATCCCTGGAGGTTCCCATCACGATCGATTCGGGAAGCAACGCGGATTTTGTGAGAATACAATTTGTCAAGCAGCATAGCATAGCACTCCTGCCTGCAACGACGCCTCTGAATGTGGTCACAGTGGACGGCAGAAAATTGCTGGGAGGGCAAGTTGTGCAGCAGACGCCTCCCATGGTGATGCAAATTGGAAATCATCGAGAAGTCATTAGCTTCAATGTCACCCACCTGTCAGACACGCCCATTGTGTTGGGCATGAGTTGGCTGGAGAGGCATAGTCCCGCTGTAGCGTGGTACCAGCGGCAAATCACCTTCTGCTCATCGTATTGTGCTCAGCATTGCATCCAAACCAATCAGGAGGAGGGGGCCGAGCAGCAGCTGCAACTGGGCATGGTGCAGGCAGTGCCTCACAAGTACAAAGGATTCTTGGAGGTTTTCTGCGAGAAAGAAGCTGACCAGTTGCCGCCTCACAGGCCTTACGACTGTGCGATCGACCTGGTGCCGGGGGCGCAGCTGCCAACTGCAAAGCTGTATTCCATGTCTGAGGACGAGATGCAAGAGCTCAGGGACTTCATAGAGCATAATCTGCAGCGTGGGTTCATCCGGGAATCCAAAGCAGTGGGAGGCAGTCCTGTTTTCTTTGTGAAGAAGAAGGACACGCCCCAAAAAAGACTGGTTGTGGACTATAGATTCATAAACAGGCTGACTAAGCCCAAGGCCTTCCCCATGCCCAGGATTGACGACCTCCTAGCGACCGTTAGGAAGGGTAAGATCTTCACCAAGTTGGATTTGCGTGGAGCGTACAATCTCATCCGCATCCGGAAGGGCGATGAGTGGAAGACTGCCATGTTCACGCCTCTAGGCACGTATGAATACAGAGTTATGCCGTTCGGTCTCCAAAATGGCAGCCACGTTTTCCAAGCATTTATGCATCACGTGTTGGCAGGACTCCTCTACAAGAAGTGTGTATGTTTTCTCGACGACATCCTGATCTTCTCGGAATCGCCGGAAGCTCACGAGAAGGATGTAAAGGAAGTCCTACAGAGGTTGAAGGAGCACAGGCTGTACGCCAAGTTGGAAAAATGCCAGTTTGATGTGACGGAGGTGGACTTCCTTGGCTACAAGCTGTCCGACGAAGGGCTGGCTATGGACAGAGTCAAGGTCCAAGCGGTGTTGGACTGGAAAAGCCCACGCAATCGGAAGGAGGTCCAGAGATTCATCGGATTTGCCAATTTTTATCGCAAATTCATCAGAGGTTTTGCAAAGGAGACGGCAGCAATCACGGACACCCTCAGTTCCAAGAAGAAGAAGTTCGCTTGGACGGAACAGGCAGAGCGCTCCTTTCGGAAGCTTAAAAGCCTCTTCACCTCAGAGGAGCAGCTACTACACGTGAATCCCGGCAGGCCCATGAGGGTGGAAACCGACGCGTCAGACAGAGCGGTTGGAGCCGTCCTTCTGCAGGAGGATCCGCAAGGCAATTGGAGGCCGGGCGCCTTCTACTCCCGGAAGCTCAGCAAGACGGAGCGGAACTACACCATATGGGACAGGGAGCTGTTGGCCATTCATGCAGCTTTCAAAGCGTGGCGGCACTTCCTCATAGGAGCCAAGCACACAGTGCAGGTCCGCACGGATCACAAGAACTTAGAATATTGGCGAACGGCGAAGCTGCAGACCCAAAGACACATGCGCTGGGCAGAATTCTTTGCGGATTTCGACTTTAAAATAGAATACATCCCAGGGGACTCAAATGTTATAGCAGATGCACTATCCAGGAAACCGCAATACCTGGAGGAGACGACACCAATTGCAGCGAAGCACATTTTCGCACCGCAGGCGTGGGCGTGCGCTGCCATCACAGTCGACCTGGACGCAGTGCGACGCGCGTTGCAAGCGGATCAATTTGCACAGTCCAAGATGGAGGAGCTACGCAACGGGTCGCAAAGCGGCGATGAGTTCCAGTTGAGGGACGGACTCTTAACTCGCAAGGGTGCCCTTTATGTGCCTAACGACGAACTGCGCGCAAAGGTTCTGCAGCAATTGCACGACGCTCCCAGTGCGGGCCACTTCGGCAAGGAGAAGACACTAGAATTAGTGGCCAGGGACTTTTGGTGGCCCCAGATGCGGGGAGAGGTGGCGGATTACGTCGCCAGGTGTGACACCTGTCAGAGGTCCAAACCAGTACACCAGAAGCCGGCGGGATTGTTGGAACCGCTGGAAACGCCACAGCAGCCGTGGGAGAGGGTAGCACTGGACTTTGTTACTGACCTACCCAGCTCCAGGGGCAAGACGGCGGTACTGGTGGTTGTGGACTTGTTCACCAAGATGGCACACTTCATTCCTTGTGCCAAGGTGGCGACGGCAGAACAGACCGCCAAACTCTTCATCGACCACGTGTTCAGAGTGCATGGACTACCGCAGTCCGTCCTGTCCGACAGGGGGCGCCAATTTGTTTCCAACTTCTGGCAGAAGCTTCTGGGTATCCTGCATGTCAAGATCAACCTAGCGTCGGCGAGACATCCGCAGACCAACGGCCAAGCAGAGAGGGTCAACGCGATCATGCAGCAGTACCTGAGGTGTTACGCCAATCAGCGACCCGCAGCGTGGGTGGACTACCTGCCGATGGCTGAGTTTGCCTACAACAACACGAAGCACGCATCGACCGGGGTGACACCGTTCTTCGCGAACAATGGCCGTCATCCCAGAACCTTTCCGAGACTTATGGCACTGGGAGGGGAGGTGCCTCAAGAGGCCGACCAGTTCGCAGCAGAGTTGCAAGAGGTGCACGAGGAGCTGCGGAGACATTTGGAGCTGGCCAAACAGGCCTATAAGGTGCAGGCGGACAAGCACAGAAGGGAGGGAGAGGACATCCAGGTGGGGGATTGGGTATGGTTAGCGGCCCAAGCGATGCCAGCCAGATCGTTAGCCAAGAAGAAGCTAGAACACAGGCAGCTAGGACCCTACCAGGTTGAGGCTAGGATCAATCCTGTAGCATTTCGCCTGGCCCTTCCAGAAGGCTCCAGAGTGCACCCGGTCTTTCATAGGTCGGTGCTCACTCCCTACAAAGCCCCACACAGGTTTCAAGAGTCAGGAACAGTACCAGACCCGCGCAAAGAGTCGCCCAAGGGGGGGGGGTCGCCTAGGGCCGAACCACTCAACGAGGTCACAGAGATACTGGACTCGAGATGGGGGGCAGAGGGAGTTGAATACTTTCTCGCCAGAGAGGGCACCCCAGCCACTGCCAATAGTTGGGTGCCAGGCTACGCGTTAGACGAACCCCTTTTGAAAGATGAGTTCCATGCACTTTTCCCACATAGACCCATGCCAGCTGAGTACTTTGATGACTGGCTTTTCACGCCCACATTGTCAGATGCCACGTTCAGGGGCTTTTCTTCCGCCGAGGAGGGAACACCAGATTCAAGCCTGCCCAGGGGATCGTGCTCGGGGGTGGACACGAAAACCCCTTATTGGTGGGAGGAGCAACCAGAGGAGGAATGGCGTAAGAGGTGGATGATGGGTCCTTGGCGGGCAGCACCAGACGAAGTAGCAAAGGGTGAAGAGACTGAGACCGCGTTGGGTGAAGAACCCGGGTTCGAATACACATACACAGAACTGCCAGCAGAGGACATTGAAGTAGACGACCTGTATCCCGAATCCACACCAGAAGAGCCGCAGCTTCCACGACCTGCACCCGACGAGCGGGAGGGGGGAAGGGGGGGCTTCGAGGGGGGGATGGATGTCAGGGTTTCAGGGAGAGAAGAGCAGATGGGGGAGGAGACAGAGAGCGAGGGGGAAGAATCCCAGAGAGATGAGGAGGAGGATGACGATGACCAAAGATCGTCCATGAGTTTGTCCAGTGAGTCAGAAGACTCCCAGAAGGGAGCCCCCCTGGTCAGACCAAAGGGGGACCAAGGGGGAAGCAGGGAGGAACAGGGGAGTGAAGGGAGAAGCCTCAGTAGGAGTAGGACACAGGAGCCAGCTTCTCAGCCGGAACGGAGTGAAGGGGGTGGAGTTACCAGGGTGTCAGAGGGAGCAAAGCGTGAAGGAGACAGGGGGAGAAAATCGGAGCAGGACGCTCAGCCGGAAGGGGTGGAGACTAGCACCGGGAGCAGTGTAGCGGTCGAGAGAAAGGTCAGAAGCAACGTACGCGCGCCAAGTTCAAATGTAGAGGCGCGCGGAAGTGAGGAGAGCCCTGGGGAGGAGCCCGGCCCCAAAGCGAGAAGGAGGGGAGCGGAGGCGTCAGAGGATTCAGCCTCGGGCGAGTCCCGGCGAGGGGGAACCCAGGGGGGCAGAAAGACCCTGCGGAAAAGGAAGGAGAGGAAGAGGTGGTCCAGCACAAGCCTCTTAAATTGGTGCCGAGGCGGGACAGATTCAGAGGGTACTTCAGCGATCTAACGGTACAGACGTAGAGTCACAAAGATGGAATGTAAACGCAACCATGATCTTCAATAAAGACTTTCTGTAAATAAACCGGATTGGAATTGGGTCTCTTGTGAGCTGGGACCAGACGGGTGGCTCTGACACATATTATTAGAGGGCCACTGTTAGAAGTGTGGGAAAGGAATAAAAAATTATTGGAACAGAAAACCCCCTGGTGGTTATCACCAATCGATATACTGACAAAAAAGAAAATAAACACTGAAGGGGAAAGATGGACATATGAAGATCTATTAGTTAGAAATGAATCCGGGTGGAGAATCAGACCATATGAAGAAATAAAAAACAAGTTGACTGGCTGGATTCAATATCACCAAATTAACTCCATGTGGACGGAAGATAAAAAGATTGGGATAAATGAGAAGAAATCTAGATTTCAGATTGAAATAATAGAAGGAAGAACAAAATTATTATCAAAAATGTATAACCAGTTACTTGAGTGGGACACCAAAGATGAGGAAGTGAAGGAGGTGATGGTGAAGTGGGCAGTGGACTTGGGTTATAATATAGAATTTGACAAATGGAAGGCTTTATGGTGTAAAGGTATGAACTTCACGGCATGTACAACACTCAAGGAGAACATGTATAAGATGATGTACAGATGGTACATGACGCCGGTAAAATTGGAAAAAATTTATAAAACAGGTGATAAAATGTGTTGGAAATGCAAGAGTAAGGAGGGCGACTTTATACATATGTGGTGGTCATGCGAGACACTTTAAAAATTTTGGGAATCTATCTATAATGAATTTTAAAAAGTCCTCAAATACACCTTTAGCAAAAAACCTGAAGCTTTCCTCCTGGGGATAATTGGCGAAGAAATTAAAAAGGAAGATAAAACATTTTTTCAATACGCAACAGTGGCTGCCAGAACCCTCATAGCACAGTATTGGAAGACGTCTAAAATCCCAACGATAATAGAGTGGCAATCTAAACTATTTGACTATTTAGAACTGGCAAAATTGACACAGAAAATAAGAAATAAAAAAAGTACAAAATTTAATAATGAATGGGATAAATTTAAGTTATATATGGAATCAGAAATAAAAGGTAAATAAAAATGTTGATAAAAAACAAATATATATTTGAAAAATTCACAGTAGGTATGAGATAACGCTTACTACGTAAAAATTGCTTGAAAAATGAGACACTGCAGATAAAAAATATGATAACTTTATTCCGAAATCGAGATAAAGGGAAGTCGATGAGTGTTTGTCAATGTAAGTTGAGTTGCCTATGTTTTTATGTATTACATGTTTCGTTTTTCTTTTTTTTTCTTTTTTTCTTTTTTCTTGGCTGTGTAAGTATGTTTGTGATATGTATGATATGTATGTTAAAAAGCAATAAAAAATATTTTTTTTAAAAAAATGTCTCCAGCGTCGAAAAGCTTCATGAATTGCAAGCAGTTCCCGGTCATACACCGTGTAGTTCTGTTCTGACTTGTTCAGCTTCCTTGAATAAAAAGCGCACGGCCTCCACTCGGACTGATTTCCCGTCTGAAGCAGTACGGCCCCCACCGCTCTGTCTGACGCGTCGGTCTCCAGCCTCATAGGCTTCTGCAGATCCACGTGTAAGAGCTGCTCTTCCAAAGCGAACGCCCTCTTTAGCCTTTCAAAGGACTGCTGTGCCTCTTCTGTCCATTCAAACTTCTTTTTGCTGCTGAGACAATCGGTGATGGGTGCAGTTAAGTGGGCGAAGTTCTTGATAAACTTCCTATAGAAGTTCCCAAACCCCAGGAACCTCTGCACGTCCTTCCGGTTCTTGGGAGTCTTCCATTCTAGCACCGCCTGCACCTTGCCTGGGTCCATGGCTAAGCGTTTGTCCGACAACCTGTAGCCCAGGAACTCAACCTCTCGGGCGTGGAATTGGCATTTCTCCAGTTTGACCCACAGCTGGTGCTCCTGCAGCCTTTTCAGCACTTCCCTGACATCCTTAACATGCTGCTCCTCGTTCTCCGAGTAGATTAACACGTCATCTAGGAAAGCCACGCAATTCTTGTACAGCAGGGACCCCAACACGTGGTGCATGAAAGCTTGAAAGCAGGCCGAGCCTGATTGTAATCCGAAGGGCATAACTAAGTACTCAAAGGCCCCCAGAGGGGTGAACATGGTGGTTTTCCATTCATCCCCCTCCCTCATCCTTATCAAATTGTACTCCCCCCGAAGGTCCAGCTTGGTAAAAACCTTCCCCTTCCTTACCCTGCTCAAAATGTCATCAATTCTGGGCATTGGGAAGGTCACTGGTTCCGACACAAGGTTGACCCCCCTCTGGCTCTGGCTCTGGCTCTGGCTCTGGCTCTGGCTCTGGCTCTGGCTCTGGCTCTGGCTCTGGCTCTGGCTCTGGCTCTGGCTCTGATTCAGGGTCTCGCTCTGATTCAGGGTCTCTCTCTGGCTCTGGCTCTGGCACTCTATCAAGGACTGTTTCAGACTCAGGCTGTGGCTGTGGCTTTGCCTCTGTTTCAGGCTCAGGCTCTGTTTGAGGCTGTGGCTCTAGGCTGTGGCTGTTGCTCTGGTTCGGGCTGTGGCTCTTTTTCAGGCTCTGTTTCTGAATGAGGGCTTGGTTATGGCACTGATTCAGGGTCTCACTCTGTCTCTGGCTGTGTCTCTGTTGCGCCAAAAACGGTGGTTTGTTGTTGTTGTTGTTAGTTTCTTTCTGGGGTGGGACAAATGTTTAGTTGGGGCGGTTTAGCATAATTGTTTCTTGGTTTGTTTTTCTTTTACTATTTTTTTAGGTTATTGTATAGTTTGTATTTTGCTTTTCAAGGGGAAAGGGTCAGGGCTGCCTGGGAGGGGTCCTCAGCCAACAGAATGGCTGGGGCAGGTTCCCTACGGGGGTATGTACTGGAACACCCAATCTCTGTTATCGCGGGTGGGAGGAGCAGTTGCGCTAAGACCAGACCACGTCTTTACCGAAGATCTGGTTCTGACTCTGATTCTGATTCTTTGATTCTGGCTCTCTATCAAGGGCTGTTTCAGACTGCTCTCTATCAAGGGCTGTTTCAGGCTGTGGCTGTTGCTCTGGTTCTGGCTCTGGCTCTTTCTCAGGCTCTGGTTCTGAATGAGGGCTTGGCTCTGGCCCTGATTCAGGGTCTCGCTCTGGCTCTGGCTCTGGCTCTGGCACTCTATCAAGGACTGTTTCAGACTTAGGCTGTGGCTGTGGCTCTGGCTCTGTTTCCATTCTTACAATGCAATGTACACAAAACAATAATCCTCTCTTAGATTTTTTTGGGATCTCTTTATCTAAAATACTCATGTCACCATTACTTCCTCCACATCTCCAACAAGCATTCGCCAAATTTTTATACATTCTTGATCATCTGGAAGGAGTGAGGTACCACCTACGAGCCATTTTCATCATGTTCTCTCTTATATTATAGCTGGCTGTAAATTTCAAATTTCCATTCCATCAGTTTTCCCCATCTTTTAGCATAATTGGACGGCCCACATCTTGGGCCCACTTTATCATTGAAGCCTTAACCTCTTTATCATTGAAACCTTAACCTCCTCATCCATTACTTCGTAGTCTAAAAGAAGTCTATAGATTTTTGCGATTATTTTGGTTTTACTATTCAGTAGTTCTCTATCAAATCTTGAAGGCTCCTTTTCAAAACCTATCTGCTTATCCTGTCTGAACACTTCATTCACCTGGAAGCAACCTGGAAGTAATTCACCTCCTCCTCCCCCCTTAATATTGTGTTATAGATTATCCAGTTCTCTTTGATGTTGTTCCTTTTTTTAACAGCGATTGCTTCTAGTGGAGAGTTCCATCTTGGGGTTTTCTGTTCCAAATATCTTTTGTATTTTCCCCATACCTTATATATAGCATTTCTTATTATGATTTGAAAAACTCCTATGCGTCTTTATTTTCCCATAATTAAGATAGCCATGCCACCCAAAACGGGTGTCATGACCTTCTAGATCTAAAATATCCCAATTTTTTAATAAATACCAATCTTTCAACCAGAGAAGACATGAGGCTTCGTAATATAGCTTCAAATCCGGTAACCCGTAGCCACCTCTGTCTACAGTATCTATTAATATCTTATGCTTTACTCTTGGTCCTTTACCCTTCCACAAAAATTTAGAAATTTCTTTTTGCCACTTGTTGATACTGCTGGTCTTTCCTGTAATTGGAATCGTTTGGAATAGAAAGAGTAGCTTCGGTAAAACTATCATTTTAATTACCGAAATACGGCCCAGGAATGATAAATTTAACCTTGTCCATGTCTCCAACTGTCTTTTGATATCTTTCCAACAATTGGTATAATTATCTTCTTATAAGTTAATATTCTTTGGTGTTATCCATAATCCTAAATGCTTGATTTGGGGGTAGATTTTAATGCGTATTATTTGTTCTAATTCTGCTTTTTCATCTGGCAACATATTTTTAACTAATAGTTTTGTCTTGTTTAAATTCATTTTGAACCCCGCAACTTTACCGTAGCCATATATTATTTCCAACGCCTTTCTTAAACTCTGTTTTGGTTGCTCCGTAGTTATAATTAAATCGTCAGCAAATGCCCTCATTTTGTAACTTCTATTTCCCAGCATAATCCCTTTTATTTCTTTTTCTTCCCTAATTTGTTTACATAAAACTTCCAATGTTAATATGAAAATTAAGGGGGATAGTGGGCAACCTTGTCTGACCCCTTTACTGATTTCACACTCCTGTGATAAATTTCCATTGATTATGATTTTAGCTTTTTGTTTTGATTATATTGCTTCAATCCCTTTTATATACTGTACTGTATACCAAAATCCATATGGTGTAATAGACCTTTCATAAATTTCCAGAATACCCTGTCAAAAGCCTTTTCTGCATCTATAGCCATTAAGACAGCCTTCTTTTCTATTCTTAAGTCTAAATACGCTAATAAGTTTATAATGTTTCTAGTGTTGCTATAAATGTGCCTCCCGGGCAAAAAGCCAGCTTGGTTTTTGTGTATCATCATCTGGAAGACTTTTGTTGATCTTTCGGCTAAAATATTTGCCTATAATTTATAATCGTTATTTAGAAGTGCGATAGGCCTATAGTTGTTAATAAGTAGATTGTCCATTCCCTGTTTTGGAATTAATGCAATAAGGCTGTCTTTCCAAGAATCCGGCATGGTTCCGTCTTTTAAGATACTTCTTAATGGGTCAGACAGTAATTCCTCAATTTTTTTATAATATATTGCCGGTAGGCCGTCTGGCCCTGGTGGCTTTCCTATCTTTGCTTCCTTAATTGCTCTTTGAATTTCGTACGATGTAATAAGGGCATTCAACAGTTCTTTTTGTTCTTTAGTAAGTTTCGGAAGACAGTTGTGTTCTAAATGTTCTTTAACTTCTTCTTGTTTCATTTCCTTCCTTATAGATTTATCCTTATCGTTTCTCTATTTCTTTAGGGTTGTTTATTATTTTGCCTTCGCACTTAACTCTATTTATAAGCCTTTCTGCCTCTCTCTTCTTTAATTGCCATGCTAATAACCAGGCTCAGGTTCTGTTTCAGGCTGTGTCTCTGTTTCAGGCTCTGGCGCTGTATCAACCACTGTTGCAGACTCAGGCTGTGGCGCTATGGCTGTAGCTGTGGCTCTGGTTCTGTTTCAGGCTCTGGCACTGTATCAAGCACTGTTTCAGGCTCAGGCTTCTGCTCTTTATTAGGCTTTGTCTCAGTCTTTGGCTCTAGCACTTATTCTAGCTCTATTTCATTTTTTAAAAAATATTTATTAAAGTTTCAAAAAAGTTACAAAAATGAGAAAGAAAAAAAGAAAAAAGAAAAAAGGATACAAAATACAGAAAAATAAAAGCAGTTAAAAACATTTCCATGTCTTATCTTTCATTGACTTATTTCCCTGACCTTCTCACACCTCCCTTTTTTGTACTCTAGTTCACTTAAGTATTCCAGCAAATCCTTTCCAACTTGGTTTTTATCCTAATAGTTTATCCTAATGTAGTATAATATTACATTCTGATCTTTCAACAGTTAAAAAATCAATTTTTACCTAATCTTTTGTATCATTTCTGCTAATACCACATTACTTCATTCCAACATCCTTCTAACATTCCTGAATTTTACAATGTTTCTGTAGATAAACTTTAATTTTTTTCCAATCTTCTTCCACCAACTCTTCACCTTGGTCTCGGATTCTGCCAGTCATCTCCGCCAGTTCCATATAGTCCATCACTTTCATCTGCCATTCTTCCCGGGTGGGTAAATCTTGTGTCTTCCAATACTTTGCGATGAGTATTCTTGCTGCTGTTGTTGCATACATAAAAAAGGTTCTATCCTTCTTTGGCACCATTTTCATTATATTCTCTCTTAAGGCAATACTGTTGGTTTCTGCTTTCTTCTCTGTGCAGCGAAGTGCTTGTCACGAGACAGGTTGTTTACATTCCACAGTAAATGCACTGTTGGTTTCCCACGGGAAGAGGAGACTGGATGTGACGTACACTGGTTTCCTGTTTTTCACAGTTCTCTCGGAGTTCTTTGTTTTCCGAGGAGAGAGGGGTTGCCTCTCTGCTCTAGCCTGCTTGTAATCTCTCAGCATTGAAGTGTAAATAAACTAAAACTTAAGCATGTAGCATGTACTACTCATTCTTCTGCTGTGTAAAGGACTCTGCACAATCAACATTTTTGGTCCTGGGCCCAGAAAAACGCGATCAATCTGACGGATGGACTCCGTGGGTCGAGTGGGAGTTCCGGCAAAGGAACAGAGAAACGGACCGGTCTTATCTTCTCTGCGTCAAGTTGATTGATTGAGAGGTATGTGCTCATGCTCCGGGCAGCCTGCCAGCTCCTAATTAATGGCTTTATGGCTGGACTTTGAACTTTTTAAGGCCGTTTGCCACGGCACAAGCGTAGAGGCTTGGGGGAAAGCGAAAGTAACGTTTAAAAGTGCCTTTGGAATGAGGTTTGAAGCAGCAGAGAAGCAGCTTGTATAAAGCAGCTTGATTTAAAGCAGCAGAGATGATGCAGAAGGCTAATGCCAGAGTCATGATGGCTAGCTGCAGAAGGCTGGCTGATGCAAGTGGGGAATCTGATGCCAATCAGCCACATGCTCAGCTCAGAGTAGCCTGTGATACTGCCGTGATTCTGAATGAAGCAGACCGCCAGGGTGATAGCTGCATGGGTAAGGGGAAGTCTTCACAGACGTCATCCCAGAGTGCAGTGGAACCACCAGATGGCGCCAAAGCTTTGAAGGCAGTGAAATGCCACTCATGTGGACGTCTAGGCCATATGAAGAGGGAATGCAGATATCTCAGGGCCAAGACAGAGCAGCGCAGCGGAAGCTCATCGCGTGGAAAAGGCCAGAGCAAAGGCAAAGGTCCGGTGTCCAGGACAACGCAGCACAAGGCAATGGTCTCACGCTTCACACCAAAGGTTGCAAAGGTCCAGAAGACGTCTAGATCTTTCTTCGTGGTGGATTCGGCTGCAACGCATCACATGTGCAACGATAAGCGACTGTTTGTGTCTTTTACACCGCAGGAAGGTGCGATTCACCAGGCGGATGGCAACACGATCCCCAGTAAAGGCTACGGAACTGTTGTTCTTCACAGTTTGGACTTATCGATACGAGATGTGCTTTATGTACCGGATGCCAAACATAATCTACTCAGCGTTGCGCAGCTGAATGAACGGAACATTGACGTTTCCTTCAAGAACAAGAAGTGCACCATCACAAAGAAAAACGATTATGTATTGCATGCTGAATATGTTGATCGTTTGTTTGTTTTGTATTATGATGATGTTGTGCAGGATGAAACTTGTTGCATTGCAGGTTCTAACAAAAGTTTGCATGCAGAATGTATTCACGATTTTCACCGAAAATTTGGTCATTTGCATTTTGAGGCAGTATCTAAAATGCCTGCCTTGGTTGAAGGTATGACTATTAAACCCTGCAGGTACCACATGAAGTGCAAAGCATGCGCAGCAAACAAGGTGAAAATGGCTGCGAAAGGTAAGGTGTCTAGTAGGCAAGCTACAGAACCATACCAGGTTGTTCATGCTGATTTGGTTGGACCACTAGCGCCCTCTTTGGGTGGAAATAGGTACTTCATGGTTCTCATTGATGCATTTTCCAGGTATATTTATGTGTACAATCTCAAGCAGAAATCAGAGGCTTTTCCTAGGTTCAAGGAATTCTGTGCTTGGTTGGAAAATGTGCATGGTAAGAAGATAAAGATTCTTTTCACTGATCGCGGGGGGGGGGGGGAATTCACTTCTCAGCAGTTTGAAGCTTTTCTGACTGAGAAAGGAATTCAACACGATTTGTCTAGTCCTCGCTCGCCATGGCAGAATGGACTTTGCGAGAGGGCAATTCAACCATTGCTTCAAGGGTTAAAAACCTTGCTGCATGATGCCAATCTTCCAGAGAGTTATTGGGCCGAATCTCTCTCGTGTTTTGTTTACAGTTACAATCGCAGGTTATCTTCAGCGATTGGTTGTACCCCCTATGAGAAGATGTTTGGCAAGAAACCATACATCAAACACATGAAAATTTTTGGTTCTGACATGTGGGTTCACTCACCACAAAACTCCAAGTTAGACAAGCGTGGATTGCATGGTATCTTTCTAGGTTATCAGAAAGGTTCTTACAGAATAATGATGTCTGACTCTAAGACAATTAAGCTCACAAGAAGTGTTGAGTACAATGCAAAGTGGGGGAGAATGTGGGAATTTTTCAATGTTATCCTGATGACAGTAATGAGACTGAGGATAGTCAAAAGCAGCCACAACAACCCACACCCACTGATGAAGGTTCTGATTCTGAGTCTGAAACTGAATCGGGTGATTCAGAGGATTTCAAGAGTGCGAAAGCCTCTATGCGACCCTCTGAAAGCTCTGATCAAGAATTGGAAGAACCATTGTTCACAATAGGTCACTTTTCTCCTAAGAAGGAAGAGGAAAGTGTTGAGGACTTAAGGCTAATTCGTAGGTCACAGAGAGCCACAAAAGGCAGACCTCCAAAGAGATTTGCTGATGAGTTTGCTAAGATAGCAGTAACAGCTGTTAAAAGCTCCAAGAAGGTATTTGAACCTTCAAGTTTCCAAGAAATCCAGGATTTGGATTCAAAGGAAGCTGAGCCATGGTTAAATGCCATGAAGGCTGAGCTTGATTCCTTAGAAAGGAACAAGACTTGGGAACTAGTTCCAGTAGTTCCAGGAATGAAACTGCTTGGAAGCAAATGGGTCTTCAAAGCGAAGACAGATCAAAATGGCAAGATAGTCAGACACAAAGCCAGATTGGTAGCCAGAGGTTTTGCACAGGTACCAGGTGAAGACTATCACGAGACCTACTCACCCACAGTGAGGTATGAGAGCATTAGGCTTATGCTCAAGCTAGCTGCAGAGGAAAATCTACACATTAGTCACCATGATGTGAATACAGCTTTTTTGTACGGATCTCTAGGTGAATCACTTTATATGCTTCCACCTGATGGCGTACAGGTAAAACAGGGATTTGTTTGTGCTCTGAAGAAGTCCCTTTATGGTCTCAAACAAAGTGCACGGTGTTGGCACACAAAACTCACTGAAGTGTTGTTTTCTCTAGGTTTTCAGCAAGGGAAAGCTGATCCATGTGTATTTGTCAAAGAGGAGGGGCAAAAGAAACTGTATTGTTTGTTTTATGTTGATGATTTATTATTCTTTTGGAAAGATGTCACAATGTACAATAACGCCCTAGCTCAACTGAAAGAGCACTTTGACATGAAAGATCTTGGTGAGGTAAACAACTACCTATCTCTGGAAATAGAGAGAGATCAAGATGGTAACATTCTAGTACACCAGTCACGGAAAATTGCTGATGTGTTAAGCAAACTAAACCTGATGGATGCTAACCCTGTAGACACACCAATGACAACAGGTTATCAGGTAGAAGACACTGAAGAAGCATTTTCTGACACTACACTGTACAGAAGTGTGCTAGGCAAGCTAAACTTCATTGCCAGATGTTCAAGACCTGACATTGCTGTTAGCTGTAATTTGCTAAGCAGACAAGTCAACAATCCTAGTGTTAAGGATTGGAAAGCTCTGAAACGCATAGCGCGCTATTTGAAAGCCACTATGCATTACAGACTGAGATTTAACAATCAGAAGTCTGGTGGTCTTGAGATATTTGCAGATGCAAGTTTTGGAAGTGACACTACAGACAGGAAAAGTACGTCTGGAGTTTGCTATATGTACAATCAGGGTCTTTTTGATTGGTCATGCAAGAAGCAAACAACAGTTAGCTTAAGTACTTGTGAAGCTGAACTGAATGCACTGTCTTATTCACGTAAGGATTGTGAATGGTTGTTACAATTGTGCAAAGATATGAAAATTCCTGTCAAATGTCCAATCCAGGTTTACCAGGACAACAAAGCATGTTTGGCTTTGCTGAATTCTGAAGGTTGTAAGCAAAGCACGAAGCACTTGCAATTGAAGTTGCAACATGCTAGGGAATGTATTCAGAAGGGACTCGTAACGGTGTCCTATATGCCAGGTAATGAAATTCCTGCTGATGTATTGTCCAAGATTGTATCAAGGGATCAACACTGTACCTATGTGCAGAAGTTGGGTTTGTACTGATATTGTACGAACACGCTGCCCAGTGATGTTCACAGAAAGGGGGAGGATGTTGGTTTCTGCTTTCTTCTCTGTGCAGCGAAGTGCTTGTCACGAGACAGGTTGTTTACATTCCACAGTAAATGCACTGTTGGTTTCCCACAGGAAGAGGAGACTGGATGTGACGTACACTGGTTTCCTGTTTTTCACAGTTCTCTCGGAGTTCTTTGTTTTCCAAGGAGAGAGGGGTTGCCTCTCTGCTCTAGCAGAGGCAAGATGCCTGCTTGTAATCTCTCAGCATTGAAGTGTAAATAAACTAAAACTTAAGCATGTAGCATGTACTACTCATTCTTCTGCTGTGTAAAGGACTCTGCACAATCAACAAATACATGCCGTAAACTTAATACCTGTGGTCCATAACTGTTCCCAGTCAGCCATCATAATGTTATGTCCAACATCTTGAGCCCATTTAATCATAGCTGATTTCACCGTTTCATCCTGAGTATTCCATTTCAACAGCAAGTTATACATTCTTGACAAATTCTTAGTTTTAGGATCTAACAATTCTGTTTCCAATTTTGATTTCTCCACCTGAAACCCAATTTTCTTATCCAAATTATAAACCTCCGTTATTTGATAATAATGAAGCCAATCCCATACTTTGTTTTTTAATTTTTCAAAACTCTGCAGCTTTAACCTGTATCCTTCTTGTTCCAATATCTCCCAATATTTCGGCCAATTGGCCTCCATATTGAGCTTTTTCAGAGCCTTTGCTTCCATTGGTGACAACCACCTTGGAGTTTTGTTTTCAAGCAGATCCTTGTATCTTATCTGTCAGGGAACTGACATCTAAAGCGCCGCAGGTGCAAAGGCTCCCTGAGGTTGAGAGAGCAGTAGCAGCGGAAGAGGGAACCAGTAGAGGGCGAGCAAGAACTCCAAGGGAAAGTGAGTCGGAGGGATGGCTCAGAGACGCTTCAAGCGAAACCAGTGGGGAGGTCTCAGGACCTCCTATAGGGACACCCACACCTCGACGGAAACTGTCACGCCGAGAGGCCAGACGACGTGTTTCCGTTAAGGAGCTTTTATGTTGGAAACGTTTCCGAAAGCAGCCACTTTCGGATTCTACTAGTGATTGACGCAGCCATGCTGGAGGGGCTCCATCACAGGCAGAGGTTTGAAAACCTGATCAAACTCTGAGGGACTTGCATTTTACGCACAAGCAGCTCATCGTCCCATCACAGCAATCCGAAAGTCACCGAAAGCCAGCTTGTGCAGAGAGAAGCATCATGAGCAACCCAGCCGGAACCGGGGGTGCAGGAGCAGCTGGAGGGGGTCCAAGCCTGGAAGAAAGGTACAGAGCGTTGGAGATCCAGTTGGCGCTGCAAACGGCGAGGCTTGAGGAGAGGAGGGCTCAGGATGCAGAAAAGGGAAAGGAGAAAACCACCCCGCTCGCCAGAAAGGTACCAGGATTGGTGCAGAAATTCGGGGGGGATCCCAGGAACTATCATGCCTTTAGAACAGAGATGCAATACGCTCTAAACTTGCAGTTTGATGACTTCCCCGACGAGGAATCGCGAGTGGCGTATGTGATTGGCCATCTCGAATCCGGGGCGAAAGATTGGGTTAGACCCCTGATGGCAGCGAATAATGAGATCTTAAAGGACACGAGGAAGTTTTTTCGTGCCATGGACCTGATGTTTTCCAGCGATATTGAGCAGGGGGTGGTGCGAAGGCAGTTAATGGCTTGCCAGCAAGGAAGCAGATCTGTCCGTGAGTACTGGACTGAATTTACTATGCTGATTCATAAATTGGGGTGGGACCTATCGGCGGAGCCCATCCAAATGCTTTTCGAAGAGGGGCTTTCTTCAACCGTCAAAGATGAGCTTTCCCGGGGGCCCAGGGCGGAGTCTATGGACCAATTAACCAAATCTGCGCTGGCCATAGGAGCGCGCCAGGAGGCGAGGGCTTTGGAAAGGCGGGAAGGGAAAGGAGACCGTTGGAGGGAGTTCCGCATTCCAGACATTCCAGAGCCATCTTTCCCGCCGGCAGAGCCGATGGAAGTTGGAACAGCGCGGGCGCGCGCAGTTTCAAATCCCAGTGAAGGGCGGAAGAAGGAGGGAAAGAGCGCCAAGAGATGTTATCTCTGCCAACAGCCAGGGCACTTTGCCAGAGTCTGCCCACAAAGAAAGGAATGGCAAGGGATGGCAGGAGCTGTTGGGGGAAAGGAAGAGGAAAGCAAGGAGCAAGTAAAAGCCAACGCCTGGCTGCCACCGTCGGGGCACAGCAGCCAGGCCAAAGAGCAATGAAAGTGCCCATGCCAGAACCTCCCAGACCTGCTTTAGTGATAGAGGTGTTACTAGAACTGCCAAACGGACACCCACTAAAGGTCAAGGCGCTTTTGGATTCAGGCAGCTCCTGTAATTTCATGAGTAAGGAGTTTGCAGCTGAGCACCAGATACAGACCATCCCTTTAAGTAACCCCTTGCAGGTGACTACGATTGACGGCAGAGAGCTGTTGGGGGGAGAAGTTAGCCAACAGACTGTCCCGATGATAATGAGAGTGGCAAGGCACACTGAACAGATAGCGTTTAATGTGGCCATCCTGGGAGGAGCGCCCATCATTTTGGGGATGAGCTGGCTGGCGCTACACGATCCGCTAGTGGGCTGGCATCAGAGGGTGGTCTCCTTTGGGTCAGCGCATTGCCTAGAACACTGCAAGGAGGGGAAGGTCTCGGGAGGAGACAGAGTCACCCTAGCGGGGATGGAAGTGATGGGCAAAGGGAAGGTGCCCCCGCAATACGCAGATCTGAGCAACGTATTCAGCGAAAGGGAAGCAGACAAACTGCCACCGCATAGACCCTTTGACTGTCAAATCAACCTACTCCCAGGGGCCCAACTCCCAGTAGGCAAGCTGTACGCCATGTCAGACAGGGAGATGCAGGAGCTGAGGGAGTTCATTGACAAAAACTTGAAGCGAGGTTTCATCAGAGAGTCCCGAGCGGTGGGGGGCAGCCCAGTGTTTTTTGTGGACAAAAAGAACACAGACAAACCGAGACTGGTGTGTGACTTCAGGGGCCTCAATGCAGTGTCGGAGCCCCTGGCTTTCCCTATGCCCCGAATTGACGACATTTTGACCAGAGTAAGGAAGGGAAAGATTTTTACAAAACTGGACCTGCGGGGGGCGTACAATCTGATACGCATAAGGAAGGGAGATGAATGGAAGACCACCATGTTTACCCCTTTGGGAGCCTTTGAATACCTCGTTATGCCCTTCGGTCTACAAGGGGGCTCCGCCTGTTTTCAAGCTTTTATAAACCACGTTCTGGGACCTTTGCTCTACAAGAACTGTGTGGCCTTTTTAGACGACGTGTTGGTGTATTCGGAAGATGAGGAACAGCATGTGAGGGACGTTCGGGAAGTGTTGGGCAGGCTGCAAGCCAACCAGCTGTGGGTGAAACTGGAGAAGTGCCAGTTTCATACCAAGGAGGTGGAATTCCTGGGGTACCGCTTGTCAGACAAGGGATTGGCCATGGATCCAGGCAAGGTTCAAGCGGTACTGGAATGGAAGACACCGAAGACCAAGAAGGACGTGCAAAGATTCTTGGGGTTTGGGAACTTTTATCGGAAGTTCATCAAGAACTTTGCCCACTTGACGGCGCCCATCACCGACTGCCTCAGCAGCAAGAAGAAATTTGTTTGGACGGTGGAGGCGGATCGAGCCTTTGAAGAACTGAAAAGGGCTTTCGCCTCGGAAGAACAACTTCTGCATGTGGATTTACAAAAACCCATGAGAGTGGAAACAGATGCATCCGACCGGGCTATAGGGGCGGTCCTTCTTCAACCGGGGAGGAGTGCGTCGGAGTGGAGACCGTGTGCATTCTTCTCGCGGAAACTGAATAAGTCCGAGAGGAATTACACGGTGTATGACAGGGAACTACTTGCCATTCACGAAGCATTCCGGAGGTGGAGACATTTATTAATTGGGGCACAACACAAGGTGCAAGTGTGCACCGACCACAAAAATTTAGAGTATTGGAGAACAGCTCGAGTGCTCAACCAACGACAAGTGAGATGGGCACAGGAATTCTCCAAATTTAACTTTGAGATTTGTTATGTGCCAGGCCCAGAAAACGTCAGGGCGGATGCGCTCTCACGCAAACCAGAATATTGGGAAGGGGAGGAGGTGATCGAAGAGAGACATGTCATCCCGGAGGACCGCTGGGTGTGTGGGGCGGCGCTGGTGGGGCAACGGGAACTGGTGGAGGAAACGGAAAATGATGAATATGCCCAGGATAAGCTCAGAGGTCTCAGGGGGGAGGGCGAGAGCCCCGGAGGTTTTGAGGAAAGAAATGGGGCATTGTATTACAAAGGGGCACTGTATATACCCGAAGGTGAATTGAGGGGGAGAGTACTCAAGCAGTTGCATGATAGCCCCACGGCGGGACATTTTGGGCAACACAAAACCATGTGGTTGGTTACCAGGGAATTTTGGTGGCCTAAGGTGAGGGAAGATGTAAGGGAGTATGTAAGAGGGTGTGACCAATGTCAGCGAGCCAAAGGGGAAAGAAGGGCGCCGGCAGGGTTATTAGAACCTTTACCCACACCAGAACGGCCTTGGGAAGCGATATCAATAGATTTTATGACGGATCTGCCAAGGTCCAAGGGGAAAACAGCCATCATGGTAGTAGTAGACCTGTTAACTAAGATGTGCCATTTTGTAGCATGCTCACATGCAGTCACAGCGGAAGAAACGGCGAAGTTGTTTGTGGAACATATCTTTAGGTTGCACGGGGCTCCCTCGAGGGTGATCTCAGATCGAGGCAAACAATTTACTTCCAGGTTCTGGAGGAAGCTCATGAGCTTGCTACACGTGGAAGTTAATTTTTCAACTGCCCGGCACCCTGAAACCAACGGGCAGGCGGAAAGGGCAAATGGCATTCTTCAACAATATCTTAGGTGTTATGTCAATGACAGAGAGAACGATTGGGTCGAAAAGTTGGCGTTGGCAGAATTTGCCTACAATAATGCGGAGAATGTGTCCACAGGGATGAGTCCCTTTTTGGCTAATTACGGGTGTCACCCCAGGGCATTTCCAGGGGAAGGAGGGGAGAGATGGAGCGTTCCAGCGGCTGAACATTTTGTAGAAGAGATGGAAGCCAT
Source organism: Podarcis melisellensis (assembly GCF_964234715.1). Taxonomy (NCBI): domain Eukaryota; kingdom Metazoa; phylum Chordata; class Lepidosauria; order Squamata; family Lacertidae; genus Podarcis; species Podarcis melisellensis. Next base: position 35,425,650 of record NC_138535.1, on the reverse strand, counting down.
CCATCAGCAGCTCCAGCTCAACTTAGAAAGGGCCAAGGCACAATATAAGAAGCAGGCAGACAAGAACAGAAGGGAAGGTGAAACCATAAGGGTGGGGGATCAAGTGTGGTTGTCAACCCAAGGGTTGCCGTTCAAAGGGGGTTGTAAGAAACTGAGGCCCAGAAGATTGGGACCCTTTGAGGTGATTCAGCAGGTCAACCCGGTAGCTTTCAAACTCCGATTACCTAACCACATGAAATTGCACCCAGTGTTCCACAGGTCGTTACTGTCACCATACAGGGGGGGACGTGAAGGGGAGCACGTCAGGGGACCAGCCTTGGAAGAGAGGGAACGCCGCAACCATGTAGCGGAAATCCTCGATTCCAGGTGGAAGGGTAATCAGGTGGAGTATTTGGTGGCGTGGGAAGGGGAACCGGAGTCAGAAAACACCTGGGTAAGTGCAGAGGAAGTCAATGACGAGGTTTTAACAGAAACGTTCCACCAAAGGTTCCCGAGGAAACCTCAGCCTATAGCAAGGTTTAGGAGGGAGTATTTCGGCACCACCGATGAGGAAGAGGAAATGGAAGGGTTCGCGGAGTCGGAGTTGGAAGATGGAGTGGACTCTGATGACGAAGAGTACCTAGAGAGTAGGAACAGCAACAAGTGGAAGGAAGTGTTCGCGACGTCGGAAGATGAGGGAGGTTCTTTCAGGGGTTTTACCTCCTCACCGCCAGTAGGAGAGGAGACGGGAGGGGGTGAAGGGGGCCCTGGAGGGGAGGTGGATGTCAGGGAACTGACATCTAAAGCGCCGCAGGTGCAAAGGCTCCCTGAGGTTGAGAGAGCAGTAGCAGCGGAAGAGGGAACCAGTAGAGGGCGAGCAAGAACTCCAAGGGAAAGTGAGTCGGAGGGATGGCTCAGAGACGCTTCAAGCGAAACCAGTGGGGAGGTCTCAGGACCTCCTATAGGGACACCCACACCTCGACGGAAACTGTCACGCCGAGAGGCCAGACGACGTGTTTCCGTTAAGGAGCTTTTATGTTGGAAACGTTTCCGAAAGCAGCCACTTTCGGATTCTACTAGTGATTGACGCAGCCATGCTGGAGGGGCTCCGTCACAGGCAGAGGTTTGAAAACCTGATCAAACTCTGAGGGACTTGCATTTTACGCACAAGCAGCTCATCGTCCCATCACATTATCCAAACAATAAACAAAGCTTTCCTGACAATATGGTTTTTAAACACTTTATGTGCTTTGACCTTATCATACCACAAGTATGCATGCCAACCAAATACATTATTAAACCCTTCCAAATCCAATACATCAGTGTTTTCAAGAAATAGCCATTCCTTCAGCCAACAAAATGCGGCTGACTGATAATATAGTTTAAGGTCTGGCACGGCAAAACCACCCCTTTCTTCAGCATCAGTTAGTATTTTAAATTTTATTCGGGGCTTCTTGCCCTGCCAGACAAATCTAGAAATATCTTTCTGCCACTTCTTGAAACATTCCATTTTGTCCAAAATTTGCAATGTTTGAAACAAAAACAACATCCTTGGCAATACATTCATTTTTATCGCTGCAATTCGGCCTAGCAATAAAACTTCAAATTTGACCATATTTCTAAGTCCTTTTTCACTTCCGTCCAACATTTTTCATAATTATCTTTAAATAGGTTCACATTCTTAGCAGTCATGTTAACCCCAAGGTATTTCACTTTCTTAACCAATGTTAATCCTGTCTCTTTCTGAAACCTCTCTCTCTCAACCGGTGTTAGATTTTTCTCTAAGACCTTAGTTTTCAAGTTATTCAACTTAAAACCTGCTACCTGACCAAATTCTTGAATCAATTCCAATACTCTTTTAGTACTAGATTCTGGCTCCTGTAATGTCAATACCAAATCATCCGCAAATGCTTTCAATTTGTACTGTTTAGCTCCGACTTGTATACCTTTAACCAATTGGTCCTTTCTAATCATATTTAGCAAAACCTCCAGGACCGATATAAAAAGCAATGGAGAGATTGGGCACCCCTGTCGTGTTCCTTTCTCAATCTTAAACTCTTCTGTAACTACGTTATTCACAATCAATTTAGCTTTTTGTTCTGAATAAATTGCACCTATACCGTTTTCAAAACCTTGGCCTACCCCCATTCCCTGTAAATTTTTCTTCATAAAACTCCAAGAAATATTGCCAAAGGCTTTCTCCGCGTCCACAAATATCAAAACTGCTTTTGTATTGATATTCACTTGTAATTTTTCTAAGATGTTAATTATATTCCTCGTATTGTCAGACAAGTGTCTCCCCGGGAGAAAGCCCGCTTGGTCTTTATGGCTTTCTTCTACCAATATCTTTCTTAACCTTTTAGCCATGATATCAGCGAAAATTTTGTAATCCACATTGAGCAATGATATAGGGCGGTAGTTCTTAAGCTGTGTCTTCTCAGACTCCGTTTTCGGTATAAGTGTAATATATGCTTCCTTCCACGACTCTGGTGCCTTTCCCCCTTCCAGTATTTCATTGCAGATATCATTTAAAGGCCGTACTAACCATTCTTTCAAGGATCTGTAATATCTTGAGGTCAAGCCGTCCGGCCCTGGGGATTTGCCCGATTGCATGTTCTGAATGGCTCCTTCAACCTCCTGGTCTGTTATTTTATAGTTCAGCATGAGCTTATTTTCTTGAGAGATTTTTTGTAATCCATTTGTTTTCAAAAATCGGTCAATGTCAATTTCTTTCTGAGTCTCTTGTGTATATAAATGTTTAAAATACTTCTGAAAGCACGTCCTAATCTCCACTGGATTCTGTATATTCTTTCCCTCCACTTCCAAATTGGTAATAGTATTAAGCTTTTGTCTTTTTTTCATTTGCCAGGCCAACAATTTCCCACATTTATTTGCTGATTCAAATGTCTTTTGTCTCATCTGTTTGATCTTCCATTTGATTTCCTGATTGATCAGTTTTGTGTATTGTACTTGATATAACCTTTTTAGTCACTTCTTCATTCCTAAACAATGTGTCATTCATCCTTCATCTAAAGGAACCAATTGGTGTTAGTTTCATTTCCATCTTCACCGCATTGTGGTCGGAGCAAGTTTTAGGGCAAATTTCCACTTTTCTAATCTTCGGGGCCAGCCCCCTAGTTAGCCAAATTTGGTCGATTCTTGTCCATGTCATTTTGGCCTCAGAATAGAAAGTTCCTTCTATTCCCATGGGGTTCTTAGTTCTCCAAATGTCAACTATGTCCATATTGTCAGTCATATCAAATTACATCTTTGGTAGTCTACCATCTTTTGTTACTACCTGTCTCTGTGCCTTATCCATATTAGTGGACACTACTCCATTCATATCTCCCATCAAAATCATATTATAGTCCAAATAGTCCATCAGAATCTCGTGTAGCTTCTTGAAAAACTCCGATTTCCCCTCATTTGGTGCATAAATACCTAATATCAAAAATTTCTCTCCCTGTGATTGAATTTCAATTGCAACAAATCTTCCTTGATCATCTTTAAATAAAAATTTCGGTGATAGGCTCTCCTTTGCATAAAGTACTCCTCCTCTTTTCTTTACTTTATATGATGAAATAAATTCATGTCCTAATCTTTTATTACTTAGAATCTTCCTGTGTAGCCTTATCACATGTGTTTCTTGTAAACAAATCAGGTCCAATTGTTCATTTTTTAAAAAATGAAAGACTCTCCGTCTCTTTTCCGGGGAGTTAAGTCCATTCACATGCCAGCTTAATACTTGCAGTGCCATGATGTAGTTACTTTGCTTCTCCTCCTTCAGCACCTAGTAGTTGCTTTAGTTCTAACAATGATGTTGGTTTCCCTCCTTTTGGTGGGCTTCTGTCCAAAACTCCTGGCTCTTTTCCAAGTTCTTTCTGCAGATCTTCTCCGTGGTCTCTCAAAAACTTGTATTTTTCCTCAACTGATCTTATTTTTATCTTCCTTCCTTTAAAGCTAAAGAATAGGCCTTGGGGGAATTCCCACCTGAAGATAATTTTGTTCCTTCTCAGAAGGGCAACCAAATCTCCAAAGTTGGACCTAAGATCCAAAAGATGTTTCGGTATATCTTTAAAGATTTCCACTCTTTACTGCAGAATTGTCAAAGGAGTCTGAAAGTGCAGACCCAAGATTTTATCTCTCTCTTCCTTAGATCAGAGAGTAATCAGACAATCTCTTATTTTAATCTTCTTTCCCCCTCTTCCCAGTCTGAAGGCCCTCACGATTTTAAAGTCTTCTTGTTTCAAATCCGACTTCCAAAACTCTGCAAATTCCTGTGTCAAAAAGTCTATCAAACTGCCCTTCTCCAATTCAGGTACTGCTCTAATCCTTAAGTTCGTCTGTTTTTCCTTGGGTTCAATCATAGAAAGCGTCAATTTCTGATCCTTAATTTGCCTCTCCAAATCTGGGACTTTCTCCGTTTCCAATTGAGTTGTCTTGAATTCCACGGCATCAGCTTTCTTCTTGGCTTCCTCTGCGGTCTGTCGGGTCAGAGTTGATTCCTGCAGCAATTTCTGAATAGATTATGTGTTGGTGTTCACCTTTTGTCCCAAACTATTTAAGCTTTCTGTATTTAAATCAATTTTAGTAGTTGCTGCATCTACCTTCGATTTTGTCTCATCCACTATCACCTTTGTCTCTTCGACCCTCTTATTTGTCTCTTCAGCCCTTTTATTAAGTCTCTCCAAAGATTCATTAATCTTAGCCAATGCAGCCGCCAGAGTATCTTCTGATGACATTCCACTAGGTTTAGGTTGTGATGGTACAGTCACTGATGAAGTGGGAAGGCCAGCAACTGATTGTCTTCGTGCCGAATTCTTCCCAGATCTTGTTGTTTTGTCTGGGAATTGTGAATCTACTTTTTCTCTCCCATCTGCCATAACACTTAAACAATAGAGAGGCTAAGGTCAATCCCAGCTACGCAGTTTGTCTTTACAAGTGGAAAATTCCCCTGGTAACAGTTTAACAGTTTCAGAATCTTCCTCTAGGGGGAAACAGTTGCAATAATCCAGGAAAAACTCTTTTTAAACTCAAGCAATAAAAGAAATAAACAGTTCAAATTTTTGTTACTTTTCAGTTACTTTCCCTCTTTTCAGTTACTTTCCCTCTTTCTTAGCAGCAGCAGAGGAAACTGGCCACAATGTATCTCTCTTGCTGAACTAACTGTCAGCAAGTCCCCTGTTCACAGTCAAAGCTCAGTTCAAAGCACGGCAGTCTTTGTCTATTGGCAGCCGTTCCCAAGGTTAGAGCGGTGAATTTTAGGTTTTTCCCCTCTCTCTTGCAGGTATATACGGTCCAAAACTTCCCCCCTCCTGCCCCTGCTTCCTTGGGGGGGGGGGGTTACGATATTTTAGTGTTAGAAATTTAGTCCTTTCCAGTCAGTTTTCCCAGGCTTTAGCTTGTTTTCTCTTTGCTTTGATCTATTTACAAAAGAGGAAGGCGGACTTCCTGTTTAAACCTTCCCCACTTCGGTGTCAAATTAAGTCTCTCTTATACTTCCAAATTTCCCCTACTCACAGGTAGTTGCTTTTATAATTTTCACAAGAAGTAGTCAGCGCTCTCCAGTAATGGCTGTGTGGCTTCACTCCGGGGAAGAAGCAATCAATTCACAGCACCGCGCCGCTCACCCGCTTCGCTCCGGAACCCGTAGTCGAGGTTCCCCGCGAATTTGGGGGGCGCAAAGGGTGCCCGCTGAATCCCACGCTCACAGGCTTCGCCTGCCTGTGGTTTTTGAAGGGTCTCCGGTTTCACCGTAGCTGTAAGACCCGATTCCCCCGAGGCAAATCCCCTCTAGTCAGAAGGATTCCGCCATTACCGATGGCGCTAAATCCGGAAGTCTTATTCTAGCTCTATTTCTTTTTTATATATATATATAAATAAATTTATTGATTTTCCAAACAGTTATACAATTTTACCCAAAATACAACAAATTGTTTCTTTTTTGAACTTCCTTCAGCGTCTCTGACAATCATCCGTATTTATAACTTTGGTTACACATTCCCTTCTTTCGTATTGCCATTATACTTCCCTTCTCCCACTATTTCATATTAACAATACTTCTCCATTTTTACAGTGCCTCTTGAAATCCCACTAGCGTTGTGTTCACGCCACATATGTTTTTCAGATAATCTACAAACTTTCCCCAGTCTTCGATGAACTTTTGGTCTTTGGTGTATCTGATTTTCTCAGTTAATTTGTCCAATTCCGCATAGTCTGTCATTTTCAGTCTCCATTCTTCTATTTCCTCTTGTTTCCATTTCTGGGCCATCAAGATTCTGGCTGCCGTTACTGCATATTGGAAGAGTTTACAGTCTTTTCTTCTTATATCCTTTCCTACAATCCCTAAAAGAAAGGCCTCCGGGTTTTTTACAAAAGTATATCTTAACATTTTTTTCATTTCATTATATATCATTTCCCAAAAGCTTTTCACTTTCTTACATTCCCACCACACATGAAAAAACGTCCCTTCTTTTTCTTTACATTTCCAACATTTGTTACACGTCTTATACATCTTTGCTAACTTTACAGGTGTGATGTACCATCTGTAAAACATTTTCATAACATTTTCTTTCAATATCGTGCATGCAGTAAATTTTATATTCTCTTTCCACAAGTTTCCCCATTCATCAAATTGGATATTATACCCAAAATCTTTTGCCCACTGTATCATTACCGATTTAACCTCTTAGTCTATTCTAGCTCTATTTCAGGCTTGGCCTGTGTCTCAGCCTTTGTCTCTGTTTCACGCTGTTTCTATGTTTCAGGTTCCGACACTGTTTCAAGCCCTGTATCTGCCTCTGCCTCTGTTTCAGGCTCTGGCACTCTATCAAGCACTGTTTCTGGCTCTGGCTCTCTTTCAGGCTCTGGTTCTGAATTAGGGTTTTGTTCTGGCTCTGGCTGTGTCTCTGGATCTGGCTGTGTCTCTGCTTCAGGCTCCTACGCTGTTTCAAGCACTGTATCAGGCTCTGCCTCTCCCTCTGCCCCTGGCTACGTTTAAGCGTCAGGCTCAGTTTCAGACAGTGTCTCTGTTTCAGGATCCAGCACTCTATCAAGCACTATTTCAGACTCAGGCTGTGGATCTCGGCTGTGGCTCTAGGCTCCGTCTGTGGCTCTGGCTGTGGCTCTGGCTCTCTTTCAGGGTCTGGTTCTGAATGAAGATCTGGTTCTGACTCTGATTCAGGGTCTCATGATGGCTCTTCCTCTGCCTCTGACCCAGCTATATTTCAGGGTCTGGCTCTCTTTCAGGCTCTGGTTCTGAATTAGGGTTTTGCTCTGGCTCTGGCTGTGTCTCTGGCTCTGGCTCCAGCTCCAGCTCCGGAACTTTATCAAGTACTGTTGCAGACTCAGGCTGTGGCTCTAGGCTGTGGCTGCAGCTATGTTTTGTGCTCCGGCCCTGTATCAAGCCCTATTTCTGGCTCTGGCTCTGGCACTCTATCAACGACTGTTTCAGACTCAGGCTGTGGCTGTGGCTCTGCCTCTGTTTCAGGCTCAGGCTCTGTTTGAGGCTGTGTCTCTGCTTCAGGCTCCGGCACTGTATTAAGTACTGTTGTAGACTCAGGCTGTGGCTCTAGGCTGTGGCTGTGGCTGTTGCTCTGGTTCGGGCTGTGGCTCTGTTTCAGGCTCTGGTTCTGAATGAGGGCTTGGTTATGGCACTGATTCAGGGTCTTGCTCTGTCTCTGGCTGTGTCTCTGTTGCACCTCAAACGGTGGTTTGTTGTTGTTGTTATTTTCTTTCTGGGGTGGGACAAATGTTTAGTTGGGGCGGGGATTATTTTAAGTTTAGCATAACTGTTTCTTGCTTTGTTTTTCTTTTACTATTTTTTAGGTTATTGTATAGTTTGTATTTTGCTTTTTAAGGGGAAAGGGTCAGGGCTGCCTGGGAGGGGGCCTCAGCCAACAGAATGGCTGGGGCAGGTTCCCTACGGGGGGATGTATTGGAACACCCAATCTCTATTATCGCGGGTGGGAGGAGCAGTTGCGCTAAGACCAGACCACGTCTTTACCGAAGATCTGGTTCTGACTCTGATTCTGATTCTCTGATTCTGGCTCTCTATCAAGGGCTGTTTCAGACTCAGGCTGTGGCTGTTGCTCTGGTTCTGGCTCTGGCTCTTTCTCAGGCTCTGGTTCTGAATGAGGGCTTGGTTCCGGCACTGATTCAGGGTCTCGCTCTGGCTCTGGCTCTGGCACTCTATCAAGGACTGTTTCAGACTCAGGCTGTGGCTCTGGCTCTGTTTCCATTCTTACAATGGAATGTACACAAAACAATAATCCTTTCTATATAAATAGCTGTTACAAGAATCATTTATATAGTACACCGTTATTTTGGGCTCCGCCGAGCCTCGGACGTCTCTTCACTTCATTGGTAAGTATCAGATAATTTCTAAAGTTACATGTTTTATCTCCTTTACATAGTTGCCAAACACTGTTAGAGTTGTTCCAGCCCTGCCAGAGTCATCGAAGTTCTATACCTATCTCTTATATACGTCAGATATTTGTTCCAATTTTCATGAAACTTCTGGTCATCCTGGTCTCTTATTCTTCCTGTTATTCTAGCTAGTTCAGCATAATTTATCATCTTGATCTGCCAGTCATTTATAGTAGGTATTAATTCCATTTTCCAGCTTTGGGCTAACATAGTTCTAGCGGCCGTTGTGGCATATAGAAAAAGATTTTTGTCCTCTTTTGATTTCCTTGCCAACTATTCCTAGCAGGAAAGCTTCAGGCTTTTTGGGAAAAGTATACTTAATTTTTTTTTTAAGTTCGTTGTAAATCAGTTCCCAAAAGCCTTTTACTTTACTGCATGTCCACCACATATGATAGAACTCACCATCCCCCTCTCCACATTTCCAGCATTTCTTAATCTTCGGTTTATAAATCTTAGCCAATTTCACTGGTGTGAGATGCCACCTATAAATCATCTTCCAGAGGTTCTCCCTTAGTGCCGTACACGCCGTGAATTTCATATTTACATTCCACAATTCTTGCCACTTTACAAAGTCAATTTTGTAACCAATATCTATGGCCCATTTTATCATGGCCTCCTTCACCTCTTCGTCTTTTGTATACCAATCCAGTAAGAGGTCATACATCCTAGATAATGTTTTGTTTTTACCTTCTATGACTTCCACATTAAATTTAGATTTTGTATCTTCAAATCCCAGTTTCTTTTTAACATCTTTTAACAGATCATTCACTTGATGGTATTGCAGCCACCCTGTGAGTACATTCTTTACCTCCTCATAGGGCTTAAGTTTTATGCCCTGATCAGTTTTATAGATAAGATCTTCATAGGTAGCTTTCCCCCCCTCCATGTTAGTTTTTTTTGACAGTTAAGGCATTTATTGGTGAGATCCACCACAGGGTTTTCTTTTCCAGCAGGTTCTTATTTCTTTCCCATACTTGAAATAATGGTCCTCTAATTATATGATTTAGAAAGCCTCTATGAACTTTCACCTTTTCGTACCACAGGTACGAGTGCCACCCGTACCTGTTATCAAAGCACTCTAAATCCAAGATATCAGTATTCTCTAGCTTTAGCCAGTCTTTCACCCACGTTAAACAAGCCGCTTTGTAATATAAACTCAAATCTGGTAATAAAAAACCCCCTCTTTCTTTTTTATCTACAAGTAATTTTGTGATGGCCTGGGAATCCGATTCAGAGGCTGAACCGGAGGAATCCCAGCCTGCACCGGAGTCCCCGCCTCCAGGGCCGGCTGAACTGGGGCAGAGCCTTGATTCTGAAGCGCCTGCACCTGTGCCGGATCCTCAGGAGCAGGCACCAGGTGAATCCACTCTGGCTCCAGAGGTGGTTGAGGACTCAGTGCCTACAGGTGAGTCTCCCCCTGGGCCCAGTAACCCTTCAGCCTCTCCTGAACTGCAGAGGCGAAGGGCAGAGAGGCGAAGGGAACTGATTTCTCCCAGGAGGAGTGCTCGCCTTAAGGCCAGGAGAGGCGGGTCTCCTGGGGGCCGGGACCACCCCTGGCCTCAGAGAAGATAAAGGCCAGTCAGCCCGGTCCCAGGTTGTGGGAGCAACGTCGTTGTTGAGTACCTGTTCCTGCCCGGACCCGGACCTGACCCTCCAGTGTTCCTGTCCCCGCCCGGCTTCCTGCTTCGGACCTCGCCCCGCTCCTTGTGAACTGTTTCCAGGCTAGTGACCCAGGACCGGACTTTGACTACGCCAACGGTAACCTTCCCCCCGGGACCAGCACAATTTTCATTTTTATATGTGATCTTTTCCCCTGCCAAATGAATCTCACTAAGATCCTTTGCCAATCTTTACACTGTTTTAGTCCTTTCATTACTGGTATAGTTTGAAACAAAAATAACATTCTGGGCAGGACATTCATTTTAATATCCGATATCCTCCCTAAGAAGGAAAGTTTCAATCTCTCCCAGATTTCTAAATCTTTTTTGACACCCTTCCAAGTAGTCTATTAATTATCTTTGTATAAGTTTATATTTTTTGCTGTGATCCACACTCCTAGATATTTTACCTTCTTAGCAACCATAATTCCCGTCCTTTGTTCTATCTCTACTATATCTTCCTTGGTTATATTTTTTGTTATCATTTTAGTCTTATTCCTGTTGAGCTTGAGACCTGCCACTTTTCCAAATTCTTCTAGTTTCTGTAGGGCTTCTTGTAAACTGTTCTTAGGATCTTCCAGTGTTAATATCAGGTTGTCTGCAAATGCTTTTATTTTGAATTCCTTGCTTCCTACCTTAATTCCTTTAACCTCCGGTGTTTCCCTTAACCTTTTATTAAACACTTCCAACACTGTTATAAATAACAAAGGGGATAAGGGACAGCCTTGCCTATTCTTTTTGGTAATATCAAAGGCCTCTGATATATTGTTGTTTATTATAAGTTTGGCTTTTTGCTCTTGATAAATAGCCTCAATACCTTTTTTAAATCCTTCACCAATTCCCATCATTTTTAAATTTTCCTTCATGAAACGCCAGGAGACGTTGTCAAATGCCTTCTCGGCATCAATGAAGATCAGCGCCGCCTGCTTGTCTATTCTACTATGCAGATATTCAATAATGTCTATCACATTTCTTACATTGTCTTTCAATTGTCTCCCCGGGAGGAAACCCGTTTGGTCTTTATGGATTCTCTTATTTAAGACCTTTTTTTAACCTTTCCGCCAATACGTCTGCGAATAGTTTATAGTCATTATTTAATAATGAGATAGGTCTATAGTTTTTTACCTCTAAGCCATCTGTATCTTTTTTAGGGATTAAGGTAATATACGCTTCTTTCCAGGTGTTTGGAATTCTCCCTTCTTTTAGTACATTGTTCATGACTTCACATAGCACTGGGGAAAGTTGATCACTTAATATTTTATAATATTTAGCCGAGATACCATCTGGCCCTGGCACTTTTCCTCTTTTCATTTTTTTTATTGCTTTCCTAATTTCTTCCTCTGTAATTGTCTGATTTAGATATTCTCTTTCTTCAGTTGTGATCTGTTGCAATTGGTATTTTTTTAAGTAATCTTCTATCTCATTATCTATCTCTTTTTCTCTTTTGTAGAATTCCTTATAGTATTTCTGAAATATCTTCTTTATCTCTTTTGGGTCCTCCACTATCCTTTCTCCATCCCTTATCTTACATATCGTGTTTTGTTTTTTCCTCTCCCTTAATTGCCACGCCAGGTATTTCCCTATCTTATTTGCTGATTCAAAGTTCTTTTGTTTCATCATTTTGATCCTCCATTCAATCTCCTGGTTCACTATCATAGAAAATTGAGCTTGTAGCATCCTTATGTTTTGTTTTATTATTTCATCTCCTGGTTTAATGGTTAATTGTCTTTCATTCTCCATGAGATGCAATAAGATTTCTTCTTTCCTTTTCTCTTTTTTTCTTTTTTAAGATGCTATTTTTCTGGATTAGGAAACCCCTCATGACGGCCTTCCCAGCGCCCCACACCATTTCTAGAGATGTTTCTTTATTCAAATTCCACTTAAAGTATTCCTCAATTGTCTCTTTTGCTTTATTTACTATCTTTTGATCATTGAATAGATTTTCATTCATTTTCCATCTTAATGTCCTAAAGTCTTTTCCTTTTACCTCCATATATACTGGATTGTGATCAGATAGGGTTTGTGGGAGGATTTCCGTCTTAATTACTCTTTGCGCCAATTCCTTCGAAATCCAAATATGGTCTATTCTCCCCCAGCTTTGATTTGGGTTTGAAAAGAAGGTAAATTGTTTTATCGTGGGGTTTTTTAATCTCCAAGCATCAATTAGTCCCAAATTTTCCACTAATTCGAAGAAGGCTTTCGGTAATTTGCCCTCCCTCACTTCCTGTTTTCTTATTGATCTATCCAAGTTTGGGAGAACCACTCCATTAAAGTCCCCCATCAATATCAATTGTTGGTCCATCCATTCTAACAATTTGTTACCTAGTTCAGAATAGAATGCTGACTTTTTGTCATTGGGTGCATATATCCCAACCACATTTATCTTTTCTCCTTGATTGGGTGATCTGTACTACTATCGTTCTCCCCTCTTCGTCTTTATGTATTAGTTTTGGATCAAGTTTTTCTTTTATATATAATACCACTCCTCTTTTCTTGACTTTATCCGATGCTACAAAGTCTAACCCTAATCTCTTATTACTTAAAATTCTTTTATGTTTTCTTGTTACATGAGTTTCTTGTAGACAGATTATGTCAAAGTTCTTTTTAAGCAATACATGAGCAATTTGGTTCCTTTTATTTTTATTGTTTAGCCCATTCACATTCCACAAGGTAATTTTTAAAGTCATTTTTAATGTACAATCAGTAAGTGGTCGAATCTAAGTTAAATCTACTGTTCTTTGTTATCTGTCTCTTCCTCTTCTTTTTCTTCGTCTAATTTTTCCTCCCCTTCTCCCTCTCCACTTCCTTCACCTCCACCCTCTCTTCCCCCATCTGCTCCCCTTCTGGTTCCCACCCTCCCAACCTTCCCAGTTCCTTCTCATATCTTCTTGCAAATTTATCCAATTCCAGAGAGCTGGATAGTTCGAATCTTTTCCCCTTGAAATAGAATGAAATCCCTTCCGGGAATTCCCATCTATTTTGGATCCCGTTCTTCTTCAGTTAGTTAGTTAGTTTTTTATAAACATCTCTCTTACAAAGAAATCTCGAAGGAATCTCTTTAAATATAATAATTGGCTTTCCTTCAATACATAGTTTTTGATTATAGTTTAGCTTTAGTATTTCATTTCTCATATCCAGAGAGTTAAACATGACCAGGACATCTCCTGGCAGTTTCTTCCCTCTGGCTTTGGCTGATTTTGTTTTTATCCGAAAAATATTTGCAACTGAATATCCTATGTCTTCTTCCTTCATATCTAACCAAACTGCCAATTCTCTAACCAATTTAGATCGTATATTTTCATTTGGTTCCTCAGGGATTCCCCTAAATTTCAGGTTTGATTGCTTCTGTCTCATTTGAGTCATCGCCACACTATCCAGTAACTCTTCCTGTATTTTATTTATCTCCTTCACCTCTGTATTAATCCTGTCCATATCTTTCCTATTTTCTTTGATATCTTTTTGAACCCTTTTCATTGAGTCATCAAGTACTTTGGATCTTAGAGATAAATCTTTTACTTTTCCTGTTAGTTCTCCCCCCCCCTCTAATCTCTTATTCAATGAGTACTTCCAATAATTTTTTCTCAATATACTGTTCATTATGTTTAAATTCTTTCCTTATTTCAGCCATCAAATTATCATAGTCCTTAATTTCCTTCCCCTCTTTCCCATTTTCTTGTCTGGATGGTCTCCTTTCAGCAGGCGTTCCCGCCCCCTTTTTCATTTTGTATTTCTATTTGTCTTAATTAACTAAAAATAAAAAATAAAAATGAAACAAAAGAGAAAAAAACGTTTTTCCCCACCCCAGGGGTCGCTCAACTGTAGTTTAAAAAATTTCTTTGTTTTCCCAATGTAGTTCCTTTCTGGCCCCACACGGTGGCGCTTTACTTGCATTCACCCTTTTAGTTCTTCAGTATGAAGTCTCTCTCCACGCACAGCTAGGGGACCAGTTAGATGGATCGTTTACAGTCACAAAAAGCAAATGAAGGAGGAAGAAAGTTCTCGAGATTTAAGTCCTAGAGAGTAAATAAAGTAGGGAACATCAAGACACAGGGGGGGGGGGAGAAAAGGAGGTGGGGAACATCCAGCTCAATACTTTCCAGGAAGTAGGGATGAAATACGGGGCAGGTTTCGAAGCCGGAACAGAAAAGGTGGAGGGGGGGGGGGAGAGTCAAAATTACACCAACAGATTGCCACGGGAAGGCAGCAGGGTCTAGAGAGAACGTAAAGTCTTGCCAAGGTACTGTGTTTAAGTCTTCTTTTCTTTTCTTTCGACTTAGCCGTTTACTCCCCGTTTTCTGTAGCAATAGATTAAATGTTTAAGGCGCCAAGATTATCTTCTCCTAAATGATTACAGCTGTGTGCCGCTTTAAGAGAAAAACAGGAAATGGAGCACACAATGGCGGCGAGAGGTTCCGCTGTTTTCCAAAGTTCTCCTCTTACAGTTCACTTTCTCCTCCCAGACCTCTCGTCGTATCCGCTCCTCTCAATAACAAACTCAGCTTTCAGTCAATTAAGCACCCCAAATAATAAAGAGAAACAGTTTCAGCTTGAACACATTAGGCGGGGGAGGTATATAGAAAATACAGTAACTCGGAACAAAGTCTCACTTATATATCCTAGACTGGGTAAAAAATTACAGTCCCTTTCGGTCGCTGGCATAGCGCGCTCCGACCAGGACAGAGCAGAAATGTTTCTATCCGCTTTTCAAATATTCAACTGTTTTCAATCACTCCATTGCCTCAGATTTTTACACTTTGTATCTGAGGTCTCTCCACAACGCCCACTCAGCAGTTACAGTCTTACTCCCTCTCCTCTCTCAGTCTTCCGTCACACGCCGTTTACTCTTACCGCTGAAGCAAATTCCTTCTTCTTTCATATCATAGTATCTTTGTTCCGCTGGTTTCTTTAACTTAAATTCAATCTGTTATTGATTTAGTTATGACCCAGCTTCTTAATTGTTGTTGGAGGCTTGCCGCTTTCACTCGAAGCCTGAGGCTTCACAACACGGGGTCTGTTGCTTCCCTTTCGTGCTGCAGCTCCAATCCTGTTCTCAAACTTGATTTAAAATGTCCGAAAAACAGGGGTGCGCCAGCAGCACCACCAGGTACCTGTCCCCCAAGATAACCCTCTTGGGGTTTCGAGGTCCACGGAGCCTTCGTGACACCTCTAGACCCCCGCATTGTTTGAGACCCCCCCCCGGAGGGCAGCCTCACACTCCTTTCCTGTGGCTGCGGTTCGCCGGAAGTTGTTAATTTTTTAATAATATATTGCCGGTAGGACGTCTGGCCCTGGTGGCTTTCCAATCTTTTCTTCCTTAATTGCTCTTTGAATTTTGTACGATGTGATAGGGGCATTCAACAGTTCTTTTTGTTCTTTAGCAAATTTCGGAAGACAGTTCTGTTCTAAATGTTCTTTAACTTCTTCTGTTGTTTCATTTCCTTATAGATTTCTCTAAAGAATTCGAGAAATCGTTTCTCTATTTCTTTAGGGTTCTTTATTATTTTGCCTTCGCACTTAACTCTATTTATAAGCCTTTCTGCCTCTCTCTTCTTTAATTGCCATGCTAATAACCAGGCTCAGGTACTGTTTCAGGCTGTGTCTCTGTTTCAGGCTCCGGCGCTGTATCAACCACTGTTGCAGACTCAGGCTGTGGCGCTATGGCTGTCACTGTGGCTCTGGTTCTGTTTCAGGCTCTGGCACTGTATCAAGCACTGTTTCAGGCTCAGGCTCAGGCTCAGGCTTCTGCTCTTTATTAGGCTTTGTCTCAGTCTCCGACGCTGTTCCAAGCCCTGTATCTGCCTCTGCCTCTGTTTCAGGCTCTGGCAGTCTATCAAGCACTGTTTCTGGCTCTCTTTCAGGCTCTGGTTCTGAATTAGGGTTTTGTTCTGGCTCTGGCTGTGTCTATGGATCTGGCTGTGTCTCTGCTGCAGGCTCCTATGCTGTATCAAGCACTGTATCAGGCTCTGCCTCTCCCTCTGCCCCTGGCTACGTTTATGGCTCCGGCTCCAGCTCCGGCACTGTATCAAGTACTGTTGCAGACTCAGGCTGTGGCTCTAGGCTGTGGCTGCAGCTATGTTTTGCGCTCCGGCCCTGTATCAAGCCCTGTATCTGGCCCTGGCCCTGTATCAAGCCCTGTATCTGGCCCTGGCCCTGGCCCTGGCCCTGATTCTGATTCTGATTCTGTATCAAGCCCTATTTCTGGCTCTGGCTCTGGCTCTGGCTCTGGCTCTGGCTCTGGCTCTGGCTCTGGCTCTGGCTCTGGCTCTGGCTCTGGCTCTGAATGCGGGCTTGGTTCTGGCACTGATTCAGGGTCTCGCTCTGGCTCTGGCTCTGGCACTCTATCAAGGACTGTTTCAGACTTAGGCTGTGGCTGTGGCTCTGGCTCTGTTTCCATTCTTACAATGGAATGTACACAAAACAATAATCCTTTCTATATAAATTTTCCAATACATTCTGAAAACATAATAAATCCCTAATTGTTGTCCACCTCCTTTTAGGTCCTCTATCACTCAAATGCTAGCACGGAGTCAAAACTATTATTGTATTTTTTAACATATCTTGTATAACCATCCCATTTTTCTGCAAATTTTTGCTTTGAGATTCCTCTGAGTTTGCTAGTCAATTGAGCCGTCTCCACCAATTCCTGTAATTTGATTTGCCAATCTGTTATTTTTGGAGCCTCGTGATCTTTCCATCCCTTGGCCACAAGTATACGAGCTGCTGCGGTTGCATACAAGAATACCTCTCTTAGATTTTTTGGGATCTCTTTATCTAAAATACTTCATAGAAATGCCTCCGTTTTTTTCGTAAAAGTTATCCCCATCATCTTTTTAATTTCATCGTATATCCACCCCCCCCAAAATCTTAATCTTTTCACAGGTCCACCACATGTGGCTCTCTGTTTCAGCCTCCAACGTTGTTTCAAGCCCTGTATCTGCCTCTGCCTCTGTTTCAGGCTCTGGCACTCTATCAAGCACTGTTTCTGGCTCTGGCTCTCTTTCAGGCTCTGGTTCTGAAGTAGGGTTTTGTTCTGGCTCTGGCTGTGTCTCTGGATCTGGCTGTGTCTCTGCTGCAGGCTCCTATGCTGTATCAAGCACTGTATCAGGCTCTGCCTCTCCCTCTGCCCCTGGCTACGTTTAAGCGTCAGGCTCAGTTTCAGATAGTGTCTCTGTTTCAGGATCCAGCACTCTATCAAGCACTATTTCAGACTCAGGCTGTGGATCTCGGCTGTGGCTCTAGGCTCCGTCTGTGGTTCTGGCTGTGGCTCTGGCTCTGTTTCAGGGTCTGGTTCTGAATGAAGATCTGGTTCTGACTCTGATTCAGGGTCTCATGATGGCTCTTCCTCTGCCTCTGACCCAGCTATATTTCAGGGTCTGGCTCTCTTTCAGGCTCTGGTTCTGAATTAGGGTTTTGTTCTGGCTCTGGCTCTGGCTGTGTCTCTGGCTCTGGCTCCAGCTCCAGCTCTGGCACTGTATCAAGTACTGTTGCAGACTCAGGCTGTGGCTCTAGGCTGTGGCTGTTGCTCTGGTTCGGGCTGTGGCTCTTTTTCAGGCTCTGGTTCTGAATGAGGGCTTGGTTATGGCACTGATTCAGGGTCTCGCTCTGTCTCTGGTTGTGTCTCTGTTGCACCTCAAACGGTGGTTTGTTGCAAATTGAAATTGCAGAGTTATGAGAAGCTTAAAGAGAAGGTGCGAGACTGGTTACACTATTTTCAAATAAGAGAGGTGTACAACCAGGACAAAAAAGTGGGTTTCCAGGTGGAAAGATCAAAGTTAGAGACTGAATTGCTAGAACCCAATGCTAAGATTCTATCAAGAATGTATAATTTGCTGCTGAAATGGAACACTGAGGAAGAAACAGTAAAATCGGCAATGATAAAATGGGCACAAGATATAGGATACAATATCATGTTTGCTGACTGGGAGAAGTTGTGGACCACCGGGATTAAATTTACGGCATGTAATGCCCTAAGAGAGAATATTATGAAA
Source organism: Podarcis melisellensis (assembly GCF_964234715.1). NCBI lineage: Eukaryota > Metazoa > Chordata > Lepidosauria > Squamata > Lacertidae > Podarcis > Podarcis melisellensis. The sequence continues at coordinate 35,407,598 of NC_138535.1, read as the reverse complement.
ATGATGTACAGGTGGTACATGACCCCAGTCAAGCTTGCAAAAATTTATCATTTGCCCGATAATAAATGCTGGAAATGTAAAGAAAATGAAGGTACATTCTTTCACCTTTGGTGGACGTGCCCAAGGATTAAGGTTTTCTGGGAGATGATCTATAATGAATTGAAAAAGGTATTTAAATACACTTTCCCTAAGAAACCAGAGGCCTTTCTCCTGGGCATAGCCGGCCAATTGGTGCCAAAGAAGGATAGAACTTTCTTTATGTACGCTACAGCAGCAGCAAGAATATTTATTGCAAAGCATTGGAAGACACAAGACCTACCCACTCTGGAAGAATGGCAGATGCAAGTAATGGACTACATGGAAATGGTGGAAATGACTGGCAGAATCCGAGACCAGGGAGAAGAGTTGGTGGAAGAAGATTGGAGGAAATTTAAAATTTATTTACAGAAATATTGCAAAATTTTTGAATGTTGATGACATTGAAATGAACTGAAGGGGTTCTAGCAACAAGGTTAAAAATAAGATTGGATTGATAATAGATAAATTAATTGGATATGAATTTGCTGAATTAATTTTCAAAAGGGATACAAAAAAGGGAGACGTGAGGAAGTCAGGAAAATAAGTGAATCGAAGATGAGAAATTAAAAAGAGGGATTTTTGTTTTTTCTTTTTAGTGTTTTTTTCTGCTTTTCTTCTTTTTCTATAAGTTAAATGTCTGTATTTTTTGTATTTTGTAACTTTATATTTTTGCGTATGTGTTTTTTCCTTTTTCTGCTTGTTACTATTCCTTAAACGTAATAAAATATTATTATAAAACAAACAAACAAACGGTGGTTTGTTGTTGTTGTTGTTGTTGTTGTTGTTGTTGTTATTTTCTTTCTGGGGTGGGACAAATGTTTAGTTGGGGCGGGGATTATTTTAAGTTTAGCATAATTGTTTCTTCCTTTGTTTTTCTTTTACTATTTTTTTAGGTTATTGTATAGTTTGTATTTTGCTTTTTAAGGGGAAAGGGTCAGGGCTGCCTGGGAGGGGGCCTCAGCCAACAGAATGGCTGGGGCAGGTTCCCTACGGGGGGATGTATTGGAACACCCAATCTCTGTTATCGCGGGTGGGAGGAGCAGTTGCGCTAAGACCAGACCACGTCTTTACCGAAGATCTGGTTCTGACTCTGATTCTGATTCTCTGATTCTGGCTCTCTATCAAGGGCTGTTTCAGACTCAGGCTGTGGCTGTGGCTGTTGCTCTGGTTCTGGCTCTGGCTCTTTCTCAGGCTCTGGTTCTGAATGAGGGCTTGGTTCTGGCACTGATTCAGGGTCTCGCTCTGGCTCTGGCTCTGGCACTCTATCAAGGACTGTTTCAGACTGTTTCAGAGTGAGGTACCACCTATGAGCCATTTTCATTATGTTCTCTCTTATATTATAGCTGGCTGTAAATTTCAAATTTACATTCCATCAGTTTTCCCCATCTTTTAGCATAATTGGACGGCCCACATCTTGGGCCCACTTTATGATTGAAGCCTTAACCTCCTCATCCATTACTTCGTAGTCTAAAAGAAGTCTATAGATTTTTGCGATTATTTTGGTTTTACTATTCAGTAGTTCTCTATGAAATCTTGAAGGCTCCTTTTCAAAACCTATCTGCTTATCCTGTCTGAACACTTCATTCACCTGGACGTAATCTAGCCAACTATAAAAGTGATCTTTTATTTTCTCATAACTTATCAATATTATTTGACCCTCCTCCTCCCCCCTTAATATTGTGTTATACGTTATCCAGTTCTCTTTGATGTTGTTCCTTTTTTTAACAGCAATTGCTTCTAGTGGAGAGTTCCATCTTGGGGTTTTCTTTTGTATTTTCCCCATACCTTATTGTAATGGGAATTGGGGTTGCTTGTGCGTAAGCCACAAACTGCTCCAAGCTGGTTGTATGGCTAAACCTTTCCCTGGCTTGACAGCCCTTACAACGCGGCTGTCTCAGTCACTGGCAGAATCCGTCAGTGGGCGTTTCCTGAATTTCTTCCAACATCAAAGTTCCTTGACTCCAAGTCTCCGCCTAGCTTCTCTGCGCGGAAGCTTTCTGCGCAGCGTAGGCGTGCCAAGCGGAGGTCCTGTGCTCTCCCCGCTGATCTCACTGGAAGAGTCTCGGAGCCTTCCCTCCGAAGTACTTTCAGCCTCCCCTTTCTTCCTGGTGTCACCTTGGTTTCCTTCCCCAGCGGAAGCTCTCCCTCTCTCCTTGCTAGTTCCCTCTCCGGCATCATTGGGGAGCCTTACCTCTCCTCTTGGCTCCGATGGCAGTTCCCTGACATCCACCTCCCCCCCAGGGCCCTCCTCTCCCCCCGTCCGTTCCTTGGACAGTGATGCGGGGAATCCCTGGAAGGAACTATCCCCTTCCTCAGATGATTCAAACACCGCTCTCCACCTGCTGCTGTCTCTTTCCGCTGCCCAATCTCCCCAGTCGGATTCCTCTCCCTCGGATACCCCCCCTTCCTCCTCTTCGGAGGCTGGAAATCCCATAAACTCTTCTTCATCATCCGTGGTGCCAAATTGCTCCTCCCAGAACCTCCCTAGTGGTTTCGGCTTCCATGGGAACCTGCGATGAAACTCCTCCTGCAGATACTCATCCTTGATCTCTTCTGCAGGAACCCAAGTGTTTTCCGACTCGGGCTCCCCCTCCCAAGACACCAAATATTCCACCCGTCTCCCTCTCCACCTTGAATCGAGAATTTCCGCGGCTTGACCACTGAGTTCCCTTTCCTCCACCTGTGGGTGCATGGGGATTTCTCTTTCTTGCCCCAGAAATTCCCTCCCTTCCCGGTACGGTGAGAGTAATGACCTGTGGAACACCGGGTGCAGTTTCATGTTGGTGGGCAAGTTGAGTCTAAAGGCCACAGGATTCACCTGTTGTGTTACCTCGAAAGGTCCCAGTCGCCTTGGCCGTAATTTCTTACAAACCCCTTTGAACGGTAGCCCTTGGGTTGACAACCACACCCGGTCCCCAACCCTTATTGTCTCCCCTTCTCTGCAGTGCTTGTCTGCCTGCCTCTTGTACGCTTCCTTCGCCCTCTCCAGGTTAACCTTAAGTTGTTGGTGTAAAGCCTCCATTTCTTCCACAAACTGCTCGGCCGCCGGCACACTCCACCTCCCGTCCCCCTCCCCTGGGAAGGCCCTGGGGTGACACGCGTAATTGGCCATGAACGGACTCATCCCCGTGGACACATGTTCAGCGTTATTGTATGCAAATTCGGCCAGCGCTAGTTTTTCCACCCAATCGTTCTCCCTTTCGTTGACGTAGCAGCGTAGGTACTGTTGGAGTATGCTATTAGCTTTTTCTGCTTGTCCGTTGGTCTCCGGGTGTCTGGCCATCGAGAAGCTCACCTCGACGTCCAGCAGGCTCACGAGCTTCCTCCAGAATCTGGAAGTAAATTGCCTTCCTCTGTCGGACAAAACCCTCAAGGGGGCGCCATGCAACCTGAAGACGTGATCTACAAACAGCCTAGCAGTTTCCTCTGCCGTCACTGCATGCGAGCAAGCAATGAAATGGCACGTTTTGGTCAACAAGTCAACTACCACCATGACTGCTGTTTTCCCCCTGGACTTGGGTAAATCGGTCATAAAATCTATGGATACCACCTCCCATGGTCTTTCCGGGGTGGGTAAGGGTTCCAGTAACCCCGCTGGTGCTGCCTTCTCCCCTTTAGCCCGCTGGCAGCGTTCGCACCCCCGTACGTATTTCCGCACATCTTCCCTCACCCTTGGCCACCAGAACTGCTTGGTGACAAGCAACATGGTTTTGTGTTGACCAAAATGCCCCGCCGTGGGGTTGTCATGTAGTTGTTTGAGTACTCTTCTCCTCAAGTCCCCTTCTGGTATGTACAATGCTCCCCTATAGTACAGTGCCCCTTCCTTTTCCTCAAAACCCCCCTGATTTTCTTCTGCGTCTCTGATCTCCCTGATTTTTGTTTGGGCGTACTCGTCATTCCTCGTCAACCCGGCTAGTTCTCGTCTCTCTACCACTACTCCCCCACACACCCCTCGGTCCTCCGGTATCACATGTGGTAGTTCTGGCGCTCCCTCTCCTTCCAAGTACTCCGGTTTCCGGGAGAGGGCGTCTGCTCTGACGTTTTCTTTCCCCGGCACGTACCGAATTTCAAAAAAGAACTTGGAAAACTCCTGTGCCCATCGCACCTGTCTCTGGTTGAGGACTCGTGCAGTCCTCCAATATTCCAGGTTCTTATGGTCCGTGCACACCTGGATCTTGTGTTGCGCACCTATTAGAAAATGTCTCCAGCGTCGAAAAGCTTCATGAATTGTAAGCAGTTCTCTCCCATCAATGTTCGTTACTTGCAAGGGGTGTTCTAGAGGCACCACGTGGAGCTGGTGTTCTAGTGCAAAATCCCTGCTAAAGAAGTTGCAAGAGCTGCCTGAATCCAGCAATGCCTTCACCTTAATTGGGTGTCCGTTAGGGAGTTCTAGCACCACCTCTATGGCTATGGCTGCCCAGGGGGGGGGGGGTCTGGCTTGGGCACTTTTACTGGTTGCTCGCCTGGCTGCTGTGCACGCTCTTCTGCAGCCAAGCATTGGCGTTTCCCTGCTCCTTATTCCCCTCCTCCTCACCACCAGCTGCCCCCACCATTCCTTGCCACGCAAGCGCCATTTTAGTCAGCTGGTCCATCGATTGCGGGCGGGGCAAGCGGGAAAGTTCGTCTTTTACCCAAGGGGATAAGCCTTCCTCAAATAACATCTGCACTGGTTCTGAACCCAGTTCCCTACCGAGTTTGTGGATAAGCATCGCAAATCGCGACCAGTACTCTCTCACTGATTGGTTCCCTTGTTCGCACCCCATCAGTTCCTTGCGCGTCACGCTCTGCTCCACATCACTCGAAAACATATGGTCCATGGCGCTAAAATTTTTTCTCAAATCCTTTAAGGCAGCATTCTCCGATGCCATTAAGGGTCTGATCCATTCTCTGGCACCGCCTTCCAGATGCCCTATCACAAAAGCGACTCTCCCCCCATCGTCTACAAAGTCATCATACTGCAGGTCCAGCGCGTACTGCACCTCTGTCTTAAATGCATCATAATCTCTGGGATTGCCCCCAAACTTCTGCACTAGTCCCGGTACCTTCCTTGCGATGGGGGGTGGGCTTCCCCTGGGCATCCTGAGTCCGCCTTTCATCGAGCCGCGCCGCTAGTAGAGCCAGTTGCTGTTCCAAATCTCTTTTTCTCTCCTCCAGAGTTGGTCCTCCCCTGGCCCCCTCTCCGGCGCCTGCTCCTCCTGTTTGACTCATGATGCTGCCTCTTCTGCTCTGCGCACAAACAACTTAGAAGACTGACGGATTGCTGTAATGGGAATTGGGGTTGCTTGTGCGTAAGCCACAAACTGCTCCAAGCTGATTGTATAGCTAAACCTTTCCCTGGCTTGACAGCCCTTACAACGCGGCTGTCTCAGTCACTGGCAGAATCCGTCAGTGGGCGTTTCCTGATTTTCTTCCAACATCAAAATTCCTTGACTCCAAGTCTCCGCCTAGCTTCTCTGCGCGGAAGCTTTCTGCGCAGCGTAGGCGTGCCAAGCGGAGGTCCTGTGCTCTCCCCGCTGATCTCACTGGAAGAGTCTCGGAGCCTTCCCTCCGAAGTACTCTCAGCCTCCCTTTTCTTCCTGGTGTCACCTTGATTTCCTTCCCCAGCGGAAGCTCTCCCTCTCTCCTTGCTAGTTCCCTCTGCGGCATCATTGGGGAGCCTTACCTCTCCTCTTGGCTCCGATGGCAGTTCCCTGACACTTATATATAGCATTTCTTATTATATGATTTGAAAAACTCCTATGCGTCTTTATTTTCCCATAATTAAGATAGCCATGCCACCCAAAACGGGTGTCATGACCTTCTAGATCTAAAATATCCCAATTTTTTAATAAATACCAATCTTTCAACCAGAGAAGACATGAGGCTTCGTAATATAGCTTCAAATCCGGTAACCCGTAGCCACCTCTTTCTACAGTATCTATTAATATCTTATGCTTTACTCTTGGTCTTTTACCCTTCCACAAAAATTTAGAAATTTCTTTTTGCCACTTGTTGATACTGCTGGTCTTTCCTGTAATTGGAATCGTTTGGAATAGAAAGAGTAGCTTCGGTAAAACTATCATTTTAATTACCGAAATACGGCCCAGGAATGATAAATTTAACCTTGTCCATGTCTCCAACTGTCTTTTGATATCTTTCCAACAATTGGTATAATTATCTTCATATAAGTTAATATTCTTTGGTGTTATCCATAATCCTAAATACTTGATTTGGGGGTAGATTTTAATGCGTATTATTTGTTCTAATTCTGCTTTTTCATCTGGCAACATATTTTTAACTAATAGTTTTGTCTTGTTTAAATTCATTTTGAACCCCGCAACTTTACCGTAGCCATATATTATTTCCAACGCCTTTCTTAAACTCTGTTTTGGTTGCTCCGTAGTTATAATTAAATCGTCAGCAAATGCCCTCATTTTGTAACTTCTATTTCCTAGCATAATCCCTTTTATTTCTTTTTCTTCCCTAATTTGTTTACATAAAACTTCCAATGTTAATATGAAAATTAAGGGGGATAGTGGTCAAACGGAGACGGAATGCCACAGGCGAGACCTGGTCCACGATAGGAAACGGGCCGGTGAAACGGGTGTCCAGCTTCCGCGAAGGTCGAGAGGGGTGGAGGTGGCGAGTGGAGAGCCATACCAGGACACTGACGTGGAGTTCCGGCCCCACCTGGCGGTGGCGGTTAGCCTGGTCCTTGTACGCCTCCTTGGCCTGGCGCAGTTGCTCCATCAATAGCTGTTGCTGGGACTGGAGCTCCTGAAGGCACTCCGTCACAGCAGGGACCGCGGATGCCGGCAGCACATCCGGAAACAGCTGTGGATGATAACCGTAACTGGCCTGGAATGGGGTCTGCTGGGTGGACGCATTCACCGCGTTGTTGTAGGCGAACTCCGCCAATGCTAGGTGGTCGACCCAGTCATCCTGCTGGTAGCTGCAGTAACACTGGAGGTACTGCTCCAGCACCGCGTTCGCCCGTTCCGTCTGGCCATCGGTCTGTGGGTGGTAGGCTGATGAGAGACAGACCTCTGTCCCGAGGGTCTGGTGCAAAGCTCGCCAGAACCGGGATGTGAACTAAACGCCCCGGTCGGACACCACACGCACAGGTAGGCCATGCAGGCGGAAGACATGCTGAAGGTACAGCTGAGCGGTTTCCTGAGCTGAGGGTACGGATGGGCAGGGGGCACAGTGCACCATCTTAGTGAAATAGTCGGAAAAAACTAGAAGGCAGGTACAGCCACGAGACGGGGGTAAGTCCACTACAAAGTCCAGAGAAACCGTGTGCCAAGGACGTGGTGGAACTGGCAACGGCTGAAGAAGGCCGGGGGGTCGCCCGGTAGGGCCCTTGGCCCGCCGGCAGACATCACAACCAGCGATGTAGCGAGCCACGTCAGCCTTCAGGCGGGGCCACCAAAACTCACGGCTTACCAGATGGGTGGTCTGATACCGCCCAAAGTGTCCCGTTGCTGGGGCATCATGGGTCATCCGGAGAACCTCAGCCCGCAGTGGCCCTGGCGGGATGTACAGGCGACCGTGGTGCAGCAGAAGGCCCTGATGCAAGACCAGCCCTGGATACTGAGGGCATGACCCTTTGGACAGTTCCCGGAGTCGTTCCTGGGCCCAAGCGTCGACCCGCTGCTGTTCCAGCACCCGAGCCTGCAGTGGCTCAGCCTCCTGGGTGGCCAGGAATGCAGCCGGTGGTAGGATTGTGGTGGGTACTGCTTGCTGTACCGTGTCTGCGTTGTCTTCAGGTTTCCGGGACAGGGCATCCGCCTTCTGGTTTTGGGAGCTAGGGATGTAGCGGATCTGGAACTGGCAACGGGAAAAGAACGCCCACCAGATCTGCCTTTGGTTCAGCTTGCGGGTGGTCTGGAGGTACTCCAGGTTCCGGTGGTCGGTTCTCACCTCCACCGGGTGTCGTGCCCCCTCAAGATGGTGGCACCAGACCTCAAAGGCCACCTTGATGGCCAGTAGTTCCCGCTCCCACACGGTATAGTTACGCTCCGCTGGAAGGAGCTGGCGGGAATAGAAGGCGCAGGGTAAGAGTGGCGCATCAGGTCCGTACTGCTGAGACAAGACGGCACCGAGAGCTGTACTGGAGGCGTCGGTCTCTACCACAAAGGGTCGAGAGGGATCAGGATGTTGCAAGATCGGCGCTCTCTGGAAACAGGCCTTCAACCCCTGAAACGCCTCCTCTGCCTCCTTGTCCCAGGAAAACGGCATCTTGGGGCGCAGTAGCCAGGTCAACGGGGTGGTGCGATGAGCATAATCTGCAATGAAGGTCCGGTAATAGTTGGCAAACCCCAGGAATCGCTGTAGGTCCTTGCGGTTCCGAGGTGCTGCCCAATCCTGAACCGCTGCCACCTTCCCAGGATCCATCTGCACCCCATCTGGAGAGAGTCGGTGACCAAGGAAGTCCACTGACCGCTGATGGAACTCGCACTTGCTGAGCTTCGCATACAGGCGGTGCTCCCGCAAGCGCTGCAGCACGGTCCGGACTTGACCCTCATGGCGAGCCGGGTCACGGGAGAAAACCAGAATGTCATCCAAGGACACCACCACGTACTTGTCTAGCAAGTCCTGGAACATGTGGTTGTGTACCGTTGGAACACAGCGGGCGCGTTGCACAATCCAAAGGACATAACCAGGTATTTGAACTGCCCGTACCGGGTCCCGAATGCTGTCTTCCACTCATCCCCGGCTCGGATCCGAATTAAATTGTAGGCCCCCCGGAGATCTAGCTTGGTGAACACCTGCGCCCCTTGCACCCGCTCCAGCAACTCCGAAATAAGGGGCAAGGGGTACCGGTCTGGGATGGTAATTTTGTTCAGGGCCCGGTAATCATGGCAAAGGCGAAGCTCCCCACATTTCTTCTTAACCAAGAGCACTGGTGCAGCGGTGGGCGAGGTAGAAGGCCTAATGAAACCACGCTCCAGGTTCTTGCGCAGGAAGTCCTGCAAAGCTTCGCGCTCTGGCTCTGTTAGAGAGTATAAGCGACTCACCGGCAGGGGCGCTCCGGGCTGGAGGTCTATGCCGCAGTCAAAAGACCGATGCGGCGGCAGCTGGTCTGCCCCCCGTTCCTCGAACACGTCGTGATAGTCCCGGTACTCGGCGGGGAGCGTTGATGCAGCCTCCTCAGTGGGCGCAGCTGCTAGCATCTCGGACTGAGCATGGGAACATGGGTCTGGGAAGTGCACAGTCCGTTTGACCCAGTCAATCTGAACATTGTGAGCCTCCAGCCAGTCCATCCCGAGCACCAGGGGGAACCGGGGCATGGAGGCAATGTCCAAAGTTCGCATCTCCCGGTGCTGCTGGAGACACAGGACCAAGGGCTGGGTCTCCTGAGTAATGGCACCTGAACGCAGGAGCCGTCCGTCAATTGCCTCCACCTGTACCGGTTCTGGCTTGTTCTGAAGTGGCACCTGATGTTACGATAATGAAGCAATGCTGCTGCAAAGTCCTAGCTTGAAGAGTAAACGTGATGGGACTGTCTGTGGGAAGCACCGGAATTACCTCAGAGTGTAATATGAGCTGTACAGGAAGTACAGGAAGTGTTTTGTCTCAACACTGCTGGAGTATGGAGAGAGCAGTCATGTTTTTTGTAACACTGCAAAGACAGAAATAAAAGCATGTAAATACGTTTCTGTCTATCTCTTTCCCCTGCCAGGGGAAGAGAGGGTGTGTTCTTCTCACATTTGAGAAGAATCGCCGATCGAGACCTTGGCTGCGCTTGCTGGGGAATGCAGCCAGGGAGGTCAACAGGGAATCAAGCCGGGTGCCTGGGACTGCTGCCAGCTTCTCCTGAGAAGGGCTTGAATTTCCCGACAGCTGGTGATGGGCAGCAAAAGCAGCGTCCATATAGGAGCGGGTTGCCCTCGAATCCACCAGAGCATGGGTAAGAATCCAGGGCCCACCTGGAGGGTATGACATACTGGGACCATAATGTTGGGATACTGCCAGGGAGATAAAGTCCATCTGAGCCCCCAAGCCGGCTGCCGGACGATCCATCGACCTCCCGTAGGTATCAGCAATTAGCGACACGAAGCCTAAGAAATAGCTTGCCACATTCTTGGGCTGGTGCACACTCTGTCAGCAGAATTCACACAGCAAAAGTTGCACTCAGGAGGGTATCATTTAGAATGTTTATTCAGCGTTGGTCAGAACAAAGAAAAGCATGACCGCCTGCTAGCGTGTTCTGGCGCAGAGAGAGAAAAAACGAAAGCAATAGCAAACATAAACATCCTGTAAAAGGAAATGCGCAGACTCTGTGACTCACAAGCCTGCTCTCTCTTAAGGTGGAACGGAAATATCCTAACACATAAGGTGTTGCAATTTCATTGGTGCGGGCCCATTCTGCGCTGTTTGGGACCCCAGGTAGCCAGGGCCATCAGCTACTGGGGTTGGCGGTTTCCCTGTGGCTGGCGTTTCTCAGGACAGGACCGGGCGTAGTGTCCGCTTCCGCCACAGTAGACACATAGATTCCCCTCCCGACGCCGCGTCTTCTCCGCGGGGGAGAGGCGTGGCCGCACTGCCCCAAGCTGCATAGGCTCCTCCGATGACTTGGCTGTGGCCGTGGAGCTGCTGGTAGAAACTGGCGCCGAGAACTGGAAGTGCCGGTGGCCCCGGGCCTGACGACGGTCCTCCAGCCGATCTTCTATCTGTAGACTCCGTTGAATGAGGGTGTCTAGCGTGGTGGGGCGTTCCATTGTGGCCAGCTGGTCCAGTATCTCGTCTGAAAGCCCCTCAAGATACTGGTCCTGAAGAGCAGAGTCATTCCAGGTCAAGTCCTGTGCCAGCAGCCGGAATTCCGTGGTGTATGCAGCCACAGTGGACTTGCCCTGTTTCAACCGCCTGATTGCCCGGTTGGCTTGACTCCCCTTCTGGGGGTTGCCGAATGCGGCCTCCAAATGATTGCAAAACCCCATATAGTCTGTCAGCAAGGGGGAGTCTTGTCTGAGCAGTGGCAACGCCCACTTGGCCGCCTGGTCCTTTAACAAACTAATCAAAAAGTGCACCTTGGTGCGGTCGTCAGGGAAGTTCCGGGCTCGCCCCTGAATATACAACTTGGCCTGGGCAAGGAACATGGGAAAGCTGGCCGGGGCCCCATCAAATTTCTCTGGCAAAGCCACTGGGTACTTGCCAGGAGCCGGGGCGTCGGCCCCAGGAGCCGGTAGGGCGTCCAACCGCTGCTGAAGTGCCGTAACCGCATTGCTGAGCTGCTGCACGGTGTGAGTCAAGGCCTGGTTCTTCTGGGCCAATGCCACCAGCGCAGCTGCCTGGTCGGCCATGGCTTCTGGCTCGTCCCGAACACACCCCAACGAAGGGGGAGTGCGGGTGTGGTGGGAGCAAACTGCTGGTCCTGGGGGGAAGGTTACCGTTGGCGTAGTCAAAGTCCGGTCCTGGGTCACTAGCCTGGAAACAGTTCACAAGGAGCGGGGCGAGGTCCGAAGCAGGAAGCCGGGCGGGGACAGGAACACTGGAGGGTCAGGTCTGGGTCCGGGCAGGAGCAGGTACTCAACGACGTTGCTCCCACAACCTGGGACCGGGCTGACTGGCCTTTATCTTCTCTGAGGCCAGGGGCGGCCCCGGCCCCCAGGAGACCCGCCTCTCTTGGCCTTAAGGCGAGCACACCTCCTGGGAGAAACCAGTTCCCTCCGCCTCTCTGCCCTAAGCCTCTGCAGTTCAGGAGAGGCTGGGGAGTTACTGGACCCAGGGGGAGACTCTCCTTCCTCTGGCAGGGCCGGGAGAGGCGCACCTGTAGGCACTGTGTCCTTAATCACCTCTGGAGCTAGAGTGGAATCACCTGGTGCCTGCTCCTGAGGATCCGGCACAGGTGCAGGCTCTTCAGATCCAAGGCCCTGCCCCAGTTCAGCCGGCCCTGGAGGCGGGGACTCCTGTGCAGGCTGGGATTCCTCCGGTTGAGCCTCTAAATCGGATTCCCAGGCCATCACAGCTATAAATGTGCCTCCCAGGCAAAAAGCCAGCTTGGTCATTGTGTATCATCATCTGGAAGACTTTTTTTGATCTTTCGGCTAAAATATTAGCATATAATTTATAATCGTTATTTAGAAGTGCGATAGGCCTATAGTTGTTAATAAGTAGATTGTCCGTTCCCTGTTTTGGAATTAATGCAATAAGGCTGTCTTTCCAAGAATCCGGCATGGTTCCGTCTTCTAAGATACTTCTTAATGGGTCAGACAGTATATTGCCGGTAGGCCGTCTGGCCCTGGTGGCATTCCTATCTTTGCTTCCTTAATTGCTCTTTGAATTTCGTACGATGTGATAGGGTCATTCATCAGTTCTTTTTGTTCTTTAGTACGTTTCGGAAGACAGTTCTGTTCTAAATGTTCTTTAATTTCTTCTATTGTTTCATTTCCTTCCTTATAGATTTCTCTAAAGAATTCGAGAAATCATTTCTCTATTTCTCTAGGGTTGTTTATTATTTTGCCTTCGCACTTAACTCTATTTATAAGCCTTTCTGCCTCTCTCTTCTTTAATTGCCATGTTAATAACCAGGCTCAGGTTCTGTTTCAGGCTGTGTCTCTGTTTCAGGCTCCGGCGCTGTATCAACCACTGTTGCAGACTCGGTTAACCGAGATCAACCCAGGTTCGGTGCACCTTGGTTTGATGCCAAATGTAAGCAAGCTAGACTCTCTCTCTGTTGTATCTACAACAGATATAAATCTTCTGGAGCTGAAACTCTCCCCCCAGAGTACTTGCAGGCCAAAATTGCTTACAAACAGGCACAGAAGTCAGCCAAGCACGAGTGGCAGCTAAGACGTTGGCAAGCGCTGATTGCTGCCTCTAAGCCTCGCAGCTCTCGCGGTTTTTGGAATTTAATCAACAAAAGATCGAGGAAATACCCATTGACGGTTATTCCAGCCCCGACATGGGAACAATTTCTAAGAAAATATTTCTCCCAGACAGATATCTCTAACACTCAATCTGATACTCTTTCAAGTCACTTGCCCATATGGCCAGATACTGACCCGGAGGAAATAGTAGATTTAATTGCTAAACTGAAAACTGATAAAGCCCCAGGGCCCGATCTGATCCCGGCGGAAGCTATTAAACAACACCCAACATGGTGGGCTAAAATTCTTGCAAAAATCTTTGATGCAATCAATGCCACGGGCCAGATACCTAGATCATGGAAGGAGTCCATCATAATTCCTATATATAAAAAAGGACCACCAGAGGACCCAGGAAACTATCGTAACATCAGTTTATTATCAATCATCGGGAAAATCTATACTCGCTTCCTGCTAACCAGACTAACCCAATGGGCCGAAGATTCCAATCTGATAGGTCATGAACAGGTCGGGTTTAGACCAAATCGCGCTTCTATTGACCCTGCTATAATTCTATATCATTTGGCGCGGAAGTATTCTTCCCCTACTCATGGTCTTCTATGTGCCGCTTTTATAGACCTGAAGGGTCTATAAAAGGTGAGGAGCAGGCACCCGCTAGGGTGAGGTTAACACCTGAGGGCGATCTCACAAACCCTGTACCAATAAATAAGGGGGTACGACAAGGGTGCATCCTTGCCCCCTATCTTTTTAACCTCTATATTAGTGACATGAGAACGCCCCTAGCTGAGGCCCAAACCTCCATTCATGCACCCAGGCTTGCAGACTATCGCTGCCCCTTATTATTGTACGCTGACGATGCGGTGATCCTCTCTTATTCTCGAATCGGTTTGAGGAGGGCCCTTAAGATTTTTGCGTTATACTGCCAAACAAATTTACTTACTATTAACCATTCCAAATCTAAAGTCCTAATTTTTTCCAGGAGTCGTAAACTGTATAGATGGGAACTCGAGGGGAAGCCAATTGAACAAGTTTACAAATTTCAATATCTAGGAATTTACTTCCAGTATAATATGGGATGGAAAGCGCATATCACATATTTACAAAATAAGGTTAAAGCCCTTATCTATGCTCTATTACGCTTCTTCTTTACGGAGGGGGCTGTGCATGTTCCATCTGCCTTAAAAGTTTATAGTGCGAAAGTGGTTGCAACTATGGCCTATGCGGTCCCTTTATAAACCCTTTGTAAACCTCTTGCCTCTGGTGACATTGCAAAATCTTTTTCTAAGACGCCTTTTGAAACTACCCTCCTGTGTAAGCAACTCTGCAATTCGCCTAGAACTTAAGATCCCCTCCCTAGAGATTCTGATGTGGAGACATGACTTTAATTATTGGCTGTCCCTTTGGCATAAATTGCCAAACTACCATCTTATTCAGTGCCTTTGGAGAGATGAATTCACCAGCCCATGGGCAACAAAAATCCATTCCAAACTGTTGTCTTATGGAATCTCTCCTTCCGATATACTTAATTTAGATCTAATTACTGCTAAAAAGGTCATCAAACAAAGATTGGAGGAGGTAGATTTGCAACAAAATCTTACTACAGGTGGAGGTACATGTTCCCCGATAAATCAGGGCATTACATCTATGTCCCAGAGACCTCGATATCTGTGTACTTTATCGGCTGCGTCGCATAGACTCGCATTTGTTAGAGCCAGATTTAATGTGTTCCCCTCAAATGTGCTGAGCAATAGATTTTCTAACGGTAAAACCTCTGTTTTATGCGCATGTGACAACAAATCAATAGAATCCCTCTATCACATCTTGTTTAATTGCCCCTTATACATTGTTCCCCGATCAAGGATCCTGAGTTCAATCATTCTGGAAATTGCTGCTAAACCACCTGAATTACATCTAGCCTATCTACTCCAGGACATTGACTCTTATAGAACATTACAGGTTGCTAGATTCCTGATTTCAGTTCTTTCATATAAAAGACTTCATGGAATGCTGCATGACTATTAAAAATCCAGTAAACTCTATGCACCATCTTTATCTTCAAGGCCATAACACGGTACATCTAGAGATTGTAAGTAATGTGAAGGAGATTATGCGTTGAAATATTTTAGTTGATATTTTAGATTGTAAAATGCTATTTTATCTATTGATTTGTTTTACCTTGTGGGCTTATAGCCGAATAAAGTATTATCTATCTGAACATATCTTGTATAACCATCCCATTTTCCTGCAAATTTTTGCTTTGAGATTCCTCTGAGTTTGATGTTCCGGAGGCGGCGCGAAATGGCAATGGCGGTCCTCTTTAGTTTCTAAAGAGGGGCTCCGCAGAAAAGGATCGTCCGCTACGGCTCAGCGACGATCCACTAAGAAAAACCACGAGCAGAGTGAGCTCGTGGCCGTGGGACTCAGCGGGCACCTGGAGCGACCCCCGAAACGAAGAAGGGACCCCGTAAGGGGTTCCGGAAGCGCAGAGGGGAAGCGGTGCTGAGAGTTCATCGCTCTTTCTGCGGGAGCGAAGCCGCGCGGCTGCTGCCGATGAGCGCCGACCTTTCTTCCTCGACCATTGGATTCTAAATTATCTACTCGTGAGTAAGTGTTACTCTATTTTGGATTTACAAATTTTGAAATTCGGCTGAAAGCGGGAGACGAAAAAGAGGAAGTCCGTCTCCCGGCAAAGCTTACAGATCAAAGGCAAAGGAACTGACAGGCTGGAAGCAGTAGAAAAGGATTTTAAAAGTGGAAGTATTATGCGTCTGACAGAACTGAGGATTGAAATGAAAGGCAAGTTTTCTTCTTAATTAATTTACTCTACAGTGTGGAACCTTCTCCTTTGGGGACTTTAAAGTTTAAAACCCAGCCTCGGGATGGCAGGGGAAAAGAATGTCTTTTGCGGATACAATTTATAAAATCGAGATAGATACATAGAGGCAACTCTGGACTATATAACTAAGTAACTGTATCCTGCGCCTTGGGAGGTGATATTTCTGGCAACTTTGGAAGGGCTCTGCAGGTGGAAAGAAATGTTTTAAGGACTATCGGACTATTGCTAAACTATTTAGCTGCAGGATCTTTAATGGCGACCATAACTTTTTTCCTTCTCTCCTGAACTCCAATTGTACTCCCTCCAACTGTACTCCCTCTGGTGGAGACTGGGATTTACAACTTCTTGGGAACTAACTTTGTTTTGTCTCTCCGCGGTGGTTATCTACATTGAGGTCTGTCCTTCCCATGGAACATTGGACAGCTTGACCTTGACTCATAGACAGGTGGGGAATGAGTGGCCAACCGAAAACAAGATCTGCAAAAGCGAAAGCAGCAAAAGGCCAGCTTGTGCAAACAACTTTGACTTCCCAGTCACGTAGATCATCAGTTCCTGCTGTACTGAAGGGAACTGAACTTCCAACAGTAGCTGAATTGAAGGGAACTGAACCTTCAACAACAGCTGAACTAAAGGAAGCTGAACAACTAGCAATAGAGGATATGGCTGCAGGTGGATCTGATGTACTTCTGAAGGAAATGCTACAACAATTTGCAATTTTAAACAAGAAGGTTGATGACCAAACAGCAAAAATTGATTTAGCCACATCCTCCATTACAAAGCTATCTGAACAAGTGGCACAGCACTCACAAGCAATTGGGAATTTAAAAGACGCTACTGTTGAGAATCGGAAACTGGCCGAAGCTGCGAACGAAAAAGCTGACCAAGCAATTCAAAAAGTGGATGAATTGAAAGGAGAGGTAAGGCCACTACATAAGCACATCAGTGACCAGCAGGCCTACCTGTCTATGGTGGAACTGAGAAATCGGGAAAATAATTTAAGATTACGCTCTATCCCAGAGCTTGAAAAGGAAGATTTGACTGGTTTCTTGACAGTAGAATTTTCCAAATTCTGGGGAATAAAGGAGGACGAAGACTTCAAAATAACAACGGCATTTAGATTGGGAAGTGTCACTAGGAAGGACAGACCAAGAGACTGCTTGATTATCCTAAGGACCAAACAGGAGAGAGACAAAATACTTGACCTTCATTTTAATAAATCACTTGAGATCCAGGATAGAAGAGCGGAAATTTATAAGGATATACCAAAACAATTACTGGATCTCAGGGCCATTTATACTGACCTAGCAAGACTTTTGAGAGGCAACGGAATACCCTATAGGTGGGAGTTCCCACAAGGCCTATCTTTTAAATACAAAGGAAAGAAGGTTAGAATCAAGACAAAAGAGGACAACCAGAAGTTCCTGCACGACTACGGAGAGGATCTTCAGAAGGGAACAGCAGTTCCTTGGCCTCCGCCACAGCCTGGATTGGAACCAATACCATCTCCCTCGGACCCAGATAAAAAGGAGGACACCCCATAGAGAGCAACAACAGATTGATACAGGATGTCTCTGCAGCTGTACAGTTGGAATATTAACGGCGCAAATTCCCCGGAAAAACGAAAAAGGATTTTTCATATTTTGAAAAAGGAAAATTTGGATGTAATTTGCTTGCAAGAAACGCACGTGACTAGGCTCCACAGGAAAGTACTAATTAACAAAAGACTAGGCCAAGAATTTGTTTCGTCAGACAAAGTAAAAAAGAGAGGCCTGGTGATCTACGTAAAGGAGAACCTAGCACCGAAATTTCTGTTTAAAGATGAGCAAGGGAGAATCTTGGCAATTGAAATACAATCCCAAGGAGAAAAAGTTTTGATATTAGGAATTTATGCACCAAATGAGGGGAAAGCAGAATTTTATAAGAAGCTGCACGAGACATTACTGGACTATCTGGACTATTCGAACATCATTATGATGGGAGACATGAATGGGGTAGTCTCCACTTTGATGGATAAGTCACAGAGCCAAAACTTAACTAAGGATGGCAGACTACCGAAAACTTTTTTTGAACTGACAGACAATATGGATTTGATCGACATTTGGCGGACAAGGAACCCCCTAGGTAGAGAGGGAACTTTCTTTTCTGAGGCCCACTTGTCATGGACGAGAATCGACCAAATCTGGACAACTAGAGGGCTGGCACCGAAGACTATAAGAGTGGAAATCTGCCCAAAGACTTGCTCCGACCATAACGCCCTGAAAATGGAATTGAGACTTACGCCAGCCGGATCCTTCAGATGGAAAATGAATGACACCCTCTTTAGAGATCAAGAGTTTGTAAAGAAGGCCCAAAAAACATTAAGGGACTATTTTGAAATCAACTTGAACACTTCAGTGGAAAAAAGAACAGTCTGGGACGCTAGCAAAGCTGTAATGAGGGGGTTTCTGATACAACAAAACACAATTAAGAAAAAACTCTGGAATGGGAAAAAGGATAAAATACTAGAGAAGATAAGAGATGGAGAGAAAAGATTGAGATCTAAACCAAAATCCAAAGAGATCTTGCGAGAGATCAAATTCTATCAGGCACAATATTTGAAATTGATAAACCAAGAAGTGGAATGGAAAATTAAACAAATGAGACAAAGATCCTTTGAGTCAGCAAACAAATGTGGAAAACTGCTGGCATGGCAGTTGAAAAAAAGACAGAAATTTAATTATGTTACCAATCTAGAGGTGGAAGGGAAAAATATCCAGAAACCAGGTGAAATTAGAAAGTGTTTCCAGAAATACTTCAAAAAGTTGTATACACAAGGGCCTGAGGAAGTGTCTGAGATGGAACGATTTTTGAAACTCAATGGTCTACCAGAACTATCCCAGGAGAAGAGATCAATCTTGAACTGTAAAATAACACAACAGGAAATTGAGGGTGCCATTCAGAATATGCAGTTGGGCAAATCTCCAGGCCCAGATGGGCTCACCTCCAAGTATTATAAGATATTAAAAGACTACTTAACTCTTCCATTAATGGAGGTTTGCAATCAGATTATGGGGGGAGGAAGGGCACCGGAAACGTGGAAAGAAGCTTTCATCACATTGATACCCAAAGTGGAAACTGAAAAGAATCAACTTAGAAACTACCGTCCCATCTCACTCCTAAATGTGGATTACAAAATATTTGCAGACATTTTGGCAAGTAGATTGAAAAAGGTTTTAAATGAAGTAATTCATAAGGACCAAGCAGGCTTTCTTCCTGGTAGGCATTTGTTTGACAATACTAGGAACATTATTGATATCCTGGAACTTTTACAAACAAATATTAACACTAAAGCAGTGTTAATTTTTATTGATGCTGAGAAGGCCTTTGACAATATCTCTTGGAAATTTATGAAGAAGAACTTGGAAGGGATGGGAGTGGGACGGGGGTTTGAAAATGGCTTAGAAGCAATTTATTCAGAACAAAAAGCTAAGTTGATAGTGAACAATGTGGTGACAGAGGAGTTCCATATTGAAAAAGGAACACGCCAGGGGTGCCCCCTATCCCCACTATTATTTATATCAGTCCTGGAGGTTTTGTTGAACATGATTAGGAGGGACCGGCAAATACAGGGGATTACGGTCGGAGTGAAACAATATAAATTGAAAGCATTTGCAGATGACTTAGTAATAACATTACAGGAGCCAGAATCTAGTACAAAAAGAGTTCTGGAATTGATACAAGAATTTGGTCGGGTGGCAGGATTTAAGTTGAACAAACAGAAAACTAAAGTTTTGGGGAAAAACTTGACGCCTTTAGAAATAGAGGGGTTTCAGAAGGAAACAGAGTTAACTGTGGTCAAGAAAGTGAAATACCTGGGGGTAAACTTGACGCCTAAAAACTTGAACTTGTTTAAGGACAATTATGAGAAATGCTGGTCAGAGGTTAAGAAGGATTTGGAAACTTGGTCGAGACTGAAGCTTTCCTTGCTGGGCCGAATTGCTGCTGTTAAGATGAATGTTTTGCCAAAAATGTTGTTTCTATTTCAAACCTTGCAGGTCGTGGACAGACTGGAATGTTTTGGAAAGTGGCAGAGGGATATATCAAAGTTTGTCTGGCAGGGCAAAAAGCCCCGAATAAAGTTTAAAATACTAACTGATGCAAAAGAAAGAGGGGGGTTTGCCCTGCCGGACTTAAGGTTATACTATGAGGCGGCAGCCCTCTGCTGGTTGAAAGATTGGATTTTATTAGAGAATACAGATGTCCTAGACCTGGAAGGTTTTAACAATTCGTTAGGATGGCATGCGTATTTGTGGTACGGCAAGGTAAAAACACATGGAATGTTCAAAAACCATATTGTCAGGAAAGCAATCTTTATGGTCTGGATGAAATATAAAGACTTATTGGAAAGTAAGACTCCGAGGTGGTTATCACCAGTGGAGGCCAAGGCGCGAAAAAAACCCAATATGGAGGTCGGTTGGCCGAAATATTGGGAATTAATAGAAAAAATTGACGACAATTGGAGGTTGCGGAGCTTTGAAAATTTAAAAGATAAGGTGCAAGATTGGTTTCACTATGCCCAAATTAACGAAGTTGTTAAGCTAGATAAAAAAACAGGATTCCAGGTGGAAAAATCGAAACTTGAGACAGAGCTGTTAGAACCAAAGACCAAGGTATTATCGAGAATGTATAACTTGCTGCTTAAATGGAATACACAGGATGAGACAGTTAAATCAGCCATGATAAAGTGGGCTCAAGACATTGGTTATAATATTATGTTTGAAGACTGGGAAAGGTTATGGACCACCGGTATGAAATTTACGGCATGTAATGCCTTGAAAGAAAACATCATGAAAATGATATACAGGTGGTACATGACCCCAGTCAAACTTGCTAAGATATACCATTTGTCTGATAACAAATGTTGGAAGTGTAAGGAAGCTGAAGGAACATTTTTTCACCTTTGGTGGACTTGCCCAAGAGTGAAGGCCTTCTGGGAAATGATCTATAACGAGTTAAAAAAGGTGTTTAAGTACACCTTCTCTAAAAAACCGGAGGCCTTCCTCTTGGGTATTGTCGGCCAAGGGGTGTTAAAGAAGGATAGAACGTTTTTTATGTATGCCACCACGGCAGCAAGAATTCTGATCGCCAAATATTGGAAGACTCAAGATTTGCCCACACTGGAAGAGTGGCAAACGCAACTGATTGACTATATGGAGCTGGCCGAAATGACTGCCAGAATCCGAGATCTGGGAGAAGAAGCAATGGAGGAGGACTGGAAAAAATTTAAGAATTACCTGCAAAAATTTTATAAGCTATATGAACTATAAAATGACGCATAATTTGAAATGCTAGCCCCAGTAATGAGTGTGCAACATTTATGAAATTGGATAACATTATTGAAAGAATCCAAGTTTAAATGTTAAAAATGATAATATGTTTTGTTTATAGAGTAAACGAGCAGTAAGGGATTTAAACTTAAACTGCAATTGAAAGTACAAAAGAAATACATGAAACAAGGTTATAATTTGCTGATAAATTTATTGTTAAGAATGCATTGAGCGGGAGATGTGGGGAAGCTCGATAGAAAGTTGAAATAGGTTGTTGAAGGGTTATGAATTTTTTATCTTCTTTTGGTCTATTTCTTGTTTTTTCTGTGCTTCTTTTTTCTTCCTTTTTTGTATACGTCTGAAAAAACACAATAAAAATTATTTTTTTTTTTTAAAAAAGAGATTCCTCTGAGTTTGCTAGTCAATTGAGCCGTCTCCACCAATTCCTGTACGGTAATCTTTTCTTGATCATCTGGAAGGAGTGAGGTACCACCTATGAGCCACTTTCATCATGTTCTCTCTTATATTATAGCTGGCTGTAAATTTCAAATGTACATTCCATCAGTTTTCCCCATCTTTTAGCATAATTGGACGGTCCACATCTTGGGCCCACTTTATCATTGAAGCCTTAACCTCCTCATCCATTACTTCGTAGTCTAAAAGAAGTCTATAGATTTTTGCGGTTATTTTATATATTATATATGTTATATTATATAAATTATATATTATTATATAGATTATATAGATTATATATCTGGAAGACTTTTTTTTATCTTTCGGCTAAAATATTTGCATATAATTTATAATCGTTATTTAGAAGTGCGATAGGCCTATAGTTGTTAATAAGTAGATTGTCCGTTCCCTGTTTTGGAATTAATGCAATAAGGCTGTCTTTCCAAGAATCCGGCATGGTTCCATCTTTTAAGATACTTCTTAATGGGTTAGACAGTAAGTCCTCAATTTTTTAATAATATATTACCGGTAGGCCGTCTGGCCCTGGTGGCTTTCCTATCTTTCCTATCTTTGCTTCCTTAATTGCTCTTTGAATTTCGTACGATGTAATAGGGGCAGTGGCGTAGCGTGGGTTGTCAGCACCCGGGGCAAGGCAAGTAATTTGCGCCCCCTAACCCGTGGATTTGCGCCCCCTAACCCTAACCCCCAGATGTTGTGCCCGGTGCGGCCGGCCCCCCCTGCACCCCCACGCTACGCCACTGAATAGGGGCATTCAACAGTTCTTTTTGTTCTTTAGTAAGTTTCGGAAGACAGTTCTGTTCTAAATGTTCTTTAACTTCTTCTGTTGTTTCATTTCTTTTTTTATATATAAATTTTTTTATTGGTTTTTCATTTTAAAACAAGCAAGACAAACAAACACATACAAACATGTATATTTTCATATCCTCCTTTTCATAAGCCTTCTTTCATGAACTTCCCCATACCTCCCCCTCTCTGCATCCTTATTTTACAATTTTTCAGCAACCCCTTGGTCCCATTATATTAATAACTTATTTTTTGAGTTTCATCATAATTTATCAGACAGTTTCAGCTGCAATTCTGCATCTTCCTTCCCCTTGACATTTTAGCACTCAACAATTTTACAACTGTTCTTAAGATAAACTTTAAATTTCTTCCAATCTTCCTCCACCGTCTCTTTCTCTTGGTCCCGGATTCTGCCGGTCATTTCTGCCAATCCCATAAAGTCGATCACTTTCATCTGCCATTCTTCCAGTGTGGGTAATTCTTGCGTCTTCCAATACTTTGCTAGAAGTATCCTTGCTGCTGTGGTAGCGTACATAAAAAAAATCCTATCCTTTCTTGACACCAATTGGTCAACCATGCCCAAGAGAAATGCCTCTGGTTTCTTATGAAAAGTACATTTAAGTATCTTCTTGATTTCATTATAGATCATTTCCCAGAAGGCTTTAATCTTTGGGCAGGTCCACCAAAGGTGGAAGAAAGTACCTTCAGTTTCATTACATTTCCAGCATTTATTATTGGGCAAATGATAGATCTTTGCAAGCTTGACTGGAGTCATGTACCACCTATAAATCATTTTCATAATATTTTCTCTTAAGGCATTACATGCCGTAAATTTAATACCGGTGGTCCATAACCGTTCCCAGTCCGCAAACATAATGTCATGACCGATGTCCTGTGCCCATTTAATCATAGCTGATTTGACTGTTTCATCTATTGTATTCCACTTCAGCAACAGATTATACATTCTTGATAAATTCTTAGTATTGGGTTCTAACAGTTCTGTTTCTAATTTAGATTTCTCCACCTGGAAGCCAATTTTCCTGTCTTGTTTAAAGGTCTCCATTATTTGATAATAATGGAGCCAATCTCTTACCTTAGACTTTATTTCTTCAAATCTCTTTAGTTTGAATTTACCACTTTCTTGTTCTAAAATTTCAAAATATTTTGGCCAATTAGATTCCATATTAAGTTTCTTCACTTCTTTAGCCTCCATTGGTGATAACCACCTAGGAGTTTTATTTTCCAACAAATCCTTATATCGAATCCAGACATTATATAATGCTTTCCTAACCACATGATTTTTAAAACCTTTATGAGCTTTAACCTTGTCATACCATATGTAAGCATGCCAACCAAACCTATTGTCAAACCCTTCCAGATCCAAAATATCAGTATTCTCAAGAAGTAGCCAATCCTTCAACCAGCAGAAAGCTGCTGCTTCATAATAAAGTCTTAAGTCCGGCAGGGCAAACCCCCCTCTATCTTTTGCATCAGTTAATATCTTAAATTTTATTCTGGGCTTTTTGCCCTGCCAGACAAATCTAGATATATCTTTCTGCCACTTCTTGAAACAATCTAGTTTATCCACAATCTGTAATGTCTGAAACAAAAATAGCATTCTTGGCAAAACATTCATTTTGATCACCGCAATTCGGCCTAACAAGGAAAGCTTCAATTTCGACCATATTTCTAGATCTTTCTTTACCTCCGTCCAACATTTGTCATAATTGTCCTTAAATAAATTCACATTTTTAGATGTCATGTCAATCCCCAAATATTTCACTTTCTTGGCCACCATCAGCCCAGTTTCACTTTGAAACTTCTCCCTTTCGCCATTTGTTAAATTTTTTCCCAAGACTTTAGTTTTTTGTTTATTCAGTTTAAATCCTGCAACCTGGCCAAAGAATTGAATTAGTTCCAAAACTCTTTTAGTGCTAGTGTCTGGCTCTTGTAAAGTCAATACCAGGTCATCTGCAAATGCCTTTAATTTGTACTGTCTGGCTCCGACCCGAATTCCTTTTACCAACTGGTCCCCCCTGATCATATTTAATAAAACCTCCAGGACTGATATAAAGAGTAATGGGGATATTGGGCACCCCTGCCGTGTCCCTTTTTCTATCGGAAGTTCATCAGTCACCACATTATTTACAATTAACTTTGCCTTTTGTTCCAAATATATTGCACCTATACCATTTTCAAACCTTTGGCCTACCCCCCATCCCATGGAGATTCTTCTTCATAAAGTTCCAAGAAATATTATCAAAGGCTTTCTCCGCGTCCACAAATATTAAAACTGCCTTCGTATTGATATTTACTGTCAACATTTCCATAATATCAATTATATTCCTTACATTGTTCGACAAGTATCTTCCCGGGAGAAAGCCTGCCTGGTCTTTATGAATCTCCTCCACCAGCACCTTCTTAAGTCTTTTTGCTAAAATGTCAGCAAATATTTTGTAATCCACATTAAGTAATGATATAGGGCGGTAGTTCTTAATCTGATTTTTTTCAGTTTCAGACTTTGGTATAAGTGTAATAAAAGCTTCTTTCCACGATTCAGGAGCCTTTTCCCCCTCTAATATTTCATTACAAACCTCCTTCAACGGCTGTATTATCCATTCTTTCAAAGCTTTGTAGTATCTGGAGGTTAATCCATCTGGTCCTGGAGATTTACCTAGTTGCATATTCTGAATGGCACCCTCTATTTCTTTATCTGTTATTTTCTCATTTAAAACCAACATACTTTGTTGAGAAATTTTTTGTAGTCCATATTTCTTAAGAAAGTCTTCTATATCTCGTTCATTCTCCGGCCCTTGTGCATATAATCTTCTGAAATAACTCTGAAAACAGTTGCTAATCTCATTTGGTTTGATGATGTTCTTTCCATCCACCTCCAAATTTGTGACTGTATTCAGTTTTTGTCTCTTCTTCAATTGCCATGCGAGTAGTTTCCCACATTTATCTGCTGATTCAAATGTCCTTTGTCTCATTTGCTTAACTTTCCATTCTATCTCTTGATTCATCAGTTCCATATACTGCATCTGGTAAAATTTAATTTCTCTCAGAATCTCATGAGACTTTGGTTTAGACCTCAATCTCTTTTCTCCCTCTTTTATTTTTTCCAGAATCTTATCTTTCTTCTCATTTTGCTTTTTCCTCTTTAAAGTGTTCTGTTGTATTAAAAAACCTCGCATCACGGCTTTACTTGCATCCCAAATCACTCTTTTTTCAACATCCGTCCTCAAATTTATCTCGAAATAATCCTTCAAAGTTTTTTGGGCCTTTTTGTAGATCTCATCGTCTCTAAATAGGGTGTCATTCATTCTCCATCTGAAGGAGCCAGCTGTTGTTAGTTTCATTTCCATCTTCACCGCGTTATGGTCGGAGCATGTCTTTGGGCAGATTTCTACTTTTTTTATCCTTGGAGCCATGCCACTCGTAATCCAAATTTGATCAATTCTTGTCCATGTCACTTGTGCCTCGGAAAAGAACGTTCCCTCTCTCTCGAGAGGGTTTCTAGTTCTCCAAATATCTATCAAGTCCAAATTCTCTGTCATTTCAAAAAAAAGTCTTGGGTAATCTCCCATCCTTAGAGACCACCTGTCTTTGTGCTTTGTCCATGTTAGTGGGAACCACACCATTCATGTCTCCTAATAAAATTACCTTATAATCCAGATAGTCCATTAATGTCTCATGCAGTTTCTTAAAGAATTCTGCCTTCCCTTCACTAGGTGCATAAATGCCAACTGTCAAAAAATTTTCTCCCTGGATTTGTATTTCAATTGCCAAAAATCTTCCTTGTTCATCTTTAAAGATCAATTTAGGGGCCAATTTCTCCTTTACATAGATCACCACTCCTCTTTTCTTAACTTTATCCGACGAAATGAATTCCTGTCCTAACCTTTTGTTTATAAGCAATTTTCTATGTGTCCTTGTTATGTGGGTCTCTTGTAAACAAATCCAATCCAATTGTTCTCTTTTCAGAATATGGAAAACTTCGCGCCTTTTTCTGGGAAGGTTCAGTCCATTACAGTTCCAAGTCAAAAATTGCAGAGACATCATTAATTAGTTACCTCCAGCCGCTCCCTGCGGCTGTTCTTCTTCCGTTGGTGATTTAAGTCCAAATGTCAGGTTTCCAAGATCTGTCTCAGAGGTCAATTCTACCACTCCTTTCTGTAGGTCCTCTTCGTTTCTGTCCAGAAATTGTTCTTTATCTTGTACTGTTCTTATCTTGACTTTCTTTCCTTTGTAACTAAAGGACAAACCCTGTGGAAACTCCCACCTGAAAGGAATGTTATTCTGTTTCAGCAGGTAAACCAGGTTCTTATAATGAGATCTAGCCTCCAGAATATATTTCGGGATGTCCTTGTAAATTTGCACAAAAACCTTCTCAATCTCAAGGGTTCTTTGATAGTGTAGATCTAATATTTTATCTCTTTCCTCCTTTGATCTCAAAGTTATCAGGCAATCCCTCGGAATCTTTCTATTCTGCCTTCTCCCCAATCTGAAGGCTGCCGTTATCTTAAAATCTTCCTCCTCTGTGTTTACCTGCCAGAATTCTGAAAGTTCTTTGGTGAGAAAGTCCACTAAGTTGTCCCCCTAACTTTCTGGGACCAATCTAAGTCTTAAATTCCTCTCTTTCCTCTGCATCTCCCATAAAGACAAAGCGGCCTCATGTTCGTCCAACCTCTTACAAACTGGTGCTAATTTTTCCTGTGTATTGTCTGCAGTGGATTTCGCTTCTTCCGCTATTTTTCGGGTTGTTGCATTTTCCTCAATTAATTTATTTATAGTTGCTGTGTTGGATGTTATACTTTTGGTGTTCAAGTCCAATTTTGTAGTAAGTTCTGTCAGCTGTTTGGTATTTTCCGTACTCTGCTTTGTCAGATTTTCTAAAGATTCATTTATCTTAAGCAAAGCTTGTGTCACTGAATCCATCAATATATCTGTCCCTCTTTCCTGTCCTGCTGCGCCTGTTGACAATGTACCTGATGTAGAGCCCCTTTTCTTTTGTGCGGCTTTAGCTTTAGACCTTGTTGCTATCTCCTCTGCTGGGCCGCTCATGTCCCAAGGTCGTTCCCACAGGAGCAGCTTTGAATGGAAAAATCCAGTGACTTGTTTTATTTTATTTTTTTTACAGTCTATGTTGCAACTATTGTCCTTAGGTCCTCTAGAGGGAGCAATTCAATGTATCCACAAGGCAGAGAAAAGACAAAGAAGCCAAAAGTCCCCAAAGAGGAAAATTTTTAACCAGAGTCTTCTAGTTGCAACAAGCTATCAAATTGATCTTTCAGCAAAATCCCAAAGTCACGAAAACCAAGATTGTATCAAATAAAGTCACAGTCTATCCTTTCTGACAGTCCCTGTCAAGTGTTTCACCCAGGCAGCTCGCTCCCAGAGTCAGAGACAGCGGAAAGTTTTTCCCTTTGCTTCCTTTCATGCAGGTTAAATCAAGTTCCCTTTTCTTTCCCCCCCCCCTCGCTCCTGCTTGCTGGGGGGGAGGTTCAAACTCAATGCCAGGGTTAAACCACTTTAAAAAGTTCAAAATTACTTCTCCTTCAATTGCAGCTTTAAATTCCGTTGCTTTAAAGATCATGCAGCCGGGGGGGGGGGGGGAGGCAGACTTCCTTTATTTACCGTCCCCGTTTTCAGAAATTTTATAGTCCCAATAGGTTTCTCAATCCTACTTACGGATGTTGAATTTCAGTCCAAATTTCAGGAAGAAGTCAGCGCTCTCTGCTTGTGGCGACGCGGCTTCACTCCACGGGCTGGGTAGCGACTCTCAGCACCGCGCGATCCCCCAATGCTCCTCCGGAGCCTTTAAAAAGGCTCTTTTGCAGTAAGGGGGGGCGCAAATGGTGCCCACCGAGTCTCCTTGTTCACAGGCTTCTGCGCCTGTGATTTTAGGGGTCCCCGCTTTGCCGTAGCGGTCAGACCCGAACTCGTGGAGCAGCCCTCTCTCCGGAGATCAGAGAGAGAGCCGCCATTAAGCGCTGGCGCCGAAATGAAATGTTGTTTCATTTCTTTCCTTCTTCTCTAAAGAATTCGAGAAATCGTTTCTCTATTTCTTTAGGGTTGTTTATTATTTTGCCTTCGCACTTAACTCTATTTATAAGCCTTTCTGCCTCTCTCTTCTTTAATTGCCATGCTAATAACCAGGCTCAGGTTCTGTTTCAGGCTGTGTCTCTGTTTCAGGCTCCGGCGCTGTATCAACCACTGTTGCAGACTCAGGCTGTGGCGCTATGGCTGTAGCTGTGGCTCTGGTTCTGTTTCAGGCTCTGGCACTGTATCAAGCACTGTTTCAGGCTCAGGCTCAGGCTTCTGCTCTTTATTAGGCTTTGTCTCAGTCTCCGACGCTGTTTCAAGCCCTGTATCTGCCTCTGCCTCTGTTTCAGGCTCTGGCACTCTATCAAGTACTGTTTCTGGCTCTGGCTCTCTTTCAGGCTCTGGTTCTGAATTAGGGTTTTGTTCTGGCTCTGGCTGTGTCTCTGGCTCTGGCTCCAGCTCCAGCTCCGGCACTGTATCAAGTACTGTTGCAGACTCAGGCTGTGGCTCTAGGCTGTGGCTGCAGCTATGTTTTGCGCTCCGGCTTTGTATCAAGCCCTTTTTCTGGCTCTGGCTCAGGCTCAGGCTCATGGTCTCACTCTGACTCTGCTCTTAGATTACTTCGTAGTCCAAAAGAAGTCTATACATTTTTGCGATTATTTTGGTTTTGTGATAAGGAGACGCTGGAGTCGCTCCAGCACATCATGTTCACTTGCCCCCTGTTCAATGTGGCACGGGCAAATTTGTTGGGATCAATCATACAGAAACTAGAGGGTACCCCACCAAAATTCCACCTTGCACAAGCTGTTATTTATGTGTTGTTTTTACTTGTATGGGCCTATGGCCGTAATAAATATTGTTGTTGTTGTTGTATTTTGGTTTTACTATTCAGTAGTTCTCTTTCAAATCTTGAAGGCTCCTTTTCAAAACCTATCTGCTTATCCTGTCTGAACACTTCATTCACCTGGAAGTAATCTAGTCAACTAGAAAAGTGACCCGCTCCGATATCTTCCCGCGGGGTGGCCCTCCCAGTCCGATTCCTCTTCCTCTGACGCCTCTCCTCCCTCCTCTTCGGAGGCAGGAAAACCCACAACATCCTCTTCAAGATTGTCCTTTCAGGGCTCTACCATCGCCATCGATCCCCGGCATTGAATGTGTTGGCCTAGTGTGGGGCTCCGAGGAGAGCTTGGCTGTTTGGCTGGTGTACCGGCCACCTAGCGCACCAGCAGCCACCCTGTCAGGCCTATTGGAGGCGGTGGCTGGCTGGGCCTTGGAGTTCCCTAACCTATTGGTATTGGGGGACTTCAACATCCATGCTGATGCCACTCCCTCCTCACATGCTCTTGACCTGGTGTCTTCCATGGCGACACTAGGGTTCTCCCAGTTTGTTTCGGGCCCCACACATCAAGCAGGCCACACGCTGGATTTGATCTTTGGCGTAGGTATAGATGTGATCATGTCTCCTTCGATGAAACTGCCATGGCCTGATCACTACGCTCTGAAAGCCAGGATTGACTTTCCACCCCCACCCTGCTTAGGTGGCGAGCCAATTTGGGCTCGCCCGCAGAGGCTGATGGACCCTGATAGATTCCGTCAAGCCTTGCAGGACCTTGCTTCCCCTGGCGACTCATTGACTGAGCTTGTTGAGGGCTGGAATATCCAGCTCCTGGCAGCCATTGATGAGATCGCATCTAAGCGCCCTCTGCGACCCCGCAGAAACCGGGCTCCCTGGTTTACCGAAGAGCTCCGGAAAATGAAGCGGGACCTCAGACGGCTAGAGCGAGTATGCCGGGGTGCCCGTGACGGAGCCTCAAGAACATCTTATAGGGCTTTTATGAAAACCTATGAGATGGTGGTGAAGGCTGCTAAGAAGTCTTACTTCTCGGCCTCCATTGCATCCGCTAGCTCTCGCCCGGCACAATTATTTAGTATAATCAGGTCTTTAACGTCCCTTGAGGGACAGCCAAATTTAAATAATAATTTGGCACATAGCTGTGAGGCATTTGCGAGCTTTTTTGCGGAGAAGGTCTTGGTGCTCCGCCATGACCTCCCTGCCAATTTGGATACAATAAAGGAACTGGAGGCCCCTTGACTGTCCTCGGGTCCAGTATTGGACCACTTCGACCGGATATCCCCAGCCGATGTGGACAGACTCCTCCGAGCTGGAAAGGCCACCACCTGTCCTCTCGACTCATGCCTGTCTTGGCCGATTAGAGCGTGTCCAGACGAGGTGCGGGCCCTCCTGGGGGATATCATCAATTTGTCCCTTGGCACGGGGACATTCCCTGCAGAACTGAAGGAGGCAGTGGTGCGCCCGCTCTTAAAGAAAACATCATTAGATCCTTTAGATCTATCCAATTACCGCCCGGTTTCAAATCTTCCGTTCCTGGGTAAGGTGATTGAGAGAGCGGTTGCCGAACAGCTTGGTAGGTTTCTGGATGAAACATCGGCTCTGGATCCATTCCAGTCCGGCTTCCGCGCGGGTCATGGGACCGAGACGGCTCTGGTTGCCCTAACAGATGATCTTCGTAGACAGCTGGATCGAGGCGGGTCAGGGCTGCTGATTCTTCTAGATCTGTCAGCAGCTTTCGACATGGGCGATCACGAACTCCTGGACCACCGCCTTGCCGACGTGGGGATTCAGGGCACAGTCCTTCAATGGCTGCGCTCGTTTCTCTCTGGTCGGGGACAGAGGGTGGCGCTTGGGGGGGAATTGTCATCGCGCCACTCCTTGGTGTGTGGAGTACCTCAGGGTGCAATACTCTCCCCGATGCTTTTCAACATCTTTATGCGCCCCCTCGCCCAGCTTGTCCGGAGTTTTGGGCTGGGTTGCCATCAGTATGCTGATGACACCCAACTCTATCTGTTGATGGATGGCCATCCTGACTCGGCCCCAGACACACTGACCAGATGTTTGGAAGCTGTGGCTGGATGGTTACGAGGGAGCCGGTTGAAGCTAAATCCTTCGAAGACAGAGGTCCTGTGGCTGGGACGGGACGATATGGGATTGGGGGGGGGGGGGCAACTCCCATCTCTTGCGGGGGTGCACTTAGTGCCAGCACCATCCGTTAAGAGTTTGGGTGTAATCTTCGACACCTCCCTTTCCATGGAGGTGCAGACTGCAGCTATAACAAAGGCAGCATTTTTTCATCTCCGCCAAGCTAAGCAGTTGGCTCCTTACCTCTCTCGCCCTGACCTAGCCACTGTGATCCATGCGACGGTCACCTCCAGCCTGGATTATTGTAACTCGCTCTACGTGGGGCTGCCCTTGAGACTGACCCAGAAACTCCAGCAGGTGCAGAATGCTGCAGCGAGACTCCTTACGGGGTCTTCGCTGCGAGACCACATTCACCCGGTGCTATACCAGCTGCACTGGCTCCCGGTGGAGTACAGGATCAGGTTTAAGGTGCTGGTTTTAACCTTTAAAGCCCTATACGGCCTAGGACCCTCGTACCTACGGGACCGCCTCTCCTGGTATGCCCCACAGAGAAACTTACGGTCTTCAAATAAAAACATCTTGAAGGTCCCAGGCCACAGAGAAGTTAGGCTGGCCTCAACTAGAGCCAGGG
This sequence comes from Podarcis melisellensis, assembly GCF_964234715.1. Lineage (NCBI taxonomy): Eukaryota > Metazoa > Chordata > Lepidosauria > Squamata > Lacertidae > Podarcis > Podarcis melisellensis. The sequence continues at coordinate 35,375,698 of NC_138535.1, read as the reverse complement.
CTTTTTCGGCTGTGGCTCCGATCTTGTGGAACGCTCTGTCACTAGAGACTAGGGCCCTGCGGGACTTGTCATCTTTCCGCAGGGCCTGCAAGACAGAGCTGTTCCACCAGGCCTTTGGCCAGGGCACAGCCTGACTCCCTCCCTCGGCAATCTTCATGGAGCTCTGGCACAATGGTTGCCAGTGGCTTGATTTGAACCAATTTTATAATGAATGATTTTAGAGTGTTGTTTGTGCTGTACTTTTGTACTGTTTTATTGTTGTTAGCCGCCCTGAGCCCGGCTTCGGATGGGGAGGGCGGGATATAAATAAAATTTATTATTATTATTATTATTATTATTATTATTATTATTATTATTATTATTATTCATCTGTGGTTCCAAATTGCTCCTCCCAGAATCTCGCTAGTGGTTTAGGTTTATCTGGGAACAGGCTGTGGAACTCCTCCGCAAGATACCCATCATTGATAGCCTCCGCTGGAACCCACGTGTTTTCTGACTCGGGTTCTCCCTCCCAAGCTACCAAGTACTCCACCTGGCGCCCTCACCATCTTGAATCGAGTATTTCCGTGGCTTGGTTGTGGTGTTCCCAAGTTCATCTTAAGTTCCTGGTGCAAGGCCTCCATTTATTCCACAAACTGCTCTGCCGCAGGTACGCTCCCCCCTTCCTCCCCCCTCCCCGGGAAGGCCCTGGGGTAACACCCATAATTGGCCATGAACGGGCTCATTCCCATGGAAGCCCGCCTCGACCTGTAGCAAGCCCATGAGCTTCCTCCAGAACCGGGAAGTAAATTGTTTCCCGCGATCCGAGATGACCCTCAAGGGAGCCCCATGCAGCCTGAAGATGTGATCTACAAACAACCTGGCTGTTTCCTCTGCCGTTACCGCATGCGAGCAAGCTATGAAATGGCACATTTTTGTTAGCAGATCGACTACTACCATGACTGCTGTCTTCCCCCTTGATTTGGGCAAATCTGTCATAAAATCTATGGATACCACCTCCCAGGGTCTTCCCGGCGTGGGTAAGGGTTCCAGTAACCCTGCGGGTGCAGCCCTCTCCCCCTTTGCCCTCTGGCAGCGGTCGCACCCCCGTACATATTCCCGTACATCTTCCCTTACCCTTGGCCACCAGAACTGCCTGGTGACAAGCAACATGGATTTGTGTTGACCAAAATGTCCCGCTGTTGGGTTGTGGTGGAGTTGTTTGAGTACCCTTCCCCTCAAGGTCTCCCCCGGTACGTACAGCGCTCCCTTGTAGTACAGTACCCCTTCCTTTTCCTCAAACCCTCCCTGGTTTTCCCTTCCGTTCCAGAGTTCCCTGATTTTTGTTTGAGCGAATTCGTTGTTTCTAGTAAGCCCGGCTAGTTCTCGTTTCCCAACCAACACTCCCCCCCACACCCATCGGTTCTCGGGGAACACGTGTCTGACTTCCGGCGGTCTCTCTCCTTCCATGTACTCCGGCTTCCGGGAGAGAGCATCTGCTCTTACGTTCTCCTCCCCCGGCACGTACCGGATCTCGAAGAAAAACTTGGAGAACTCCTGTGCCCATCGAATCTGTCTCTGGTTGAGTACTCGCGCAGTCCTCCAGTATTCCAAGTTCTTGTGATCCGTACACACCTGGATCTCGTGCTGCGCCCCTATTAGCAGATGTCTCCATCGTCAAAATGCTGCATAAATTGCAAGCAGTTTGCGGTCATACACCGTGTAGTTTTGCTCCGACTTGCTCAGCTTCCTCGAGAAAAAGGCGCACGGCCTCCAGCTCTGCTGGGGCCCCGGCTGCAACAGTACCGCTCCGAAGGCCCGGTCTGACGCATCGGTCTCCAGCCTCATTGGCTTCTGCAGATCCACGTGCAGGAGCTGCTCTTCCGAAGCGAACGCCTTCTTCAGCCTTTCGAAGGATTGCTGGGCACTTTCTGTCCAGACGAACTTCTTTTTGCTACTGAGACAATCTGTGATAGGCGCTGTCAAGTGGGCGAAGTTCCTGATGAACTTCCGGTAGAAGTTGCTGAACCTCTGCCCCTGGCTACGTTTAAGCGTCAGGCTCAGTTTCAGACAGTGTCTCTGTTTCAGGATCCAGCACTCTATCAAGCACTATTTCAGACTCAGGCTGTGGATCTCGGCTGTGGCTCTAGGCTCCGTCTGTGGCTCTGGCTGTGGCTCTGGCTCTCTTTCAGGGTCTGGTTCTGAATGAAGATCTGGTTCTGACTCTGATTCAGGGTCTCATGATGGCTCTTCCTCTGCCTCTGACCCAGCTATATTTCAGGGTCTGGCTCTTTTTCAGGCTCTGGTTCTGAATTAGGGTTTTGCTCTGGCTCTGGCTGTGTCTCTGGCTCTGGCTCCAGCTCCGGCACTGTATCAAGTACTGTTGTAGACTCAGGCTGTGGCTCTAGGCTGTGGCTGTGGCTGTTGCTCTGTTTCGGGCTGTGGCTCTTTTTCAGGCTCTGGTTCTGAATGAGGGCTTGGTTATGGCACTGATTCAGGGTCTCGCTCTGTCTCTGGCTGTGTCTCTGTTGCACCACAAACGGTGGTTTGTTGTTGTTGTTGTTATTTTCTTTCTGGGGTGGGACAAATGTTTAAGTTTAGCATAATTGTTTCTTGCTTTGTTTTTCTTTTACTATTTTTTTAGGTTATTGTATGGTTTGTATTTTGCTTTTTAAGGGGAAAGGGTCAGGGCTGCCTGGGAGGGGGCCTCAACCAACAGAATGGCTGGGGCAGGTTCCCTACGGGGGGATGTATTGGAACACCCAATCTCTGTTATCGCGGGTGGGAGGAGCAGTTGCGCTAAGACCAGACCACATCTTTACCGAAGATCTGGTTCTGACTCTGATTCTGATTCTCTGATTCTGGCTCTCTATCTGGAAGGAGCCATTTTCATCATGTTCTCTCTTATATTATAGCTGGCTGTAAATTTCAAATTTACATTCCATCAGTTTTCCCCATCTTTTAGCATAATTGGACGGCCCACATCTTGGTTATCCTGTCTGAACACTTCTGTCAGAGCTGCCTCCAGGTCCCAGCTCACAGAGGACCAACGCTAGCCGGTAGTAATGTACAAAAGTCTTTATTGAGATTCAGTTTCCATTTACAAGCCGCAGCGTGCAGCCCTACGTCTAGACGCTAGATCGGCGAAGCCCCGTCTGAGTCTCCACCCCCTGTACACCAGTTTAAGACTCTCGCTTTACTCCACCTTTTCCGTCTCTCCTTTCTCCTCTGGGTCCTTCTGCCCCCCTGTGTCTCCTCCTTCCTGGACTCTTCTGACGCTGATCCCCCGGACTCCTGTCCCTCCTTTTGGCGGGCTTTAGGACCTGGCTCCCTACCCGGGCTACCCACTGTGCCGCTCGCCTGTACATTTGAACTTGGCGCGCGCGCCCAGTTTCCAACCTTCCTCTCAACCGTTTCCTCTCTCTCAGATGAAGGCGTGTCCAATCCTGACTCATCTCCTCCCGCTGGCGGTGAGCAGCCTGATCCCGATACCTGGGACTCCTCCCCCCTACTGCTCTCTGGTGGGGAAGCTGGTCCTGATTTCCAACTGCTGCTCTCTGAGTCCCCTCTGGTCCCTTCTTCCTGGGGTGTTCCCCTAGGCAACCCCCTTGCTCTGACCATGGGAGCCCCTTTCTGTGAGTCTTCCGATTCGCTGGAAAGACTCAGAGACCTCGGACCACTGTCATCGCTTACGTTCCCTTCGGATTCCTCCCCTTCGCTCTCCATTTCCTCCCTCTCCTGTGCCTCTGCTCCTGAGCCCCTGACATCCATCCCCCCCTCGAAGCCCCCCCTTCCCCCCTCCCCTCCTTCAGGTGTGGGTACTGGGCGCTCCATTGTTGTGGGGGTGAGTGCCGGATACAGTTCGTCTCTCGTGGCGTGCAGCCAGCTGGAGGAGTTCTGATCGTCCTCCATGTTCTCGTCGACATCGATCTCCTCTGCTTCCATCTCTTCGCCTCCGTGCTCGAAACCAAGGTCCTCTCCCAACGCGTCCATGTCCGCCTCTCCCCCGGTTTCCTCTGGAGATGTTGCCTGCCAGGGACCCTCCAACCACTTCCTGCGCCACTGCTCCTCCGGTCGATCGTCCCACCAATAAGAGCGGTCTGAGGCAAACCCCGAGGGCGATCCCTCCGGGGAACGTGTGTCCATTGCCGGTTCCTCGTCCGAGGAGAACCCCTGGAACGTGCTGGCTGAAAGTGTGGGTGTGAAAAGATATTCGTCGAAATAATCTGCCGGCATAGGTCTGTGTGGGAAGAGTGCGTGGAACTCGTCCTTGAGGTAGTGCTCCTCCACCTCATAGTACGGCACCCAGCTGTTGGCACTTGCCGGGGTACCTTCCCTGGCGAGGAGATACTCAACCCCCTCTTTCCCCCATCTCGAGTCTAAAATCTCTGTTACCTCGTTGATGGGTTCCCCCCTTGGCGACCCCCTGTCTGTGGGCGTTTCCCTGAGTGGTTCTGGTGCCTTTCTTGGCTCCTGAAATCTGTGAGGTGCCTTGTAGGGCGTGAGCACTGATCTATGAAAGACCGGGTGCATTCTGGAACCTTCCGGAAGTGTTAACCGAAAGGCCACTGGATTGACCTGTGCCTCAACTTGGTACGGCCCTAGCTGCTTATGTCCGAGCTTCTTCTTCGCTAACGATCTGGCCGGCACTGCCTGGGCTGCTAACCAAACCCAGTCTCCCACCTGTATGTTTTCCCCGGCCCTTCTGTGTTTGTCAGCCTGTAGTTTGTATGCATGCTTTGCTAGTTCTAACTGCCTTCGGAGCTGTTCGTGGATCTCCTGCAACTCTGACGCGAAGGCGTCCGCTGCCTGTGGCTCCCCCTCCCCCACTCTCTCTAATCCCGGGAAGGTTCTGGGATGTCTCCCATTGTTGGCGAAGAACGGTGTCACCCCCGTGGACACGTGCTTCGTGTTGTTGTATGCAAACTCGGCGAGCGGCAGGTAGTCCACCCATGTCGCAGGTTGCTGATTCGCGTAGCATCTTAGGTACTGCTGCATGATGGCGTTGACCCGCTCCGCTTGCCCGTTGGTCTGCGGGTGTCTCGCCGACGCTAGGTTGATCTTGACGTTCAGGATGCCCATCAGCTTTTGCCAGAAATTCGAGATGAACTGTCGCCCCCGGTCGGACAGGATAGATCGTGGTAGACCGTGAACCTTGAACACGTGGTCTATGAACAGCTTGGCGGTCTGTTCCGCTGTGGCCACCTTCGCGCACGGAATGAAATGGGCCATTTTGGTGAACATGTCCACCACTACTAGAACTGCTGTCTTGCCCCGCGAGCTGGGTAGATCCGTGACAAAGTCCAATGCCACCCTCTCCCACGGTTCGAGCAGAGTCTGCAGCGGTTCCAGCAGTCCCGCCGGCGGTTTGTGCACTGGCTTGGCCCTCTGGCAGGTGTCGCACCTCGAGACGTAGTCCGCTACTTCCCCCCGCATCCTGGGCCACCAAAAGTCTCTGGCTAGCAATTCTACAGTCTTCTCTTTGCCAAAGTGCCCGGCGGTGGGTGCGTCGTGCAGCTGCTGCAGTACCTTCGCGCGGAGGTCGCCCCCCGGTACGTAGAGGGCCCCTTTGCGGATGAGCAATCCGGCGCGTATCTGGAACTCGTCGTCCTTCGCCTTGCCACTGTGCACCTCCTCCATCTTGGCTTGCGCGAAGGGGTCCTCCTGCAGCGCGCGACGTACAGCATCCAGGTCCACGGTTGCCGAAGCGCATGCCCACGCCTTCGGTGCGAAAATGTGCTTTGCCGCCGCTGGAGCCGCCTCCTTGAGGTATTGCGGCTTCCTGGACAGTGCATCTGCCATGACGTTGTTGTCGCCTGGGATGTACTCTATCTTGAAGTCGAAATCCGCAAAGAACTCCGCCCAGCGTATGTTTCTCTGGTTCAGGAACCTCGCCGTGCGCCAGTACTCCAGGTTCTTATGGTCAGTGCGGACCTGCACTGTGTGCTTGGCTCCGATGAGGAAGTGCCGCCACGCCTTGAATGCTGCATGAATGGCCAGCAACTCCCTGTCCCAGATGGTGTAGTTCTGCTCCGATTTGCTGAGCTTCCTGGAGTAGAAGGCGCACAGCCTCCAGTCCCCATGCGGGTCTTGCTGCAACAGGACTGCACCCACGGCCCTGTCTGAGGCGTCCGTTTCCACCCTCATCGGTCTGCTGGGGTTCACATGCAGTAGCTGCTCTTCGGACGCGAAGAGACGCTTGAGTTTCTGAAAGGACTGCTCCGCCTGCTCCGTCCAGACAAACTTCTTCTTCTTGGAGCTGAGCGTGTCGGTGATGGCCGCCGTCTGCATAGCGAACCCCTTGATGAACTTGCGATAAAAGTTTGCAAAGCCGACAAACCGCTGGACCTCCTTCCGAGTGCGCGGGCTTTTCCAGTCCAACAGCGAACAAACTTTGGCGCTGTCCATGGCGAGACCCTTGTCCGATTGGCACTTCTCCAGCTTGGCGTACAGTCTGTGCTCCTGCAGTCTCTGCAGAACTTCCTTGACGTCCCTCTCGTGCGCCTCCTGCGAGTCTGAGAATATCAGGATGTCGTCCAGGAAGCAGACGCATTTTTTGTAGAGGAGTCCCGCTAACACGTGATGCATGAAGGCTTGAAAACAGTGGGAGCCATTTTGTAATCCAAACGGCATAACTCTGTATTCATAGGTGCCCAGGGGCGTGAACATGGCTGTCTTCCACTCATCGCCCTCCCGCACACGTATGAGGTTGTACGCCCCTCGAAGATCCAGCTTGGTGAAGATGCGTCCCTTCCTCACCGTCGCGAGTAGGTCGTCGATCTTGGGCATGGGGAATGCCGTGGGCTTCGTCCTCGAGTTTATGACCCGGTAATCAACTACAAGCCTTTTTTGGGGCGTGTCTTTCTTCTTCACGAAGAATACGGGGCTGCCCCCCACTGCCTTGGACTCCCTGATGAAACCGTGCTTCAAGTTGTGATCTATGAACTCCCTGAGTTCCTGTAGTTCGTCTTCAGACATGGAATATAGTTTCCCGGTCGGTAGCGTCGCCCCCGGCAGGAGGTCAATCTTGCAGTCATAGGACCTGTGGGGAGGTAGCTTGTCCGCTTCCTTCTCGCAGAAAACCTCCAAAAAAGCTGTGTACTTGTGGGGCACTGCTTGCAGCGTGCCTAATTGTAGCTGCGGGTCATCCTCTTCCCCTTCCGGGCTAGGCAGAATGCAGTGTTCTGCACAGTAGGAGGAGCTGAAAGTCAGTTGGCGCTGGTACCATGCCAACGCTGGGCTGTGCCTGTGCAGCCAACTCATGCCCAATACTACAGGCGTGTCCGACAGTTGGGTGACATTGAAGCTGATGACTTCCCGGTGATTGCCAATCTGCATCACCATCGGCGGCGTTTGCTTCACCACCTGCCCCCCCCAGCAATTCCCTGCCATCCACCGTGACAACCTTCAGGGGCAGCGTGGCAGGCAGGAGCGCTATGCTGTGTTGCTTAATGAAATCCAGTCCTATAAAGTCAGCGTTACTACCAGAGTCAATGGTTATGGGTACTTCCATTGTGAGTCCATTGGGTAACTGGAGCGATGCAGTGAGTTGCACCACTGGTTTGGGCGGGAGAGGGTCTGTGGGCTGCAAAATCTCTGGGGACTGCTTCACTGACTTGTCTGGCTGGGCCCCAGTGCCTCTGATTCCAGCCAGACTTGGTTGTTTCCCTGCTGTGGTTCTCTTTGCTGAGCTGCTTCTGTTACTGTTGCTGAGGCTGCAGTGTGCTTGTGGAGCCTCTGGGGACACTCTTTCGCCATGTGCTGAGCACTGTCGCAGATGTAGCACTTCCTGTTCCCTCTAGGAGGCTTCGCTTTGACTGCTCCCGGTGTTAGGGCTCTGGCTGCTGACTGAGCCCTGGCGCCTCCAATCTCCATTGGTTCTTCTCCCCCTCCCTGCGGAGGTGCGGATTGCGTACGCGCTGCATCCCTGGGAAAGAGGGGAGGTGCTCTCGCTGGCGCGCATCCCCAACACCCTTCTTCTTTGCCCCAGGGACGCTCTTCCAGCCTCACCCCAATCGTCAGTGCCCTCTGCACAACTTCCTGAGTGCTTTGTGGTCTCTCCCCCCTTGCGATTTCGTCTTTCACAGCTCCATTCAGCCCTTCCCAGAAAAGTTCTCTGACTGCATCTGAATCTTTCTCCTATCCCAGAGCATTCACCAATGCAAAAAAGCGGGAATGATACTGCCTCACAGTGGCTCTCCCTTGTTTCAGTCCATGAATCTCTTTTCTGGCGATATCAATGTCTATTGTTGATAAAAAACACGAATCCATCGCTTTAATGAAGGCATTCGCACTTTGGAGCGCCGGATCCTTATCTCTCCACAGGTTGCGCAGCCACGCTTTAGCTTCTCCATGCAAATGAGATAATATAAATCCCACTCTCTCCTGCTCATCTCTAAAGTCTTTATCCAGCAATTGCAGCGCAAACATCACGTCTGCTCGGAAGTTAGGGTACTGCTGCAAATTCCCATCAAAATGAGACACAAGGCTGGCTCCTCTCCTCCCCAACCCAATCCCCTCCGGTTTTGGGGGGGGGGGTGCTCCTGCTTAGTAAACGCGTCCAACCTGGCTTGTAGATCTCTGCAGGCAGCAGCTGCTTCGTCTTCTCTCTTCCTAGATGCGAGAATCTCCTGGTTGAGTCGCGTCACTGCATTTTGCAGGTCAGCCATTTGCTGTTCGGTAGTCATCTTTCCTTGCTTTTGTGAGCTCGCAAAGCACCAATCTTCGCCCCTCGCTGCGTCCACTCACTTGCGAGGTTCTTGGTGACAACCAGAGACGGGGCTTACTGTCAGAGCTGCCTCCAGGTCCCAGCTCACAGAGGACCAACGCTAGCCGGTAGTAATGTACAAAAGTCTTTATTGAGATTCAGTTTCCATTTACAAGCCGCAGCGTGCAGCCCTACGTCTAGACGCTAGATCGGCGAAGCCCCGTCTGAGTCTCCACCCCCTGTACACCAGTTTAAGACTCTCGCTTTACTCCACCTTTTCCGTCTCTCCTTTCTCCTCTGGGTCCTTCTGCCCCCCTGTGTCTCCTCCTTCCTGGACTCTTCTGACGCTGATCCCCCGGACTCCTGTCCCTCCTTTTGGCGGGCTTTAGGACCTGGCTCCCTACCCGGGCTACCCACTGTGCCGCTCGCCTGTACATTTGAACTTGGCGCGCGCGCCCAGTTTCCAACCTTCCTCTCAACCGTTTCCTCTCTCTCGGATGAAGGCGTGTCCAATCCTGACTCATCTCCTCCCGCTGGCGGTGAGCAGCCTGATCCCGATACCTGGGACTCCTCCCCCCTACTGCTCTCTGGTGGGGAAGCTGGTCCTGATTTCCAACTGCTGCTCTCTGAGTCCCCTCTGGTCCCTTCTTCCTGGGGTGTTCCCCTAGGCAACCCCCTTGCTCTGACCATGGGAGCCCCTTTCTGTGAGTCTTCCGATTCGCTGGAAAGACTCAGAGACCTCGGACCACTGTCATCGCTTACGTTCCCTTCGGATTCCTCCCCTTCGCTCTCCATTTCCTCCCTCTCCTATGCCTCTGCTCCTGAGCCCCTGACAACTTCATTCACCTGGACGTAATCTAGCCAACTAGAAAAGTGATCTTTTATTTTCTCATAACTTATCAATATTAGTTGACCCTCCTCCTCCCCCCTTAATATTGTGTTATACGTTATCCAGTTCTCTTTGATGTTGTTCCTTTTTTTAACAGCGATTGCTTCTAGTGGAGAGTTCCATCTTGGGGTTTTCTGTTCCAAATATCTTTTGTATTTTCCCCATACCTTATTGTAATGGGAATTGTTTTTTTTTTTTGTTTTTTTTAAAATATTTTTTATTAGTTTTCACAAACATAACAAAACACACAAGACAAAAACAACTAAACAAGACAAACTAACACATAATGTGACTTCCCCAAACCTCCCCTTCACTGCATCCTTAGTTTTAAAATATCATTTTTTAACAATCCTTCATTCAGATTCAAAGCTATTTTCCCTTAGATTTTCTCATATTTCAAATTTAGCAGCTATAATTCTGTATTTCATACCCTTTGACATTTTAACATTCCAAAATTTTACAGTTGTTCTTAAGATATATTTTAAACTTTCTCCAGTCCTCTTCCACCGTCTCTCTCCTCTGGTCACGGATTCTGCCGGTCATCTCTGCCAATCCCATAAATTCTGTCACCTTGGTTTGCCATTCTTCCAGAGTAGGTATTTCTTGAGTCTTCCAATACTTTGCCAATAGAATTCTTGCCGCCGTGGTTGCATACATGAAGAATGTTCTATCTTCCCTTAATATCGTTTGGCCGACCATGCCCAAGAGAAAAGCCTCCGGTTTCTTAGCAAATGTCCGCTTAAGAATTTTCTTAATTTCATTATAGATCATCTCCCAGTAGGCCTCAATCTTCGGGCAGGTCCACCAAAGGTGATAAAAAGTTCCTTCACATTCATTGCATTTCCAGCAATTATTATTGGGCAAATGATAAATCTTTGCTAGTCTGGTTGGGGTCATGTACCACCTATAGATCATTTTCATTATGTTCTCCTTTAAGGCACTACACGCCGTGAATTTAATACCTGTGGTCCATAACCATTCCCAGTCTGCAAACATGATGTCATGACCAATGTCTTGTGCCCATTTAATCATTGCTGATTTTACTGTTTCATCCTGTGTATTCCATTTCAGCAGCAAACTATACATTCTAGACAGATTCTTAGTATTGGGTTCCAATAATTCTGTTTCTAACTTTGACCTCTCCTTCTGAAATCCTACTTTCCTGTCTTGCTTGAACGTTTCATTGATCTGCTGGTAATGTAACCAGTCTCGAACCTTGGGTTTTAATTTCTCCATACTCTGTAATTTAATCTTTTCACCATCATATTCTATAATTTCACCATATTTTGGCCAATCTGAATCCATATTAAGTTTTTTTACCGCCTTGGCTTCCAGGGGTGACAACCACCTGGGGATTTTATTCTCCAACAAGTCTTTATAACGATTCCATACGTTGAACAGTGCTTTCCTAACGATATGGTTTTTAAAACCTCTATGCACCTTTACCTTGTCATACCATAAATATGCATGCCAGCCGAAGTTGTTATCATACCCTTCTAAATCTAAGATGTCTGTATTCTCAAGAAGTAGCCACTGTTTCAGCCAGCAAAAAGCTGCTGCTTCATAGTAAAGTCTTAAGTCCGGCAGGGCGAAGCCCCCTCTTTCCTTTGCATCAGTTAAAATTTTAAACTTAATTCTGGGCTTTTTGCCCTGCCAGACGAAATTAGATATGTCTTTCTGCCACTTCTTGAAACAGTCCATCTTATCCAAAATTTGCAATGTCTGAAACAAAAACAACAGTCTCGGCAACACATTCATCTTAATAACAGCCATTCGGCCTAACAAGGAAAGTCTCAACCTAGTCCATATGTCAAGATCTTTCTTCACTTCCAACCAACATTTCTCATAATTATCTTTAAATAAATTCACATTTTTAGATGTTAAATTCACCCCCAGGTATTTAACTTTTTTTGTTATTTCCAAACCAGTTTCCCTTTGAAAGTTCTCTTTTTCCCCCAACGTCAGATTTTTCCCCAGCACCTTTGTTTTTTGCTTATTCAATTTAAAACCTGCCACTTGACCAAATTCTTCAATAAGTTCTAAAACTCTTTTTGTGCTGGCTTCGGGTCTTTGCAAAGTCAAGACTAAATCGTCTGCAAATGCCCTCAGCTTATAGTGCTTAGTTCCCAATCGTATTCCTTCTACCTGCTGGTCCCTTCTTACCACGTTCAACAGAACCTCCAGGGCTGATATAAACAATAGAGGGGACATTGGGCATCCCTGTCGTGTCCCTTTTTCTATTGGAATTTCGTCCATAACCATACCATTCACAATTAATTTAGCTTTTTGTTCAGAATATATAGCACCTATACTGTTTTCAAAGTTTTGGCCTACCCCCATCCCTTGGAGATTCCTCTTCATAAAACTCCAACAAATATTGTCAAAGGCTTTTTCCGCATCCACAAAAATCAAGACTGCTTTTCTGTTTATGTCAGTCTCCAACAATTCCAAAATGTCTATAATGTTCCTCACGTTATCTGACATATGTCTCCCTGGGAGAAAGCCTGTTTGATCTCTGTGAATCTCCTCTTGCAACACTTTTTTGAATCTTTTTGCTAAAATGTCTGCAAAAATTTTATAATCCACATTTAAAAGTGATATAGGGCGGTAGTTCTTAACTTGATGTTTCTCAGTTTCTGTCTTCGGTATAAGTGAGATGAATGCTTCTTTCCACGACTCGGGAGCCTTTTTCCCCTCCAAGATTTGGTTGCAAACTTCTTTCAGTGGTTGTATCAGCCATTCCTTCAATGCTTTATAATATCTTGCAGTCAGCCCGTCTGGTCCTGGTGATTTCCCCAATTGCATGTTTTGAATGGCACCCTCTAATTCTTGGTCTGCAATTCTCTCATTTAAGATCCTCCTGTTCTTTTCCGAGATCTTTGATAGACCATATTTTTTAATAAAATCTTCAATTTCTTGTTCCTTCTTTGGCCCTTGAGCATATAACTTCTTGAAAAAGCTTTGAAAACAATTACTAATCTCATTTGGCTTATTTATAAATTTACCTTCTACTTCAAGTGATGTCACCGTGTTCAGCTTTTGTCTCTTTTTCAATTGCCATGACAGGAGCTTCCCACATTTATCTGCTGATTCAAAAGTTTTTTGCCTCATTTGTTTTATTTTCCATTCTATCTCTTCATTCACCAATTCCATATATTGAGTCTGGTAATACTTTATTTCCCTTAGAATCTCTTGGGATTTAGGTTTAGACCTCAGTTTCTTTTCTCCTTCCTTTATTTGTTTCCAAATTTTCTCTTTCTTCGCATTCTGTTGTTTCCTCTTTATGGAGTTTTGCTGAATCAGGAAGCCTCGCATCACGGCCTTGCTTGCGTCCCATATTGTTCTTCTTTCGACATCTGATCTTAAATTTATCTCGAAATAGTCTTTCAATGTCTTTTGGGCCTTTTTATAAATTATTTCATCTTTAAACAGGGTGTCATTCATTCTCCATCTGAAGGTTCCAGCAGTGGTCAGTTTCATTTCCATCTTTACTGCATTGTGATCTGAACAGGTTTTCGGGCAGATTTCTATTTTCTTAACCCTTGGTGCCAGATTGCTAGAGATCCATATTTGGTCAATCCTAGTCCATGTCATATTTGCTTCAGAGAAGAAGGTCCCCTCTCTTTCCAGAGGGTTCCTTGTTCTCCAGATATCAATCAAGTCCATGGTGTCGGTCAGTTCAAAAAAGGTCTTCGGCAGTCTCCCATTGTTTGATATTGTTTGCCTTTGTGCTTTATCCATATTTGTGGAGACTACTCCATTCAAGTCGCCCATCAATATTATTTTTAAGTCCATGAAGTCCATTAAAGTCTCATGCAACTTCTTAAAAAACTCGGCCTTCCCCTCATTAGATGCATAAACTCCTACAATCAAAATTCTTTCTCCATACATTTGAATTTCCACTGCCAGGAATCTTCCTTGTTCATCTTTGAAAATCAGTTTAGGTTCCAATTTTTCTTTAACATAGATCACCACACCTCTTTTCTTCACTTTGTCTGAAGAGATGAATTCCGATCCTAATCTTTTATTTATCAAAAGTTTCCTGTTTATCCTGGCAATGTGGGTTTCTTGCAGACATATTATATCCAAATTTTCTTTTTTTAAAATATGAAACACCTGTCTTCTTTTTCGAGGGTGGTTCAAACCATTACAGTTCCAGCTCACAAGTTGCAGAGACATTTTTGTTATTGGGCTGCTTTCCCACCGACTGCTCCAAGTTCTTGTTCCTCGTCTGTAGGTACTGGGGGTAATCCAAATGGAAGATTTGCTACATCCGTTATTTCTCTCTCACTTGCAGTTCCTTTTTCGAAGTCCTCAAAATTTCTCTCCAAAAACTGATCTTTTTCTTGGGTTGTTTTGATCTTGATTTTTTTCCCTTTAAAGTTGAAAGACAATCCTTGAGGGTATTCCCACCTAAATGGGATCTCGTGTTTTTTCAGCAAATCCGTTAGAGTCTTAAATTGGGACCTCACCTCTAGAAAGTACTTAGGAACATCCTTGAAGATCTGTATCTGGGAATTCTTTACAATCAAAGCCTTCTGGTAATGTAGATTCAGTATTTTATCCCTTTCTTCCTTGGATCTTAAACTAATTAAACAGTCCCTTGGTTTCTTGCCTTGTTTTCTGCCAATCCTGAAGGCCGAAGTGATTACAAATTCGTCTTCTTCCCCTTCTAATTCATCAGTCCAAAATTCTTGAAACTTGTCTGTAAGAAATTCTCCCAGGTTGCCTTCTTCCTCCTCTGGTACAGATCTCAGTTTCAGATTTTTATTTTTCCTCTCTAGTTCCATAAAGGCCAAAGCTGCGTCATGTTCGTGGACTTTCTTTGCAATGGGTACAAATTTTCCCTTAGTGTCCTCAGCCGTGCACCTTGCGCTCTCGGCTATTTTCCTCGTTTCTGTGCTTTCTTGCACAAGGCGATTTATAGAATCTGTGTTACTTGCTATTGCTGTTGTGTTCAGGTCTAGTCTTGTTGTTAACTCTGTCAACTTCTTAGAGTTATCTGTCAATTTCTTGGAGTTCTCTGTGGACTGCTTAGTTAATGCTTCTAAAGATTTATTTATTCTGAGCAGTGCTTGTGTCATAGAATCCATTGATGCTGTTGTTCCTTTTTCCTGTGCAGCTGCAGCTCCTGTGGAGCCTCTTCTTTGAGTCTGCTTTTGAGCCTGTTTTGTTTTGCTTCTTGTTGCTATTTCCTCCAGTGGAGTACTCATAACTCAAGGTCGTTCACACAGGAGAATTGCAAGTGGAAAATCCCACTTCTCTGTTTCTAGCACAATGCAACTGTCTCTCTCTTTTAGTCCTCTAGAGGGTGAAATTGTATCCAAACATTGGCAACAGCAGTAACCATCCAAAAAACAGGGAAAAAGTAACCAATGCAAAGTTCCATAGATCAAAGTCCAGCCAAAGCCCGGTTTGTTACAATCCAAAATACTGTAAATTCCACCCAAAGTCCGTTAAATTGTATCCATTAAGTCTAACCTTTATATCCAGCAACTTTTCTGACAGTTCACTTCCAGGCGCTAATCTCTCCGGCAGCCTTAGCAGAGGTTTCGGCAGCGGAGAGCTTCAATTCTAGTCCCTTTCCCTCTGGCAGATTAAGTTATTTTTCTTTCCTCTCCCCCCCCCCCCTTTTCCTGCCTATGGGGGGGGGGAGAAATCTTCAATGTCAAAAGTTCGATTGAGTTTTAAAAGAGATATTTCCTTTAAGAATAGCTTGGTTTTCCCCTTGCTTGAACAATCATGCAGTTCCGGAGGGCTGACTTCCTTAATTTTGCCTCTCCGTTTTCAGCCGAATTTTCTTAGAAAACTTTAAAAGTCCCGTTCACTTTACTTTGTAGATCTTACTCACGGGTATTGTTGCCAATCAGTTGTTTCAGGAAGGAATCGGCGCTCTCCGTCAATGGCGACGCGGCTTCACTCCGTAAGCTGGGTTGCGATCCTCAGCACCGCGCTCACACCCGGTGCCGTTCCGAAGCCTTTAAAAAGGCTCCTTCGCGATACCGGGAGGCGCAAAGGTGCCCACCGAATCTCCTTGTTCACAGGCTTCAGCGCCTGTGATTTTAGGGGTCCCCCGCTCGCCGTAGCGGGTCAGACCCGAACTTACGGAGCAGTCCTGCCTCGGAGCTCAAGGCAAGGACCGCCATTAGACGCTGGCGAAGCCCCGTCTGAGTCTCCACCCCCTGTACACCAGTTTAAGACTCTCGCTTTACTCCACCTTTTCCGTCTCTCCTTTCTCCTCTGGGTCCTTCTGCCCCCCTGTGTCTCCTCCTTCCTGGACTCTTCTGACGCTGATCCCCCGGACTCCTGTCCCTCCTTTTGGCGGGCTTTAGGACCTGGCTCCCTACCCGGGCTACCCACTGTGCCGCTCGCCTGTACATTTGAACTTGGCGCGCGCGCCCAGTTTCCAACCTTCCTCTCAACCGTTTCCTCTCTCTCGGATGAAGGCGTGTCCAATCCTGACTCATCTCCTCCCGCTGGCGGTGAGCAGCCTGATCCCGATACCTGGGACTCCTCCCCCCTACTGCTCTCTGGTGGGGAAGCTGGTCCTGATTTCCAACTGCTGCTCTCTGAGTCCCCTCTGGTCCCTTCTTCCTGGGGTGTTCCCCTAGGCAACCCCCTTGCTCTGACCATGGGAGCCCCTTTCTGTGAGTCTTCCGATTCGCTGGAAAGACTCAGAGACCTCGGACCACTGTCATCGCTTACGTTCCCTTCGGATTCCTCCCCTTCGCTCTCCATTTCCTCCCTCTCCTATGCCTCTGCTCCTGAGCCCCTGACAACTTCATTCACCTGGACGTAATCTAGCCAACTAGAAAAGTGATCTTTTATTTTCTCATAACTTATCAATATTAGTTGACCCTCCTCCTCCCCCCTTAATATTGTGTTATACGTTATCCAGTTCTCTTTGATGTTGTTCCTTTTTTTAACAGCGATTGCTTCTAGTGGAGAGTTCCATCTTGGGGTTTTCTGTTCCAAATATCTTTTGTATTTTCCCCATACCTTATTGTAATGGGAATTGGGGTTGCTTGTGCGTAAGCCACAAACTGCTCCAAGCTGGTTGTATGGCTAAACCTTTCCCTGGCTTGACAGCCCTTACAATGCGACTGTCTCAGTCACTGGCAGAATCCGTCAGTGGGCGTTTCCTGAATTTCTTCCAACATAAAAATTCCTTGACTCCAAGTCCGCCTAGTCTCTGCGCGGAAGCTTTCTGCGCAGCATAGGCGTGCCAAGCGGAGGTCCTGTGTGTTACCATAAAGCACCAAAGCTGCAGCAAGCAAAGGCTCTAGCAGCTCAGTCAGCTGCTTGTGGCTGGAAAGCCAAACAGGATGTTTGTGACTGTTGCCATGGGAACAAAGGGGCAGTCCATTCTGTACTGAGCACCGGATGTTAGCTCAGTGTGTGTGTCAGATGACCCGTACTGGAAGTGCATGGGTGGAGTTTATTCTTACTGCTGTGGAGTGCAGACATGTTTCTCTGTACTGATGTAAAGAGACAGAAATAAAGGATGTAAATAGATTTCTGTCTGAATCTTTCCCCTCCCTGGGGGACACCAAAGGGGAGAGAGGAAGAACGGTGTGTTCCTCTCACACATCTGAGATGAATCGCCGAGACCTCGCCTGCTTATCAGCAGAGTGGCGCAGCGGGGAGGTCGACAAGGAATATCTGCCGGTGCCTACGTTGTGGCACATTCCTCTGACCCAGGCAGAATTCCAACAGTGGTAGCAGATGCCGGTTGCTGGTTTCCTCGATCCATGGAAGTCTGCAAAAAGAGTAGCAGAGCTGCTGTTTTCATCCCTCCATGGAAGCCTGAGGTGAGAAAGCTGATCCTCTGCAGCCAGAAGCTGACCAGAAGAAGCTGACAGCCAAAGCCACGGAGCCCAAGGTATGAGATTTTCGGGCTTAAAAGAGTGAACGCAGATTGAGTTATTCTCTGCTTCATGGGGAGCAGCGTTTGGGAAAAACAGCTCCGAGTGGGAAGAGGCTTGCATTCCAGAGATTCTTGTGGTTTCCTGTACAAGGGAAGGAATGCACTGTTGCTAAGCAACGCCCGCCAGTCAAGTGGAAAGTTACTCGAGAGGGCTGGACAGTCAGGCTATGCCTCAGAGAGGCAAAAACAAAGTTTGTTGTGACTAGGCTCTCATGAAGTCCCTTTGGAAAGGGACTTTCCAAAGCAGCTAGCGTTAAGAGCTGCCAGGTGCACAAGAGTGCAAACAAACAAGCTTTTGGATTTTAGAGGCTTGTGTTTGAGAGTTAATGCAAGGACTCAAAAATGGATGCTAAGAAGGGCGGAGGCTTGCCTTCTCCACCCCTCCTGACCAATGACAATTATGCATCTTGGTCTATTAAGATGAAGGCCCTGTTGCAGAATCAGAGACTGTTGATTCTCCAGCTCCGGCACTGTATCAAGTCCTGTTGCAGACTCAGGCTGTGGCTCTAGGCTGTGGCTGTTGCTCTGGTTCGGGCTGTGGCTCTTTTTCAGGCTCTGGTTCTGAATGAGGGCTTGGTTATGGCACTGATTCAGGGTCTCGCTCTGTCTCTGGCTGTGTCTCTGTTGCACCTCAAACGGTGGTTTGTTGTTGTTGTTATTTTCTTTCTGGGGTGGGACTGTTCGTGTGAATATAAATCCTGCATCCAGCCAGGCTTCCCTGCGCAGCCTCTGTGTCTCCGAAGCTGGCCTAGCAGGATAGCAGAGTAGCAGCGGTCCTGCGTCCGTGTGAGAAAAAGGGATAAATCAAGTCCAGAGACAGTTCGGTTCTTATCTCTAGTAGCGTTTATTTACAAGCCATAAATCAGTCTCTTTCCATCAGAGCTTTCCGGCATTTCTCTGTGCCAAAAGCACACACAGCCTGCAGCCTTGGAGCTGAGCTGTGTCTCTCAGGCAGAAGCGAAAACAAGTCTGCTCACAGACTGTGACGCACTTCTCTGCGTCAAGCTCCTCCCAGATACAGGACACCACGGAGTTTTAACCCTGTCTGTTCCAAACTCCACACCCCCTCTTGTATTGCATCTGGGGACAATAGCCAACAATGCTTTCCCCATACACAGACCCTCACAGAACTCCTCGTGCTTCTGGAAGGTTAATGGTTTTGTGAAACCATCAGCGAGGTTCTTTGTTGAGGGACAGTATTTCAGAGCAACTAGCCCCTCACGAACGCTCTGACACACATTTTGAAAACGTATGTCCAAATGTTTGGTCCTCACCTTTAATTGCCCCGTCTCAGCCAATTTAAGGCACGGTTGATTGTCTTCATGCACCACAACGGGCAGACAATTCTCTCCACAGATTTCCTCGACCAAACACACATAGAACTCCAGCTCTCTGCAAGCATCTGATAGCGCACTGAACTCAGCTTCAGTAGACGAAAGCGCTATGAGATTTTGCTTCCGGGACCTCCACCCAATCACTGAGTCCCCAAACTTCACCACTAGGCCTGACACTGATCTGCAGTCCTCAGAGTTACCCTAATCTGCGTCCACAAAGCAAGTCAGTTTGACTTCTCCTTGGGCTGGCAACCTAAGACAAAAATCTTTGGTATCTTGCAGGTAATGCAGCACCCGCTTTATACCGTTCCAGACCTGCACACTAGGACTTGAAGCCTCTCTACTGAGCAGATTGACAGCAAATGCAATGTCTGGCCTGCTCCACTGTGACAGATACAACAGACTACCCAGAGCTGACTGAAAGAGTTCAGTATTTTCGAACACCACGCGTTCTACTTGCTGACACTCCTTCACGTATCCAGTCTCCATGGGTGATCTGGCACCTGCACAATCAGACATTCTGAACTTCTCAAGCAACTGTTCAATCTTACCTTTCTGGCAAAGCAAGAAGCTTCCATCACTTGCTTTTGTGATCTGCACGCCTAAATAGGACTTGACATCTCCAAGCTGCTTTAGCTTGAACCGCTTTCCAAGCTCTTTAGCAAACTTCTCCACCTGTTCACCTGTCTGTGTCATGACTAAGATATCATCAACAAACACCTGCACCACTTGCTGTTTTACGCCTGAACCTCTAATGTAAAGACAACTGTCTGCAAGAGATCTCTTAAAACCTAGCTCTTCTAAGGCTTCATGTAGGCACATATTCCAATTCCTGGCAGATTGGCGTAATCCATAGATGGATTTGTGCAACCGCCACACGATGCCTGGCTCACTGACTTCAAACCCTGGAGGAGGAAGCATGTACAACTCCTCCTTGAGATCTGAGTTCAGGTAGGCGACATCTACATCAAAATGGTTCACCTTCCAACCTCTCTGTGCTGCTATCGGCAAAAGCGTTCTTAGAGTCTCCGCTCGTGACGTTGGCGAATACACCTCCGTGAAGTGGACACCCTTTTTCTGTGTGAATCCTCGGGCCACTAATCTCACTTTATACTGTGGTTCTCCCGCTTCTGTGGGTTTCAAACGGTAAACCCACCTGCAACTAACAGCTCTCTGGTTAGCCGGCAGCTGAGTGAGTGAGAACACACCAAGAGACTCCATTGAGTTCATCTCCTTCTGCATCGCCTCACGCCATTTGCTGGCTTCTTCCTGAGGCAACTTTTGAACATCCTCAAAGGATTCAGGTTCACATCTAGCCACACCAACCCAGACACTAGTGGCTTCATACCTTTCAGGTGGCTTTCCCTTGGTTGATCTTGCTGACCTCCTCAGCGTGAATTCTGGAACTGCGCCTGATTCACCTGGATCAGCCCTACTATCCTCTGTGTCTGAAACATCCCCCTCTGACTTGCTGCGCCGTTTCGGGCGTACAGCTGGTTCTGCTGGCGAGGATGGTTCACTCCTTAGCTCAGACTTGACAGAAACCTGTGGAGGGGTCCTGGGACTCCCTTTTGGAGCGATACGGAGCCTCCCCCTTGGAGATCCCTGCTCTGGACTCTGTGGCTGTGGACCGTGCATCTCAGCAACAGGTTCAGCCTCGTCCTCCTCCTCTTCCTCACCTGAGTCTAACAGAACATCCGGGTTCCCATGAAGACGTTTCCACCCACTCTGCTCACAAAACTCAGCACTGCCACTAATAAGCAGCTTAGACTGGTTGCCAGTAGGGTATGCAAAATGCCACACCTTTGAACCCGGCTCATAGCCTACAAAGATCATCTTCCTGGACCTTGGCTCACCCTTTCTGCGCATGGCCTTTGGAATGAGAACCCAAGCCTGAGAACCAAAGACATGAAAGTTGTGTACTTTCGGCTTCTTCTGATGCAACAAGAAATACGGTGTGTTGCCTACACTGGAATTGTACACCCCGTTTTGCAAAAAACATGCTGTCTTATAACTCTCATCCCAAAAGCGCTGTGGTAAACCCGAGTCTGCCAGCATAGCGTTTGCAGATTCCTGTAGTGTGAGAAACTTTCTCTCTGCAACCCCATTCTGTTGCGGAGAGTGGGGGGTCGTCAGTCGATGACTGATGCCCTTCTGCCTGAAAAACGATTGCAGCGCAGAACCTGTGAACTCCCCCCCCCCCCCGATCAGATTGAAAGGAAATCACCCTGGTAGTGAACTGCAGCTCTATCGCTGTGATCCAATCCCTGATCAGCGCAGCTGCTTCTGACTTACATTTAAGCGCAAAAACCCAAGAAAAATTTGAAAAATCGTCAATCAGAACCAGAATCCATTTTGACCCAGCTAAAGAAGGTGTTGGCATGGGACCTGACAAATCTGCACGCACAAGTTTAAAGTGTTTGCTGGTTCTCCTCTCTGACCTGGGATATGTGCATGTTGTGACCTTCGACTGCTTACAGGCTTGACAATCTAGGTATTTGTCACAAGCCTTGAACCTACAACCAATGGTGTTTTCTGCAGCTTTTCGCACAAGCGACCACCCAGCGTGCCCAAAATTTCGGTGCCACATGTGTATACAATAATTGTGTGGTGGGACGTTTGCACACTGCACATGGGCATCTTCAATGGACTCTCCACTAGCCCCATTTTCCACCAGCCCCATTTTTCCACCAGTCCCATTTTCAACAGGCATTTGCACCAGAAAGAGCCTGTCTTTTCGCTCAACACTGTAGACCTTCTTCCCATCCCTGTAAAAGGAGCACAAATTGTTAGAGAACAGAACATCGAACCCATCATCATTTAGTGCTGGCACACTTAAAAGAGAGTGTGCAAGCTCTGGGACCACAAAAGCCTGCACCCAATGATCCAAGAAAGAACAATATAAAAACCCAGATTCAGTCAATGGTCTCTGAGACCCATCTGCTAATTTGACATAGCGTTCAGTTTTAACTGTCTTGCAGTTCCTCAGGAACTCTCTAGATGGCACTAGACTGTGAGAAGCTCCAGAGTCGATAATAAGAGATAAAGTGTCTCTCTGGCTGTTTTCCAAAGCTGCCATGGCGTTGCTCGCACCCCCACCGGTTGCCATGGACACAGCCTCCCCCCGACCAAGGCTTTTGCCTTTTCCCAGAGACGCCGTCGCAGCTGTGAGGTGATAAGATGCCTTGTCTTTGTTTTTCTCCTGGCCTGCCGCTTTCCCACGTCGCTGCTGAGAACTGGCCTTGGGAAACTGCTTTGTTGACATTCCACTCCAGCTGGTGTCCTTGGCAGCCTGGGCTTCAAGTGGATGCTTCCCAGCGCTGTTGGAGGTCGCAGCAAAGCACAAACAACTTTCGGAGACTTTCGCTTTCTCAGAGCTCTTGGATCGGCCTGCACCCCCACTCTTGGGTGCACTGTTGCCTGAGGAACAGCTTGCCACTGCTTTCCTCTTTTCAGCTCTCAGCCTTTCTCCTGTACACAGTCCATCACACAGACGTGTTGAAGCATTGCAACAGCTTCCCAACATAGTGCCAGCCCCCACTGGGCTTTCTGGGCATCCTTCAGCCCCTCCTGGGCTTCCATCCCCTTCTGGTCTGGCTCCCGCTGAGCTTTCACACAGACTCCTCAGCGCCTGCCAGGCGGCCTGGGCCAATTTAATGCCCTCCAGATGAGGCAACAGCAAAGCGTCCAGAGATGCTTGCAACATGCAAAGCTGCCTCTGCTCTCTCTCCTTCAGCAGAGCAGTAGCTAGCGTGGGTGGGGCCGGCTCCTTCTGGACTGGACTCCAGAGCCCTGTGGCCACAAACCACCCCCTGGCTCTTCTTGACCAGGCCTCCCAATTGGCCCCATTTAATCTTTCGAGGGGGATATTGAAACTCTCATGGCCCTGCTGTGCCTGAGCAGCCATCTTCCACCCACCAGGGCTTAAAGCGTACTAACTCTGCCAGCAAGCTGGACCTCCGAAGCAGCCGTCTCTCTTGGCTCTTGGCTCCGATCACCAGCATCTCCCACTGCCCTTCCTGGCAGGAGATCACAGCAACTCAAAGCTGGCAGTCTTCCTCCCTTCTCACACTTGTCAGGAAACACGGAACTTCCATAACCTGTTCGTGTGAATATAAATCCTGCGTCCAGCCAGGCTTCCCTGCGCAGCCTCTGTGTCTCCGAAGCTGGCCTAGCAGGATAGCAGAGTAGCAGCGGTCCTGCGTCCGTGTGAGAAAAAGGGATAAATCAAGTCCAGAGACAGTTCGGTTCTTATCTCTAGTAGCGTTTATTTACAAGCCATAAATCAGTCTCTTTCCATCAGAGCTTTCCGGCATTTCTCTGTGCCAAAAGCACACACAGCCTGCAGCCTCGGAGCTGAGCTGTGTCTCTCAGGCAGAAGCGAAAGCAAGTCTGCTCACAGACTGTGACGCACTTCTCTTCGTCAAGCTCCTCCCAGATACAGGACACCACGGAGTTTTAACCCTGTCTGTTCCAAACTCCACAGGGACAAATGTTTAGTTGGGGCGGGGATTATTTTAAGTTTAGCATAATTGTTTCTTGCTTTCTTTTTCTTTTACTATTTTTTTTTAGGTTATTGTATAATTTGTATTTTGCTTTTTAAGGGGAAAGGGTCAGGGCTGCCTGGGAGGGGGCCTCAGCCAACAGAATGGCTGGGGCAGGTTCCCTACGGGGGGATGTATTGGAACACCCAATCTCTGTTATCGCGGGTGGGAGGAGCAGTTGCGCTAAGACCAGACCATGTCTTTACCGAAGACCTGGTTCTAACTCTGATTCTGATTCTCTGATTCTGGCTCTCTATCAAGGGCTGTTTCAGACTCAGGCTGTGGCTATGGCTGTTGCTCTGGTTCTGAATCAGGGTCTCGCTCTGGCTCTGGCTCTGGCTCTGGCACTTTATCAAGGACTGTTTCAGACTTAGGCTGTGGCTGTGGCTCTGGCTCTGTTTCCATTCTTACAATGGAATGTACACAAAACAATAATCCTCTCTTAGATTTTTTGGGATCTCTTTATCTAAAATACTTTATAGAAATGCCTCCTTTTTTTCGTAAAAGTTATCCCCATCATCTTTTTTATTTCATCGTATATTCCCCCCCCCCAAATCTTAATCTTTTCACATGTCCACAACATGTGGCTCATGTCACCGTCATTTCCTCCACATCTCCAACAAGCATTCGCCAAATTTTTATACATTCTTGATCATCTGGAAGGAGTGAGGTACCACCTACGAGCCATTTTCATCATGTTCTCTCTTATATTATAACTGGCTGTAAATTTCAAATTTCCATTCCATCAGTTTTCCCCATCTTTTAGCATAATTGGACGGCCCACATCTTGGGCCCACTTTATCATTGAAGCCTTAACCTCCTCATCCATTACTTCGTAGTCTAAAAGAAGTCTATAGATTTTTGCGATTATTTTGGTTTTACTATTCAGCAGTTCTCTATCAAATCTTGAAGGCTCCTTTTCAAAACCTATCTGCTTATCCTGTCTAAACACTTCATTCACCTGGAAGTAATCTAGCCAACTAGAAAAGTGATCTTTTATTTTCTCATAACCTATCAATATTAGTTGACCCTCCTCCTCCCCCCTTAATATTGTGTTATACGTTATCCAGTTCTCTTTGATGTTGTTCCTTTTTTTAACAGCGATTGCTTCTAGTGGAGAGTTCCATCTTGGGGTTTTCTGTTCCAAATATCTTTTGTATTTTCCCCCATACCTTATATATAGCATTTCTTATTATATGATTTGAAAAACTCCTATGCGTCTTTATTTTCCCATAATTAAGATATCCCAATTTTTTAATAAATACCAATCTTTCAACCAGAGAAGACATGAGGCTTCGTAATATAGCTTCAAATCCGGTAACCCGTAGCCACCTCTTTCTACAGTATCTATTAATATCTTATGCTTTACTCTTGGTCTTTTACCCTTCCACAAAAATTTAGAAATTTCTTTTTGCCACTTGTTGATACTGTTGGTCTTTCCTGTAATTGGAATCGTTTGGAATAGAAAGAGTAGCTTCGGTAAAACTATCATTTTAATTACCGAAATACGACCCAGGAATGATAAATTTAACCTTGTCCATGTCTCCAACTGTCTTTTGATATCTTTCCAACAATTGGTATAATTATCTTCATATAAGTTAATATTCTTTGGTGTTATCCATAATCCTAAATACTTGATTTGGGGGTAGATTTTAATTTTAATATTATTTGTTCTAATTCTGCTTTTTCATCTGGCGACATATTTTTAACTAATAGTTTTGTCTTGTTTAAATTCATTTTGAACCCCGCAACTTTACCGTAGCCATATATTATTTCCAACGCCTTTCTTAAACTCTGTTTTGGTTGCTCCGTAGTTATAATTAAATCGTCAGCAAATGCCCTCATTTTGTAACTTCTATTTCCCAGCATAATCCCTTTTATTTCTTTTTCTTCCCTAATTTGTTTACCTAAAACTTCCAATGTTAATATGAAAATTAAGGGGGATAGTGGGCAACCTTGTCTGACCCCTTTACTGATTTCACACTCCTGTGATAAATTTCCATTATGATTTTAGCTTTTTGTTTTGATTATATTGCTTCAGTCCCTTTTATATACTGTACACCAAAATCCATATGGTGTAATAGACCTTTCATAAATTTCCAGGATACCCTGTCGAAAGCTTTTCTGCATCTATAGCCATTAAGACTGCCTTCTTTTCTATTCTTAAGTCTAAATACGCTAATAGGTTTATAATGTTTCTAGTGTTGCTATTGTGCTGGTCCCGGGGGGAAGGTTTTCTTATTCTTTAACCCTGTAAAGCATCATTCATTACATACCAATATACTAACTCCAGAACAATGTTTTTTCATATACTCTTTAGCACAACCCTATTCTTTTAATAATTTCTGGTCCAATTGTCCCCTTATGTAAGCTGTGAGTCTTGTCAGATTTATGTATTCACAAAATTTAATTTGCGGATCTTTCACTGATGGAATTTTTCTGCCTTTCCAGTTTTTAGCTATAAGCATCCTGGCAGCTGTTGTTGCATAACGGAATACTTTCCTTTGATTTTCGGGGATATCATTTGTAATTAAACCTAAAAGGAATGCCTCCGGTTTTTTACTAAAAGATATTTTAAACATCTTTTTGAGTTCTTCATAGATTTCATTCCAGAATTGTTTAATAGGTCGGCATTCCCACCACATGTGAAACATTGTTCCTATTTCTTTTTTACATCTCCAACAGGTATTCGATTTTAATTTGTGAATTTTAGCCAATTTTACTGGAGTTAAGTACCATTGGTACACCATTTTCATAAAATTTTCTCTTATTGTATAACATGCCGTGAATTTAATGTCATATTTCCATAATTTCTCCCATTGGTCCAGCCGAATTACATATCCTATATCACATGCCCATTTGATCATAACTTCTTTTACTTCTTCATCCTTTAATTCCCATTCTAATAATAAATTATACAATTTGGATATATATATTTTTGAGTTTTGTAATAATACTTTTTGTAATTTTGATTCTTCTTTTTCAAATCCTATTACTTTATCCTGGTTGAATATTTGTGCAATTTGGTGATATTGTAACCATGTGGTACAGTATTGGGTCACCTCATCGTATGGTCTTAGTTTTAATTGGCCCTGTTCTTCCTTTAGGAGCTGCTGGTAAGTTGCCATTCTTCCTATAGTATTTTTCTTTTTAACCGATATTACTTCTAGCGGTGAGACCCACCATGGGGTTTTTGGTTCTAACAACCTTCTATGTCTCACCCAGACCTTGTATAATGCATTTCTAATTACGTGGCTTAGAAATTCTTTATGGACTGCCACTTTGTTATAAATTAGATAGGCATGCCAACCATATCTGTTGTTCCTGTTACCAAAAAGGAGCAATGCAGCAGCGAGCAGCAGCTTCAGCAGCTGGCTGGAAAGCCAAACAGGATGTTGATGTTTGTGACTGTTACCATGGGAAGACAGGGGCAGTCCATTCACTGTACTGAGCACCGGATGTTAGCTCAGTGTGTCATCTGACCTGTACTGGAAGTACATGGGTGGAGTCTAATCTCTCTCTGCTGTTGATGTTAAGAGAGTGCAGACATGTTTCTCTGTACTGCTGCAAAAGACAGAAATAAAGGCATGTAAATACATTTCTGTCTGTCTCTTTCCCCTCCCTGGGGATAGCAGGGAGGAGAGTGAAGGAGTGGTGTGTTCTTCTCACGTTTGAGAAGGATCGCCGATTAGAGACCTCGCCTGTTTCCTGCCGGGAGTCGCAGACGGGGAGGTCAACAAGGAAATCAGCCGGGTGCCTGAAGAGTGGCACATTCCTCTGACAAGGCTTGATTCCAACAAATGGTAGCAGGGCCGATGGTTTCGCTCCATGGAAGTCTGCAAAAGGAGGTTGATGGATCGTTTGTCATCCTCTGCACCTAAGGCAAGAAGATAACGTCTGCGTGCAGCCAGAAGCTGAACAGACAGGTGACGGAGCCCCAAGGTATGAGAATTTCGGGCTAAATGTGTGAACGCAGATTGATTTATTCTCTGGTTCACGGGAGCTGCGTTTGGGAAAAAAACAGCTCCGAGAGAGAAGGCTTGCATTCCAGGAATTCTTGTGGTTGATAAGGTTTCCTGTTCAAAGAAAGGAATGCACTGTTGCTAAGCAACGGCCGTTAGTAGTGGAAAACTACTGAAAAGGGGCTGGACTGTGAGGACTGTGAGGCTGGGCCTGAGAGAGGCGGAAAAACAATGGAATGTTTTGGCTAGAATCTCACGAGCTCTTGGAAGGGACTTTCCAAAGCAGTCAGCGTTAGAGCTGCCAGGTGCCAAGAGTGTAAACAGCCAGCTATTGGATATTAGCAGGCTTAAGAGCTGCTTGAGAGTGAGAGATGAGTCTTGGATTCAAAATGGATGCCAAGAAGGGGGGAGGCTTGCCTTATCAATCTCCCCTGCCTAGTTATTCATCATGGTCTGGATGGATGACTACCCCAAAAGGGGTGAGCCAAGATGATGCTGGTCAAGTTCCTAAGAGCTCATCGAAAGCTGAGGAGAGCTTTGACCCCAGATGGGGGAGTGAAGGAACTGTTGCTGTTGCTGTTCCTGTACAAGCTGCAATGGATGTTGCTGACAGGGGGAGGGAAGAACGGAGTTCTAATTCCCCCACTGATGTAGCTACTGGAGAGCATGCTGTAGCTTTGAGCGTTGTCCGATGTTACAATTGTGGACAGACTGGGCATCTTCAGCGGAACTGTAAGAAGCCACGTCAGCACAGAGGAGCCAAGGGGGGCTCTGCGAAGTCTGACGCGACAGGCAAAAGTCATACCAAGTCTCAGGCGAAGCCTGCAAAGGCTTTGATGTCGCTAAAAGCCATACCAGAAGTGGGGAACTCTTTTGTTCTGGACACTGGAGCCACCGTCCATATGTGTCCACACAGAGAACTGTTTTCAACGTTTAAGAAGCAAAGCTTCGCTGTGCAACAGGCCAACGGTCAGGAGCTGGAAGCGACCGGGATTGGGACTGTGTATCTTGAGAGTCTGAACTTAACTATAAACAATGTGTACTTGGTTCCAGAGTTGAAGTTCAATCTGCTGAGTGTTTCACAGATCGCTAAGAACGGACTAAAACTGTCCTATGATGCTGAGAGCTGCAAGATCTACAAAGATGGAGAGTTGTATCTTTCTGCCAGAGAGAAAGATGGACTGTATTTGTTGACTTTTGATCAAAGTGATTACATGAAATGTAATTCTTCTGATTCTAACATGATCTCTCTTGCAGGTGTGACCAAGAAGGACGCCAAGCAGGTGACCACAAGGGTCGATAAGGCATTTCAGCGGGTGTATGCTGATGTGATTGGTCCTCTAGCACCTTCTAGAGGCAATGCAAGATTTTACCTTGTGTGTGTGGATTGTTTCTCAAATTTTGTCTGGATTTATGTGTTAGAGAAACCACAAGAAGCCTTAGAAAGGTTTAGAGAGTTTTGTGACAAGGTTAAAAATATGCATGATGCTAACATTGATTGTCTTTTCACAGATGAGAAGCCAATTTTTCTTTTACAGGATTTTCAGGAGTTCCTGCAGAAGAAAGGGATAAGACACAAGATTGCTGCTTCAGCGGAAGCGTGGAACAGGGGTGTCTGTGTACGGGTGAACAGAGAATTGCAAAAGGGGATGCGAGCGCAATTACTTAGTTCACATCTGCCAAATGAGTTCTGGGCGGAGTCGCTAATGTCATATACTTATACGTGGTTGAGAAAGGTTTCAAAAGAGTTGGGAAGTTCTCCTTTTGAGAAACTGTTCCATAGAAAACCTTCTGTTGCCCATTTCAAGGTTTTTGGGTCTCATGTGAGAACAGAAGCTCCAGGTGGGGTAAAGAATGCCAGAGGCATTTTTGTGGGATATGAAAAGGGTCTCTACAGAGTAATTTTGTCTGAATCTGGTCAGGTGATTCTCACAAAATTTCTAGGGAGTGCTCCTGAACAGGAAAGAGTAATTGTTCACACATTTCCCACAGGGGATGATTCGGATGATGATGATGATTTTATTGATTACAGTGGTACTGATGATGACAGTAGTAGCTCAAAGAGCTCAGTTGACACAGTCATTGAGAGGAAATCTCACATAATGGCTAGACTCTCACAGGTGGAGGACGAACCACTGTTTACAATTGGTACTGGTTCTCCAAAGAGTCCGGAGACTGAACCAGTGAGCAGAGAAGATCAGCACCTCATACGTAGGTCTGAGAGAGTCACGAAGGGTGTACCACCCAAGAGGTATTCAAAAGAGTTTGCCAACTTAGCTGTTGCATGTGTTGCTGTTGTAAACAACCGAGGACAGGTTGAAGCTGTGTCTAAGTCAGAGACAAAGACACAACAGAGAGTTGCTAGCCAAGGTAATGCAGATGCACTCATTCCTTGGAAGTCACACAACCAGAGAAGTACACTGGGGAAACCAGTGGCGGGTAGTTCCAAGGGTGGAACTGAAACAACAGAGGAATGTTATATGTATAACAACTGTTTGTTTTCTTCTCTGGATCACGCTTTGCTCGCAGCACGCATTGATTCTTTTGGGGGAGTATGTTACCAAAAAGGAGCAATGCAGCAGCGAGCAGCAGCTTCAGCAGCTGGCTGGAAAGCCAAACGGGATGTTGATGTTTGTGACTGTTACCATGGGAAGAAAGGGGCAGTCCATTCACTGTACTGAGCAACGGATGTTAGCTCGGTGTGTCATCTGACCTGTACTGGAAGTACATGGGTGGAGTCTAATCTCTCTCTGCTGTTGATGTTAAGAGAGTGCAGACACGTTTCTCTGTACTGCTGCAAAAGACAGAAATAAAGGCATGTAAATACATTTCTGTCTGTCTCTTTCCCCTCCCTGGGGATAGCAGAGTGAAGGAGTGGTGTGTTCTTCTCACGTTTGAGAAGGATCGCCGATTAGAGACCTCGCCTGTTTCCTGCCGGGAGTCGCAGACGGGGAGGTCAACAAGGAAATCAGCCGGGTGCCTGAAGAGTGGCACATTCCTCTGACAAGGCTTGATTCCAACAGTTCCATCCTCCAAATCCAAAATGTCACTGTTATCCAATTTGATCCAATCCTTGATCCAAGTAAAGCATGCTGCATCGTTGTGATGGGACGATGAGCTGCTTGTGCGTAAAATGCAAGTCCCTCAGAGTTTGATCAGGTTTTCAAACCTCTGCCTGTGACGGAGCCCCTCCAGCATGGCTGCGTCAATCACTAGTAGAATCCGAAAGTGGCTGCTTTCGGAAACGTTTCCAACATAAAAGCTCCTTAACGGAAACACGTCGTCTGGCCTCTCGGCGTGACAGTTTCCGTCGAGGTGTGGGTGTCCCTATAGGAGGTCCTGAGACCTCCCCACTGGTTTCGCTTGAAGCGTCTCTGAGCCATCCCTCCGACTCACTTTCCCTTGGAGTTCTTGCTCGCCCTCTACTGGTTCCCTCTTCCGCTGCTACTGCTCTCTCAACCTCAGGGAGCCTTTGCACCTGCGGCGCTTTAGATGTCAGTTCCCTGACATCCACCTCCCCTCCAGGGCCCCCTTCACCCCCTCCCGTCTCCTCTCCTACTGGCGGTGAGGAGGTAAAACCCCTGAAAGAACCTCCCTCATCTTCCGACGTCGCGAACATTTCCTTCCACTTGTTGCTGTTCCTACTCTCTAGGTACTCTTCGTCATCAGAGTCCACTCCATCTTCCAACTCCGACTCCGCGAACCCTTCCATTTCCTCTTCCTCATCGGTGGTGCCGAAATACTCCCTCCTAAACCTTGCTATAGGCTGAGGTTTCCTCGGGAACCTTTGGTGGAACGTTTCTGTTAAAACCTCGTCATTGACTTCCTCTGCACTTACCCAGGTGTTTTCTGACTCCGGTTCCCCTTCCCACGCCACCAAATACTCCACCTGATTACCCTTCCACCTGGAATCGAGGATTTCCGCTACATGGTTGCGGCGTTCCCTCTCTTCCAAGGCTGGTCCCCTGACGTGCTCCCCTTCACGTCCCCCCCTGTATGGTGACAGTAACGACCTGTGGAACACTGGGTGCAATTTCATGTGGTTGGGTAATCGGAGTTTGAAAGCTACCGGGTTGACCTGCTGAATCACCTCAAAGGGTCCCAATCTTCTGGGCCTCAGTTTCTTACAACCCCCTTTGAACGGCAACCCTTGGGTTGACAACCACACTTGATCCCCCACCCTTATGGTTTCACCTTCCCTTCTGTTCTTGTCTGCCTGCTTCTTATATTGTGCCTTGGCCCTTTCTAAGTTGAGCTGGAGCTGCTGATGGATGGCTTCCATCTCTTCTACAAAATGTTCAGCCGCTGGAACGCTCCATCTCTCCCCTCCTTCCCCTGGAAATGCCCTGGGGTGACACCCGTAATTAGCCAAAAAGGGACTCATCCCTGTGGACACATTCTCCGCATTATTGTAGGCAAATTCTGCCAACGCCAACTTTTCGACCCAATCGTTCTCTCTGTCATTGACATAACACCTAAGATATTGTTGAAGAATGCCATTTGCCCTTTCCGCCTGCCCGTTGGTTTCAGGGTGCCGGGCAGTTGAAAAATTAACTTCCACGTGTAGCAAGCTCATGAGCTTCCTCCAGAACCTGGAAGTAAATTGTTTGCCTCGATCTGAGATCACCCTCGAGGGAGCCCCGTGCAACCTAAAGATATGTTCCACAAACAACTTCGCCGTTTCTTCCACTGTGACTGCATGTGAGCATGCTACAAAATGGCACATCTTAGTTAACAGGTCTACTACTACCATGATGGCTGTTTTCCCCTTGGACCTTGGCAGATCCGTCATAAAATCTATTGATATCGCTTCCCAAGGCCGTTCTGGTGTGGGTAAAGGTTCTAATAACCCTGCCGGCGCCCTTCTTTCCCCTTTGGCTCGCTGACATTGGTCACACCCTCTTACATACTCCCTTACATCTTCCCTCACCTTAGGCCACCAAAATTCCCTGGTAACCAACCACATGGTTTTGTGTTGCCCAAAATGTCCCGCCGTGGGGCTATCATGCAACTGCTTGAGTACTCTCCCCCTCAATTCACCTTCGGGTATATACAGTGCCCCTTTGTAATACAATGCCCCATTTCTTTCCTCAAAACCTCCGGGGCTCTCGCCCTCCCCCCTGAGACCTCTGAGCTTATCCTGGGCATATTCATCATTTTCCGTTTCCTCCACCAGTTCCCGTTGCCCCACCAGCGCCGCCCCACACACCCAGCGGTCCTCCGGGATGACATGTCTCTCTTCGATCACCTCCTCCCCTTCCCAATATTCTGGTTTGCGTGAGAGCGCATCCGCCCTGACGTTTTCTGGGCCTGGCACATAACAAATCTCAAAGTTAAATTTGGAGAATTCCTGTGCCCATCTCACTTGTCGTTGGTTGAGCACTCGAGCTGTTCTCCAATACTCTAAATTTTTGTGGTCGGTGCACACTTGCACCTTGTGTTGTGCCCCAATTAATAAATGTCTCCACCTCCGGAATGCTTCGTGAATGGCAAGTAGTTCCCTGTCATACACCGTGTAATTCCTCTCGGACTTATTCAGTTTCCGCGAGAAGAATGCACACGGTCTCCACTCCGACGCACTCCTCCCCGGTTGAAGAAGGACCGCCCCTATAGCCCGGTCGGATGCATCTGTTTCCACTCTCATGGGTTTTTGTAAATCCACATGCAGAAGTTGTTCTTCCGAGGCGAAAGCCCTTTTCAGTTCTTCAAAGGCTCGATCCGCCTCCACCGTCCAAACAAATTTCTTCTTGCTGCTGAGGCAGTCGGTGATGGGCGCCGTCAAGTGGGCAAAGTTCTTGATGAACTTCCGATAAAAGTTCCCAAACCCCAAGAATCTTTGCACGTCCTTCTTGGTCTTCGGTGTCTTCCATTCCAGTACCGCTTGAACCTTGCCTGGATCCATGGCCAATCCCTTGTCTGACAAGCGGTACCCCAGGAATTCCACCTCCTTGGTATGAAACTGGCACTTCTCCAGTTTCACCCACAGCTGGTTGGCTTGCAGCCTGCCCAACACTTCCCGAACGTCCCTCACATGCTGTTCCTCATCTTCCGAATACACCAACACGTCGTCTAAAAAGGCCACACAGTTCTTGTAGAGCAAAGGTCCCAGAACGTGGTTTATAAAAGCTTGAAAACAGGCGGAGCCCCCTTGTAGACCGAAGGGCATAACGAGGTATTCAAAGGCTCCCAAAGGGGTAAACATGGTGGTCTTCCATTCATCTCCCTTCCTTATGCGTATCAGATTGTACGCCCCCCGCAGGTCCAGTTTTGTAAAAATCTTTCCCTTCCTTACTCTGGTCAAAATGTCGTCAATTCGGGGCATAGGGAAAGCCAGGGGCTCCGACACTGCATTGAGGCCCCTGAAGTCACACACCAGTCTCGGTTTGTCTGTGTTCTTTTTGTCCACAAAAAACACTGGGCTGCCCCCCACCGCTCGGGACTCTCTGATGAAACCTCGCTTCAAGTTTTTGTCAATGAACTCCCTCAGCTCCTGCATCTCCCTGTCTGACATGGCGTACAGCTTGCCTACTGGGAGTTGGGCCCCTGGGAGTAGGTTGATTTGACAGTCAAAGGGTCTATGCGGTGGCAGTTTGTCTGCTTCCCTTTCGCTGAATACGTTGCTCAGATCTGCGTATTGCGGGGGCACCTTCCCTTTGCCCATCACTTCCATCCCCGCTAGGGTGACTCTGTCTCCTCCCGAGACCTTCCCCTCCTTGCAGTGTTCTAGGCAATGCGCTGACCCAAAGGAGACCACCCTCTGATGCCAGCCCACTAGCGGATCGTGTAGCGCCAGCCAGCTCATCCCCAAAATGATGGGCGCTCCTCCCAGGATGGCCACATTAAACGCTATCTGTTCGGTGTGCCTTGCCACTCTCATTACCATCGGGACAGTCTGTTGGCTAACTTCTCCCCCCAACAGCTCTCTGCCGTCAATCGTAGTCACCTGCAAGGGGTTACTTAAAGGGATGGTCTGTATCTGGTGCTCAGCTGCAAACTCCTTACTCATGAAATTACAGGAGCTGCCTGAATCCAAAAGCGCCTTGACCTTTAGTGGGTGTCCGTTTGGCAGTTCTAGTAACACCTCTATCACTAAAGCAGGTCTGGGAGGTTCTGGCATGGGCACTTTCATTGCTCTTTGGCCTGGCTGCTGTGCCCCGACGGTGGCAGCCAGGCGTTGGCTTTTACTTGCTCCTTGCTTTCCTCTTCCTTTCCCCCAACAGCTCCTGCCATCCCTTGCCATTCCTTTCTTTGTGGGCAGACTCTGGCAAAGTGCCCTGGCTGTTGGCAAAGATAACATCTCTTGGCGCTCTTTCCCTCCTTCTTCCGCCCTTCACTGGGATTTGAAACTGCGCGCGCCCGCGCTGTTCCAACTTCCATCGGCTCTGCCGGCGGGAAAGATGGCTCTGGAATGTCTGGAATGCGGAACTCCCTCCAACGGTCTCCTTTCCCTTCCCGCCTTTCCAAAGCCCTCGCCTCCTGGCGCGCTCCTATGGCCAGCGCAGATTTGGTTAATTGGTCCATAGACTCCGCCCTGGGCCCCCGGGAAAGCTCATCTTTGACGGTTGAAGAAAGCCCCTCTTCGAAAAGCATTTGGATGGGCTCCGCCGATAGGTCCCACCCCAATTTATGAATCAGCATAGTAAATTCAGTCCAGTACTCACGGACAGATCTGCTTCCTTGCTGGCAAGCCATTAACTGCCTTCGCACCACCCCCTGCTCAATATCGCTGGAAAACATCAGGTCCATGGCACGAAAAAACTTCCTCGTGTCCTTTAAGATCTCATTATTCGCTGCCATCAGGGGTCTAACCCAATCTTTCGCCCCGGATTCGAGATGGCCAATCACATACGCCACTCGCGATTCCTCGTCGGGGAAGTCATCAAACTGCAAGTTTAGAGCGTATTGCATCTCTGTTCTAAAGGCATGATAGTTCCTGGGATCCCCCCCGAATTTCTGCACCAATCCTGGTACCTTTCTGGCGAGCGGGGTGGTTTTCTCCTTTCCCTTTTCTGCATCCTGAGCCCTCCTCTCCTCAAGCCTCGCCGTTTGCAGCGCCAACTGGATCTCCAACGCTCTGTACCTTTCTTCCAGGCTTGGACCCCCTCCAGCTGCTCCTGCACCCCCGGTTCCGGCTGGGTTGCTCATGATGCTTCTCTCTGCACAAGCTGGCTTTCGGTGACTTTCGGATTGCTGTGATGGGACGATGAGCTGCTTGTGCGTAAAATGCAAGTCCCTCAGAGTTTGATCAGGTTTTCAAACCTCTGCCTGTGATGGAGCCCCTCCAGCATGGCTGCGTCAATCACTAGTAGAATCCGAAAGTGGCTGCTTTCGGAAACGTTTCCAACATAAAAGCTCCTTAACGGAAACACGTCGTCTGGCCTCTCGGCGTGACAGTTTCCGTCGAGGTGTGGGTGTCCCTATAGGAGGTCCTGAGACCTCCCCACTGGTTTCGCTTGAAGCGTCTCTGAGCCATCCCTCCGACTCACTTTCCCTTGGAGTTCTTGCTCGCCCTCTACTGGTTCCCTCTTCCGCTGCTACTGCTCTCTCAACCTCAGGGAGCCTTTGCACCTGCGGCGCTTTAGATGTCAGTTCCCTGACAATCGTAATATAGTTTCAGGTCTGGGAGTCCAAAACCTCCCCGCTCTTTTATGTCAGTTAATAATTTATGTTTGATCCGTGGCTTTTTGCCTTGCCATATAAACTTTGTTAGGTCCATTTTCCATTTTTTAAAACAATCATCTTTACCTATTATGGGAATCATTTGAAAAAGGAACAGAAGTTTTGGTAAGATATTCATTTTAATAGCCGAAATTCTACCCCAGAGTGTTAATTTCAATATTGTCCAAGTTTCCATTTCTCTTTTTGTTACTTCCCAAATTTTTTTATAATTATCTTCAAACAAATTTATATTTTTCATTGTTATTTGTATACCTGAATATTTCACTTTTTTTACAATTTGTAATCCAAATTTTTCTACCAGTTCCTTTTTCTCTTGATCTCCCATGTTTTTTACCATTAGTTTCGTTTTTTCTTTATTCAAGGCAAAACCTGATACCCATCCAAAGTTTTCCATTTTTTCTAGAGCCTTTGCTATGCTTTCCTTTGGATTTTCCACCATTAAAACTAAATCATCTGCAAATGCCCTTATTTTGTATATTTTCTCTCCTAGGGATATTCCATTTATTTCTTGATCCAATCTGATTTCTTGATTTAATATTTCCAAAACCAAAATGAATAACAAAGGTGAAAGTGGGCACCCTTGCCTGGTGCCCTTCTGTATTTTAAAATAATCAGTCGTGTCATTATTTATTATTATATTTGCTTCTTGTTGTTCATAAATTGCTTTTAACCCTCTTGTGATTTGGTCTCCCATGTCCATCTGGTCTAATAATATTTTTAGAAATTTCCATGATACTTTGTCAAACGCCTTTTCCGCGTCCACAAAAACAAAGGCTACCTTCTTACTTGGTTTCATGTCTAAATACTTGATCATATCAATCACTGTTCTTATATTGTCACTCATTTTCCTGCCCGGCAAGAACCCTGCCTGCTCTTTATTTATACAATCCTGCAAAACTGTCTTTAATCTTGTTGCCAATATTTGTGCATAGATCTTGTAATCATTATTTAGTAATGATATTGGTCTATAATTGGTTATAAACTCTTTATTTCGTCCTTGTTTTGGGATTACTACTATGTGCGCCTGTTTCCAGGTGTTGGGAATCTTCCCGTCTTCTAATATTTTATTTAAGAGTGTCTTCATAGGTGATAATAATGGTTCCTCTAATTTTTTGTAATGTATTGCGGTAAGACCATCTGGGCCTGGGGATTTTCCCAGTTTCATCTTAATTATCGCTTGATGAAGCTCTGTCGTGGTTATTGGGGAGTTTAGCTCTTGAATCTTTTCTTTCTTAATTTTAGGTATATCCTTTCCACATAAATACTCTCTTATTTCAACCTCTGTCTCATTTCCTGCTTCACACAGCTTGTTATAATATTTTGTAAAACACTTTTTAATTTCCTCAGGGTTATCTAAAGTTCTCCCCTCTTCCACTATTTTATCAATCAGTTTTTCCTTTTGTCTCTTTTTCAGTTGCCAGGCTAGCCTCTTTCCGGGTTTATTTGCAAATTCGAACGACCTTTGTTTCATCCATTTAATATTGTCCTCAATTTCACTATTTAATATTGCTGAAGCCTGAGTTTGTAATATTTTTAGTTTTTGGTTTATTAATTCATTTTTTGGTTGTTTTGCTAATAATTTTTCATTTATTCCTATTTCCTTCCTTATTTGTTCCAGTTTTTGCTCTCTGTTTCTTTTCCTTATTGCACTTTGTTGTATGTAAAAGCCTCTTATGAAAGCTTTACTTGCATCCCATATTGTCCTGAAGTCTGTATCCTGTTCTTTATTTAATTCAAAAAATTCTTTCAATAGTTCTTGCGCTTTTTTCACAATCTTTTCGTCATTTAATAATCTTTCATCAAGTCTCCATCTTGTATTAGTTTTCTTGTGTTCCTTTAATTCTAATGTGACTGGGTTGTGATCTGTAATAATTTTGGTCTGTATTTCTGCTTTTTTAATTTTAGTTGTTAAGTTATTTGATACCCATATGCTGTCAATTCTGCCGGCTGATTTTTTAACTTCCGAGAAATGTGTATACTGTCTTTCTCCTGGGTTTTTATATCTCCATGTATCAATCAAATTTAAGTTTTCTACCATCTGAAAGAAGGTGTCTGGGAGTCTGCCTTTTTTGGATTTTCTTTCTCTCTCTGTCTATTGATGTGACAATTCTATTGATGTGACACCATTTAGGTCTCCCGTCAAAATCATTCCCTCTTCTATAAATTCCAGTAAATTAGCTTCTACTTTTCTGAAAAATTCTGTTTTGTTACCATTCGGTGCATAAACTCCTACTATAATTAAATGTTCTTTACCTTTTGTTATTTTTACCCCTAGTATTCTACCCTCATCATCCTTGAAGATTTTTTTTGCGTCTAGTTTAGGGTTCACATAGATCACAATTCCCCTTTTCGTTTTTACATCTGAGGATATAAATTCTTGACCCAATCTCTTATTTTCTAAAACCCTTCTATGGTTTCTAGTCACATGGGTCTCCTGCAAGCATATAATATCCCATTGTTCTTTCCTCAATACATGTTCTATTTTATTTCTCTTCCTCTTATCATTTAGACCGTTAACATTCCAAGATATAATTTTTAGATTCATTAATTTTTATTTATTATCTACAGTAGTTTCGTTGGGTAAGTAAAAAAAAGAAAAGAAAAAAAGAGAAAAAACTCAGAAATTTTAGGATTTTGATAATCTGCTTCTTCCACTCCCCCCCCCCCTTAATACGCGCTTGTCTCTCTATGCTTCTTGTGGTGTCTGCGTTGTTTCCTCTCGCTCCAATGTTGGCTCTCCAGTTAATTCTTTTTTGTACTTCCTCCAGAATTTTCCCAGCTCATCTACTGATTTAAAAGTTTTTCTTCTGTCCTTATATGTGAAGGTGATACCCTCGGGAAATTCCCACCGGAATCTAATCGAATTCTTCTTGAGTGCTTCTGTTACTGTCTTATAATTCTGCCTTTTCTTCAGAATTCTTTTTGGAATTTCCTTAAATATTTTGATAGGCCTATCATCTATTACTAACTTCACTTGTCCTTTTTGATGTAATATTTTGTCCTTTAAAAGTCTTGAGTTGAAAAAAATTAAGCAATCTCCTGGCCCTTTATAAGTGTCCGATCTTTCTGATTTGATCCTGAAAATTTTATCAATATCCAATAGCATCTCTTCTACCTCTACTCCCAACCAGTTTGCAATCTCCTGTGATAGTTTCTCTTGAATTTGTTCATCATGAGTTTGTGGGACGCCTCAGAAGCGAAGGACCATCTCCTTCTGACGCATCTCCATCAATGATATATCATCTAGCAGCTCTTCATGGGCTCTCTTTAGGTCGTTTATTTCTTCCTTCGTTGAGTCTTGTGATTTTTTAATGTCCTTATTTTCCATCTGCAATTTCTTCGTCATTTCCTCTTGTTTGGTAGATTTACTCTTAAGTTCTTGTACAGATTTATCCAGTTCTTTGTTTTTAAGTGAGAGGTCACTTATTTGTGTTGTTAGGTCTATTATTAGCTTTGAGTTTTGTTGGATGTTGCCAGTTAGTATGTCCAACTTATCATTTAGGCTCTTTTCCATCCCCATTATAGGGTCTTTTATGTCAGCATTGGGGTCTGTTTCAGCTGGTGATTGTCTTCTCACTTGTAGACCTGACCCAGATGTCAGTGTAGTTTGGTATTTTTTAGAACCCATATTTGTCATTCTTCCTTTTGGTTCTGATCTAGATGTCTTTATTTCAAACCAAGAATATATATATTCCTAAACTTTGAAAATGCTCTGTTTATAGTCTATAATTTGGTCATTTTGCCTGATGGGATTGAAAGTCAGTTAAGATTCCGGTGGTTTTACCCTATGTTGTTATCAGTTCATCTCAAATATTTAATTTTTTTTTTAAAAAGTCCAAGTTTTTTTTAAAAAATACGCACGGTCGGGTGTGCGACCTTTTCTGCGCTGAAGTTCTTCCACCTCCCTGCACTTTTTGTGCTGGGACGGCAGAAAACCCCTTTATGCGCTGCTTGGATCTGTTTTCTTCAGTCTGGGACCTCCTCTCAGACCTCTTCAGGGTTTGCGTCGCCCTCGCTTCCCCGCCTTTTTATCCCGTAGCCGTGATTGGGAGTGTTCTTACTGCAGCAGAGCGCTTTCCCTGACCCGACGCTGAGCGCACCACGCCAGGAAGTCCTTTTAAGATACTTCTTAATGGGTCAGACAGTAAGTCCTCAATTTTTTATAATATATTGCCGGTAGGCCATCTGGCCCTGGTGGCTTTCCTATCTTTGCTTCATTAACTGCTCTTTGAATTTCGTACGATGTGACAGGGGAATTCAACACTTCTTTTTGTTCTTTAGTAAGTTTCGGAAGACAGTTCTGTTCTAAATGTTAACTTCTTCTGTTGTTTCATTTCCTTCCTCCTTCTCTAAAGAATTCGAGAAATCGTTTCTCTATTTCTTTAGGGTTGTTTATTATTTTGCCTTCGCACTTAACTCTATTAATAAGCCATTCTGCCTCTCTTTTCTTTAGTTGCCATGCTAATAACCAGGCTCAGGTTCTGTTTCAGGCTGTGTCACTGTTTCAGGCTCTGGCGCTGTATCAACCACTGTTGCAGACTCGGGCTGTGGCGCTATGGCTGTAGCTGTGGCTCTGGTTCTGTTTCAGGCTCTGGCACTGTATCAAGCACTGTTTCAGGCTCAGGCTCAGGCTCAAGCTTCTGCTCTTTATTAGGCTTTGTCTCAGTCTTTGGCTCTAGCACTTATTCTAGCTCTATTTCAGGCTCGGCCTGTGTCTCAGCCTTTGTCTCTGTTTCACGCTGTTTCTCTGTTTCGGGCTCTGACGCTGTATCAAGCCCTGTATCTGCCTCTGCCTCTGTTTCAGGCTCTGGCACTCTATCAAGCACTGTTTCTGGCTCTGGCTCTGGCTCTCTTTCAGGCTCTGGTTCTGAATTAGGGTTTTGTTCTGGCTCTGGCTGTGTCTCTGCTTCAGGCTCCTAGGCTGTATCAAGCACTGTATCAGGCTCTGCCTCTCCCTCTGCCCCTGGCTACGTTTAAGCATCAGGCTCAATTTCAGACAGTGTCTGTGTTTCAGGATCCAACACTCTATCAAGCACTATTTCAGACTCAGGCTGTGGATCTCGGCTGTGGCTCTAGGCTCCATCTGTGGCTCTGTCTGTGGCTCTGGCTCTCTTTCAGGGTCTAGTTCTGAATGAAGATCTGGTTCTGACTCTGATTCAGGGTCTCATGATGGCTCTTCCTCTGACCCACCTATGTTTCAGGGTCTGGCTCTCTTTCAGGCTCTGGTTCTGAATTAGGGTTTTGTTCTGGCTCTGGCTGTGGCTGTGGCTCTGGCTCCAGCTCCAGCTCCGGCACTGTATCAAGTACTGTTGTAGACTCAGGCTGTGGCTCTGGCTGTGGCTCTGGCTCTGGCTCATGGTCTCACTCTGACTCTGATTCAGGGTCTTTCTCTGGCTCTGGCTCTGGCACTCTATCAAGGACTGTTTCAGACTCAGGCTCTGGCTGTGGCTCTGCCTCTGTTTCAGGCTCAGGCTCTGTTTGAGGCTGTGTCTCTGTTTCAGGCTCTGGCAATGTATCAAGTACTGTTGCAGACTCAGGCTGTGGATCTCGGCTGTGGCTGTGGATCTCGGCTGTGGCTCTAGGCTCCTTCTGTGGCTCTCTCTGTGGCTCTGGCTCTCTTTCAGGGTCTGGTTCTGAATGAAGATCTGGTTCTGACTCTGATTCAGGGTCTCATGATGGCTCTTCCTCTGCCTCTGACCCAGCTATATTTCAGGGTCTGGCTCTCTTTCAGGCTCTGGTTCTGAATTAGGGTTTTGTTCTGGCTCTGGCTGTGTCTCTGGCTCTGGCTCCAGCTCCAGCTCCGGCACTGTATCAAGTACTGTTGTAGACTCAGGCTGTGGCTCTAGGCTGTGGCTGTGGCTGTGGCTGTTGCTCTGGTTCGGGCTGTGGCTCTTTTTCAGGCTCTGGTTCTGAATGAGGGCTTGGTTATGGCACTGATTCAGGGTCTCGCTCTGTCTTTGGCTGTGTCTCAGTTGCACCTCAAACGGTGGTTTGTTGTTGTTGTTGTTGTTGTTGTTGTTGTTGCTATTTTCTTTCTGGGGTTGGACAAATGTTTAGTTGGGGCCAGGATTATTTTAAGTTTAGCATAATTGTTTCTTGCTTTGTTTTTCTTTTACTATTTCTTTAGGTTATTGTATAGTTTGTATTTTGCAAACTATATGGGGGTGACACCCATAATTGGCCATGAACGGGCTCATTCCCGTGGAAGCCCACCTCGACCTGTAGCAAGCCCATGAGCTTCCTCCAGAACTGGGAAGTAAATTGTTTCCCGCGATCCGAGATGACCCTCGAGGGATTTTCCCCCTCCTCCTCACAGCCAGCGGCTCCCACCATCCCTTACCATGCCTTTCTTTGAGGGCAGACCCTGGCAAAATGTCCTGGCCGTTGGCAGAGGAAGCACTTCTTGGGGGTTGTTTCAAGCCCTGTATCTGCCTCTGCCTCTGTTTCTGGCTCTGGCTCTCTTTCAGGCTCTGGTTCTGAATTAGGGTTTTGTTCTGGCTCTGGCTGTGTCTCTGGATCTGGCTGTGTCTCTGCTTCAGGCTCCTACGCTGTATCAAGCACTGTATCAGGCTCTGCCTATCCCTCAGCCGCTGGCTACGTTTAAGCGTCAGGCTCAGTTTCAGACAGTGTCTCTGTTTCAGGATCCAGCACTCTATCAAGCACTATTTCAGACTCAGGCTGTGGATCTCGGCTGTGGCTCTAGGCTCCGTCTGTGGCTCTGGCTCTCTTTCAGGGTGTGGTTCTGAATGAAGATCTGGTTCTGACTCTGATTCAGGGTCTCATGATGGCTCCTCCTCTGCCTCTGACCCAGCTATATTTCAGGGTCTGGCTCTCTTTCAGGCTCTGGTTCTGAATTAGAGTTTTGTTCTGGCTCTGGCTGTGTCTCTGGCTCTGGCTCCGGCTCCAGCTCCGGAACTGTATCAAGTACTGTTG
This sequence comes from Podarcis melisellensis, assembly GCF_964234715.1. Taxonomy (NCBI): domain Eukaryota; kingdom Metazoa; phylum Chordata; class Lepidosauria; order Squamata; family Lacertidae; genus Podarcis; species Podarcis melisellensis. The sequence continues at coordinate 35,332,744 of NC_138535.1, read as the reverse complement.
CAGACTCAGGCTGTGGCTCTAGGCTGTGGCTGCAGCTATGTTTTGCGCTCCGGCCCTGTATCAAGCTCTGGCTCTGGCTCTGGCTCTGGCTCTGGCTCTGGCTCTTGGTCTCACTCTGACTCTGATTCAGGGTCTCTCTGGGGCTCTGGCTCTGGCACTCTATCAAGGACTGTTTCAGACTCAGTCTCTGGCTGTGGCTCTGCCTCTGTTTCAGGCTCAGGCTCTGTTTGAGGCTGTGTCTCTGTTTCAGGCTCCGGCACTGTATCAAGTACTGTTGCAGACTCAGGCTGTGGCTGTTGCTCTGGTTCGGGCTGTGGCTCTTTTTCAGGGTCTGGTTCTGAATGAGAGCTTGGTTATGGCACTGATTCAGGGTCTCGCTCTGTCTCTGGCTGTGTCTCTGTTGCACCACAAACAGTGGGTTGTTGTTCTTGTTGTTATTTTCTTTCTGGGGTGAGACAAATGTTTAGTTGGGGCGGGGATTATTTTAAGTTTAGCATAACTGTTTCTTGCTTTGTTTTTCTTTTACTATTTTTTTAGGTTATTGTATAGTTTGTATTTTGCTTTTTAAGGGGAAAGGGTCAGGGCTTCCTGGGAGGGGGCCTCAGCCAACAGAATGGCTGGGGCAGGTTCCCTACGGGGGGATGTATTGGAACACCCAATCTCTGTTATTGCGGGTGGGAGGAGCAGTTGCGCTAAGACCAGACCACGTCTTTACCGAAGATCTGGTTCTGACTCTGATTCTGATTCTCTGATTCTGGCTCTCTATCAAGGGCTGTTTCAGACTCAGGCTGTGGCTGTGGCTGTTGCTCTGGCTCTGGCTCTGGCTCTGGCTCTGGTTCTGAATGAGGGCTTGGTTCTGGCCCTGATTCAGGGTCTCGCTCTGGCTCTGGCTCTGGCTCTGGCACTCTATCAAGGACTGTTTCAGACTTAGGCTGTGGCTGTGGCTCTGGCTCTGGCTCTGTTTCCATTCCTACAATGGAATGTACACAATGGAATATACTTCATAGAAATGCCTCCGTTTTTTTCGTAAATGTTTTCCCCAACATCTTTTTTAATTCATCGTATATTCCCCCCCCCAAAAAAAAATCTTAATCTTTTCACACGTCCACCACATGTGGCTCATGTCACCGTTATTTCCTCCACATCTCCAACAAGCATACGCTAAATTTTTATACATTCTTGACCATCTGGAAGGAGTGAGGTACCACCTATGAGCCATTTTCATCATGTTCTCTCTTATATTATAGCTGGCTGTAAATTTCAAATTTACATTCCATCAGTTTTCCCCATCTTTTAGCATAATTGGACGGCCCACATCTTGGGCCCACTTTATCATTGAAGCCTTAACCTCCTCATCCATTACTTCGTAGTCTAAAAGAAGTCTATAGATTTTTGCAATTAATTTGGTTTTACTATTCAGTAGTTCTCTTTCAAATCTTGAAGGCTCCTTTTCAAAGCCTATCTGCTTATCGTGTCTGAACACTTCATTCACCTGGAAGTAATCTAGCCAACTAGAAAAGTGATCTTTTATTTTCTCATAACTTATCAATATTAGTTGACCCTCCTCCTCCCCCCTTAATATTGTGTTATACGTTATCCAGTTCTCTTTGATGTTGTTCCTTTTTTTAACAGCGATTGCTTCTAATGGAGAGTTCCATCTTGGGGTTTTCTGTTCCAAATATCTTTTGTATTTTCCCTATACCTTATATATAGCATTTCTTATTATACGATTTGAAAAACTCCTATGCGTCTTTATTTTCCCATAATTAAGATAGCCATGCCACCCAAAACGGGTGTCATGACCTTCTAGATCTAAAATATCCCAATTTTTTAATAAATACCAATCTTTCAACCAGAGAAGACATGAGGCTTCGTAATATAGCTTCAAATCCGGTAACCCGTAGCCACCTCTTTCTACAGTATCTATTAATATCTTATGCTTTACTCTTGGTCTTTTACCCTTCCACAAAAATTTAGAAATTTCTTTTTGCCACTTGTTGATACTGCTGGTCTTTCCTGTAATTGGAATCGTTTGGAATAGAAAGAGTAGCTTCGGTAAAACTATCATTTTAATTACCGAAATACGGCCCAGGAATGATAAATTTAACCTTGTCCATGTCTCCAACTGTCTTTTGATAATCTTTCCAACAATTGGTATAATTATCTTCATATAAGTTAATATTCTTTGGTGTTATCCATAATCCTAAATACTTGATTTGGGGGTAGATTTTAATTTTAATATTATTTGTTCTAATTCTGCTTTTTCATCTGGCGTCATATTTTTAACTAATAGTTTTGTCTTGTTAAAATTCATTTTGAACCCCGCAACTTTACTGTAGCCATATACTATTTCCAACGTCTTTCTTAAACTCTGTTTTGGTTGCTCCGTAGTTATAATTAAATCGTCAGCAAATGCCCTCATTTTGTAACTTCTATTTCCCAGCATAATCCCTTTTATTTCTTTTTCTTCCCTAATTTGTTTACCTAAAACTTCCAATGTTAATATGAAAATTAAGGGGGATAGTGGGCAACCTTGTCTGACCCCTTTACTGATTTCACACTCCTGTGATAAATTTCCATTATGATTTTAGCTTTTTGTTTTGATTATATTGCTTCAGTCCCTTTTATATACTGTACACCAAAATCCATATGGTGTAATAGACCTTTCATAAATTTCCAGGATACCCTGTCGAAAGCTTTTTCTGCATCTATAGCCATTAAGACTGCCTTCTTTTCTATTCTTAAGTCTAAATACGCTAATAGGTTTATAATGTTTCTAGTGTTGCTTTTGTGCTGGTCCCGGGGGAAGGTTACCGTTGGCGTAGTCAAAGTCCGGTCCTGGGTGACTAGCCTGGAAACAGTTCACAAGGAGCAAGTCCGAAGCAGGAAGCCGGGCGGGGACAGGAACACTGGAGGGTCAGGTCTGGGTCCGGGCAGGAGCAGGTACTCAACGACGTTGCTCCCACAACCTGGGACCGGGCTGACTGGCCTTTATCTTCTCTGAGGCCAGGGGCGGCCGCGGCCCCCAGGAGACCCGCCTCTCTTGGCCTTAAGGCGAGCACACCTCCTGGGAGAAACCAGTTCCCTCCGCCTCTCTGCCCTAAGCCTCTGCAGTTCAGGAGAGGCTGGGGAGTTACTGGACCCAGGGGGAGACTCTCCTTCCTCTGGCAGGGCCGGGAGAGGCGCACCTGTAGGCACTGTGTCCTTAATCACCTCTGGAGCTAGAGTGGAATCACCTGGTGCCTGCTCCTGAGGATCCGGCACAGGTGCAGGCTCTTCAGATCCAAGGCCCTGCCCCAGTTCAGCCGGCCCTGGAGGCGGGGACTCCTGTGCAGGCTGGGATTCCTCCGGTTGAGCCTCTAAATCGGATTCCCAGGCCATCACAGCTATAAATGTGCCTCCCAGGCAAAAAGCCAGCTTGGTCATTGTGTATCATCATCTGGAAGACTTTTTTTGATCTTTCGGCTAAAATATTTGCATATAATTTATAATCTTTATTTAGAAGTGCGATAGGCCTATAGTTGTTAATAAGTAGATTGTCCGTTCCCTGTTTTGGAATTAATGCAATAAGGCTGTCTTTCCAAGAATCCGGCATGGTTCCGTCTTTTAAGATACTTCTTAATGGGTCAGACAGTAAGTCCTCAATTTTTTATAATATATTGCCAGTAGGCCGTCTGGCCCTGGTGGCTTTCCTATCTTTGCTTCCTTAATTGCTCTTTGAATTTCGTACGATGTGATAGGGGCATTCAACAGTTCTTTTTGTTCTTTAGTAAGTTTCGGAAGACAGTTCTCTATTTCTCTAGGGTTGTTTATTATTTTGCCTTCACACCTAACTCTATTTATAAGCCTTTCTGCCTCTCTCTTCTTTAATTGCCATGCTAATAACCAGGCTCAGGTTCTGTTTCAGGCTGTGTCTCTGTTTCAGGCTCCGGCGCTGTATCAACCACTGTTGCAGACTCAGGCTGTGGCGCTATGGCTGTAGGTGTGGCTCTGGTTCTGTTTCAGGCTCTGGCACTGTATCAAGCACTGTTTCAGGCTCAGGCTCAGCCTCAAGCTTCTGCTCTTTATTAGGCTTTGTCTCAGTCTTTGACTCTAGCACTTATTTTAGCTCTATTTCAGGCTCGGCCTGTGTCTCAGCCTTTGTCTCTGTTTCACGCTGTTTCTCTGTTTCAGGCTCTGACGCTGTGTCAAGCCCTGTATCTGCCTCTGCCTCTGTTTCAGGCTCTGGCACTCTATCAAGCACTGTTTCTGCCTCTGGCTCTCTTTCAGGCTCTGGTTCTGAATTAGGGTTTTGTTCTGGCTCTGGCTGTGTCTCTGGCTCTGGCTCCAGCTCCAGCTCCAGCTCTGGCACTGTATCAAGTACTGTTGCAGACTCAGGCTGTGGCTCTAGGCTGTGGCTGTGGCTGTTGCTCTGGTTCGGGCTGTGGCTCTTTTTCAGGCTCTGGTTGTGAATGAGGGCTTGGTTATGGCACTGATTCAGGGTCTCGCTCTGTCTTTGGCTGTGTCTCAGTTGCACCTCAAACGGTGGTTTGTTGTTGTTGTTGTTGTTGTTGCTATTTTCTTTCCAGAAAATGCATGCTAGAGAATTGCTTTCTTTAGTTAGACAGCGGGTGGTGGGTGTTCAAATTTCTTTAAAAGAAATTGAACAATTGCTTTTGGAGATTGCTTGCCAATGCCCCTCCTACCCTGAAAGTGGGTCCTTGGAGGTAGAGACTTGGCAAAAGATCGTGAAGACCCTCTTTGCAGAACCGAGGGCTCCAATTCATTGTTTGCTCACCTGGCAGAAATGTGCAGCTGCCGTTGCTAAATTAGGACCCCAGGCGTCTCCTTCGGCTCCTGCCCTTCTGGCTGTTGCAGACAATCCCCCCCCCTCCTTATCCTAAGCTTTTGCCTCCATTGCAGCCTTGCCAACCCCTCCCTACACCTCAGCCCACAAACCCATCCACCCCTGCCCTTCCTCCTTTGCCTGCTTTGCCTGCCACAACCCCTTCGTGCTCTCCTACAGGAGCTGTGCGCACCTCACTTTCCCTGGCTAGGCAGAAAGGAATTCTGTCCTTAGAGGAGGAATCTGTGTGGGCTGGGGAATTGCCTTCTGCTTTCCCTATTAGCTCTTTTGTTAATATTAAACAACAACATTCAGAGCCCTACCATCAATTTATAGATAGATTGAAAGAAGCAGTCACCAGGCAGGTTGATAATACTACAGCCCAGAATGAACTGATGAAAAAATTGGCTTTTGAAAATGCAAACACTGACTGTAAGAAGGCTTTGCAGTCAATCATTAACCGTCCTAAGTACGATCTGAGCCATGCCATGTCCTTGCTTGCCGGAGCCAATCCAAATTTGGCAGCCAACCAAAGTGAATTTAAGCATAGCGCAGTAGCTCTGTCCCGTTGGATGCCCTTACTGTGTTTACTAATGGAGCCCCCTCCAGGGGGGTCATTGCATGGCTACAAAATGATAAATGGCACAGCCTCTACATTCTTCCACAGAAGTTTGCCCAGCATTCTGAGCTGGCAGCTGCTGTTAAAGTTTTGCATCATTTCTCCACGCAGCCAATTCCATGACCCCATACGTGGCTTCCTTTAATGTTATTTGTGCCCGTATGGTGAACTGCACAAAAACCAACAGTGTAAAAATGGGCGAGGCTAATTTCAATTGCTCTGATTATGTAAATATTTCATATATATATAAATACACAGAGCTGCCTGACGGCTGGTTTTGGTCGTGTCCAGGCTTCACGTTTAATTACATTCCTGCAAACATCAGTCATGGCACGCCCTGCTGCTTAAGCCGTATGTCTATTATTTTACCCAAGAAGCATCATTTATCCCGCTCTCGATATCGACGCGCTATAGAATTGAATAATAATTGCGATGATTCTGTCTCTCTCCCTAGCAGATCTGAATATATTTCTCTAGCTGTATCTCTTCTAGGAGTCCCTGGACTGGCTGTCCGGAATAGCAGGAACATTAACTCTTTAGCTTGCTCCGCAGCAAAGGCTCTGAACTTTACATCACAAGCCCTTCATCTTTTGAATAAAGAGCAGAGTGAACTCCAGCATGGCGTCCTGCAGAACCGCGCTGCTATCGATTATCTATTGATGCTCCATCATTACGGATGCGAACAAGTGGAAAACATGTGCTGCTTTAATATCACTGACAATTCTAAGGCTATTCAAAAACAAATCTCTCATTTGCAAAATCTCACACATCACATCAAACAGGATGTTGGTTTTCCTGCTTTCTGGGATTCTTTCACCCAGTGGCTTACTGCTTGGCTGCCAAACCTTACTTGGCTTCGTAATCTCTTTCAATATGCTATTGTCATAATTTGTATATTGATTCTACTATGCTGCTTCCTCCAATGCATTCCTGGCCTCATAAGTCTTTTCTCTCGATTTCTCTCTCCCCCTCAGCCACCCAATAAAATCCTTGCTGCTTATTTTGCGAAATGGCAACACCAACAGTAAACCAAAGGGGAGATATGGGCAGATTTATTTCGAGCATGCGTTGGCAAACCACGTATCTTGTAGTATTTTTTGTCCCATCCTCCCTGGCGAATTTATTTTGGGCATTCGCTGGCACACCACTAATCCCGAAATATTTTTGCCTCGCATATAAGAAAAAGAAAGGGGGAGATAAAGGGAAGTTTTCCTTCTGCACATAAGATCATTCCCTCTGCACATAACTGTTGCATTATAGGGATACATAACTGTGGCCTTATGGGAAGTCTTGCTATGGGAAGCATTGCTTCTTTTCTCTTGCATTCTGGGAAGTCTCACTCATAAGCTTTTCTCTGTTTCTGCACACACTGTACGAACCTGTTCCAAACACCAAGACATTCCCTCCTTGCCCAGTTCATCTTAAGATCATGATGACCTGTTCTCAGTGCATAGCTGACCACATCTACGGAACTCGATTGTTATATGTTATGATCAATCATTAGTAATTGTTTTAGGCTATATTAATCTTTAGTTATAATTAATTAGGAGGTTTCATGCTTGTCTAGTCCCAACCTTGTTTCCCAGCCTTTAATCTACCAGTGATTAATGTTCACATGTAATTCCCACCCCCACATGTAATTCCCACCTTGCATTTGCATTAACCAATAGGCAATGAGTTTCTTTGTGTTTGTATCAACCAATCAACCACAAGTACACCTGTGGCAATGTTTTGTGATATTCAATAAAAGAGAGTTCCCGGGACTTCCCGGCAGACGCCTCTCACATGACACCTGCTACTCGTCTCCCGTGATTTTCATTCCTACACCTGTGCTCTCCCCGCTGGTCTCCAGCGAAGAGTCCTGGAGCCCTCTCTCCGATTCCCCCATCCGCCCCCCTTTATCCCTGGTGTTACACTGATTTCCTTCCCCAGCTGCTGAGTCCCCTCTCTCCCTGCTTGTCCCTTCTCCGGCATCGCTTGGGAGCCCTGCCTCCACTTCTGGCTCCGATGTCAGTTCACTGACATCCACCCCCCCAGAACCCCCTCCACCCCCGGCCCGACCTTTTGACCCAACTACGTCCTTTTCCTCAGCCGACGATGCGGGGAATCCCCGGAAGGAGCTGTCGCCGTCCCCTGAGGAATCAAACTCCGCTTCCCACCCGCTCTGATCTCTTCCCGCGGGGTGGCCCTCCCAGTCCGATTCCTCTGACGCCTCTCCTCCCTCCTCTTCGGAGGCAGGAAAACCCACAAAATCCTCTTCATCATCTGTGGTTTCAAATTTCGTACGATGTAATAGGGGCAGTGGCGTAGCGTGAGTTGTCAGCACCCGGGGCAAGGCAAGTAATTTGCGCCCCCTAACCCGTGGATTTGCGCCCCCTGACCCTAACCCCCAGGTGTTGTGCCCGGTGCGGCCGGCCCCCCCTGCACCCCCACGCTACGCCACTGAATAGGGGCATTCAACAGTTCTTTTTGTTCTTTAGTAAGTTTCGGAAGACAGTTCTGTTCTAAATGTTGTTTAACTTCTTCTGTTGTTTCATTTCTTTCCTTCTTCTCTAAAGAATTCGAGAAATCGTTTCTCTATTTCTTTAGGGTTGTTTATTATTTTGCCTTCGCACTTAACTCTATTTATAAGCCTTTCTGCCTCTCTCTTCTTTAATTGCCATGCTAATAACCAGGCTCAGGTTCTGTTTCAGGCTGTGTCTCTGTTTCAGGCTCTGGCGCTGTATCAACCACTGTTGCAGACTCAGGCTGTGGCACTATGGCTGTAGCTGTGGCTCTGGTTCTGTTTCAGGCTCTGGCACTGTATCAAGCACTGTTTCAGGCTCAGGCTCAGGCTTCTGCTCTTTATTAGGCTTTGTCTCAGTCTCCGACGCTGTTTCAAGCCCTGTATCTGCCTCTGCCTCTGTTTCAGGCTCTGGCACTCTATCAAGCACTGTTTCTGGCTCTGGCTCTCTTTCAGGCTCTGGTTCTGAATTAGGGTTTTGTTCTGGCTCTGGCTGTGTCTCTGGCTCTGGCTCCAGCTCCAGCTCCGGCACTGTATCAAGTACTGTTGCAGACTCAGGCTGTGGCTCTAGGCTGTGGCTGAAGCTATGTTTTGCGCTCCGGCCCTGTATCAAGCCCTGTATCTGGCCCTGGCCCTGTATCAAGCCCTGTATCTGGCCCTGGCCCTGATTCTGATTCTGATTCTGTATCAAGCCCTATTTCTGGCTCTGGCTCTGGCTCTGGCTCTGGCTCAGGCTCATGGTCTCACTCTGACTCTGCTCTTAGATTACTTCGTAGTCTAAAAGAAGTCTATACATTCTTGCGATTATTTTGGTTTTACTATTAAGTAGTTCTCTTTCAAATCTTGAAGGCTCCTTTTCAAAACCTATCTGCTTATCCTGTCTGAACACTTCATTCACCTGGAAGTAATCTAGCCTACTAGAAAAGTTATCTTTTATTTTCTCATAACTTATCAATATTAGTTGACCCTCCTCCTCCCCCCTTAATATTGTGTTTAATGGTTATATGGGGTTGCGCTTGGGAGCCCTGCCTCCACTTCTGGCTCCGATGTCAGTTCACTGACATCCACCCTCCCCAGGACCCCCTCCACCCCCGGCAGGACCTTTTGACCCAACTACGTCCTTTTCCTCAGCCGACGTTGCGGGGAATCCCTGGAAGGAGCTGTCGCCATCCCCTGATGATTCAAACTCCGCTTCCCACCCGCTCCGATCTCTTCCCGCCGGGTGGCCCTCCCAGTCCGATTCCTCTGACGCCTCTCCTCCCTCCTCTTCGGAGGCAGGAAAACCCACAAAATCCTCTTCATCATCTGTGGTTCCAAATTGCTCCTCCCAGAATCTCGCTAGTGGTTTAGGTTTATCTGGGAACAGGCTGTGGAACTCCTCCGCAAGATACCCATCATTGATAGCCTCCGCTGGAACCCACGTGTTTTCTGACTCGGGTTCTCCCTCCCAAGCTACCAAGTACTCCACCTGGCGCCCTCACCATCTTGAATCGAGTATTTCCGTGGCTTGGTTGTGGTGTTCCCTCTCCTCTACCTGCGGGTGTGTGGTGACTTCTCCCTCTCGCCCCGGGAATTCCCGCCCGTCCCTGTACGGTGAGAGTAGGGACCTATGGAACACCGGGTGTATTTTCATGCTGTCAGGCAACTTGAGCTTGAATGCCACGGGGTTCACCTGCTGTGTTACCTCAAAACGTCCCAGCCGCCTTGGCTGCAACTTCTTACACCCCCCCTAAAAGGGTAACCCTTGGGTTGACAACCACACCCGGTCTCCCACCCTTATGGTCTCCCCTTCCCGACGGTGCTTGTCTACCTGCCTCTTGTAAATTTCCTTGGCCCGTTCCAAGTTCATCTTAAGTTGCTGGTGCAAGGCCTCCATTTCTTCCACAAACTGCTCTGCCGCAGGTACGCTCCCCCCTTCCTCCCCCCTCCCCGGGAAGGCCCTGGGGTGACACCCATAATTGGCCATGAACAGGCTCATTCCCGTGGAAGCCCACCTCGACCTGTAGCAAGCCCATGAGCTTCCTCCAGAACCGGGAAGTAAATTGTTTCCCGCGATCCGAGATGACCCTCGAGGGAGCCCCATGCAGTCTGAAGATGTGATCTACAAACAACCTGGCTGTTTCCTCTGCCGTTACCGCATGCGAGCAAGCTATGAAATGGCACATTTTTGTTAGCAGATCGACTACTACCATGACTGCTGTCTTCCCCCTTGATTTGGGCAAATCTGTCATAAAATCTATGGATACCACCTCCCAGGGTCTTCCCGGCGTGGGTAAGGGTTCCAGTAACCCTGCGGGTGCAGCCCTCTCCCCCTTTGCCCTCTGGCAGCGGTCGCACCCCCGTACATATTCCCGTACATCTTCCCTTACCCTTGGCCACCAGAACTGCCTGGTGACAAGCAACATGGATTTGTGTTGACCAAAATGTCCCGCTGTTGGGTTGTGGTGGAGTTGTTTGAGTACCCTTCCCCTCAAGGTCTCCCCCGGTACGTACAGCGCTCCCTTGTAGTACAGTACCCCTTCCTTTTCCTCAAACCCTCCCTGGTTTTCCCTTCCGTTCCAGAGTTCCCTGATTTTTGTTTGAGCGAATTCGTCGTTTCTAGTAAGCCCGGCTAGTTCTCGTTTCCCAACCCACACCCATCGGTTCTCGGGGAACACGTGTCTGACTTCCGGCGGTCTCTCTCCTTCCATGTACTCCGGCTTCCGGGAGAGAGCATCTGCTCTTACGTTCTCCTCCCCCGGCACGTACCGGATCTCGAAGAAAAACTTGGAGAACTCCTGTGCCCATCGAATCTGTCTCTGGTTGAGTACTCGCGCAGTCCTCCACTATTCCAAGTTCTTGTGATCCGTACACACCTGGATCTCGTGCTGCGCCCCTATTAGCAGATGTCTCCATCGTCGAAATGCTGCATAAATTGCAAGCAGTTCGCGGTCATACACCGTGTAGTTTTGCTCCGACTTGCTCAGCTTCCTCGAGAAAAAGGCGCACGGCCTCCAGCTCTGCTGGGGCCCCGGCTGTAACAGTACCGCTCCGATGGCCCGGTCTGACGCGTCGGTCTCCAGCCTCATTGGCTTCTGCAGATCCACGTGCAGGAGCTGCTCTTCCGAAGCGAACGCCTTCTTCAGCCTTTCGAAGGATTGCTGGGCACTTTCTGTCCAGACGAACTTCTTTTTGCTACTGAGACAATCTGTGATAGGCGCTGTCAAGTGGGCGAAGTTCCTGATGAACTTCCGGTAGAAGTTGCTGAACCTCTGCCCCTGGCTACGTTTAAGCGTCAGGCTCAGTTTCAGACAGTGTCTCTGTTTCAGGATCCAGCACTCTATCAAGCACTATTTCAGACTCAGGCTGTGGATCTCGGCTGTGGCTCTAGGCTCCGTCTGTGGCTCTGGCTGTGGCTCTGGCTCTCTTTCAGGGTCTGGTTCTGAATGAAGATCTGGTTCTGACTCTGATTCAGGGTCTCATGATGGCTCTTCCTCTGCCTCTGACCCAGCTATATTTCAGGGTCTGGCTCTTTTTCAGGCTCTGGTTCTGAATTAGGGTTTTGCTCTGGCTCTGGCTGTGTCTCTGGCTCTGGCTCCAGCTCCGGCACTGTATCAAGTACTGTTGTAGACTCAGGCTGTGGCTCTAGGCTGTGGCTGTGGCTGTTGCTCTGGTTTGGGCTGTGGCTCTTTTTCAGGCTCTGGTTCTGAATGAGGGCTTGGTTATGGCACTGATTCAGGGTCTCGCTCTGTCTCTGGCTGTGTCTCTGTTGCACCACAAACGGTGGTTTGTTGTTGTTGTTGTTATTTTCTTTCTGGGGTGGGACAAATGTTTAGTTGGGGCGGGGATTATTTTAAGTTTAGCATAATTGTTTCTTGGTTTGTTTTTCTTTTACTATTTCTTTAGGTTATTGTATAGTTTGTATTTTGCTTTTTAAGGGGAAAGGGTCAGGGCTGCCTGGGAGGGGGCCTCAGCCAACAGAATGGCTGGGGCAGGTTCCCTACGGGGGGATGTATTGGAACACCCAATCTCTGTTATCGCGGGTGGGAGGAGCAGTTGCGCTAAGACCAGACCACATCTTTACCGAAGATCTGGTTCTGACTCTGATTCTGATTCTCTGATTCTGGCTCTCTATCTGGAAGGAGCCATTTTCATCATGTTCTCTCTTATATTATAGCTGGCTGTAAATTTGAAATTTACATTCCATCAGTTTTCCCCATCTTTTAGCATAATTGGATGGCCCACATCTTGGGCCCACTTTATCATTGAAGCCTTAACCTCCTCATCCATTACTTCGTAGTCTAAAAGAAGTCTATAGATTTTTGCGATTATATTGGTTTTACTATTCAGTAGTTCTCTATCAAATCTTGAAGGCTCCTTTTCAAAACCTATCTGCTTATCCTGTCTGAACACTTCATTCACCTGGACGTAATCTAGCCAACTAGAGAAGTGATCTTATATTTTCTCATAACTTATCAATATTAGTTGACCCTCCTCCTCCCCCCTTAATATTGTGTTATACGTTATCCAGTTCTCTTTGATGTTGTTCCTTTTTTTAACAGCGATTGCTTCTAGTGGAGAGTTCCATCTTGGGGTTTTCTGTTCCAAATATCTTTTGTATTTTCCCCATACCTTATTGTAATGGGAATCGGGGTTGCTTGTGCGTAAGCCACAAACTGCTCCAAGCTGGTTGTATGGCTAAACCTTTCCCTGGCTTGACAGCCCTTACAACGCGACTGTCTCAGTCACTGGCAGAATCCGTCAGTGGGCGTTTCCTGAATTTCTTCCAACATAAAAATTCCTTGACTCCAAGTCCGCCTAGTCTCTGCGCGGAAGCTTTCTGCGCAGCGTAGGCGTGCCAAGCGGAGGTCCTCTGTGTTACCATAAAGCACCAAAGCTGCAGCAAGCAAAGGCTCTAGCAGCTCAGTCAGCTGCTTGTGGCTGGAGAGCCAAACAGGATGTTTGTGACTGTTGCCATGGGAACAAAGGGGCAGTCCATTCTGTACTGAGCACCGGATGTTAGCTCAGTGTGTGTGTCAGATGACCCGTACTGGAAGTACATGGGTGGAGTTTATTCTTACTGCTGAGGAGTGCAGACATGTTTCTCTGTACTGATGTAAAGAGACAGAAATAAAGGATGTAAATAGATGTCTGTCTGAATCTTTCCCCTCCCTGGGGGACACCAAAGGGGAGAGAGGAAGAACGGTGTGTTCCTCTCACACATCTGAGATGAATCGCCGAGACCTCGCCTGCTTATCAGCAGAGTGGCGCAGCGGGGAGGTCGACAAGGAATATCTGCCGGTGCCTACGTTGTGGCACATTCCTCTGACCCAGGCAGAATTCCAACAGTGGTAGCAGATGCCGGTTGCTGGTTTCCTCGATCCATGGAAGTCTGCAAAAAGAGTAGCAGAGCTGCTGTTTTCATCCCTCCATGGAAGCCTGAGGTGAGAAAGCTGATCCTCTGCAGCCAGAAGCTGACCAGAAGAAGCTGACAGCCAAAGCCACGGAGCCCAAGGTATGAGATTTTCGGGCTTAAAAGAGTGAACGCAGATTGAGTTATTCTCTGCTTCACGGGGAGCAGCGTTTAGGAAAAACAGCTCCGAGTGGGAAGAGGCTTGCATTCCAGAGATTCTTGTGGTTTCCTGTACAAGGGAAGAAATGCACTGTTGCTAAGCAACGCCCGCCAGTCAAGTGGAAAGTTACTCGAGAGGGCTGGACAGTCAGGCTATGCCTCAGAGAGGCAAAAACAAAGTTTGTTGTGACTAGGCTCTCATGAAGTCCCTTTGGAAAGGGACTTTCCAAAGCAGCTAGCGTTAAGAGCTGCCAGGTGCACAAGAGTGCAAACAAACAAGCTTTTGGATTTTAGAGGCTTGTGTTTGAGAGTTAATGCAAGGACTCAAAAATGGATGCTAAGAAGGGCGGAGGCTTGCCTTCTCCACCCCTCCTGACCAATGACAATTATGCATCTTGGTCTATTAAGATGAAGGCCCTGTTGCAGAATCAGAGACTGTTTCAGGTGATTGAGAACCCCATCCCTGCAGCACCAACACGTGCTTGGGAGTCACAGAATGTGAAGGCCAGAACGGCTATAATTCTGTGTGTGTCAGACTCGCAGCTTGTGCATATTCAGGATTTAGAGCACGCGAAAGAGGTTTGGGACACGCTGAGAAGGACACATCAGAGAGATGCAGGTTCTTCAGCGTTGCTATATTTTGAGAAGCTGACCAATCTGAGGCTTGCGCCTGATGGAGATGTTCAAGAGCACCTGACGGAAATGAAATATCTGCGTCAACAGATGGTGGAACGTAATTTCCGTCTGCAGGAGGAAGTGTTTTGCTTCATGGTGATAAACAGCCTGAATCGGACTTACAAATCCGTTGCCAGTCAGCTTGGTTCGCTACCGGCGGCGCAGTTAACTTCGGAGAGGGTCTTTGCTGTGGTTCTGAATGAACATTACAGACTTGCTGCCCTGGAGGTCAAGGACAGGGGGAGGGAAGAACGGAGTTCTAACGCCCCCACTGCTGTTGCTACTGGAGAAAATGCTGTAGCTTTAAACGTTGTCCGATGTTACAATTGTGGCCAGACTGGGCATCTTCAGCGGTACTGCAAGAAGCCACGTCAGCACAAAGGAGCCAAGGCAAGCTCTACAAAGTCTGAGGCGTCAGGCAAAGGTCATACCATCCCAAAGGCAAAGACTGCAAAGGCTTTGATGTCGAAAGGAACCACGCCAAAAGTGGAGTTGAAGTTCAATCTGCTCAGCGTTTCGCAGATTGCCAAGAAGGGACTAAAACTGTCCTATGATGATGAGAACTGCGAGATCTACAAAGATGGAGAGTTGTATCTTTCTGCCAAAGAGAAAGATGGACTATATTTGTTGACTTTTGACCAAAGTGATTACATGGAATGTAATTCTTGTGATTCTAACATGATCTCTTTTGCAGGTCTGACCAAGAAGAACACCAAGAAGGTGACCTCGAGGGTCGACAGAGAATTTCAGCGGGTGTATGCTGATGTGATTGGTCCTCTAGCACCATCTAGAGGCAATGCAAAATATTACCTTGTGTGTGTGGATTCTTTCACAAATTATGTCTGGATTTATGTTTTGAAGAGACCTAAAGAAGCCTTAGAAAGGTTTAAAGAGTTTTGTGACAAAGTTAAAAATATGCATGATGCTGACATAGATTGTCTTTGCACAGATAAGATGCCAATTTTTCTTTCACAGGATTTCCAGAGGTTCCTGAAGAAGAAAGGGATAAGACACAAAATTGCTAGTTCCGAAGAATCTTGGAAAAGATGTGTCTGTGTTAGGGTGAACAAAGAATTGCAAAAGGGAATGCATGCGCAATTGCTTAGTTCGCATCTGCCAAATGAATTCTGGGCGGAGTCGCTAATGTCATTTTGTTATAATAATAATAATAATAATAATAATAATAATAATAATAATAATTTTATTTATATCCCGCCCTCCCCAGCCGAAGCCGGGCTCAGGGCGGCTAACAACACCAAAATAGTGCGACATTATAAAAACATTATAAAAATTAATTAAAATCAAGATTGATGGCAGCCATAAAGTTTTGTAAAGGTTGCCAAAGGAGGGAGTCAGGCTGCGCCCTAACCAAAGGCCTGGCGGAACAGCTCTGTCTTGCAGGCCCTACGGAAAGATGTCAAGTCCTGCAGGGCCCTTGTCTCTTGTGACAGAGCATTCCACCAGGTTGGAGCCGCAGCCGAAAAGGCCCTGGCTCTAGTTGAGGCCAGCCTAACCTCTCTGTGGCCTGGGACCTTCAAGGTGTTTTTGTTTGAAGACCGTAAGTTCCTCTGTGGGGCATACCAGGAGAGGTGGTCCCGTAGGTACGAGGGCCCTAGGCCGTATAGGGCTTTGAAGGTTAAAACCAGCACCTTAAACCTGATCCTGTACTCCACCGGGAGCCAGTGCAGCTGGTATAGCACCGGATGAATGTGATCTCTAAGCGAAGACCCCGTAAGGAGTCTCGCTGCGGCATTCTGCACCCGTGGTTGAGAAAGGTTTCAAAAGAGTTGGGATGTTCTCCGTTTGAGAAACTGTTCCATAGAAAACCTTCAGTTGCCCATTTCAAGGTTTTTGGGTCTCATGTGAGAACAGAAACTCCAGGTGGGGTAAAGAATGCCAGAGGCATTTTTGTGGGTTATGAAAAGGGTCTCTACAGAGTAATTTTGTCTGAATCTGGTCAGGTGATTCTCACAAAATTTCTAGAGAGTGCTCCTGAACAGGAGAGAGTGATTGATCACACATTTCTCACTGCAGATGATTCTGATGATGATGATGATGATGATGATGATGATGATGAGTTTGATCTTATTGAGTTCAGTAGTACTGATGATGACAGCGATAGCTCAGGGAGCTCAGTTGACACAGTCATTGAGAGGAAATCTCACATAATGACAAGACCCTCAGAAGAGGAGGATGAACCACTGATTAAGCTTAGTACTGGTTCTCCAGAGAGTTCAAAGGTTGAACCAGAAAGCAAAGAAGAGCAGCAACTCTTACGTAGGTCTGAGAGAGCAACGAAGGGTGTACCACCCAAGAGGTATTCAAAGGAATTTGCCAACCTAGCTATTGCATGTGTTGCTGTTGTAAACGACCAAGGACAAATTGAAGCTGTGTCTGAGTCAGAGACAAAGGCACAACAGAAAGTTGTTAACCAAGGTAATGCAGAAGCACTCATTCCTTGGAAGTCACACAACCAGAGAGGTACATTGGTAAAACCAGTGGTGGGTAGTTCCAAGGGTGGAACTGAAACAACAGGGGAATGTTATAAGTATAACAACTGTTTGTTTTCTTCTCTGGATGACGCTTTGCTCGCAGCATGCATTGATACTTTAGGGGGAGTATGTTACCATAAAGCACCAAAGCTGCAGCAAGCAAAGGCTCTAGCAGCTCAGTCAGCTGCTTGTGGCTGGAAAGCCAAACAGGATGTTTCTGACTGTTGCCATGGGAACAAAGGGGCAGTCCATTCTGTACTGAGGACCGGATGTTAGCTCAGTGTGTGTGTCAGATGACCCGTACTGGAAGTGCATGGGTGGAGTTTATTCTTACTGCTGTGGAGTGCAGACATGTTTCTCTGTACTGATGTAAAGAGACAGAAATAAAGGATGTAAATAGATTTCTGTCTGAATCTTTCCCCTCCCTGGGAGACACCAAAGGGGAGAGAGGAAGAACGGTGTGTTCCTCTCACACATCTGAGATGAATCGCCGAGACCTTGCCTGCTTATCAGCAGAGTGGCGCAGCAGGGAGGTCGACAAGGAATATCTGCCGGTGCCTATGCTGTGGCACATTCCTCTGACCCAGGCAGAATTCCAACACTGTGCTCTCCCCGCTGATCTCACTGGAAGAGTCTCGGAGCCTTCCCTCCGAAGTACTCTCAGCCTCCCCTTTCTTCCTGGTGTCACCTTGATTTCCTTCCCCAGCGGAAGCTCTCCCTCTCTCCTTGCTAGTTCCCTCTCCGGCATCATTGGGGAGCCTTACCTCTCCTCTTGGCTCCGATGGCAGTTCCCTGACATCCACCTCCCCCCCAGGGCCCTCCTCTCCCCCCGTCCGTTCCTTGGACGGTAATGCGGGGAATCCCTGGAAGGAACTATCCCCTTCCTCAGATGATTCAAACACCGCTCTCCACCTGCTGCTGTCTCTTTCCGCTGCCCAATCTCCCCAGTCGGATTCCTCTCCCTCGGATACCCCCCCTTCCTCATCTTCGGAGGCTGGAAATCCCATAAACTCTTCTTCATCATCCGTGGTGCCAAATTGCTCCTCCCAGAACCTCCCTAGTGGTTTCGGCTTCCTTGGGAACCTGCGATGAAACTCCTCCTGCAGATACTCATCCTTGATCTCTTCTGCAGGAACCCAAGTGTTTTCCGACTCGGGCTCCCCCTCCCAAGACACCAAATATTCCACCCGTCTCCCTCTCCACCTTGAATCGAGAATTTCCGCGGCTTGACTACTGAGTTCCCTTTCCTCCACCTGTGGGTGCATGGGGATTTCTCTTTCTCGCCCCAGAAATTCCCTCCCTTCCCGGTACGGTGAGAGTAATGACCTGTGGAACACCGGGTGCAGTTTCATGTTGGTGGGCAAGTTGAGTCTAAAGGCCACAGGATTCACCTGTTGTGTTACCTCGAAAGGTTCCAGTCGCCTTGGCCGTAATTTCTTACAACCCCCTTTGAACGGTAGCCCTTGGGTTGACAACCACACCCGGTCCCCAACCCTTATTGTCTCCCCTTCTCTGCGGTGCTTGTCTGCCTGCCTCTTGTACGCTTCCTTCGCCCTCTCCAGGTTAACCTTAAGTTGTTGGTGTAAAGCCTCCATTTCTTCCACAAACTGCTCGGCCGCCGGCACACTCCCCCTCCCCTCCCCCTCCCCTGGGAAGGCCCTGGGGTGACACGCGTAATTGGCCATGAACGGACTCATCCCCGTGGACACATGTTCAGCGTTATTGTATGCAAATTCGGCCAGCGCTAGTTTTTCCACCCAATCGTTCTCCCTTTTGTTGACGTAGCAGCGTAGGTACTGTTGGAGTATGCTATTAGCTCTTTCTGCTTGTCCGTTGGTCTCCGGGTGTCTGGCCGTCGAGCAGCTCACCTCGACGTCCAGCAGGCTCACGAGCTTCCTCCAGAATCTGGAAGTAAATTGCCTTCCTCTGTCGGACAAAACCCTCAAGGGGGCGCCATGCAACCTGAAGACGTGATCTACAAACAGCCTAGCTGTTTCCTCTGCCGTCACTGCATGCGAGCAAGCAATGAAATGGCACATTTTGGTCAACAAGTCAACTACCACCATGACTGCTGTTTTCCCCCTGGACTTGGGTAAATCGGTCATAAAATCTATGGATACCACCTCCCATGGTCTTTCCGGGGTGGGTAAGGGTTCCAGTAACCCTGCGGGTGCTGCCTTCTCCCCTTTTGCCCGCTGGCAGCGTTCGCACCCCCGTACGTATTCCCGCACATCTTCCCTCACCCTTGGCCACCAGAACTGCCTCGTGACAAGCAACATGGTTTTGTGTTGACCAAAATGCCCCGCCGTGGGGTTGTCATGTAGTTGTTTGAGTACTCTTCTCCTCAAGTCCCCTTCTGGTATGTACAATGCTCCCCTATAGTACAGTGCCCCTTCCTTTTCCTCAAAACCCCCCTGATTTTCTTCTGCGTCTCTGATCTCCCTGATTTTTGTTTGGGCGTACTCGTCATTCCTTGTCAACCCGGCTAGTTCTCGTCACTCTACCACTACTCATCGGTCCTCCGGTATCACATGTGGTAGTTCCGGCGCTCCCTCTCCTTCCAAGTACTCCGGTTTCCGGGAGAGGGCGTCTGCTCTGACGTTTTCCTTCCCCGGCACGTAGCGAATTTCAAAAAAAGAACTTGGAAAACTCCTGTGCCCATCGCACCTGTCTTTGGTTGAGGACTCGTGCAGTCCTCCAATATTCCAGGTTCTTATGGTCCGTGCACACCTGGATCTTGTGTTGTGCGCCTATTAGAAAATGTCTCCAGCGTCGACAGGAAGTTTTTTTTCTTTCCGCCCGACTGTGTGAGTTACTAAGTAACTGTCTTGGACTTCCAATGTAACGAACGTAAAAATTTGAAACATTCCTCAACCCTGGACAGCCAGCCTCTTTGGAGAGGAGCGGCTTAAATCTAAAATCTAAAAAGAGAGTGTAAAATCGGAAGGCTGCAGAGCAGTTTGAAATGGAGCTTTGCAGATCAGGAGAGAAGAGCTGCCTATGGAACTCTATGTAGAAGGGCACAGAAAAAACGGCTCGAGAAAACCGTCGGAAATATTAATAAAAAGAACTCTCCCTAACTTGTTGGCTCTCGTGGACACGCTGGAGGTTTGCTCAAGGCCTCTACGACTGAAACTAAAAACCATACGAAGCTAAAATATATTCCTCCAGCCTACCTCTGTCAAAACTGTACATATACCATGCTCATAAGTTCGTGATTATCATTCTTTTCCCCTCCCCTGGTCCCCCCCCTTCTATCCCACGTTCTGTTATACCATTTATGACATTTACATTTTTGCGTTAAGTCAAAAAATAAATTGGTTACTCTATATTTTTTTTCCTTCCCCTCTCCTGTCCCCTCTCTCCCTCCTCCCTCCCCTCCAACTCTGTTTTACTGTCTGTTTCTCTTTCCTCTTTATTTTAATAACATAACTAACAACTTATCCAACCTATTTTCTACTCACCAATTTTTGGAGGAACTCTAAATCATCGGAATCATAACATTTAATTTAGGATGATCCCTTATCTCCTGAAAACACAACCAATGGGATAACAGCTAACATCTGAGGCACCCAGTGTGGTTTCCTGGATATAACTACACCTCACCAAGACCGAACAAAGAGACGCATTGGAATTTGGAACTGGAAATTCCAGAGTGCAATAAAACTTTGCACAGCCCCCGCGAACTGGACTAAATAAATAAGTGGCTGAAAATTACAGGATTATACAAGTGGCTGAAACTACTGAATATATAGAGACTATACAACTTCTTCTTTTTCCCCCCTGGAATATAACAGAAAGACACCGATTTTTGTTTACGCTTTCTTATTTTTTGCTCATCCCCCCTCTGTCTCTGAAACAATTATACTAATATACTAATACAAAGCAAATATTTAACAACAAAAAGTTTCTGGAAATATAAGTGGGACTGGTTAATATTGTGTGAATAATTGATGTAAGTAAACTGAAATAAGGTATTGGAAGCCCCCTTGATATTAAGAAAACAAAAGAGGATAGGAGGTCAGGAGGGCAAGAGTTTTAAACTAATACAGTTTAAGGTGTTTATGGTTTGGAAAACATAAAAAAGGGGGAAAAACAGATTGTGAGCCCTCTAGGGGAGAGAAATATAAACCACAGGATGTCGGGGAAAAATGGTAAAAAAGCTGGAGGGACCCCGGGAGAAAGAAAAGCATCTCGACAAGAGGAAATTAAAGACTTAGACTTTTTGTGGTTTAAGATTAAAGAGGAATTTAAGCAAAGGGAAACACACATGGAAAACAAACTAGGAGAAATACAGGAGCAAATTGATAGGAAAATAGAAAGTGCTGTAGGCGAACTCTCGAAAAAGATACAAGATTTGACAGTTAAATCAAAAATAATTGAAAACTCCAATAAAAAAAACACAAAAAGATTTGAGGGACCAAAAGAAGGAAACAGAAAAGCTGAAGGAAGAAATAAAAAAATTAAATAAAACACAAGACCAATTATTGGACAATTTAGCTATGACAGAAATGCGTCAAAAAAATCTTAATTTAAAATTTAAAGGGATCGCCGAAGAAGCAAATGAAAACATAAGAGGAAAAATAGTTCAGGAACTTGCAAAATGGTTGGAGATGAAAGAAGAACAAATAGCATATACAATAGAGAACGCGTTTAGAATAAGAGGAAAACCACAACAATTTAAGTCCAAAAGAATCCCCGGAGACTGTTTAGTAATATTCAACTCCATTGAAATGAAAAATATAATATTAAGAAATAGTTTTAAAAGAAAGTTGATGATTGGAGACCGTCCAATCACCATCTTTAAAGAAATTCCAATTAGGATCCTGCGCAAAAGGGAAGGATACAGACAGTTAACAAGTGTTTGGAAGAGGAACGCAATACAATACAAATGGGAATTCCCAGAGGGGGTTTCCTTCTATCATAAAAATAAAAAATTCAAGCTGACAGATATTCATGAAGCAGAAAAGTTCGTGAGAAGATACGAGAAAGACCTGGGTAAAGAAGAAGTAGGACAGCGAGGAGGCGACTTGGTCACAGGGGGGAGTGGAGGGGGTGGAGTCGAGGAGGGGGGGAGTCAGAGGAGGAAACGGAGGATTTTAGATCGGAGGAAGAGGAGGAGGGAGAAGACAGAGAGTTCAACAGAAAGGGAAGCACCAGACTTTAAATCAGAAAGTAGGATAAAGTGTACTTAGTCATAACTTGAAATGACCATTAAGTTTATATTGTGGAATGTGAATGGCTTTAACAATAAGTCCAAGAGGAATAAATTTGAAAAAATTATAAAGAAAAAAAATATTGATGTCATTTGTTGCCAAGAAACTCATGTTGCCAAAAAACACAAGCATATTTTAATAAATAAGAAGCTCGGAATAGAATTTATCAACTCAGACTCAAAAAAGAAAAGAGGGGTAGCAATTTATGTGAAAGAAAAATTAGAACCCAAGCAAATATGTAAGGATGAGGAAGGAAGAATCCTAGGAGTACAAATTAAATACCAGGGAGAAAAAATAAATGTGGTTACAGTTTATGCCCCAAACTCAAATAGACTGGAGTTTTTTAAAAAATTGGAGCAAATCTTATTAGACTTAGATAACAACAAATTGGTCTTACTTGGAGATTTAAATGGAGTACCGACACCAGAACTAGATAGAAGTGTAAGAAAAAAGAAGTTAAATCAAGGGAAATTACCAAAATCCTTCAATGACCTTGAGGAAAATTTAGATCTAATAGATATATGGAGATACAAAAACCCTACGACAAAACAATTCACCCACTTCTCTGAACCACACCAGAGCTGGAGTAGGTTGGATCAGATCTGGATCTCAAGAGAATTAACAACAAGAGTGGTGAATTGTGAGATCCAACCCAGAACTCTGTCGGACCATAACCCAATAACACTACAACTAAAGTGGAACACCCAGGGGCTATACAGATGGAGAATGAATGACTACTTATTTGAAACAGAAGAAGTGATTGAAAAAGCAAAAACTACTATAAAAGACTATTTTGACCTAAATATGAATAAAGGGACAGACATAGATATAGTGTGGGACGCTAGCAAGGCAGTGTTAAAAGGCCTCCTGATACAGCAAAATATTCAAAGAAAAAAGGCCAAAGAACAGAAAAAAGAAGAAGTAATTAATAAAATGAGAATATGTGAGAAAAACATGATAAAAAATTCGAACAACAATGGTTATAAACAAGAATATAAGATGCTCCAAACACAATACTCAATATTAATGAATCAAGAAGTGGAATGGGGAATCAAGTTAATGAAACAAAAGTTTTTTGAATCTGCAAACAAAACTGGAAAGTTCCTGGCGTGGCAATTGAGAAAAAGGAGAAAACTCAGTCTTATCAACAAAATAAAAGTGGAAGAGCAAGTGCTAGAGGACCCCAACAAAATAAAAAAGAACTTCCTTAAATTCTATGAAAAGTTATATAAAATAGAGGAAGAAGACTTAACAAGTATAGAAAAATATTTAGAAGAAAACAGCCCAAATAACATATCGGAAGAGGAAAGAAACGATTAAATAAACCTATAAAAGTAGAGGAAATTAGAGAGGCAATTAAGAGGATGAAACTGGGGAAAGCCCCAGGCCCAGACGGGTTATCTGCTAAGTATTACAAGACCCTAGAAGAATATATAACACCGGTATTATGTGATGTAATGAATGAGATTTTAAGAGGAGGAAAAACACCAATATCTTGGAAAGAAGCATACATCACGTTTGTCAGAGCCACCCGAGGTCCCAGCTCATGAGAGACCCAAGTCCAATCCAGTTTATATACAAAAGTCTTTATTGAAGAACATTGTTGGCTTTACATCCGAGCTCCGTGGCTCTACGTCTGTTACGCTTAGACCGCTGAAGTACCCTCTGAATCAGTACCGCCCCTGCACCAGTTTAAGAGGCTTGTGCTGGACCACCTCTTCCTCTCCTTCCTTTTCCGCAGGGTCTTTCTGCCCCCCTGGGTTCCCTCCCGCCGGGACTCCCCAGAGGCTGAATCCTCTGACGCCTGTTCCCCCCTCCTTCGCGCTTTGGGACCAGGCTCCTCCCCAGGGCTTCCCTCACTTCCGCGCGCCTCCACATTTGAACTTGGCGCGCGTACGTTGCTTCTGACCTTCCTCTCGACCGCTACACTGCTCCCGGTACTACTCTCCGCCCCTTCCGGCAGGACGTTTTGCCCCGATCTCCTTCCCCTCTCTGCTTCCTGTTCTGCTCCCTCTGACACACTGGTAACTCCACCCCCTTCACTCCGTTCCGGCGGAGAAGCCGGCCCCGATCTCCAACTCCCACTGGGGGTTCTCCCTTCGCTCCCCTGCTCCTGACTGCTTCCCCCTTTGGCTCCCCTTGGCCTGACCAGGGGGGCTTCCTTTTGGGAATCCTCCGACTCACTGGACAGACTCATGGACGACCTTTGGTCATTGTCATCCTCTTCCTTGTCGCTCTGGGATTCTTCCCCCTCGCTCTCTGTCTCCTCCCTCATCTGCTCTTCTCTCCCTGAACCCCTGACATCCATCCCCCCCTCGAAGCCCCCCCTTCCCCCCTCCCGCCCGTCGGGTGCAGGTTGTGGGAGCTGCGGCTCTTCGGAGGTAGATTCGGGATACAGGTCGTCTACTTCAATGTCCTCTGCTGGCAGTTCGGTGTATGTGTGTTCGAACTCAGGTTCTTCACCCAAAGTGTTCTCAGTTTCCTCTTCCATTGCTACTTCGTCTGGTGCTGCCTGCCAAGGCCCCATCATCCACCTCTTACGCCAGTCCTCCTCTGGTTGTTCCTCCCACCAATCCGAGGGTAGTGTGTCCACCCCCGAGCACGATCCTCTGGGCGGGCTCGATTCTGCCGTTCCTTCCTCGGTGGAAGAAAAGCCCCGGAAAGTGCTATCTGAAAATGTGGGCGTAAAGAGCCAGTCATCAAAGTACTCGGCTGGCATGGGTCTATGTGGGAAAAGTGCATGGAACTCGTCTTTCAAAAGAGCTTCGTCTAAAGCGTAGCCCGGCACCCAACTATTGGCACTGGCTGGGGTACCCTCTCTGGCGAGAAAGTATTCAACTCCCTCTGCCCCCCATCTCGAGTCCAGGATCTCTGTGACCTCGTTGAGTGGTTCGGCCCTAGGTGACCCCCCCCCTCTCGGGTGACTCTTTGCGTGGGTCTGGTACTGTTTCTGACTCCTGAAACCTGTGCGGGGCCTTGTAGGGAGTGAGCACCGACCTATGAAAGACCGGGTGCACTCTGGAGCCTTCGGGGGGGGCCAGTCGAAATGCTACAGGATTGATCCTAGCCTCAACTTGGTATGGCCCTAACTGCCTGTGTCCTAGCTTCTTCTTAGCTAACGACTTGGCTGGCATCGCTTGGGCCGCTAACCATACCCAGTCCCCCACCTGGATGTCTTCTCCCGCCCTCCTGTGTTTGTCCGCCTGCACCTTATAGGCTTGTTTGGCTAGCTCCAAATGTCTCCGCAGCTCCTCGTGCACCTCTTGCAGTTCTGCTGCGAACTGGTCGGCCTCTTGCGGCACCCCCTCTCCCGTTGCTACGAACCCCGGGAAGGTTCTGGGATGACGGCCATTGTTCGCGAAGAACGGCGTCACCCCCGTCGACGCGTGCTTTGTGTTGTTGTAGGCAAACTCAGCCATCGGCAGGTAGTCCACCCAAGCCGCAGGTCGCTGATTGGCGTAACATCTCAGGTACTGCTGCATGATCGCGTTGACCCTCTCTGCTTGGCCGTTGGTCTGTGGATGTCTCGCCGACGCTAGGTTGATCTTGACGTGCAGGATACCTAGAAGCTTCTGCCAAAAATTGGAAACAAACTGGCGCCCCCTGTCGGACAGGATGGACTGCGGCAGCCCATGCACTCTGAACACGTGGTCGACGAAGAGTTTGGCGGTCTGTTCCGCTGTCGCCACCTTCGCGCAAGGAATGAAGAGCGCCATCTTGGTGAACAGGTCCACAACCACCAGTACCGCCGTCTTGCCTCTGGAGCTGGGCAGATCAGTAACAAAGTCCAGTGCTACCCTCTCCCACGGTTGCTGTGGCGTCTCCAGCGGTTCCAGTAGCCCCGCTGGCTTCTGGTGTACTGGCTTGGACCTCTGACAGGTGTCACACCTGGCGACGTAATCCGCTACCTCTCCCCGCATCTGGGGCCACCAAAAGTCCCTGGCCACCAGCTCCATTGTCTTCTCCTTGCCGAAGTGGCCCGCACTGGGGGCGTCGTGCAACTGCTGCAGAACCCTTGCGCGGAGCTCGTCGCTTGGTACGTAGAGGGCACCCTTGCGAGTTAACAGCCCGTCGCGTAACTGGAACTCATCGTCTCTCTGTGAACCCCTGCGCAGCTCCTCCATCTTGGATTGTGCAAACTGATCCATTTGCAACGCGCGTCGCACCGCGTCCAGGTCGACTGCGATGGCAGCGCACGCCCACGCCTGCGGTGCGAAAATGTGCTTGGCTGCTACTGGTGCCGCTTCCTCGAGATATTGCGGTTTCCTGGAGAGCGCATCGGCTATAACGTAGGAATCCCCCGGGATGTATTCTATCCTGAAGTCGAAATCCGCGAAGAATTCCGCCCAGCGCATGTGCCTCTGGCTCTGGAGCTTCGCCGTGCGCCAATACTCTAAGTTTTTGTGGTCCGTGCGGACCTGCACGGTGTGCTTGGCTCCTATGAGGAAGTGTCGCCACGCTTTGAAAGCTGCGTGAATGGCCAACAGCTCCCTGTCCCATATAGTGTAGTTTTGCTCCGCCTTGCTGAGCTTCCGGGAGTAAAAGGCACCGGGTCTCCAATTCCCTTGCGGATCTTCTTGCAGAAGGACGGCTCCAACCGCTCTGTCTGACGCGTCAGTTTCGACTCGCAGGGGCCTGCCGGGATTCACGTGCAGCAGCTGCTCCTCGGAAGCGAAGAGGCTTTTAAGCTTCCGAAAAGAGCGCTCTGCCTGTTCCGTCCAAGCGAACTTCTTCTTCTTGGAACTGAGAGTGTCCGTGATTGCTGCCGTCTCCTTTGCGAAAGCTCTGATGAACTTGCGGTAGAAATTGGCGAACCCGACGAATCTCTGGACTTCCTTCCGATTGCGTGGGCTCTTCCAGTCCAACACCGCGCGGACCTTGACGCTGTCCATGGCCAGCCCCTTGTCGGACAGCTTGTAGCCGAGGAAATCCACCTCCGTCACATCAAACTGGCACTTCTCCAACTTGGCGTAGAGCCTGTGTTCCCGTAGTCTCTGCAGGACCTCCTTTACGTCTCTCTCATGAGCTTCCGGCGATTCCGAGAAGATCAGGATGTCGTCGAGAAAACACACACACTTCTTGTAGAGGAGTCCCGCCAGCACGTGATGCATAAAGGCTTGGAAGACGTGAGATCCATTTTGGAGACCAAACGGCATAACTCTGTATTCATACGTGCCCAGAGGCGTGAACATGGCCGTCTTCCACTCATCGCCCTCCCGGATACGTATGAGGTTGTACGCTCCACGCAGATCCAACTTGGTGAAGATCTTCCCCTTCCTCACGGTCGCTAGGAGGTCGTCAATCTTGGGCATGGGAAAGGCCTTGGGCTTAGTCATTCTGTTTATGGCCCTATAGTCCACAATGAGCCTTTTCTGGGGCGTGTACTTCTTCTTCACAAAAAACACAGGACTGCCCCCCACTGCTTTGGATTCCCGGATGAATCCGCGCTTCAAATTATGCTCTATGAACTCTCTGAGTTCTTGCATCTCGTCTTCAGACATGGAATACAGCTTTGCAGTCGGCAGCTGCGCCCCCGGCAACAGGTCGATCGCACAGTCGTAAGGCCTGTGGGGTGGCAACTGGTCAGCTTCCTTCTCACAGAAAACCTCCAAGAATCCTTCATACTTGCGAGGTACTGCCTGCACCATGCCGAGTTGCAGCTGCTCAGCCCCCTCCTCCTGGCTGGACTGGATGCAATGTTGAGCACAGTACGATGAGCAAAAGGAGATCTGCCGTTGGTACCACGCTACAGCAGGACTGTGCCTCTCCAGCCAACTCATGCCTAATACTATAGGAGTGTCTGACAGGTGGGTGACATTGAAGCTAATGACTTCTCGATGATCACCAATCCGCATCACCATGGGAGGCGTCTGTTGCACAACTTGCCCTCCTAGCAATTTCCTGCCATCAACCGTGACTACGTTCAGGGGCGTTGTCGCGGGCAGAAGCGCTATGCGATGCTGCTTGACGAATTGCACCCCCACAAAGTCCGCGTTGCTGCCAGAGTCGATTGTGATGGGGACTTCCAGGGTGGTTCCATTCGGCAACTGGAGTGTTGCAGTGAGCTGCACCGCTGGCTTGGGTGGTAAAGGGTCTGTGCGTAATGGGGTAAGGGCAATATACACAGAACAGAGGGCCAAACTGATCGTAAATAATATGGTAACGGAGGAAATAAAGATAAGGAAGGGAACAAGACAAGGATGCCCGCTCTCTCCGTTACTATTTATAACAGTGTTAGAAGTCCTTTTAAACGCCATAAGACAAAATGAGAATATTAGAGGAGTAAAGCTAGGACGGAATGTGTATAAGACCAAGGCCTTCGCCGACGATTTGGTAGTAATGACAGAAGACCCAGAAACCTCTGTGGGAGAGATATTGAAGGAAGCAGAATTATTTGGAGAAGTGGCCGGGTTTAAACTAAATAAGACAAAAACAAAAATGATATGTAAAAATATAGATCCGAAGACAATAGAAACAATCCAACAGCAATCACAGATAGAGATGGTCAAAAAAGTTAAATACCTCGGCATCTGGCTAACACCTAGAAATATAGATCTCTTTAAAAACAACTATGAGC
The DNA here is from genome assembly GCF_964234715.1 of Podarcis melisellensis. NCBI lineage: Eukaryota > Metazoa > Chordata > Lepidosauria > Squamata > Lacertidae > Podarcis > Podarcis melisellensis. Next base: position 35,304,286 of record NC_138535.1, on the reverse strand, counting down.
CGATGTGGAGGGGAATAAAGAAGGATTTGGAAAAATGGGGACGACTAAAACTGTCAATGTGGGGAAGGATCAACATAATCAAGATGAATGTGCTAGCAAGATTAATGTTTTTGTTTCAGACTATTCCTATAATAAAAGGGAATAGGATTTTTAAGGAATGGCAGAGGGTAATTTCGAGGTTTATATGGCAGGGCAGAAGACCCAGAATACAATTTAAACTCTTAACAGATGTAAAGGAAAGGGGGGGCTTCGCCCTGCCAGATCTAAAACTATATTATGAGGCTGTGTCAGGGAACTGCCATCTAAAGCGGCGGGGGCGCAAAGGCTCACTGAGGTTGAGAGAGGAGTAGCAGCGGAAGAGGGAACCAGTAGAGGGCGAGCAAGAACTCCAAGGGAAAGTGAGTCGGAGGGATGGCTCAGAGACACTTCCAGCGAAAACAGTGGGGAGGTCTCAGGACCTCCTATAGGGACACCCACACCTCGCCGGAAACTGTCACGCCGAGAGGAGGAGAAAACCACCCCGCTCGCCAGAAAGGTACCAGGATTGGTGCAGAAATTCGGGGGGGATCCCAGGAACTATCATGCCTTTAGAACAGAGATGCAATACGCTCTAAACTTGCAGTTTGATGACTTCCCCGACGAGGAATCGCGAGTGGCTTTTGTGATTGGCCATCTCGAATCCGGGGCGAAAGATTGGGTTAGACCCCTGATGGCAGCGAATAATGAGATCCTAAAGGACACGAGGAAGTTTTTTCGTGCCATGGACCTGATGTTTTCCAGCGATATTGAGCAGGGGGTGGTGCGAAGGCAGTTAATGGCTTGCCAGCAAGGAAGCAGATCTGTCCGTGAGTACTGGACTGAATTTACTATGCTGATTCATAAATTGGGGTGGGACCTATCGGCGGAGCCCATCCAAATGCTTTTCGAAGAGGGGCTTTCTTCAACCGTCAAAGATGAGCTTTCCCGGGGGCCCAGGGCGGAGTCTATGGATCAGTTAACCAAATCTGCGCTGTCCATAGGAGCGCGCCAGGAGGCGAGGGCTTTGGAAAAGCGGGAAGGGAAAGGAGACCGTTGGAGGGAGTTCCGCATTCCAGACATTCCAGAGCCACCTTTCCCGCCGGCAGAGCCGATGGAAGTTGGAACAGCGCGGGCGCGCGCAGTTTCAAATCCCAGTGAAGGGCGGAAGAAGGAGGGAAAGAGCGCCAAGAGATGTTATCACTGCCAAACAGACACCCACTAAAGATCAAGGCGCTTTTGGATTCAGGCAGCTCCTGTAATTTCATGAGTAAGGAGTTTGCAGCTGAGCAGCAGATACAGACCATCCCTTTAAGTAACCCCTTGCAGGTGACTACGATTGACGGCAGAGAGCTGTTGGGGGGAGAAGTTAGCCAACAGACTGTCCCGATGATAATGAGGGTGGCAAGGCACACCGAACAGATAGCGTTTAATGTGGCCATCCTGGGAGGAGCGCCCATCATTTTGGGGATGAGCTGGCTGGCGCTACACGATCCGCTAGTGGGCTGGCATCAGAGGGTGGTCTCCTTTGGGTCAGCGCATTGCCTAGAGCACTGCAAGTAGGGGAAGGTTTCGGGAGGAGACAGAGTCACCCTAGCCGGGATGGAAGTAATGGGCAAAGGGAAGGTGCCCCCGCAATACGCAGATCTGAGCAACGTATTCAGCGAAAGGGAAGCAGACAAACTGCCACCGCATAGACCCTTTGACTGTCAAATCAACCTACTCCCTGGGGCCCAACTCCCAGTAGGCAAGCTGTACGCCATGTCAGACAGGGAGATGCAGGAGCTGAGGGAGTTCATTGACAAAAACCTGAAGCGAGGTTTCATCAGAGAGTCCCGAGCGGTGGGGGGCAGCCCAGTGTTTTTTGTGGACAAAAAGAACACAGACAAACCGAGACTGGTGTGTGACTTTAGGGCCCTCAATGCAGTGTCGGAACCCCTGGCTTTCCCTATGCCCCGAATTGATGACATTTTGACCAGAGTAAGGAAGGGAAAGATTTTTACAAAGCTGGACCTGCGGGGGGCGTACAATCTGATACGCATAAGGAAGGGAGATGAATGGAAGACCACCATGTTTACCCCTTTGGGAGCCTTTGAATACCTCGTTATGCCCTTCGGTCTACAAGGGGGCTCCGCGTGTTTTCAAGCTTTTATAAACCACGTTCTGGGACCTTTGCTCTACAAGAATTGTGTGGCCTTTTTAGACGACGTGTTGGTGTATTCGGAAGATGAGGAACAGCATGTGAGGGACGTTCGAGAAGTGTTGGGCAGGCTGCAAGCCAACCAGCTGTGGGTGAAACTGGAGAAGTGCCAGTTTCATACCAAGGAGGTGGAATTCCTGGGGTACCGCTTGTCAGACAAGGGATTGGCCATGGATCCAGGCAAGGTCCAAGCGGTACTGGAATGGAAGACACCGAAGACCAAGAAGGACGTGCAAAGATTCTTGGGGTTTGGGAACTTTTATCGGAAGTTCATCAAGAACTTTGCCCACTTGACGGCGCCCATCACCGACTGCCTCAGCAGCAAGAAGAAATTTGTTTGGACGGTAGAGGCGGATCGAGCCTTTGAAGAACTGAAAAGGGCTTTCGCCTCGGAAGAACAACTTCTGCATGTGGATTTACGAAAACCCATGAGAGTGGAAACCGATGCATCCGACCGGGCGGTAGGGGCGGTCCTTCTTCAACCGGGGAGGAGTGCGTCGGAGTGGAGACCGTGTGCCTTCTTCTCGCGGAAGCTGAATAAATCCGAGAGGAATTACACGGTGTATGACAGGGAACTACTTGCCATTCACGAAGCATTCCGGAGGTGGAGACATTTATTAATTGGGGTACAACACAAGGTGCAAGTGTGCACCGACCACAAGAATTTAGAGTATTGGAGAACAGCTCGAGTGCTCAACCAACGACAAGTGAGATGGGCACAGGAATTCTCCAAATTCAACTTTGAAATTTGTTATGTGCCAGGCCCAGAAAACGTCAGGGCGGACGCGCTCTCACGCAAACCAGAGTATTGGGAAGGGGAGGGGGTGATCGAAGAGAGACATGTCATCCCTGAGGACCGCTGGGTGTGTGGGGCGGCGCTGGTGGGGCAACGAGAACTGGTAGAGGAAACGGAAAATGATGAATATGCCCAGGATAAGCTCAGAGGTCTCAGGGGGGAGGGCGAGAGTCCCGGAGGTTTTGAGGAAAGAAATGGGGCATTGTATTACAAAGGGGCACTGTATATACCCGAAGGTGAATTGAGGGGGAGAGTACTCAAGCAGTTGCATGATAGCCCCACGGCGGGACATTTTGGACAACACAAGACCATGTGGTTGGTTACCAGGGAATTTTGGTGGCCTAAGGTGAGGGAAGATGTAAGGGAGTATGTAAGAGGGTGTGACCAATGTCAGCGAGCCAAAGGGGAAAGAAGGGCGCCGGCAGGGTTATTAGAACCATTACCCACACCAGAACGGCCTTGGGAAGCGATATCAATAGATTTTATGACGGATCTGCCAAAGTCCAAGGGGAAAACAGCCATCATGGTAGTAGTAGACCTGTTAACTAAGATGTGCCACTTTGTAGCATGCTCACATGCAGTCACAGCGGAAGAAACAGCGAAGTTGTTTGTAGAACACATCTTTAGGTTGCACGGGGCTCCCTTGAGGGTGATCTCAGATCGCGGCAAACAATTTACTTCCAGGTTCTGGAGGAAGCTCATGAGCTTGCTGCACGTGGAAGTCAATTTTTCAACTGCCCGGCACCCTGAAACCAACGGGCAGGCGGAAAGAGCAAATGGCATTCTTCAACAATATCTGAGGTGTTATGTCAATGACAGAGAGAACGATTGGGTCGAAAAGTTGGCGTTGGCAGAATTTGCCTACAATAATGCGGAGAATGTGTCCACAGGGATGAGTCCCTTTTTGGCTAATTACGGGTGTCACCCCACGGCATTTCCAGGGGAAGGAGGGGAGAGATGGAGCGTCCCAGCGGCTGAACATTTTGTAGAAGAGATGGAAGCGATCCATCATCAGCTCCAGCTCAACTTAGAAAGGGCTAAGGCACAATATAAGAAGCAGGCAGACAAGAACAGAAGGGAAGGTGAAACCATAAGGGTGGGGGATCAAGTGTGGTTGTCAACCCAAGGGTTGCCGTTCAAAGGGGGTTGTAAGAAATTGAGGCCCAGAAGATTGGGACCCTTTGAGGTCATTCAGCAGGTCAACCCGGTAGCTTTCAAACTCCGATTACCCAACCACATGAAATTGCACCCAGTGTTCCACAGGTCGTTACTGTCACCATACAGGGGGGGACGTGAAGGGGAGTACGTCAGGGGACCAGCCTTGGAAGAGAGGGAACGCCGCAACCATGTAGCGGAAATCCTTGATTCCAGGTGGAAGGGAAATCAGGTGGAGTATTTGGTGGCGTGGGAAGGGGAACCGGAGTCAGAAAACACCTGGGTAAGTGCAGAGGAAGTCAATGACGAGGTTTTAACAGAAACGTTCCACCAAAGGTTCCCGAGGAAACCTCAGCCGATAGCAAGGTTTAGGAGGGAGTATTTCGGCACCACCGATGAGGAAGAGGAAATGGAAGGGTTCGCGGAGTCGGAGTTGGAAGAGGGAGTGGACTCCGATGACGAAGATTACCGAGAGAGTAGGAACAGCAACAAGTGGAGGGAAGTGTTCGCGACGTCGGAAGATGAGGGAGGTTCTTTCAGGGGTTTTACCTCCTCACCGCCAGTAGGGGAGGAGACGGGAGGGGGTGAAGGGGGCCCTGGAGGGGAGGTGGATGTCAGGGAACTGCCATCTAAAGCGCCGGGGGCGCAAAGGCTCACTGAGGTTGAGAGAGGAGTAGCAGCGGAAGAGGGAACCAGTAGAGGGCGAGCAAGAACTCCAAGGGAAAGTGAGTCGGAGGGATGGCTCAGAGACACTTCCAGCGAAAACAGTGGGGAGGTCTCAGGACCTCCTATAGGGACACCCACACCTCGCCGGAAACTGTCACGCCGAGAGGCCAGACGACGTGTTTCCGTTAAAGAGCTTTTATGTTGGAAAAGATTCCGAAAGCAGCCACTTTCGGATTCTACTAGTGATTGACGCAGCCATGCTGGAGGGGCTCCGTCACAGGCAGAGGTTTGAAAACCTGATCAAACTCTGAGGGACTTGCATTTTACGCACAAGCAGCTCATCGTCCCATCACAGGCTGTATGCCTAAGCTGGTTAAAGGACTGGGTCAAGCTAGAAAATACGGAGCTACTAGATCTGGAGGGCTTCGACAACTGCTTTGGCTGGCATGCCTACTTATGGAAGAACAAAACGAAGGCACATAAGGGGTTTGGTAACCATATCTTTAGAGGGCCGATAATCGAGGCATGGGAAAGGTATAAGAACTTGCTAGAGCCGAAGACACCACACTGGCTGTCACCTCTTGAAATTATAAGTATAAAAACTACTAACATGAGAAAGAACTGGGCATCATATAATCAGTTAGTAACTAAAGTGGAAGGGAAATGGAGAACTAAACCCTATGAGCAGATAAAAGAACATGTTTACGATTGGCTTCACCACCAACAAGTGAATCAGATGTTCAGCAAGGACTTCAAAGAAAGAGGTTATGCAGACAAAGACTCTAAATACCAGACGGAGATAATTAACAACAAAGAGAAAAATATATCTAAGTTATATAGAATGCTGCTTGATTGGAACTTGGCTGACGAAGAAGTTAAATCTGTAATGATTCGCTGGGCTAAAGATATAGGTCACAGTATTCAATTTGAGGATTGGGAAAAATTATGGAAAGATGGGATAAACTTTACGGCGTGTACTGTGATAAGAGAAAATGTTATGAAGATGTTTTACAGGTGGCATTTGACACCTATGAAACTTACCAAAATGTACAAGGTGGACAATAAGTGTTGGAGGTGTAAAAAGGTAGAGGGCTCCTTCTACCACATGTGGTGGGAGTGCGGAAGGGTAAAACAGTTTTGGGAGAAGGTTTACATCGAATTAAAAAAGATATTAAAATACACGTTCATAAAGAAACCCGAGATTTTCCTATTAGGGATATTAAGACAAGATATAAAAAAGGAAGATCGTAGACTGGTATATTATGCGGTTACGGCAGCAAGGGTTGTAATAGCGCAAAGGTGGAAACAACAAGAAATCCCGACGGTGGAGGAGTGGAGAGGTAAATTATCGGAATATGCTGAGCTTGATAAGTTAACGGGGAGAATTAGATATTTAAAGGACCAGATATTTACCAGCGACTGGGGGAAATATGTAGACTACTTGGAATACGTTTGTGATGGAAAAATAACGCTCAAGGGATTTAAAGACGTACTGTAACAGACTAGAGGTTATTGTGCAAAGAAAATAGAGAGTAAGAGTAGTGTCACGGCCACCCAGGACGGGTCCCAGCTCACAAGAGACCTCACTCCGTTGCAGTTTATTTACAGGAAAAGTTTATTGAAGATTTCTGCTTCTCGTACAGTTCAGCATCGTGGCCGTACGTCTGTCACGTTAGACCGCTGAAGTCCCCTCTGACTCCTCCCCTCTTCCACACCAACTTAATAGCCTGGCTCTAGACCACCTCTTCCTCTCCTTTCTTTTCCGCAGGGTCTTCCTGCCCCCCTGGGTTCCCTCTCTCCGTGACTCGCCTGAGGCTGAATCCTCTGCCGCCTCTTCCCCCCTCCTTCTGGCTTTAGGGCCGGGCTCCTCCCCTGAGCTCTCTCCACTTCCGCGCGCCTCTACGTTTGAACTTGGCGCGCGTACGTTGCTGCTGACCTTTCTTTCGACCGCTACACCACCCCTTGTTCTGCTCTCCACCCTTTCCGGCTGAACACCTTGCTCCAACCCCCTTTCTCTGTTCTCTCCTAATCCTGCTCCCTCCGAGAGGCTGACGACTCCACCCCCTTTACTCCGTTCCGGCTGAGACGCCTCTTGCTGCGTCTGTCTTCCACTGGGCTCCTCTCCGCTTCTCCCTTCTCCTCCCTTTTGCTTGATTAAGGTAACCCCCTTTTGAGAATCCTCTGACTCGCTGCTCAGACTCGTGGATTCCCTCAGAATTCCGTCATCTTCTTCCTCATCCTTCTGCCCCTCCTCCCACTCGCTCTCCGTCTCCTCTGTCATCTCCTCCTCTCTCCCAGAAACCCTGACATCCATCCCCCCCTCGAAGCCCCCCCTTCCCCCCTCCCGCTCGCCGGGTGCAGGTTGAGGAAAACGTGGTTCTTCCGGGGTCGGTTCAGGATACAAGTTGTCCACTTCAACGTTCTCCTCTGTCATCTCCGTATATGTGTGTTCGAACTCGGGTTCCCCACCCACAGACCTCACAGTCTCTTCCTCCATCACTGCTTCTCCTGGCGCTGCCTGCCAAGGACCTACCATCCATCTCTGACTCCATGCCTCCCTTGGCTGATCCACCCACCAACAAGGGCCTGTCTCCTCCCCCCCCAGTCTCGGATCCCTGGTCGGGCTTGTTTCGGGCGTATGGCCCTCGGGTGAGGAGAAACCCTCGAACGTGCTGTCTGACAAAGTGGGCGTGAAAAGCCAATCATCAAAATACTCCTCGGGTATGGGCTTGTGCGGAAAAAGTGCATGGAACTCCTCCTTCAACAGGGGTTCGTCCAACGCGTAACCCGGCACCCAGCTATTGGCAGAGGCCGGAGTGCCTTCCCTGGCTAGAAAATATTCAACTCCCTCCTCCCCCCATCTCGAGTCCAGTATCTCTGTGACCTCGTTAAGAGGTTCTGGTCTTGGCGATTCCCCCCCCTCAGGCGCCCTCCTACGTGGCTCTGGGAGTGCTCCTGACTCTTGAAACCTGTGTGGGGTTTTGTAGGGAGTGAGCACCGACCTATGAAAGACCGGGTGCACCCTGGAACCCTCCGGAAGGGCTAGACGAAAAGCCACCGGATTGATCTTAGCCTCAACTTGATATGGCCCTAGCTGCCTGTGTCCTAACTTCTTCTTGGCCAATGACCTGGCCGGCATCGCGTGGGCTGCTAACCACACCCAGTCCCCAATCTGGATGTCCTCTCCCGCCCTCCTGTGCTTATCGGCCTGCACCTTATACGCCTGTTTTGCCAGCTCCAAATGTCTCCGCAGCTCCTCGTGCACCTCTTGCAACTCCGCTGCAAACTGGTCGGCATCTTGAGGCCCCCCCCCTCCTGGTGCCGCAAATCTCGGGAAGGTTCTGGGATGACGGCCATTGTTCGCGAAGAAAGGCGTCACCCCGGTGGATGCGTGTTTCGTGTTGTTGTAGGCGAATTCAGCCATCGGCAGATAGTCCACCCACGCCGCAGGTCGCTGGTTGGCGTAGCACCGCAGGTACTGCTGCATGATCGCGTTGACCCTCTCCGCTTGACCGTTGGTTTGTGGATGTCTCGCCGATGTCAGGTTGATTTTGACGTGCAAGATGCCCAGAAGCTTTCGCCAGAAAGTGGAAACAAACTGGCGCCCCCTGTCGGACAAGACGGACTGCGGAAGTCCATGCACTCTGAAGACGTGATCGATGAAGAGCTTTGCGGTCTGTTCTGCCGTCGCCACCTTGGCACAAGGGATGAAATGCGCCATCTTGGTGAACAAGTCCACCACCACTAACACCGCCGTCTTACCTCTGGAGCTGGGCAGGTCCGTAACAAAGTCCAACGCTACCCTCTCCCACGGTTGCTGCGGTGTCTCCAGCGGTTCTAGCAATCCCGCCTGCTTCTGGTGCACTGGTTTGGACCTCTGGCAGATTTCACACCTGGCGACGTAGTCCGCCACCTCTCCTCTCATCTGGGGCCACCAAAAGTCTCTAGCCACCAACTCCATCGTCTTCTCTTTGCCGAAATGGCCTGCACTAGGGGCGTCATGCAATTGTTGCAGAACCTTGGCTCGAAGATCGTCGGTGGGCACGTAAAGGGCACCCTTACGAGTCAAAAGTCCATCTTGCAATTGGAACTCATCGTTGTCTCGCGACCCTCCGCGTAGCTCCTCCATCTTGGACTGTGCAAACTGATCCCTTTGCAACGCGCGTCGCACCGCGTCCAGGTCGACTGCGATGGTAGCGCACGTCCACGCCTGCGGTGCGAAAATGTGCTTTGCTGCGATTGGAGCTGCTTCCTCCAAGTATTGCGGCTTTCGGGACAGCGCGTCTGCAATAACATTGGAGTCTCCTGGGATGTATTCTATTTTGAAGTCGAAATCCGCAAAGAACTCCGCCCAGCGCATGTGTCGCTGGGTCTGTAACTTAGCCGTCCGCCAATACTCTAAGTTCTTGTGATCCGTGCGGACTTGCACCGTGTGCTTGGCTCCTATTAAGAAGTGTCGCCACGCTTTGAAAGCTGCATGAATGGCCAACAACTCCCTGTCCCATATGGTATAATTGCGCTCCGTCTTGCTGAGCTTCCGGGAGTAGAACGCACCCGGTCTCCAGTTGCCTTGTGAATCCTCTTGCAAAAGAACGGCCCCAACCGCTCTGTCTGACGCATCGGTCTCTACCCGCATGGGTCTGCCGGGATTCACGTGGAGCAGCTGCTCTTCGGAGGCGAAAAGACCTTTAAGCGTCCGGAAGGACCGCTCCGCTTGTTCGGTCCAGACGAACTTCTTCTTCTTGGAACTGAGGGTGTCAGTGATAGCCGCCGTCGCGTTCGCAAAACCTTTAATAAACTTGCGGTAAAAATTGGCAAAGCCGATGAACCTCTGGACCTCTTTCCGATTTCGAGGGCTCTTCCAGTCCAACAGCGCTTGAACCTTAGCCCTGTCCATGGCCAGTCCCTCGTCGGACAACTTGTAGCCAAGGAAATCAACCTCTCTGACATCAAACTGGCATTTTTCCAACTTGGCGTACAGCCTGTGGTCCTTCAGCCTCTGCAGGACCTCCCTCACGTCCTTATCGTGATCCTCCGGCGATTCCGAGAAAATCAGGATATCGTCGAGAAAGCAGACACACTTCTTGTAGAGGAGACCTGCTAGCACGTGGTGCATAAATGCTTGAAAAACGTGGCTGCCATTTTGGAGACCGAAAGGCATGACTCTGTATTCGTATGTGCCCAGAGGGGTGAACATGGCGGTCTTCCACTCATCTCCTTTCCGGATGCGGATGAGATTGTAAGCTCCACGTAGGTCCAGCTTGGTGAAAATCTTGCCCCTCCTGACGGTCGCTAAAAGGTCGTCAATCTTGGGCATGGGGAAAGCTTTGGGCTTAGTCAAGCTGTTTATGAACCTGTAATCCACTATAAGCCTTTTCTGGGGCGTGTTTTTCTTCTTCACAAAGAACACAGGGCTGCCACCCGCTGCTTTAGATTCCTGGATGAAACCTCGCTTGAGGTTATGGTCTATGAACTCCCGAAGCTCTTGCATCTCGTCTTCCGACATGGAGTACAGCTTGGCAGCAGGCAGTTGCGCCCCTGGCACTAAATCAATCGCGCAGTCGTAAGGTCTGTGAGGCGGCAACTTGTCAGCTTCCTTCTCACAGAAAACCTCCAAGAAGTCCTGGTACTTGTGAGGCACTGTTTGCACCATACCCAGATGCAACTGCTGCTCGGCTTCTCCTCCTTGATCGGTCTGAAAGCAATGCTGAGCACAATACGATGAACAAAAGGTGATCTGCCGCTGGTACCACGCAACCGCGGGACTGTGCCTCTCCAGCCAACTCATGCCTAACACGATGGGTGTGTCCGATAAGTGGGTGACATTGAAACTAATAAGTTCTCGATGGTTGCCAATCTGCATCATCATGGGAGGGGTTTGCTGCACCACTTGCCCCCCCAGCAACTTCCTGCCGTCTACCGTGACCACGTTTAGAGGCGTCGTTGCAGGCAGGAGCGCCATGTTGTGCTGCTTAACGAACTGCAGTCCCACGAAGTCGGCGTTGCTTCCCGAATCGATCGTTATTGGAACCTCGAGGAGTCTCCCATCAGGCAACTGGAGTGTTGCTGTGAGCAGAACTGCCGGTCTGGGAGGCAAAGGGTCCACGCTCTGCAGTGATGCTGGGGGCTTGTCTACAGATCCGCCTGGCTGAGCCCCAGTAGCTCTGCTTCCAGCCAGGCACTGTCGTTTCCCTGAAGCTGCTCCCCTGGTTGCACCTCTGCTGTTACAGTTGCCAGTGCTGCAGTGTGCTTCTGGAGCCTCTGGGGGCACTCTTTCGCCATATGGTGCGCACTGTCACAGATGTAACACTTCCTGGTTCCTCTAGGAGGCTTCGCTTTGGCTGCACCAGGGACAGGGCTCTGGGATGGCTTCTGAGCCCTAGCACCACCAATCTCCATTGGCTCCTCGCTGTCCTTCCCCATTGGCGAGGGGTGCGCACGGCTGAAATCCCTGTGCACAAAAGGGAGAGTCCTCGCTTGCGCACGCGCTTGGGGCCCGTCCTCCTCGTGCCACGGACGTCCCTCATGTCGAATTCCAATAGCTAAAGCCCGTTGCACCACGTCTTCTAGGGTCTGGGGTCTGTCCCCCCTAGCGATCTCATCCTTGATGGGGGGGCTCAATCCCTCCCAAAAAAGATCTCTGACCGGCTTACTGTCCTTTGGCCAATCTAAGGCGGTGAGCAATGCAAAAAATTTAGAGTGGTATTGGCGCACAGTCGCTTTCCCCTGCCTCAGCCCGTGCATTTGACGGCGCGCAATGTCCACATCCACAGAGGATTGAAAACAAGAATCCATCGCTTTGATGAACGCAGTTGAATTGCGACGGGCCGGTCCATCTTCGCGCCACAGATTGCGTAGCCAAGCCCTGGCCTCCCCATGCAGGTGCGAAACAATGAACCCCACTTTCTCCTCCTCATCTTTAAAATCGTGACGGAGTAAATGCAGTGCATATACGACGTCCGCTCTGAAATTGGGATAGTCTTGCAAGTTGCCATTAAAATGCGGAACCAGGGCACCCCCCCTCCGTCCAAGCGCAATGCCCTCCGCTCTGGAACCTGGGGCCCCCGCCCTGTCCGCGTGTTCCCACCTTGCCTGCAAATCCTGGCACGTCTTCTCCAAGTCGTCATTCTTCTTCTGCGAAGCAATGACTGCCGATGTGAGAGCGGTAACCTGATCCCGCAGTGCAACCAGCTGCTCCTCAGCGCTCATGGCTGCTCCCGTTCGTGAGCTTCGCAAAAAAAATTTTTTGCTTTCTGAGAGGGGACTTACTGTCACGGCCACCCAGGACGGGTCCCAGCTCACAAGAGACCTCACTCCGTTGCAGTTTATTTACAGGAAAAGTTTATTGAAGATTTCTGCTTCTCGTACAGTTCAGCATCGTGGCCGTACGTCTGTCACGTTAGACCGCTGAAGTCCCCTCTGACTCCTCCCCTCTTCCACACCAACTTAATAGCCTGGCTCTAGACCACCTCTTCCTCTCCTTTCTTTTCCGCAGGGTCTTCCTGCCCCCCTGGGTTCCCTCTCTCCGTGACTCGCCTGAGGCTGAATCCTCTGCCGCCTCTTCCCCCCTCCTTCTGGCTTTAGGGCCGGGCTCCTCCCCTGAGCTCTCTCCACTTCCGCGCGCCTCTACGTTTGAACTTGGCGCGCGTACGTTGCTGCTGACCTTTCTTTCGACCGCTACACCACCCCTTGTTCTGCTCTCCACCCTTTCCGGCTGAACACCTTGCTCCAACCCCCTTTCTCTGTTCTCTCCTAATCCTGCTCCCTCCGAGAGGCTGACGACTCCACCCCCTTTACTCCGTTCCGGCTGAGACGCCTCTTGCTGCGTCTGTCTTCCACTGGGCTCCTCTCCGCTTCTCCCTTCTCCTCCCTTTTGCTTGATTAAGGTAACCCCCTTTTGAGAATCCTCTGACTCGCTGCTCAGACTCGTGGATTCCCTCAGAATTCCGTCATCTTCTTCCTCATCCTTCTGCCCCTCCTCCCACTCGCTCTCCGTCTCCTCTGTCATCTCCTCCTCTCTCCCAGAAACCCTGACAAGTAGACATAACGACAATATAAACGAAGAAACGCGGACATTAATTTTGGCTACGAATGACTTGCGATTTAGCTGAAGGAAGTCTTGAAAGAAACAACTATGTGAAAGAAGTGATGTAAAAATATCTATTTGATGTATTGTTATTCGTGTATATTTTTCTGTTCTCTTTTTCTGTTTTTTCTTTTTCTTTCTCTATTTTGAAACGCTTAATAAAAATTTACGTCAAAAAAAAAAAAAAGTAAAGGGTCTGTGCGTTGCAAAAGCGCTGGGGACTGCTCTACAGATTCGCCTGGCTGAGCCCCAGCAGTTCTGCTTCCAGCCAGGCACTGTCGTTTCCCTGAGGTTGCTCTTCTTGCATCACTTCTGCTGCCACTGTTGCTAAAGCTGCAGTATGTTTCTGGAGCCTCTGGGGGCACTCTTTCGCCATATGCTGTGCACTGTCACAGATGTAACACTTCCTGGTTCCTCTAGGAGGCTTCGCCTTTACTGCACCGGAAACAGGGGCTCTGGCTGGTGTTTGAGCCCTGGCACCACCAATTTCCATCGGCTCTTCTCCCTGCCTCACCAAAGGCGAGGGGTGTGCCTGGCCGAAGTCCCTGGGGATAAAAGGGGGGGTCCTTGCTGGAGCACGCGCCTGGCGTCCTTCCTCATCGTGCCAAGGGCGTCCCTCGTGCCTTACTCCTATCGCAAGAGCCCTCTGCACCACGTCTTCTAGGGTCTGGGGTCTGTCTCCCCTGGCAAGCTCATCTTTTATGGGGCCGCTGAGACCTTCCCAGAACAAATCTCTCACTAGTTTGCAATCCTTTTCCCAGCCTAACACAGTCAATAATGCGAAGAATCTGGAATGATACTGACGTACCGTGGCTTTGCCTTGCCGCAGTCCATGCATCTCCCTGCGCGCAATATCAAGATCCACAGTTGACTGGAAACAAGCATCCATCGCTTTAATAAATTCATCAGAATGGCGGCGGGCAGGGCCATCTTCGCGCCACAAATTGCGCAACCACGCTCTAGCTTCCCCATGCAAATGTGACACAATAAATCCCACCTTCTCTTCTTCATCTTTAAAGTCATTGCGAAGTAAATGCAGTGCATACAAGACGTCTGCTCTGAAACTAGGGTAGTGCTTCAGGTTCCCATCGAAGTGGGTGACTAGACTGCCCCCCCGCCTTCCAAGTCCAATTCCCTCCGATCTGGACCCTGGGAACCCTTCCCTGCTTGCACGCTCCCACCTTGTTTGCAGGTCCTGGCAGCGCTTCTCCATTTCGTCATTCTTCTTTTGAGATGCAACGACTGCAGCGGTGAGTTCGGTAACCTGGTTCCGCAGCGCCGTCAGCTGTTCCTCCGCACTCATGGCTGCTACCGTTCGTGAGCTTTGCAAAAAAAAAATTTGCGTTCTTTGTGAGGGTACTTACTGTCAGAGCCACCCGAGGTCCCAGCTCACGAGAGACCCAAGTCCAATCCAGTTTATATACAAAAGTCTTTATTGAAGAACATTGTTGGCTTTACATCCGAGCTCCGTGGCTCTACGTCTGTTACGCTTAGACCGCTGAAGTACCCTCTGAATCAGTACCGCCCCTGCACCAGTTTAAGAGGCTTGTGCTGGACCACCTCTTCCTCTCCTTCCTTTTCCGCAGGGTCTTTCTGCCCCCCTGGGTTCCCTCCCGCCGGGACTCCCCAGAGGCTGAATCCTCTGACGCCTGTTCCCCCCTCCTTCGCGCTTTGGGACCAGGCTCCTCCCCAGGGCTTCCCTCACTTCCGCGCGCCTCCACATTTGAACTTGGCGCACGTACGTTGCTTCTGACCTTCCTCTCGACCGCTACACTGCTCCCGGTACTACTCTCCGCCCCTTCCGGCAGGACGTTTTGCCCCGATCTCCTTCCCCTCTCTGCTTCCTGTTCTGCTCCCTCTGACACACTGGTAACTCCACCCCCTTCACTCCGTTCCGGCGGAGAAGCCGGCCCCGATGTCCAACTCCCACTGGGGGTTCTCCCTTCGCTCCCCTGCTCCTGACTGCTTCCCCCTTTGGCTCCCCTTGGCCTGACCAGGGGGGCTTCCTTTTGGGAATCCTCCGACTCACTGGACAGACTCATGGATGACCTTTGGTCATTGTCATCCTCTTCCTTGTCGCTCTGGGATTCTTCCCCCTCGCTCTCTGTCTCCTCCCTCATCTGCTCTTCTCTCCGTGAACCCCTGACAACGTTGATTCCGAAACCAGATTCAGACAAACTTAACATCAAGAACTACAGACCGATCTCATTATTGAATAATGATTATAAGATCTTTGCCGATATAATGGCACACCGACTTAAAAAGTGTCTGAGTAATCTCATCCATACTGACCAGGCCGGTTTTCTACCCAATAGACAAATTAAAGACAACATAAGACATACAATAGACATCATTGAATATCTAGAATGTCATAATGAAATTCCAGCAGTTTTAATGTTCGTTGACGCCGAAAAGGCATTTGATAATGTGTCTTGGGTTTTCATGATAAAATGTTTGGAAAGGTCGGGGATAGAGGGCACATTCCTGGAAGGAATTAAAGCGATTTATACACAACAAAGTGCTAGACTAATCATAAATAACAATTTGACAGATCCGTTAAAGATAGCGAAAGGTACCCGACAGGGGTGCCCTCTGTCCCTGTTACTGTTCATTATGGTGCTAGAGATAATTACAAATAAGATAAGGAAAACTCAAGATATTCGGGGTATAAAAATAGGAGTGAAAGAACACAAATTGAAATCATATGCTGATGATCTTATGTTGTCGCTGGAAGACCCAAAAAAGAGTGTTGGTAAAGTAGTGGAACTACTAGAGGAATTTGGAAAACTATCCGGTTTTAAATTGAACAGAGCAAAAACCCAAATAATGACCAAAAATCTGGAAGAAAAGACAAAAAATGATCTTGAAACTCAAACAGGGATTAAAATTGCCAAAAAAGTAAAATATCTCGGAATCTGGTTGTCAGGGGCTCAGGAGCAGAGGCACAGGAGAGGGAGGAAATGGAGAGCGAGGGGGAGGAATCCGAGGGCAGTGTAGGGGGTGACAGTGGCCCGAGGGATTCCTGGAGTCTGTCCAGCGAATCGGAAGACTCGCAGAAGGGAGCGTCGATGGCCAGGGCAAGGGGGGTGCCAAGGGGGACACCCCAGAAGGAAGGGGCCAGCGGGGACTCCCAGAGCAGCAGTTGGAAATCAGGACCAGCTTCCCCACCAGAGCGCAGTGGGGGGGAGGAATCCCAGGCATCGGGACCAGTGTTCCCACCACCAGCGAGAGGAGATGAGTCAGGATTGACCACGCCTCCATCGGAGAGCGGGGAAACGGTCGAGAGGAAGGTTGCCGGCTGGGCGCGCGCGCCAAGTTCAAATGTACAGGCGAGCGGCACAGCAGATAGCCCGGATAGGGAGCCAGGTCCTAAAGCCCGCCGAAAGGAGGGGCAAGAATCAGGGGGGTCAGCGTCAGAAGAGTCCAGAAAGGAGGAAACCCCAGGGGGCAGAAGGACCCAGAGGAGGAAAGAGCAACGGAAGAGGTGGAGTAAGGCTAGAGTCTTAAACTGGTGTACAGGGGGCGGAGACTCAGATGGAGCTTCGCCGGTCTAGCTTCTAGACGTAGAGCTGCACGCTGCGGTTTGGAAGTGGAAACTAATCGTCAATAAAGACTTTTGTAGGTTATTACTGACTAGCGTTGGTCCTCTGTGAGCTGGGACCTAGAGGCAGCCCTCTGTGAGCTGGGACCTAGAGGCAGAACATAAATCTGATTGAAAATAACTACAAGAACACATGGAAAGAAATAACAAAGGACTTGGATACTTGGAACAGAATACACCTCTCTTGGTTGGGGAGAATGGCTGCGATCAAAATGAATCTATTACCAAAATTACTCTTTTTATTCCAAAATTTACCGATAATTAGGGGAGTTTCACTATTTAAAGATTGGCAGAGACTACTTTCTAAATTTATTTGGCAAGGAAAAAGACCAAGGATTAAATTCAAATTGCTCACAGACCAAAAAGACAGGGGGGGATTTGCTGTCCCAAATTTACAGTTATATTATGAAGCAGCATGCCTTTGTTGGGTAAAAGAATGGATTGTCATTAAAAATAAAGATTTGTTAGATCTAGAGGGTTTTAACTTAAGATTTGGATGGCATGACTATCTGTGGCAGGATAATGGAAAGAAACATAAAGATTTTTCTAACCATATTATTAGAGGGCCACTGTTAGAAGTGTGGGAAAGGAATAAAAAATTATTGGAACAGAAAACCCCCTGGTGGTTATCACCAATCGATATACTGACAAAAAAGAAAATAAACACTGAAGGGGAAAGATGGACATATGAAGATCTATTAGTTAGAAATGAATCCGGGTGGAGAATCAGACCATATGAAGAAATAAAAAACAAGTTGACTGGCTGGATTCAATATCACCAAATTAACTCCATGTGGACGGAAGATAAAAAGATTGGGATAAATGAGAAGAAATCTAGATTTCAGATTGAAATAATAGAAGGAAGAACAAAATTATTATCAAAAATGTATAACCAGTTACTTGAGTGGGACACCAAAGATGAGGAAGTGAAGGAGGTGATGGTGAAGTGGGCAGTGGACTTGGGTTATAATATAGAATTTGACAAATGGAAGGCTTTATGGTGTAAAGGTATGAACTTCACGGCATGTACAACACTCAAGGAGAACATGTATAAGATGATGTACAGATGGTACATGACGCCGGTAAAATTGGATAAAATTTATAAAACAGGTGATAAAATGTGTTGGAAATGCAAGAGTAAGGAGGGCGACTTTATACATATGTGGTGGTCATGTGAGACACTTTAAAAATTTTGGGAATCTATCTATAATGAATTTTAAAAAGTCCTCAAATACACCTTTAGCAAAAAACCTGAAGCTTTCCTCCTGGGGATAATTGGCGAAGAAATTAAAAAGGAAGATAAAACATTTTTTCAATACGCAACAGTGGCTGCCAGAACCCTCATAGCACAGTATTGGAAGACGTCTAAAATCCCAACGATAATAGAGTGGCAATCTAAACTATTTGACTATTTAGAACTGGCAAAATTGACACAGAAAATAAGAAATAAAAAAAGTACAAAATTTAATAATGAATGGGATAAATTTAAGTTATATATGGAAACAGAAATAAAAGGAAAATAAAAGGACTTCTGGAGGCGGCGCAAAACGGCAATGGCGGTTCTTTACTGTGTGAAGAGGGGCTCCACGAAAAAGGGTCGTCCGCTGCGGCAAAGTGGAGACCCATTAAGAAAAAGCGCAGGCAGAGCAAGCCTGCGGCCGTGGGACTCGGCGGGCGCCAGAAGCCCCCCCAGAAACGAAGAAGGGACCTCGTAAGAGGCTCCGGAACGTGAAAGGGGGAGCGGCGCTGTGAGTTCATCGCTCTTTTCGCGGAAGTGAAGCCGCGCTGCTGCTGCCGATGAGCGCTGACCTTTCTTCTTGAAAATATCGGAATTGGCTGCAATTTACCCGTGAGTAAGAGGTACCAAAGGCTGGCTTTAATCTGATTGATTGGGCTGAAAACGGGAGGCGAGTAACAGGAAGTCCGTCTCCCGATCCTGCTAGCTAGATCAAAGCAAAGAATTTGAAGTGGGCTGAAGCGCTTAAAAGAGACTGTAAAAGCAGGACAAAGGGGCATTAACAGACTGTGTATTTAGAAGACAAAAGGATATATTGGCTAAACTTTCTGGTTTTTTTATTACGGAACTTTCTTCCTACTTTTGAGCTATGCGGAGTTAAAGGTGATAACCAAGTTGCCGGGCTGCCAGTGTGCAAAAGGAGAACTGTCAAACTGCTGAAACTTTTCTTGGAGTATAAACTGTGGTTGATACACTAGCGCTTTAACATCTTTGCTGGGACCTTTCTGTCATCTTGTGGCATTATTTTGAAACAGAAACCTCTGGAAGCCTCCCTTTTGAACTTGAGGATTACAAAGGTTTAATAGGAACTTCAATGGCGGAAAAGAGCTTTTCCTTCTTATGAAACTTTGAAACACTCCCCCTAGAGGATTTGCGGAGATATAGAGGTCTGGGAACTGTACCATATGGAGATTTTTTGTGGTTAAATTGTTTACATTCTGGACCTGCCTTTCTCATGGATTGAAAGACTATCTGACCTTGAACAGAGGCAGCTGTGGAATGAGTGGCTCAGGGAAAACAAGAGCAGCTAAAGCCAAAGAAAAAGAAAAGAAATCTGCGCAACTTGTTCAAACAACGTTAACCCACCAACGCAGATCATCTGTCCCAGCTGTGCTGACAGCACAGGAGGTGGAAGTTGAACCGCCTGTCACAGAAGACATGGCAACTGGAGGATCTGACCCAGTCCTGAGACAAATTTTGGAACAATTGGCACTTTTGAACAAGAAGGTGGACGATCAGTCATCTAAAATTGACCGAGCTACATCCACTATCAGTAAGTTATCGGACCAGGTTTCCCAGCATACTCAGGCCATTGAGAAACTGCAAGGAGCTACGGCAGAGAATTATAAATTAGCTGCGGAAGCCAACCAAAAAGCTGAGCAGGCGTGTAAAAAGGTTGAAGAGATCAAGGGGGAAGTAAGACCTCTGAAAAGACAGGTAGGAGAACAGCAAGCCTACCTGTCACTGGTGGAACTGAAAAGTAAGGAAAGTAATCTCAGGCTGAGGGCCGTTCCAGAACTGGAACAGGGCAACCTAGAGGGATTTCTGACGCTTCTATTCTCTAAATTTTGGGGGGTTGAGGAAGACAAAGACTTTAAAATTGTGACGGCCTTCAGACAGGGAAGATCGGTTAAGAAAGACAAGGCCAGAGACTGTTTGGTTGTCTTGAGAACAAGAGAGGAAAGAGATAAGATATTAGGCCTACATTTTAAAAAATCTTTGGAAATAGAAGGCAAAAAGGCAGAAATCTATAGAGACATCCCTAAATATCTGTTGGACCTTAGGGCCTCATATATAGACTTGACCAAATTGCTGAGGTACAACGCAATTCCTTATAGGTGGGAATTTCCTCAAGGACTATCATTTACCTACAAAGGAAGGAAGGTAAGAATTAAAGCACCTGAGGACCAGCAGAAGTTCCTACACGACAACGAGGAGGACCTCCAAAAGGGAGCTGCAGCTTCTTGGCCACCACCACCGGGACTACCACCAGGACGTGTACCACCTGGATCTGGACCAGCACCACTACCTCTGGGAACGGAGGGAAACTTAGACACCCAATTGTAATATCTAAGAACTAGACCAGGATGTCTCTGCAGCTTCTTAGCTGGAATATACACGGCGGGAATTCTCCAGAAAAAAGGAAAAAAGTATTCCATATTTTGAAAAAAGAACAATTGGACATTATCTGCTTACAAGAAACACATGTGACAAGGCTTCATAGAAAAGTGTTAATTAATAAAAGATTAGGCCAAGAATTTATCTCATCGGACAAAGTCAAGAAAAGAGGAGTGGTGATATATGCAAAGGAGAGCTTGTCACCAAAATTTTTATTTAAAGATGAACAGGGCAGAATTTTGGCGATTGAAATTCAGACACAAGGAGAAAAGTTTTTAATTTTAGGAATATACGCCCCAAATGAAGGAAAATCGGAATTTTTCAGGAAGCTGCATGAGATTATGCTGGACTATTTGGATTACAACAACATCATTATGTTGGGAGACATGAATGGGGTTGTCTCTGTGAATATGGACAAGTCGCAAAGTGCTAACATAACGAAAGATGGCAGACTACCAAAAACCTTTTTTGAAATGACTGACAATATGGATTTGATTGATATATGGAGGGTCAAGAACCCTCTAGGGAAAGAAGGAACTTTCTTTTCTGAAGCTCACATGACATGGACGTGAATCGACCAAATATGGATAACTAGAGGACTGGCACCTAAGACTAGAAAAGTGGAAATCTGCCCAAAAACTTGCTCCGACCACAACGCTTTGAGAATGGAATTGAGATTAAATACAACCGGATCTTTCAGATGGAAAATGAATGACACTTTACTAAGAGATCAGGAGATTGTCAAGAAGGCCCAAAAAGCCTTAAAGGACTATTTTGAAATAAATTTAAAGACGGCTGTGGAAAAAAGAATAATCTGGGACGCAAGTAAAGCAGTTATGAGAGGGTTTCTAATACAGCAGAACACGATTAAAAAAAGGCTCTGGAATGAAAAGAAGGAGAAGATCTTGGAGAAAATAAGAGAAGGAGAGAAAAAATTGAGATCTAGGCCTAAGTCGAAGGAAGTGTTGAGAGAAGTGAAGTTTTTCCAGGCACAATATTCGAAACTGATAAATCAAGAGGTGGAATGGAAAATTAAACAAATGAAACAAAGATCTTTTGAATCAGCTAATAAGTGTGGGAAACTGCTAGCATGGCAGTTGAAAAAGAGACAAAAACTTAATACAGTTACAAATCTAGAGATCAAAGGGAGAATGGTTCAGAAACCCGAGGAAATTAGAAAATGTTTCCAGAGATATTTCAAAGAACTTTATTCTCAAGGGCCGCAAAAAGATTCCGAGGTGGATCAATTTCTTACAACTAACGGATTACAAAAAATACCCCCGGAAATGAGAACAACCTTGAATTGTAACATTATGCATCAAGAAATTGAATGTGCCATTCAGAACCTTCAACTAGGCAAGTCTCCAGGCCCTGATGGACTTACTTCCAAATATTATAAGGTGTTGAAGGACTCTTTGATACAACCACTGTTGGAGGTCTGCAACCAGATTATGGAGGGGAGGAAGGCACCGGAAACGTGGAAAGAAGCTTTCATCACGTTGATACCAAAATTAGAAACTGAAAAAACCCAACTTAAGAACTACCGTCCCATCTCACTCCTAAATGTGGATTACAAAATTTTTGCAGACATTTTGGCAAGTAGGTTTAAAAAAGTATTAAATGAAGTGATTCATAAGGACCAAGCAGGCTTTCTCCCTGGCAGGCATTTGTTTGACAATACAAGAAACATCATTGACATTTTGGAATTTTTACAAACAAACTCAAATACAAGAGCAGTGTTGATCTTTATTGATGCGGAGAAAGCCTTTGACAATATCTCTTGGATGTTTATGAAGAAAAATTTGGAAAGGATGGGAGTGGGGCGGGGGTTTGAAAATGGAATAGAAGCAATTTATTTAGAACAAAAAGCTAAATTGATAGTAAACAACGTGGTGACAGAGGAGTTTAAAATTGAAAAAGGGACACGACAGGGGTGCCCTCTGTCTCCTCTGTTGTTTATCTCAGTCCTGGAGGTGCTATTGAACATGATTAGAAATGACCGGTTGGCACAGGGAATTGTGGTCGGAGAGAAACAATATAAATTGAAAGCATTTGCAGATGACTTGGTATTAACACTACAGGAGCCAGTCCCTAGTACTAAAAGAGTGTTAGAATTAATTTCTGACTTTGGTCGGGTAGCGGGATTTAAGTTGAACAAACAAAAAACTAAGGTTTTAGCAAAAAACTTGACAACTACAGAAATAGAGGAGTTTATGAAAGAAACAGAATTAAATGTGGTTAAAAAAGTAAAGTACCTAGGGGTGTACCTGACCTCCAAAAACTTGAACTTGTTTAAAGATAATTACGAGAAATGTTGGTCAGAGATTAAAAGAGATTTGGAAACATGGTCAAGATTGAAACTTTCCTTGTTGGGTAGAATAGCAGCTATAAAGATGAATGTATTGCCGAAAATGTTATTTTTGTTTCAGGCCCTTCAGATCGTGGACAAGGTGGAATGTTTTGGAAGATGGCAGAGGGACATCTCTAAATTTGTTTGGCAGGGCAAAAAGCCCCGAATAAAGTTTAAAATACTAACTGATGCGAAAGAAAGAGGGGGGTTTGCCCTGCCAGACTTGAGGTTATATTATGAATCTGCAGCCTTCTGCTGGTTGAAAGATTGGATTTTATTGGAGAACACCGATGTCCTTGATCTGGAAGGGTTTGGTAACGCTTTTGGGTGGCATGCATATTTGTGGTACGACAAGGTTAAAGCTCACAAATCGTTCAAAAACCATATTGTCAGAAGAGCAATTTTTATGGTCTGGACAAAATACAAAGACTTATTGGAGAGTAAGACTCCGAGGTGGCTCTCGCCGATGGAGGCCAAAGCACGTAAAAGACTTAATATGGAGGCCTACTGGCCTAAATATTGGGAAATAATTGAAAAAATCGGAGATAATTGGAGGTTGCAGAGTATGGAAAAGTTAAAAAACAAGGTGCGAGATTGGTTGCACTATGCTCAAATTCAGGAAGTTTTTGAAGCGGATAAAAAAGTGGGTTTCCAGGTGGAAAAATCGAAATTAGAGACAGAGTTGCTAGAGCCAAAATCTAAGTTACTTTCGAGAATGTACAACTTGCTGCTTAAATGGAATACACAGGATGAGACAGTTAAATCTTCCATGATAAAGTGGGCGCAGGATCTGGGGCATAACATTATGTTTGAAGACTGGGAAAGGTTATGGAACACCGGAATGAAATTTACGGCATGTAGTGCCTTGAAGGAAAATATTATGAAAATGATATACCGGTGGTACATGACCCCAGTCAAGCTTGCAAAGATATACCACCTGTCGGACAACAAATGTTGGAAATGTAAGGAGGAGGAAGGGACATTCTTACACCTCTGGTGGACCTGCCCGAAAGTGAAGGCCTTCTGGGAGATGATACATAATGAATTAAAAAAGGTACTCAGATTTACCTTACCTAAGAAACCGGAGGCCTTCCTCCTGGGCATGGTAGACCAGAGAGTGGTCAAGAAAGATAGAATTTTCTTTATGTACGCTACCACAGCAGCAAGGATCCTGATTGCAAAGTATTGGAAGACACAAGATCTACCCACGCTGGAAGAATGGCAGACGCAGTTGATGGACTATATGGAATTGGCCGAAATGACTGGCAGAATCCGAGACTTGGGAGAAGAAACAACGGAGGAAGTCTGGGAAAAATTTAAGGACTATCTGAAAAAGCACTATAAGCTGTATGAATGTTAAAAAAATGCTCTTTTTTGGAAATTATAGCTTCAGCATTTGTAAATTATTGAAATGGAAAATAAGGTACAAGAAACTAGAGGTGGTGCAATGAAATAACTTTATTGTGTTGAAACTAAAAGCTTAAGGACTTGGGTTACAACGTTTTAGAGATTAGACATCACGATAAAATGAAAGATACATTATTGTGTTTGAAATAAGTTAACAAATTGCTGATGTTTTGAATTTACAGAGAATGCAGGGTTCGGAAGATGGGGGAAGTCCACTAGATCTATTGAAATTTGTAATTTGAAGTTGGATTTTGCATTTTATAAACTTAATAAAAAATTATATTAAAAAAAAAATAAAAAAAAATCCCAACGATAATAGAGTGGCAATCTAAACTATTTGACTATTTAGAACTGGCAAAATTGACACAGAAAATAAGAAATAAAAAAAGTACAAAATTTAATAATGAATGGGATAAATTTAAGTTATATATGGAATCAGAAATAAAAGGAAAATAAAAATGTTGATAAAAAACAAATATATATTTGAAAAATTCACAGTAGGTATGAGATAACGCTTACTACGTAAAAATTGCTTGAAAAATGAGACACTGCAGATAAAAAATATGATAACTTTATTCCGAAATCGAGATAAAGGGAAGTCGATGAGTGTTTGTCAATGTAAGTTGAGTTGCCTATGTTTTTATGTATTACATGTTTCGTTTTTCTTTTTTTTCTTTTTTTCTTTTTTCTTGGCTGTGTAAGTATGTTTGTGATATGTATGATATGTATGTTAAAAAGCAATAAAAAATAATTTTTTTTAAAAAATGTCTCCAGCGTCGAAAAGCTTCATGAATTGCAAGCAGTTCCCGGTCATACACCATGTAGTTCTGTTCTGACTTGTTCAGCTTCCTTGAAAAAAAAGCGCACGGCCTCCACTCGGACTGATTTCCCGTCTGAAGCAGTACGGCCCCCACCGCTCTGTCTGACGCGTCGGTCTCCAGCCTCATAGGCTTCTGCAGATCCACGTGTAAGAGCTGCTCTTCCGAAGCGAACGCCCTCTTTAGCCTTTCAAAGGACTGCTGTGCCTCTTCTGTCCATTCAAACTTCTTTTTGCTGCTGAGACAATCGGTGATGGGTGCAGTTAAGTGGGCAAAGTTCTTGATAAACTTCCTATAGAAGTTCCCAAACCCCAGGAACCTCTGCACGTCCTTCCGGTTCTTGGGAGTCTTCCATTCTAGCACCGCCTGCACCTTGCCTGGGTCCATGGCTAAGCCTTTGTCCGACAACCTGTAGCCCAGGAACTCAACCTCTCGGGCGTGGAATTGGCATTTCTCCAGTTTGACCCACAGCTGGTGCTCCTGCAGCCTTTTCAGCACTTCCCTGACGTCCTTAACATGCTGCTCCTCGTTCTCCGAGTAGATTAACACGTCATCTAGGAAAGCCACGCAATTCTTGTACAGCAGGGACCCCAACACGTGGTGCATGAAAGCTTGAAAGCAGGCCGAGCCTGATTGTAATCCGAAGGGCATAACTAAGTACTCAAAGGCCCCCAGAGGGGTGAACATGGTGGTTTTCCATTCATCCCCCTCCCTCAGCCTTATCAAATTGTACTCCCCCCGAAGGTCCAGCTTGGTAAACACCTTCCCCTTCCTTACCCTGCTCAAAATGTCATCAATTCTGGGCATTGGGAAGGTCACTGGTTCCGACACAAGGTTGACCCCCCTCTGGCTCTGGCTCTGGCTCTGGCTCTGGCTCTGGCTCTGGCTCTGGCTCTGGCTCTGGCTCTGGCTCTGATTCAGGGTCTCGCTCTGATTCAGGGTCTCTCTCTGGCTCTGGCTCTGGCACTCTATCAAGGACTGTTTCAGACTCAGGCTGTGGCTGTGGCTTTGCCTCTGTTTCAGGCTCAGGCTCTGTTTGAGGCTGTGTCTCTGTTTCAGGCTCCGGCACTGTATCAAGTACTGTTGCAGACTCAGGCTGTGGCTCTAGGCTGTGGCTGTTGCTCTGGTTCGGGCTGTGGCTCTTTTTCAGGCTCTGTTTCTGAATGAGGGCTTGGTTATGGCACTGATTCAGGGTCTCACTCTGTCTCTGGCTGTGTCTCTGTTGCGCCAAAAACGGTGGTTTGTTGTTGTTGTTGTTAGTTTCTTTCTGGGGTGGGACAAATGTTTAGTTGGGGCGGTTTAGCATAATTGTTTCTTGGTTTGTTTTTCTTTTACTATTTTTTTAGGTTATTGTATAGTTTGTATTTTGCTTTTCAAGGGGAAAGGGTCAGGGCTGCCTGGGAGGGGTCCTCAGCCAACAGAATGGCTGGGGCAGGTTCCCTACGGGGGTATGTACTGGAACACCCAATCTCTGTTATCGCGGGTGGGAGGAGCAGTTGCGCTAAGACCAGACCACGTCTTTACCAAAGATCTGGTTCTGACTCTGATTCTGATTCTTTGATTCTGGCTCTCTATCAAGGGCTGTTTCAGACTGCTCTCTATCAAGGGCTGTTTCAGGCTGTGGCTGTTGCTCTGGTTCTGGCTCTGGCTCTTTCTCAGGCTCTGGTTCTGAATGAGGGCTTGGCTCTGGCCCTGATTCAGGGTCTCGCTCTGGCTCTGGCTCTGGCTCTGGCATTTTATCAAGGACTGTTTCAGACTTAGGCTGTGGCTGTGGCTCTGGCTCTGTTTCCATTCTTACAATGCAATGTACATTTTGGGATCTCTTTATCTAAAATACTCATGTCACCGTTACTTCCTCCACATCTCCAACAAGCATTCGCCAAATTTTTATACATTCTTGATCATCTGGAAGGAGTGAGGTACCACCTACGAGCCATTTTCATCATGTTCTCTCTTATATTATAGCTGGCTGTAAATTTCAAATTTCCATTCCATCAGTTTTCCCCATCTTTTAGCATAATTGGACGGCCCACATCTTGGGCCCACTTTATCATTGAAGCCTTAACCTCCTCATCCATTACTTGGTAGTCTAAAAGAAGTCTATAGATTTTTGCGATTATTTTGGTTTTACTATTCAGTAGTTCTCTATCAAATCTTGAAGGCTCCTTTTCAAAACCTATCTGCTTATCCTGTCTGAACACTTCATTCACCTGGAAGCAACCTGGAAGTAATTCACCTCCTCCTCCCCCCTTAATATTGTGTTATAGATTATCCAGTTCTCTTTGATGTTGTTCCTTTTTTTAACAGCGATTGCTTCTAGTGGAGAGTTCCATCTTGGGGTTTTCTGTTCCAAATATCTTTTGTATTTTCCCCATACCTTATATATAGCATTTCTTATTATATGATTTGAAAAACTCCTATGCGTCTTTATTTTCCCATAATTAAGATAGCCATGCCACCCAAAACGGGTGTCATGACCTTCTAGATCTAAAATATCCCAATTTTTTAATAAATACCAATCTTTCAACCAGAGAAGACATGAGGCTTCGTAATATAGCTTCAAATCCGGTAACCCGTAGCCACCTCTTTCTACAGTATCTATTAATATCTTATGCTTTACTCTTGGTCTTTTACCCTTCCACAAAAAATTAGAAATTTCTTTTTGCCACTTGTTGATACTGCTGGTCTTTCCTGTAATTGGAATCGTTTGGAATAGAAAGAGTAGCTTCGGTAAAACTATCATTTTAATTACCGAAATACGGCCCAGGAATGATAAATTTAACCTTGTCCATGTCTCCAACTGTCTTTTGATATCTTTCCAACAATTGGTATAATTATCTTCATATAAGTTAATATTCTTTGGTGTTATCCATAATCCTAAATACTTGATTTGGGGGTAGATTTTAATGCGTATTATTTGTTCTAATTCTGCTTTTTCATCTGGCAACATATTTTTAACTAATAGTTTTGTCTTGTTTAAATTCATTTTGAACCCCGCAACTTTACCGTAGCCATATATTATTTCCAACGCCTTTCTTAAACTCTGTTTTGGTTGCTCCGTAGCTATAATTAAATCGTCAGCAAATGCCCTCATTTTGTAACTTCTATTTCCTAGCATAATCCCTTTTATTTCTTTTTCTTCCCTAATTTGTTTACATAAAACTTCCAATGTTAATATGAAAATTAAGGGGGGTAGTGGGCAAACGGAGACGGAATGCCACAGGCGAGACCTGGTCCACGATAGGAAACGGGCCGGTGAAACGGGCGTCCAGCTTCCGCGAAGGTCGAGAGGGGTGGAGGTGGCGAGTGGAGAGCCATACCAGGACACTGACGTGGAGTTCCGGCCCCACCTGGCGGTGGCAGTCAGCCTGGGCCTTGTACACCTCCTTGGCCTGGCGCAGTTGCTCCATCAATAGCTGTTGCTGGGACTGGAGCTCCTGAAGGCACTCCGTCACAGCAGGGACCGCGGATGCCGGCAGCACATCCGGAAACAGCTGTGGATGATAACCGTAACTGGCCTGGAATGGGGTCTGCTGGGTGGACGCATTCACTGTGTTGTTGTAGGCGAACTCCGCCAACGCTAGGTGGTCGATCCAGTCATCCTGCTGGTAGCTGCAGTAACACTGGAGGTACTGCTCCAGCACCGCGTTCGCCCGTTCCGTCTGGCCATCGGTCTGTGGGTGGTAGGCTGATGAGAGACAGACCTCTGTCCCGAGGGTCTGGTGCAAAGCTCGCCAGAACCGGGATGTGAACTAAACGCCCCGGTCGGACACCACACGCACAGGTAGGCCATGCAGGCGGAAGACATGCTGAAGGTACAGATGAGCGGTTTCCTGAGCTGAGGGTACGGATGGGCAGGGGGCACAGTGCACCATCTTAGTGAAATAGTCGGAAAAAACTAGAAGGCAGGTACAGCCACGAGACGGGGGTAAGTCCACTACAAAGTCCAGAGAAACCGTGTGCCAAGGACGTGGTGGAACTGGCAACGGCTGAAGAAGGCCGGGGGGTCGCCCGGTAGGGCCCTTGGCCTGCCGGCAGACATCACAACCAGCGATGTAGCGAGCCACGTCAGCCTTCAGGCGGGGCCACCAAAACTCACGGCTTACCAGATGGGTGGTCTGATACCGCCCAAAGTGTCCCGTTGCTGGAGCATCATGGGTCATCCGGAGAACCTCAGCCCGCAGTGGCCCTGGCGGGATGTACAGGCGACCGTGGTGCAGCAGAAGGCCCTGATGCAAGACCAGCCCTGGATACTGAGGGCATGACCCTTTGGACAGTTCCCGGAGTCGTTCCTGGGCCCAAGCGTCGACCCGCTGCTGTTCCAGCACCCGAGCCTGCAGTGGCTCAGCCTCCTGGGTGGCCAGGAATGCAGCCGGTGGTAGGATTGTGGTGGGTACTGCTTGCTGTACCGTGTCTGCGTTGTCTTCAGGTTTCCGGGACAGGGCATCCGCCTTCTGGTTTTGGGAGCTAGGGATGTAGCGGATCCGGAACTGGCAACGGGAAAAGAACGCCCACCAGATCTGCCTTTGGTTCAGCTTGCGGGTGGTCTGGAGGTACTCCAGGTTCCGGTGGTCGGTTCTCACCTCCACCGGGTGTCGTGCCCCCTCAAGATGGTGGCACCAGACCTCAAAGGCCACCTTGATGGCCAGTAGTTCCCGCTCCCACACGGTATAGTTACGCTCCGCTGGAAGGAGCTGGCGGGAATAGAAGGCGCAGGGTAAGAGTGGCGCATCAGGTCCGTACTGCTGAGACAAGACGGCACCGAGAGCTGTACTGGAGGCGTCTGTCTCTACCACAAAGGGTCGAGAGGGATCAGGATGTTGCAAGATCGGCGCTCTCTGGAAACAGGCCTTCAACCCCTGAAACGCCTCCTCTGCCTCCTTGTCCCAGGAAAACGGCATCTTGGGGCGCAGTAGCCAGGTCAACGGGGTGGTGCGATGAGCATAATCTGCAATGAAGGTCCGGTAATAGTTGGCGAACCCCAGGAATCGCTGTAGGTCCTTGCGGTTCCGAGGTGCTGCCTAATCCTGAACCGCTGCCACCTTCCCAGGATCCATCTGCACCCCATCTGGAGAGAGTCGGTGACCAAGGAAGTCCACTGACCGCTGATGGAACTCGCACTTGCTGAGCTTCGCATACAGGCGGTGCTCCCGCAAGCGCTGCAGCACGGTCCGGACTTGACCCTCATGGCGAGCCGGGTCACGGGAGAAAACCAGAATGTCATCCAAGGACACCACCACGTACTTGTCTAGCAAGTCCTGGAACACGTGGTTGATGTACCGTTGGAACACAGCGGGCGCGTTGCACAATCCGAAGGGCATAACCAGGTATTCGAACTGCCTGTACCGGGTCCCGAATGCTGTCTTCCACTCATCCCCGGCTCGGATCCGAATTAAATTGTAGGCCCCCCGGAGATCTAGCTTGGTGAACACCTGCGCCCCTTGCACCCGCTCCAGCAACTCCGAAATAAGGGGCAAGGGGTACCGGTCTGGGATGGTAATTTTGTTCAGGGCCCGGTAATCATGGCAAAGGCGAAGCTCCCCACATTTCTTCTTAACGAAGAGCACTGGTGCAGCGGTGGGCGAGGTAGAAGGCCTAATGAAACCACGCTCCAGGTTCTTGCGCAGGAAGTCCTGCAAAGCTTCGCGCTCTGGCTCTGTTAGAGAGTCTAAGCGACTCACCGGCAGGGGCGCTCCGGGCTGGAGGTCTATGCCGCAGTCAAAAGACCGATGCGGCGGCAGCTGGTCTGCCCCCCGTTCCTCGAACACGTCGTGATAGTCCCGGTACTCGGCGGGGAGCGTTGATGCAGCCTCCTCAGTGGGCGCAGCTGCTAGCATCTCGGACTGAGCATGGGAACATGGGTCTGGGAAGTGCACAGTCCGTTTGACCCAGTCAATCTGAACATTGTGAGCCTCCAGCCAGTCCATCCCGAGCACCAGGGGGAACCGGGGCATGGAGGCAATGTCCAAAGTTCGCATCTCCCGGTGCTGCTGGAGACACAGGACCAAGGGCTGGGTCTCCTGAGTAATGGCACCTGAACGCAGGAGCCGTCCGTCAATTGCCTCCACCTGTACCGGTTCTGGCTTGTTCTGAAGTGGCACCTGATGTTACGATAATGAAGCAATGCTGCTGCAAAGTCCTAGCTTGAAGAGTAAACGTGATGGGACTGTCTGTGGGAACAGAGGGGCAGTCATTTCACAGTGCAAAGCACCGGAATTACCTCAGAGTGTAATATGAGCTGTACAGGAAGTACAGGAAGTGTTTTGTCTCAACACTGCTGGAGTATGGAGAGAGCAGTCATGTTTTTTGTAACGCTGCAAAGACAGAAATAAAAGCATGTAAATACGTTTCTGTCTATCTCTTTCCCCTGCCAGGGGAAGAGGGGGTGTGTTCTTCTCACATTTGAGAAGAATCGCCGATCGAGACCTTGGCTGCGCTTGCTGGGGAATGCAGCCAGGGAGGTCAACAGGGAATCAAGCCGGGTGCCTGGGACTGCTGCCAGCTTCTCCTGAGAAGGGCTTGAATTTCCCGACAGCTGGTGATGGGCAGCAAAAGCAGCGTCCATATAGGAGCGGGTTGCCCTCGAATCCACCAGAGCATGGGTAAGAATCCAGGGCCCACCTGGAGGGTATAGACATACCGGGACCATAATGTTGGGATACTGCCAGGGAGATAAAGTCCATCTGAGCCCCCAAGCCGGCTGCCGGACGATCCATCGACCTCCCGTAGGTATCAGCAATTAGCGACACGAAGCCTAAGAAATAGCTTGCCACATTCTTGGGCTGGTGCACACTCTGTCAGCAGAATTCACACAGCAAAAGTTGCACTCAGGAGGGTATCATTTAGAATGTTTATTCAGCGTTGGTCAGAACAAAGAAAAGCATGACCGCCTGCTAGCGTGTTCTGGCGCAGAGAGAGAAAAAACGAAAGCAATAGCAAACATAAACATCCTGTAAAAGGAAATGCGCAGACTCTGTGTCTCACAAGCCTGCTCTCTCTTAAGGTGGAACGGAAATATCCTAACATCCTCCCCCTTTCCGTGTAACCTGTAGTACCAGTGGTTCAACCCAATTGCAACCTCTGTACGTAAACCTTAAGTTGTTCTCTGTTAACAACCTTAGACAACAGATCAGCAGAAATTTCTTTTCCTGCCATGTAGGACACTTGAATGAGTCCTTTCTGAATACACTCTCTTGCACGATGTAGCTTAATCTGCAAGTACTTGGTTCTTTGCTTGCAACTCTCTGAGTTCAGCAAAGCCAAACAGGATCTATTGTCTTGATACACTTGTATAGGACATTTCACAGAAACCCCAATGTCCTTAAACAGTTGCATCAACCATTCACAATCCATGAGTGAAAATGACAGAGCATTGAGTTCTGCTTCACAGGAACTTAGGCTCACTGTCGTCTGCTTCTTGCACAGCCAGTCAAACAGACAGTGGTTGTACATGTAGCACACTCCAGAAGCGCTTGTACCATCCGTGGTGTCACTTCCAAAACTTGCATCTGCAAAGATTTCAAGACCTCCAGTCTTCTGACTGGTGAACCTCAGCCTGTAGTGCATTGTCCCTTTCAGATAGCGGGCTATGCGCTTCAGAGCTTTCCAATCCTGAACAGTAGGATTGTTAGCATGTCTGCTAAGCAGGTTAGTGCTTACAGCAATGTCAGGTCTTGAGCATCTAGCAATGAAATTCAACTTGCCTAGAATACATCTGTACAGCGTAGTGTCAGAAAACGCTTCATTTTTTTTTTTAATATAAATTTTTATTAAGGTTTTTTAATACAAATGCATATTTAACAAACCACATTATTTTTATAACATCTTTTCATTACTACTGTGGACTCCCTCACGCCTCCCGCTTCCACTTGTATCGTTATAAAATTGTTTCCAAGCAAATTATCATTTTGTTTACAATCTTAAATCCAAAAATTTAGGTTTAACTCAAATATTGTTTGATGGTAGACAGTTATTTCTACTCTGACATCCTTGTTAACATTCAGCCAAATTACAATACTTTTGTAAGTAAATCTTAAATTTCTTCCAATCTTCTTCAACCTTCTCCTCTCCCAGGTCTCGAATTCTGCCAGTCATCTCAGCTAGTTGCATATAGTCCATCAGCTGCATCTGCCATTCTTCCAGTGTGGGTAGATCTTGAGTTTTCCAGTTCTTAGCGATCAGTATCCTTGCTGCCGTTGTTGCATACATAAAAAATGTTCTGTCCTTCTTTAACACATTCTGGCCGACAATGCCCAGAAGGAAGGCCTCTGGTTTCTTGGTAAAGGTATACTTAAACACCTTTTTCAGCTCATTATATATCATTTCCCAGAAGGCCTTCACTCTAGGTCTTGAGCATCTAGCAATGAAATTCAGCTTGCCTAGAATGCATCTGTACAGCGTAGTGTCAGAAAACGCTTCAGCAGTACTATCTACCTGGTAACCTGTCACCATCGGTGTGTCTGCTGGGTTTGCATCAACCAAATTCAACCTGGTTAATACATCAGCAATTTTCTGTGTTTGGTGTACCAGAAAATTACCTGCTTGGTCCCTCTCCACCTGCAGAGAAAGATAGTTGGATACCTCACCAAGATCCTTCATGTCAAAGTGCTCCTTCAGTTGAGCTAGGGTGCTTTGGTAAAAAGCCTGATTCTTCCAAAACATCAGAAGATCATCAACAAAACATAAACAATACAGTTTGTTTTGCCCCTCCTCCTTGACAAACACACATGGATCAGCTTTGCCCTGGTGAAAACCTAGAGAAAGCAATGTTTCAGTGAGCTTTGTGTTCCAACACCTGGCACTCTGCTTGAGACCATATAAGGATTTCCGCAGTTTACAGACCATTCCCTTCTGTATCTGCATTCCATCAGGTGGAAGCATATACAGCTCCTCCCCCAAAATCCCGTATAAAAAAGCTGTATTAATGTCATGATGGGAAACATGCAGTTTCTCCTCTGCAGCGATCTTGAGCATCAGTCAAATGCTCTCATATTTGACAGTGGGCGAGTAGGTCTCGTGGTAATCCTGTCCTGGTACCTGTGAAAAACCTCTGGCAACCAATCTGGCTTTGTGTCTGACAACCTTGCCATTCTGGTCTGTCTTGGCCTTGAAGACCCATTTGCTGCCAACCAGTCTCATTCCTGGGACTACCGGTACCAATTCCCAAGTTTGGTTCCTATTCAAGGAATCAACTTCAGCCTTCATGGCATTAAGCCAAGGCTCAGCATCTTTAGAGGTTAACTCCTGAACCTCTTTGAAGCTTGAAGGTTCCCACACCTTCTCTGAGCTACTAAGAACAGCAGTTGCTGTCTTAGCAAATCTCTTTGGAGGTCTGCCTTTGGTCGCCCTTTCAGACCTGCAAACTAGACGTAAGTCTTCTGGGCTCATCTTCTCCTTCTTAGGAGAAAAGTGACCAATGGTGAACAGTGGTTCTTCCAGTTCATTGTCAGACGCATCAGATGGTCTGACTGAGGCTTTTGCGCTCTTGTAGTCTGCTGTGTCATCACTGTCACTGACACCAGCAGCAGCGCCACCAACTGAACTGGAATCCGAACTCTGATCATCATCATCATCATCATACTCAGCTTCCTCAACATCATCTGCCTTTTTCACATCACCTTCATCCTGCTCTGGGTAACTATGGAAAATTCCCACATTTCCCCCCCACTTAGGATTGTACTCAACACTCTTGGTGAACTTAATGGACTTAGAGTTAGTCATCCATACCCTGTATGCACCCTTTTCGTACCCCATGAACAAACCATGTGCCCCACACTTCCCAAGCTTGTTGCTTTGTGGGGTGTGTACCCACATGTCAGAACCAAAGATTTTCATGTGCTTGACGTTCGGTTTTTTACCAAACATCTTCTCGTACGGAGTGCAACCTATGGGCGATGACAGTCTCCGATTAACGGTATAAACAACCGTTGACAGAGCTTCCCCCCAAAACTTCTCAGGGAGGTTGGCATCATGCAACAAGGTTTTCAGGCCTTGAAGCAAAGTCTGATTTGCTCGCTCCGCAAGTCCATTCATCCATGGCGATCTAGGCGGTGACAAGTCATGCTGGATTCCCTTCTCAGTCAGGAAAGCTTCAAACTGCTGAGAAGTGAACTCCCCGCCCCGATCGGTAAAAAGACAGCCGATACGTTTACCACGAACATTCTCCAACCAAGCACAGAATACCTTGAACTTAGGGAATGCTTGCGATTTCTGCTCAAGCATAAACACATGAATGTACCTAGAAAAAGAAACAGCTCTCACGGTTTTTGGAATTTAATCAACAAAAGATCGAGGAAATACCCATTGACGGTTATCCCAGCCCCGACATGGGAACAATTTCTAAGAAAATATTTCTCCCAGACAGATATCTCTAACACTCAATCTGATACTCTTTCAAGTCACTTGCCCATATGGCCAGATACTGACCCGGAGGAAATAGTAGATTTAATTGCTAAACTGAAAACTGATAAAGCCCCAGGGCCCGATCTGATCCCGGCGGAAGCTATTAAACAACACCCAACATGGTGGGCTAAAATTCTTGCAAAAATCTTTGATGCAATCAATGCCACGGGCCAGATACCTAGATCATGGAAGGAGTCCATCATAATTCCTATATATAAAAAAGGACCATCAGAGGACCCAGGAAACTATCGTAACATCAGTTTATTATCAATCATCGGGAAAATCTATACTCGCTTCCTGCTAACCAGACTAACCCAATGGGCCGAAGATTCCAATCTGATAGGTCATGAACAGGTCGGGTTTAGACCAAATCGCGCTTCTATTGACCATGCTATAATTCTATATCATTTGGCGCGGAAGTATTCTTCCCCTACTCATGGTCTTCTATGTGCCGCTTTTATAGACCTGAAGGGTCTATAAAAGGTGAGGAGCAGGCACCCGCTAGGGTGAGGTTAACACCTGAGGGCGATCTCACAAACCCTGTACCAATAAATAAGGGGGTACGACAAGGGTGCATCCTTGCCCCCTATCTTTTTAACCTCTATATTAGTGACATGAGAACGCCCCTAGCTGAGGCCCAAACCTCCATTCATGCACCCAGGCTTGCAGACTATCGCTGCCCCTTATTATTGTACGCTGACGATGCGGTGATCCTCTCTTATTCTCGAATCGGTTTGAGGAGGGCCCTTAAGATTTTTGCGTTATACTGCCAAACAAATTTACTTACTATTAACCATTCCAAATCTAAAGTCCTAATTTTTTCCAGGAGTCATAAACTGTATAGATGGGAACTCGAGGGGAAGCCAATTGAACAAGTTTACAAATTTCAATATCTAGGAATTTACTTCCAGTATAATATGGGATGGAAAGCGCATATCACATATTTACAAAATAAGGTTAAAGCCCTTATCTATGCTCTATTACGCTTCTTCTTTACGGAGGGGGCTATGCATGTTCCATCTGCCTTAAAAGTTTATAGTGCGAAAGTGGTTGCAACTATGGCCTATGCGGTCCCTTTATAAACCCTTTGTAAACCTCTTGCCTCTGGTGACATTGCAAAATCTTTTTCTAAGACGCCTTTTGAAACTACCCTCCTGTGTAAGCAACTCTGCCATTCGCCTAGAACTTAAGATCCCCTCCCTAGAGATTCTGATGTGGAGACATGACTTTAATTATTGGCTGTCCCTTTGGCATAAATTGCCAAACTACCATCTTATTCAGTGCCTTTGGAGAGATGAATTCACCAGCCCATGGGCAACAAAAATCCATTCCAAACTGTTGTCTTATGGAATCTCTCCTTCCGATATACTTAATTTAGATCTAATTACTGCTAAAAAGGTCATCAAACAAAGATTGGAGGAGGTAGATTTGCAACAAAATCTTACTACAGGTGGAGGTACATGTTCCCCGATAAATCAGGGCATTACATCTATGTCCCAGATACCTCGATATCTGTGTACTTTATCGGCTGCGTCGCATAGACTCGCATTTGTTAGAGCCAGATTTAATGTGTTCCCCTCAAATGTGCTGAGCAATAGATTTTCTAACGGTAAAACCTCTGTTTTATGCGCATGTGACAACAAATCAATAGAATCCCTCTACCACATCTTGTTTAATTGCCCCTTATACATTGTTCCCCGATCAAGGATCCTGAGTTCAATCATTCTGGAAATTGCTGCTAAACCACCTGAATTACATCTAGCCTATCTACTCCAGGACATTGACTCTTATAGAACATTACAGGTTGCTAGATTCCTGATTTCAGTTCTTTCATATAAAAGACTTCATGGAATGCTGCATGACTATTAAAAATCCAGTAAACTCTATGCACCATCTTTATCTTCAAGGCCATAACACGGTACATCTAGAGATTGTAAGTAATGTGAAGGAGATTATGCGTTGAAATATTTTAGTTGATATTTTAGATTGTAAAATGCTATTTTATCTATTGATTTGTTTTACCTTGTGGGCTTATAGCCGAATAAAGTATTATCTATCTGAACATATCTTGTATAACCATCCCATTTTCCTGCAAATTTTTGCTTTGAGATTCCTCTGAGTTTGCTAGTCAATTGAGCCGTCTCCACCAATTCCTGTACGGTAATCTTTTCTTGATCATCTGGAAGGAGTGAGGTACCACCTATGAGCCATTTTCATCATGTTCTCTCTTATATTATAGCTGGCTGTAAATTTCAAATGTACATTCCATCAGTTTTCCCCATCTTTTAGCATAATTGGACGGCCCACATCTTGGGCCCACTTTATCATTGAAGCCTTAACCTCCTCATCCATTACTTCGTAGTCTAAAAGAAGTCTATAGATTTTTGCGGTTATTTTATATATTATATATGTTATATTATATAAATTATATATTATTATATAGATTATATAGATTATATATCTGGAAGACTTTTTTTAATCTTTCGGCTAAAATATTTGCATATAATTTATAATCGTTATTTAGAAGTGTGATAGGCCTATAGTTGTTAATAAGTAGATTGTCCGTTCCCTGTTTTGGAATTAATGCAATAAGGCTGTCTTTCCAAGAATCCGGCATGGTTCCATCTTTTAAGATACTTCTTAATGGGTTAGACAGTAAGTCCTCAATTTTTTAATAATATATTACCGGTAGGCCGTCTGGCCCTGGTGGCTTTCCTATCTTTCCTATCTTTCCTATCTTTGCTTCCTTAATTGCTCTTTGAATTTCGTACGATGTAATAGGGGCAGTGGCGTAGCGTGGGTTGTCAGCACCCGGGGCAAGGCAAGTAATTTGCGCCCCCTAACCCGTGGATTTGCGCCCCCTAACCCTAACCCCCAGATGTTGTGCCCGGTGCGGCCGGCCCCCCCTGCACCCCCACGCTACGCCACTGAATAGGGGCATTCAACAGTTCTTTTTGTTCTTTAGTAAGTTTCGGAAGACAGTTCTGTTCTAAATGTTCTTTAACTTCTTCTGTTGTTTCATTTCTTTTTTTATATATAAATTTTTTTATTGGTTTTTCATTTTAAAACAAGCAAGACAAACAAACACATACAAACATGTATATTTCCATATCCTCCTTTTCATAAGCCTTCTTTCATGAACTTCCCCATACCTCCCCCTCTCTGCATCCTTATTTTACAATTTTTCAGCAACCCCTTGGTCCCATTATATTAATAACTTATTTTTTGAGTTTCATCATAATTTATCAGACAGTTTCAGCTGCAATTCTGCATCTTCCTTCCCCTTGACATTTTAGCACTCAACAATTTTACAACTGTTCTTAAGATAAACTTTAAATTTCTTCCAATCTTCCTCCACCGTCTCTTTCTCTTGGTCCCGGATTCTGCCGGTCATTTCTGCCAATCCCATAAAGTCGATCACTTTCATCTGCCATTCTTCCAGTGTGGGTAATTCTTGCGTCTTCCAATACTTTGCTAGAAGTATCCTTGCTGCTGTGGTAGCGTACATAAAAAAAATCCTATCCTTTCTTGACACCAATTGGTCAACCATGCCCAAGAGAAATGCCTCTGGTTTCTTATGAAAAGTACATTTAAGTATCTTCTTGATTTCATTATAGATCATTTCCCAGAAGGCTTTAATCTTTGGGCAGGTCCACCAAAG
The DNA here is from genome assembly GCF_964234715.1 of Podarcis melisellensis. Taxonomy (NCBI): domain Eukaryota; kingdom Metazoa; phylum Chordata; class Lepidosauria; order Squamata; family Lacertidae; genus Podarcis; species Podarcis melisellensis. Next base: position 35,265,496 of record NC_138535.1, on the reverse strand, counting down.
GTGGAAGAAAGTACCTTCAATTTCATTACATTTCCAGCATTTATTATTGGGCAAATGATAGATCTTTGCAAGCTTGACTGGAGTCATGTACCACCTATAAATCATTTTCATAATATTTTCTCTTAAGGCATTACATGCCGTAAATTTAATACCGGTGGTCCATAACCGTTCCCAGTCCGCAAACATAATGTCATGACCGATGTCCTGTGCCCATTTAATCATAGCTGATTTGACTGTTTCATCTATTGTATTCCACTTCAGCAACAGATTATACATTCTTGATAAATTCTTAGTATTGGGTTCTAACAGTTCTGTTTCTAATTTAGATTTCTCCACCTGGAAGCCAATTTTCCTGTCTTGTTTAAAGGTCTCCATTATTTGATAATAATGGAGCCAATCTCTTACCTTAGACTTTATTTCTTCAAATCTCTTTAGTTTGAATTTACCACTTTCTTGTTCTAAAATTTCAAAATATTTTGGCCAATTAGATTCCATATTAAGTTTCTTCACTTCTTTAGCCTCCATTGGTGATAACCACCTAGGAGTTTTATTTTCCAACAAATCCTTATATCGAATCCAGACATTATATAATGCTTTCCTAACCACATGATTTTTAAAACCTTTATGAGCTTTAACCTTGTCATACCATATGTAAGCATGCCAACCAAACCTATTGTCAAACCCTTCCAGATCCAAAATATCAGTATTCTCAAGAAGTAGCCAATCCTTCAACCAGCAGAAAGCTGCTGCTTCATAATAAAGTCTTAAGTCCGGCAGGGCAAACCCCCCTCTATCTTTTGCATCAGTTAATATCTTAAATTTTATTCTGGGCTTTTTGCCCTGCCAGACAAATCTAGATATATCTTTCTGCCACTTCTTGAAACAATCTAGTTTATCCACAATCTGTAATGTCTGAAACAAAAATAGCATTCTTGGCAAAACATTCATTTTGATCACCGCAATTCGGCCTAACAAGGAAAGCTTCAATTTCGACCATATTTCTAGATCTTTCTTTACCTCCGTCCAACATTTGTCATAATTGTCCTTAAATAAATTCACATTTTTAGATGTCATGTCAATCCCCAAATATTTCACTTTCTTGGCCACCATCAGCCCAGTTTCACTTTGAAACTTCTCCCTTTCGCCATTTGTTAATTTTTTCCCCAAGACTTTAGTTTTTTGTTTATTCAGTTTAAATCCTGCAACCTGGCCAAAGAATTGAATTAGTTCCAAAACTCTTTTAGTGCTAGTGTCTGGCTCTTGTAAAGTCAATACCAGGTCATCTGCAAATGCCTTTAATTTGTACTGTCTGGCTCCGACCCGAATTCCTTTTACCAACTGGTCCCCCCTGATCATATTTAATAAAACCTCCAGGACTGATATAAAGAGTAATGGGGATATTGGGCACCCCTGCCGTGTCCCTTTTTCTATCGGAAGTTCATCAGTCACCACATTATTTACAATTAACTTTGCCTTTTGTTCCAAATATATTGCACCTATACCATTTTCAAACCTTTGGCCTACCCCCCATCCCATGGAGATTCTTCTTCATAAAGTTCCAAGAAATATTATCAAAGGCTTTCTCCGCGTCCACAAATATTAAAACTGCCTTCGTATTGATATTTACTGTCAACATTTCCATAATATCAATTATATTCCTTACATTGTTCGACAAGTATCTTCCCGGGAGAAAGCCTGCCTGGTCTTTATGAATCTCCTCCACCAGCACCTTCTTAAGTCTTTTTGCTAAAATGTCAGCAAATATTTTGTAATCCACATTAAGTAATGATATAGGGCGGTAGTTCTTAATCTGATTTTTTTCAGTTTCAGACTTTGGTATAAGTGTAATAAAAGCTTCTTTCCACGATTCAGGAGCCTTTTCCCCCTCTAATATTTCATTACAAACCTCCTTCAACGGCTGTATTATCCATTCTTTCAAAGCTTTGTAGTATCTGGAGGTTAATCCATCTGGTCCTGGAGATTTACCTAGTTGCATATTCTGAATGGCACCCTCTATTTCTTTATCTGTTATTTTCTCATTTAAAACCAACATACTTTGTTGAGAATTTTTTTGTAGTCCATATTTCTTAAGAAAGTCTTCTATATCTCGTTCATTCTCCGGCCCTTGTGCATATAATCTTCTGAAATAACTCTGAAAACAGTTGCTAATCTCATTTGGTTTGATGATGTTCTTTCCATCCACCTCCAAATTTGTGACTGTATTCAGTTTTTGTCTCTTCTTCAATTGCCATGCGAGTAGTTTCCCACATTTATCTGCTGATTCAAATGTCCTTTGTCTCATTTGCTTAACTTTCCATTCTATCTCTTGATTCATCAGTTCCATATACTGCATCTGGTAAAATTTAATTTCTCTCAGAATCTCATGAGACTTTGGTTTAGACCTCAATCTCTTTTCTCCCTCTTTTATTTTTTCCAGAATCTTATCTTTCTTCTCATTTTGCTTTTTCCTCTTTAAAGTGTTCTGTTGTATTAAAAAACCTCGCATCACGGCTTTACTTGCATCCCAGATCACTCTTTTTTCAACATCCGTCCTCAAATTTATCTCGAAATAATCCTTCAAAGTTTTTTGGGCCTTTTTGTAGATCTCATCGTCTCTAAATAGGGTGTCATTCATTCTCCATCTGAAGGAGCCAGCTGTTGTTAGTTTCATTTCCATCTTCACCGCGTTATGGTCGGAGCATGTCTTTGGGCAGATTTCTACTTTTTTTATCCTTGGAGCCATGCCACTAGTAATCCAAATTTGATCAATTCTTGTCCATGTCATTTGTGCCTCGGAAAAGAACGTTCCCTCTCTCTCGAGAGGGTTTCTAGTTCTCCAAATATCTATCAAGTCCAAATTCTCTGTCATTTCAAAAAAAAGTCTTGGGTAATCTCCCATCCTTAGAGACCACCTGTCTTTGTGCTTTGTCCATGTTAGTGGGAACCACACCATTCATGTCTCCTAATAAAATTACCTTATAATCCAGATAGTCCATTAATGTCTCATGCAGTTTCTTAAAGAATTCTGCCTTCCCTTCACTAGGTGCATAAATGCCAACTGTCAAAAAATTTTCTCCCTGGATTTGTATTTCAATTGCCAAAAATCTTCCTTGTTCATCTTTAAAGATCAATTTAGGGGCCAATTTCTCCTTTACATAGATCACCACTCCTCTTTTCTTAACTTTATCCGACGAAATGAATTCCTGTCCTAACCTTTTGTTTATAAGCAATTTTCTATGTGTCCTTGTTATGTGGGTCTCTTGTAAACAAATCAAATCCAATTGTTCTCTTTTCAGAATATGGAAAACTTCGCGCCTTTTTCTGGGAAGGTTCAGTCCATTACAGTTCCAAGTCAAAAATTGCAGAGACATCATTAATTAGTTACCTCCAGCCGCTCCCTGCGGCTGTTCTTCTTCCGTTGGTGATTTAAGTCCAAATGTCAGGTTTCCAAGATCTGTCTCAGAGGTCAATTCTACCACTCCTTTCTGTAGGTCCTCTTCGTTTCTGTCCAGAAATTGTTCTTTATCTTGTACTGTTCTTATCTTGACTTTCTTTCCTTTGTAACTAAAGGACAAACCCTGTGGAAACTCCCACCTGAAAGGAATGTTATTCTGTTTCAGCAGGTAAACCAGGTTCTTATAATGAGATCTAGCCTCCAGAATATATTTCGGGATGTCCTTGTAAATTTGCACAAAAACCTTCTCAATCTCAAGGGTTCTTTGATAGTGTAGATCTAATATTTTATCTCTTTCCTCCTTTGATCTCAAAGTTATCAGGCAATCCCTCGGAATCTTTCTATTCTGCCTTCTCCCCAATCTGAAGGCTGCCGTTATCTTAAAATCTTCCTCCTCTGTGTTTACCTGCCAGAATTCTGAAAGTTCTTTGGTGAGAAAGTCCACTAAGTTGTCCCCCTAACTTTCTGGGACCAATCTAAGTCTTAAATTCCTCTCTTTCCTCTGCATCTCCCATAAAGACAAAGCGGCCTCATGTTCGTCCAACCTCTTACAAACTGGTGCTAATTTTTCCTGTGTATTGTCTGCAGTGGATTTCGCTTCTTCCGCTATTTTTCGGGTTGTTGCATTTTCCTCAATTAATTTATTTATAGTTGCTGTGTTGGATGTTATACTTTTGGTGTTCAAGTCCAATTTTGTAGTAAGTTCTGTCAGCTGTTTGGTATTTTCCGTACTCTGCTTTGTCAGATTTTCTAAAGATTCATTTATCTTAAGCAAAGCTTGTGTCACTGAATCCATCAATATATCTGTCCCTCTTTCCTGTCCTGCTGCGCCTGTTGACAATGTACCTGATGTAGAGCCCCTTTTCTTTTGTGCGGCTTTAGCTTTAGACCTTGTTGCTATCTCCTCTGCTGGGCCGCTCATGTCCCAAGGTCGTTCCCACAGGAGCAGCTTTGAATGGAAAAATCCAGTGACTTGTTTTATTTTATTTTTTTTACAGTCTATGTTGCAACTATTGTCCTTAGGTCCTCTAGAGGGAGCAATTCAATGTATCCACAAGGCAGAGAAAAGACAAAGAAGCCAAAAGTCCCCAAAGAGGAAAATTTTTAACCAGAGTCTTCTAGTTGCAACAAGCTATCAAATTGATCTTTCAGCAAAATCCCAAAGTCACGAAAACCAAGATTGTATCAAATAAAGTCACAGTCTATCCTTTCTGACAGTCCCTGTCAAGTGTTTCACCCAGGCAGCTCGCTCCCAGAGTCAGAGACAGCGGAAAGTTTTTCCCTTTGCTTCCTTTCATGCAGGTTAAATCAAGTTCCCTTTTCTTCCCCCCTCGCTCCTGCTTGCTGGGGGGGAGGTTCAAACTCAATGCCAGGGTTAAACCACTTTAAAAAGTTCAAAATTACTTCTCCTTCAATTGCAGCTTTAAATTCCGTTGCTTTAAAGATCATGCAGCCGGGGGGGGGGGGGGGAGGCAGACTTCCTTTATTTACCGTCCCCGTTTTCAGCCGAATTTCAAAGAAATTTTATAGTCCCAATAGGTTTCTCAATCCTACTTACGGATGTTGAATTTCAGTCCAAATTTCAGGAAGAAGTCAGCGCTCTCCGCTTGTGGCGACGCGGCTTCACTCCACGGGCTGGGTAGCGACTCTCAGCACCGCGCGATCCCCCAATGCTCCTCCGGAGCCTTTAAAAAGGCTCTTTTGCAGTAAGGGGGGGCGCAAATGGTGCCCACCGAGTCTCCTTGTTCACAGGCTTCTGCGCCTGTGATTTTAGGGGTCCCCGCTTTGCCGTAGCGGTCAGACCCGAACTCGTGGAGCAGCCCTCTCTCCGGAGATCAGAGAGAGAGCCGCCATTAAGCGCTGGCGCCGAAATGAAATGTTGTTTCATTTCTTTCCTTCTTCTCTAAAGAATTCGAGAAATCGTTTCTCTATTTCTTTAGGGTTGTTTATTATTTTGCCTTCGCACTTAACTCTATTTATAAGCCTTTCTGCCTCTCTCTTCTTTAATTGCCATGCTAATAACCAGGCTCAGGTTCTGTTTCAGGCTGTGTCTCTGTTTCAGGCTCCGGCGCTGTATCAACCACTGTTGCAGACTCAGGCTGTGGCGCTATGGCTGTAGCTGTGGCTCTGCCTCTGTTTCAGGCTCTGGCACTCTATCAAGCACTGTTTCAGGCTCAGGCTCAGGCTTCTGCTCTTTATTAGGCTTTGTCTCAGTCTCCGACGCTGTTTCAAGCCCTGTATCTGCCTCTGCCTCTGTTTCAGGCTCTGGCACTCTATCAAGCACTGTTTCTGGCTCTGGCTCTCTTTCAGGCTCTGGTTCTGAATTAGGGTTTTGTTCTGGCTCTGGCTGTGTCTCTGGCTCTGGCTCCAGCTCCAGCTCCGGCACTGTATCAAGTACTGTTGCAGACTCAGGCTGTGGCTGCAGCTATGTTTTGCGCTCCGGCTTTGTATCAAGCCCTTTTTCTGGCTCTGGCTCTGGCTCTGGCTCAGGCTCAGGCTCATGGTCTCACTCTGACTCTGCTCTTAGATTACTTCGTAGTCTAAAAGAAGTCTATACATTTTTGCGATTATTTTGGTTTTGTGATAAGGAGACGCTGGAGTCGCTCCAGCACATCATGTTCACTTGCCCCCTGTTCAATGTGCCACGGGCAAATTTGTTGGGATCAATCATACAGAAACTAGAGGGTACCCCACCAAAATTCCACCTTGCCCAAATCTTGCAGGATAAGGATACTCATACGACCCTGAAAGTGGCAAGGTTCCTGGTCGCTGTCCTTACCCAAAAGCGACGCCAAGGAGCACTACAAGCTAACTAAGGCGTAGTATGCCATTCTATTTTATAGTATTTTATTGTTATTGTGGTGTTCTAGCGGCTTTTTTTTTTCTTCCCACGTACACAAGCTGTTATTTATGTGTTGTTTTTACTTGTATGGGCCTATGGCCGTAATAAATATTGTTGTTGTTGTTGTATTTTGGTTTTACTATTCAGTAGTTCTCTTTCAAATCTTGAAGGCTCCTTTTCAAAACCTATCTGCTTATCCTGTCTGAACACTTCTGTCAGAGCTGCCTCCAGGTCCCAGCTCACAGAGGACCAACGCTAGCCGGTAGTAATGTACAAAAGTCTTTATTGAGATTCAGTTTCCATTTACAAGCCGCAGCGTGCAGCCCTACGTCTAGACGCTAGATCGGCGAAGCCCCGTCTGAGTCTCCACCCCCTGTACACCAGTTTAAGACTCTCGCTTTACTCCACCTTTTCCGTCTCTCCTTTCTCCTCTGGGTCCTTCTGCCCCCCTGTGTCTCCTCCTTCCTGGACTCTTCTGACGCTGATCCCCCGGACTCCTGTCCCTCCTTTTGGCGGGCTTTAGGACCTGGCTCCCTACCCGGGCTACCCACTGTGCCGCTCGCCTGTACATTTGAACTTGGCGCGCGCGCCCAGTTTCCAACCTTCCTCTCAACCGTTTCCTCTCTCTCGGATGAAGGCGTGTCCAATCCTGACTCATCTCCTCCCGCTGGCGGTGAGCAGCCTGATCCCGATACCTGGGACTCCTCCCCCCTACTGCTCTCTGGTGGGGAAGCTGGTCCTGATTTCCAACTGCTGCTCTCTGAGTCCCCTCTGGTCCCTTCTTCCTGGGGTGTTCCCCTAGGCAACCCCCTTGCTCTGACCATGGGAGCCCCTTTCTGTGAGTCTTCCGATTCGCTGGAAAGACTCAGAGACCTCGGACCACTGTCATCGCTTACGTTCCCTTCGGATTCCTCCCCTTCGCTCTCCATTTCCTCCCTCTCCTGTGCCTCTGCTCCTGAGCCCCTGACATCCATCCCCCCCTCGAAGCCCCCCCTTCCCCCCTCCCCTCCTTCAGGTGTGGGTACTGGGCGCTCCATTGTTGTGGGGGTGAGTGCCGGATACAGTTCGTCTCTCGTGGCGTGCAGCCAGCTGGAGGAGTTCTGATCGTCCTCAATGTTCTCGTCGACATCGATCTCCTCTGCTTCCATCTCTTCGCCTCCGTGCTCGAAACCAAGGTCCTCTCCCAACGCGTCCATGTCCGCCTCTCCCCCGGTTTCCTCTGGAGATATTGCCTGCCAGGGACCCTCCAACCACTTCCTGCGCCACTGCTCCTCCGGTCGATCGTCCCACCAATAAGAGCGGTCTGAGGCAAACCCCGAGGGCGATCCCTCCGGGGAACGTGTGTCCATTGCCGGTTCCTCGTCCGAGGAGAACCCCTGGAACGTGCTGGCTGAAAGTGTGGGTGTGAAAAGATATTCGTCAAAATAATCTGCCGGCATAGGTCTGTGTGGGAAGAGTGCGTGGAACTCGTCCTTGAGGTAGTGCTCCTCCACCTCATAGTACGGCACCCAGCTGTTGGCACTTGCCGGGGTACCTTCCCTGGCGAGGAGATACTCAACCCCCTCTTTCCCCCATCTCGAGTCTAAAATCTCTGTTACCTCGTTGATGGGTTCCCCCCTTGGCGACCCCCTGTCTGTGGGCGTTTCCCTGAGTGGTTCTGGTGCCTTTCTTGGCTCCTGAAATCTGTGAGGTGCCTTGTAGGGCGTGAGCACTGATCTATGAAAGACCGGGTGCATTCTGGAACCTTCCGGAAGTGTTAACCGAAAGGCCACTGGATTGACCTGTGCCTCGACTTGGTACGGCCCTAGCTGCTTATGTCCGAGCTTCTTCTTCGCTAACGATCTGGCCGGCACTGCCTGGGCTGCTAACCAAACCCAGTCTCCCACCTGTATGTTTTCCCCGGCCCTTCTGTGTTTGTCAGCCTGTAGTTTGTATGCATGCTTTGCTAGTTCTAACTGCCTTCGGAGCTGTTCGTGGATCTCCTGCAACTCTGACGCGAAGGCGTCCGCTGCCTGTGGCTCCCCCTCCCCCACTCTCTCTAATCCCGGGAAGGTTCTGGGATGTCTCCCATTGTTGGCGAAGAACGGTGTCACCCCCGTGGACACGTGCTTCGTGTTGTTGTATGCAAACTCGGCGAGCGGCAGGTAGTCCACCCATGTCGCAGGTTGCTGATTCACGTAGCATCTTAGGTACTGCTGCATGATGGCGTTGACCCGCTCCGCTTGCCCGTTGGTCTGCGGGTGTCTCGCCAACGCTAGGTTGATCTTGACGTTCAGGATGCCCATCAGCTTTTGCCAGAAATTCGAGATGAACTGTCGCCCCCGGTCGGACAGGATAGATCGTGGTAGACCGTGAACCTTGAACACGTGGTCTATGAACAGCTTGGCGGTCTGTTCCGCTGTGGCCACCTTCGCGCACGGAATGAAATGGGCCATTTTGGTGAACATGTCCACCACTACTAGAACTGCTGTCTTGCCCCGCGAGCTGGGTAGATCCGTGACAAAGTCCAATGCCACCCTCTCCCACGGTTCGAGCGAAGTCTGCAGCGGTTCCAGCAGTCCCGCCGGCGGTTTGTGCACTGGCTTGGCCCTCTGGCAGGTGTCGCACCTCGAGACGTAGTCCGCTACTTCCCCCCGCATCCTGGGCCACCAAAAGTCTCTGGCTAGCAATTCTACAGTCTTCTCTTTGCCAAAGTGCCCGGCGGTGGGTGCGTCGTGCAGCTGCTGCAGTACCTTCGCGTGGAGGTCGTCCCCCGGTACGTAGAGGGCCCCTTTGCGGATGAGCAATCCGGCGCGTATCTGGAACTCGTCGTCCTTCGCCTTGCCACTGTGCACCTCCTCCATCTTGGCTTGCGCGAAGGGGTCCTCCTGCAGCGCGCGACGTACAGCATCCAGGTCCACGGTTGCCGAAGCGCATGCCCACGCCTTCGGTGCGAAAATGTGCTTTGCCGCCGCTGGAGCCGCCTCCTCGAGGTATTGCGGCTTCCTGGACAGTGCATCTGCCATGACGTTGTTGTCGCCTGGGATGTACTCTATCTTGAAGTCAAAATCCGCAAAGAACTCCGCCCAGCGTATGTTTCTCTGGTTCAGGAACCTCGCCGTGCGCCAGTACTCCAGGTTCTTATGGTCAGTGCGGACCTGCACTGTGTGCTTGGCTCCGATGAGGAAGTGCCGCCACGCCTTGAATGCTGCATGAATGGCCAGCAACTCCCTGTCCCAGATGGTGTAGTTCTGCTCCGACTTGCTGAGCTTCCTGGAGTAGAAGGCGCACGGCCTCCAGTCCCCATGCGGGTCTTGCTGCAACAGGACTGCACCCACGGCCCTGTCTGAGGCGTCCGTTTCCACCCTCATCGGTCTGCTGGGGTTCACATGCAGTAGCTGCTCTTCGGACGCGAAGAGACGCTTGAGTTTCTGAAAGGACTGCTCCGCCTGCTCCGTCCAGACAAACTTCTTCTTCTTGGAGCTGAGCGTGTCGGTGATGGCCGCCGTCTGCATAGCGAACCCCTTGATGAACTTGCGATAAAAGTTTGCAAAGCCGACAAACCGCTGGACCTCCTTCCGAGTGCGCGGGCTTTTCCAGTCCAACAGCGAACAAACTTTGGCGCTGTCCATGGCGAGACCCTTGTCCGATTGGCACTTCTCCAGCTTGGCGTACAGTCTGTGCTCCTGCAGTCTCTGCAGAACTTCCTTGACGTCCCTCTCGTGCGCCTCCTGCGAGTCTGAGAATATCAGGATGTCGTCCAGGAAGCAGACGCATTTTTTGTAGAGGAGTCCCGCTAACACGTGATGCATGAAGGCTTGAAAACAGTGGGAGCCATTTTGTAATCCAAACGGCATAACTCTGTATTCATAGGTGCCCAGGGGCGTGAACATGGCTGTCTTCCACTCATCGCCCTCCCGCACACGTATGAGGTTGTACGCCCCTCGAAGATCCAGCTTGGTGAAGATGCGTCCCTTCCTCACCGTCGCGAGTAGGTCGTCGATCTTGGGCATGGGGAATGCCGTGGGCTTCGTCCTCGAGTTTATGACCCGGTAATCAACTACAAGCCTCTTTTGGGGCGTGTCTTTCTTCTTCACGAAGAATACGGGGCTGCCCCCCACTGCCTTGGACTCCCTGATGAAACCGCGCTTCAAGTTGTGATCTATGAACTCCCTGAGTTCCTGTAGTTCGTCTTCAGACATGGAATATAGTTTCCCGGTCGGTAGCGTCGCCCCCGGCAGGAGGTCAATCTTGCAGTCATAGGACCTGTGGGGAGGTAGCTTGTCCGCTTCCTTCTCGCAGAAAACCTCCAAAAAAGCTGTGTACTTGTGGGGCACTGCTTGCAGCGTGCCTAATTGTAGCTGCGGGTCATCCTCTTCCCCTTCCGGGCTAGGCAGAATGCAGTGTTCTGCACAGTAGGAGGAGCCGAAAGTCAGTTGGCGCTGGTACCATGCCAACGCTGGGCTGTGCCTGTGCAGCCAACTCATGCCCAATACTACAGGCGTGTCCGACAGTTGGGTGACATTGAAGCTGATGACTTCCCGGTGATTGCCAATCTGCATCACCATCGGCGGCGTTTGCTTCACCACCTGCCCCCCCAGCAATTCCCTGCCATCCACCGTGACAACCTTCAGGGGCAGCGTGGCAGGCAGGAGCGCTATGCTGTGTTGCTTAATGAAATCCAGTCCTATAAAGTCAGCGTTACTACCAGAGTCAATGGTAATGGGTACTTCCATTGTGAGTCCATTGGGTAACTGGAGCGATGCAGTGAGTTGCACCACTGGTTTGGGCGGGAGAGGGTCTGTGGGCTGCAAAATCTCTGGGGACTGCTTCACTGACTTGTCTGGCTGGGCCCCAGTGCCTCTGATTCCAGCCAGACTTGGTTGTTTCCCTGCTGTGGTTCTCTTTGCTGAGCTGCTTCTGTTACTGTTGCTGAGGCTGCAGTGTGCTTGTGGAGCCTCTGGGGACACTCTCTTGCCATGTGCTGAGCACTGTCGCAGATGTAGCACTTCCTGTTCCCTCTAGGAGGCTTCGCTTTGACTGCTCCCGGTGTTAGGGCTCTGGCTGCTGACTGAGCCCTGGCGCCTCCAATCTCCATTGGTTCTTCTCCCCCTCCCTGCGGAGGTGCGGATTGCGTACGCGCTGCATCCCTGGGAAAGAGGGGAGGTGCTCTCGCTGGCGCGCATCCCCAACGCCCTTCTTCTTTGCCCCAGGGACGCTCTTCCAGCCTCACCCCAATCGTCAGTGCCCTCTGCACAACTTCCTGAGTGCTTTGTGGTCTCTCCCCCCTTGCGATTTCGTCTTTCACAGCTCCATTCAGCCCTTCCCAGAAAAGTTCTCTGACTGCATCTGAATCTTTCTCCCATCCCAGAGCATTCACCAATGCAAAAAAGCGGGAATGATACTGCCTCACAGTGGCTCTCCCTTGTTTCAGTCCATGAATCTCTTTTCTGGCGATATCAATGTCTATTGTTGATAAAAAACACGAATCCATCGCTTTAATGAAGGCATTCGCACTTTGGAGCGCCGGATCCTTATCTCTCCACAGGTTGCGCAGCCACGCTTTAGCTTCTCCATGCAAATGAGATAATATAAATCCCACTCTCTCCTGCTCATCTCTAAAGTCTTTATCCAGCAATTGCAGCGCAAACATCACGTCTGCTCGGAAGTTAGGGTACTGCTGCAAATTCCCATCAAAATGAGACACAAGGCTGGCTCCTCTCCTCCCCAACCCAATCCCCTCCGGTTTTGGGGGGGGGTGTTCCTGCTTAGTAAACGCGTCCAACCTGGCTTGTAGATCTCTGCAGGCAGCAGCTGCTTCGTCTTCTCTCTTCCTAGATGCGAGAATCTCCTGGTTGAGTCGCGTCACTGCATTTTGCAGGTCAGCCATTTGCTGTTCGGTAGTCATCTTTCCTTGCTTTTGTGAGCTCGCAAAGCACCAATCTTCGCCCCTCGCTGCGTCCACTCACTTGCGAGGTTCTTGGTGACAACCAGAGACGGGGCTTACTGTCAGAGCTGCCTCCAGGTCCCAGCTCACAGAGGACCAACGCTAGCCGGTAGTAATGTACAAAAGTCTTTATTGAGATTCAGTTTCCATTTACAAGCCGCAGCGTGCAGCCCTACGTCTAGACGCTAGATCGGCGAAGCCCCGTCTGAGTCTCCACCCCCTGTACACCAGTTTAAGACTCTCGCTTTACTCCACCTTTTCCGTCTCTCCTTTCTCCTCTGGGTCCTTCTGCCCCCCTGTGTCTCCTCCTTCCTGGACTCTTCTGACGCTGATCCCCCGGACTCCTGTCCCTCCTTTTGGCGGGCTTTAGGACCTGGCTCCCTACCCGGGCTACCCACTGTGCCGCTCGCCTGTACATTTGAACTTGGTGCGCGCGCCCAGTTTCCAACCTTCCTCTCAACCGTTTCCTCTCTCTCGGATGAAGGCGTGTCCAATCCTGACTCATCTCCTCCCGCTGGCGGTGAGCAGCCTGATCCCGATACCTGGGACTCCTCCCCCCTACTGCTCTCTGGTGGGGAAGCTGGTCCTGATTTCCAACTGCTGCTCTCTGAGTCCCCTCTGGTCCCTTCTTCCTGGGGTGTTCCCCTAGGCAACCCCCTTGCTCTGACCATGGGAGCCCCTTTCTGTGAGTCTTCCGATTCGCTGGAAAGACTCAGAGACCTCGGACCACTGTCATCGCTTACGTTCCCTTCGGATTCCTCCCCTTCGCTCTCCATTTCCTCCCTCTCCTATGCCTCTGCTCCTGAGCCCCTGACAACTTCATTCACCTGGACGTAATCTAGCCAACTAGAAAAGTGATCTTTTATTTTCTCATAACTTATCAATATTAGTTGACCCTCCTCCTCCCCCCTTAATATTGTGTTATACGTTATCCAGTTCTCTTTGATGTTGTTCCTTTTTTTAACAGCGATTGCTTCTAGTGGAGAGTTCCATCTTGGGGTTTTCTGTTCCAAATATCTTTTGTATTTTCCCCATACCTTATTGTAATGGGAATTGGGGTTGCTTGTGCGTAAGCCACAAACTGCTCCAAGCTGGTTGTATGGCTAAACCTTTCCCTGGCTTGACAGCCCTTACAACGCGACTGTCTCAGTCACTGGCAGAATCCGTCAGTGGGCGTTTCCTGAATTTCTTCCAACATAAAAATTCCTTGACTCCAAGTCCGCCTAGTCTCTGCGCGGAAGCTTTCTGCGCAGCGTAGGCGTGCCAAGCGGAGGTCCTGTGTGTTACCATAAAGCACCAAAGCTGCAGCAAGCAAAGGCTCTAGCAGCTCAGTCAGCTGCTTGTGGCTGGAAAGCCAAACAGGATGTTTGTGACTGTTGCCATGGGAACAAAGGGGCAGTCCATTCTGTACTGAGCACCGGATGTTAGCTCAGTGTGTGTGTCAGATGACCCGTACTGGAAGTGCATGGGTGGAGTTTATTCTTACTGCTGTGGAGTGCAGACATGTTTCTCTGTACTGATGTAAAGAGAGAGAAATAAAGGATGTAAATAGATTTCTGTCTGAATCTTTCCCCTCCCTGGGGGACACCAAAGGGGAGAGAGGAAGAACGGTGTGTTCCTCTCACACATCTGAGATGAATCGCCGAGACCTCGCCTGCTTATCAGCAGAGTGGCGCAGCGGGGAGGTCGACAAGGAATATCTGCCGGTGCCTACGTTGTGGCACATTCCTCTGACCCAGGCAGAATTCCAACAGTGGTAGCAGATGCCGGTTGCTGGTTTCCTCGATCCATGGAAGTCTGCAAAAAGAGTAGCAGAGCTGCTGTTTTCATCCCTCCATGGAAGCCTGAGGTGAGAAAGCTGATCATCTGCAGCCAGAAGCTGACCAGAAGAAGCTGACAGCCAAAGCCACGGAGCCCAAGGTATGAGATTTTCGGGCTTAAAAGAGTGAACGCAGATTGAGTTATTCTCTGCTTCACGGGGAGCAGCGTTTGGGAAAAACAGCTCCGAGTGGGAAGAGGCTTGCATTCCAGAGATTCTTGTGGTTTCCTGTACAAGGGAAGGAATGCACTGTTGCTAAGCAACGCCCGCCAGTCAAGTGGAAAGTTACTCGAGAGGGCTGGACAGTCAGGCTATGCCTCAGAGAGGCAAAAACAAAGTTTGTTGTGACTAGGCTCTCATGAAGTCCCTTTGGAAAGGGACTTTCCAAAGCAGCTAGCGTTAAGAGCTGCCAGGTGCACAAGAGTGCAAACAAACAAGCTTTTGGATTTTAGAGGCTTGTGTTTGAGAGTTAATGCAAGGACTCAAAAATGGATGCTAAGAAGGGCGGAGGCTTGCCTTCTCCACCCCTCCTGACCAATGACAATTATGCATCTTGGTCTATTAAGATGAAGGCCCTGTTGCAGAATCAGAGACTGTTGATTCTCCAGCTCCGGCACTGTATCAAGTCCTGTTGCAGACTCAGGCTGTGGCTCTAGGCTGTGGCTGTTGCTCTGGTTCGGGCTGTGGCTCTTTTTCAGGCTCTGGTTCTGAATGAGGGCTTGGTTATGGCACTGATTCAGGGTCTCGCTCTGTCTCTGGCTGTGTCTCTGTTGCACCTCAAACGGTGGTTTGTTGTTGTTGTTATTTTCTTTCTGGGGTGGGACTGTTCGTGTGAATATAAATCCTGCATCCAGCCAGGCTTCCCTGCGCAGCCTCTGTGTCTCCGAAGCTGGCCTAGCAGGATAGCAGAGTAGCAGCGGTCCTGCGTCCGTGTGAGAAAAAGGGATAAATCAAGTCCAGAGACAGTTCGGTTCTTATCTCTAGTAGCGTTTATTTACAAGCCATAAATCAGTCTCTTTCCATCAGAGCTTTCCGGCATTTCTCTGTGCCAAAAGCACACACAGCCTGCAGCCTTGGAGCTGAGCTGTGTCTCTCAGGCAGAAGCGAAAACAAGTCTGCTCACAGACTGTGACGCACTTCTCTGCGTCAAGCTCCTCCCAGATACAGGACACCACGGAGTTTTAACCCTGTCTGTTCCAAACTCCACACCCCCTCTTGTATTGCATCTGGGGACAATAGCCAACAATGCTTTCCCCATACACAGACCCTCACAGAACTCCTCGTGCTTCTGGAAGGTTAATGGTTTTGTGAAACCATCAGCGAGGTTCTTTGTTGAGGGACAGTATTTCAGAGCAACTAGCCCCTCACGAACGCTCTGACACACATTTTGAAAACGTATGTCCAAATGTTTGGTCCTCACCTTTAATTGCCCCGTCTCAGCCAATTTAAGGCACGGTTGATTGTCTTCATGCACCACAACGGGCAGACAATTCTCTCCACAGATTTCCTCGACCAAACACACATAGAACTCCAGCTCTCTGCAAGCATCTGATAGCGCACTGAACTCAGCTTCAGTAGACGAAAGCGCTATGAGATTTTGCTTCCGGGACCTCCACCCAATCACTGAGTCCCCAAACTTCACCACTAGGCCTGACACTGATCTGCAGTCCTCAGAGTTACCCTAATCTGCGTCCACAAAGCAAGTCAGTTTGACTTCTCCTTGGGCTGGCAACCTAAGACAAAAATCTTTGGTATCTTGCAGGTAATGCAGCACCCGCTTTATACCGTTCCAGACCTGCACACTAGGACTTGAAGCCTCTCTACTGAGCAGATTGACAGCAAATGCAATGTCTGGCCTGCTCCACTGTGACAGATACAACAGACTACCCAGAGCTGACTGAAAGAGTTCAGTATTTTCGAACACCACGCGTTCTACTTGCTGACACTCCTTCACGTATCCAGTCTCCATGGGTGATCTGGCACCTGCACAATCAGACATTCTGAACTTCTCAAGCAACTGTTCAATCTTACCTTTCTGGCAAAGCAAGAAGCTTCCATCACTTGCTTTTGTGATCTGCACGCCTAAATAGGACTTGACATCTCCAAGCTGCTTTAGCTTGAACCGCTTTCCAAGCTCTTTAGCAAACTTCTCCACCTGTTCACCTGTCTGTGTCATGACTAAGATATCATCAACAAACACCTGCACCACTTGCTGTTTTACGCCTGAACCTCTAATGTAAAGACAACTGTCTGCAAGAGATCTCTTAAAACCTAGCTCTTCTAAGGCTTCATGTAGGCACATATTCCAATTCCTGGCAGATTGGCGTAATCCATAGATGGATTTGTGCAACCGCCACACGATGCCTGGCTCACTGACTTCAAACCCTGGAGGAGGAAGCATGTACAACTCCTCCTTGAGATCTGAGTTCAGGTAGGCGACATCTACATCAAAATGGTTCACCTTCCAACCTCTCTGTGCTGCTATCGCCAAAAGCGTTCTTAGAGTCTCCGCTCGTGACGTTGGCGAATACACCTCCGTGAAGTGGACACCCTTTTTCTGTGTGAATCCTCGGGCCACTAATCTCACTTTATACTGTGGTTCTCCCGCTTCTGTGGGTTTCAAACGGTAAACCCACCTGCAACTAACAGCTCTCTGGTTAGCCGGCAGCTGAGTGAGTGAGAACACACCAAGAGACTCCATTGAGTTCATCTCCTTCTGCATCGCCTCACGCCATTTGCTGGCTTCTTCCTGAGGCAACTTTTGAACATCCTCAAAGGATTCAGGTTCACATCTAGCCACACCAACCCAGACACTAGTGGCTTCATACCTTTCAGGTGGCTTTCCCTTGGTTGATCTTGCTGACCTCCTCAGCGTGAATTCTGGAACTGCGCCTGATTCACCTGGATCAGCCCTACTATCCTCTGTGTCTGAAACATCCCCCTCTGACTTGCTGCGCCGTTTCGGGCGTACAGCTGGTTCTGCTGGCGAGGATGGTTCACTCCTTAGCTCAGACTTGACAGAAACCTGTGGAGGGGTCCTGGGACTCCCTTTTGGAGCGATACGGAGCCTCCCCCTTGGAGATCCCTGCTCTGGACTCTGTGGCTGTGGACCGTGCATCTCAGCAACAGGTTCAGCCTCGTCCTCCTCCTCTTCCTCACCTGAGTCTAACAGAACATCCGGGTTCCCATGAAGACGTTTCCACCCACTCTGCTCACAAAACTCAGCACTGCCACTAATAAGCAGCTTAGACTGGTTGCCAGTAGGGTATGCAAAATGCCACGCCTTTGAACCCGGCTCATAGCCTACAAAGATCATCTTCCTGGACCTTGGCTCACCCTTTCTGCGCATGGCCTTTGGAATGAGAACCCAAGCCTGAGAACCAAAGACATGAAAGTTGTGTACTTTCGGCTTCTTCTGATGCAACAAGAAATACGGTGTGTTGCCTACACTGGAATTGTACACCCCGTTTTGCAAAAAACATGCTGTCTTATAACTCTCAGCCCAAAAGCGCTGTGGTAAACCCGAGTCTGCCAGCATAGCGTTTGCAGATTCCTGTAGTGTGAGAAACTTTCTCTCTGCAACCCCATTCTGTTGCGGAGAGTGGGGGATCGTCAGTCGATGACTGATGCCCTTCTGCCTGAAAAACGATTGCAGCGCAGAACCTGTGAACTCCCCCCCCCCCCCGATCAGATTGAAAGGAAATCACCCTGGTAGTGAACTGCAGCTCTATCGCTGTGATCCAATCCCTGATCAGCGCAGCTGCTTCTGACTTACATTTAAGCGCAAAAACCCAAGAAAATTTTGAAAAATCGTCAATCAGAACCAGAATCCATTTTGACCCAGCTAAAGAAGGTGTTGGCATGGGACCTGACAAATCTGCACGCACAAGTTTAAAGTGTTTGCTGGTTCTCCTCTCTGACCTGGGATATGTGCATGTTGTGACCTTCGACTGCTTACAGGCTTGACAATCTAGGTATTTGTCACAAGCCTTGAACCTACAACCAATGGTGTTTTCTGCAGCTTTTCGCACAAGCGACCACCCAGCGTGCCCAAAATTTCGGTACCACATGTGTATACAATAATTGTGTGGTGGGACGTTTGCACACTGCACATGGGCATCTTCAATGGACTCTCCACTAGCCCCATTTTCCACCAGCCCCATTTTTCCACCAGTCCCATTTTCAACAGGCATTTGCACCAGAAAGAGCCTGTCTTTTCGCTCAACACTGTAGACCTTCTTCCCATCCCTGTAAAAGGAGCACAAATTGTTAGAGAACAGAACATCGAACCCATCATCATTTAGTGCTGGCACACTTAAAAGAGAGTGTGCAAGCTCTGGGACCACAAAAGCCTGCACCCAATGATCCAAGAAAGAACAATATAAAAACCCAGATTCAGTCAATGGTCTCTGAGACCCATCTGCTAATTTGACATAGCGTTCAGTTTTAACTGTCTTGCAGTTCCTCAGGAACTCTCTAGATGGCACTAGACTGTGAGAAGCTCCAGAGTCGATAATAAGAGATAAAGTGTCTCTCTGGCTGTTTTCCAAAGCTGCCATGGCGTTGCTCGCACCCCCACCGGTTGCCATGGACACAGCCTCCCCCCGACCAAGGCTTTTGCCTTTTCCCAGAGACGCCGTCGCAGCTGTGAGGTGATAAGACGCCTTGTCTTTGTTTTTCTCCTGGCCTGCCGCTTTCCCACGTTGCTGCTGAGAACCGGCCTTGGGAAACTGCTTTGTTGACATTCCACTCCAGCTGGTGTCCTTGGCAGCCTGGGCTTCAAGTGGATGCTTCCCAGCGCTGTTGGAGGTCGCAGCAAAGCACAAACAACTTTCGGAGACTTTCGCTTTCTCAGAGCTCTTGGATCGGCCTGCACCCCCACTCTTGGGTGCACTGTTGCCTGAGGAACAGCTTGCCACTGCTTTCCTCTTTTCAGCTCTCAGCCTTTCTCCTGTACACAGTCCATCACACAGACGTGTTGAAGCATTGCAACAGCTTCCCAACATAGTGCCAGCCCCCACTGGACTTTCTGGGCATCCTTCAGCCCCTCCTGGGCTTCCATCCCCTTCTGGTCTGGCTCCCGCTGAGCTTTCACACAGACTCCTCAGCGCCTGCCAGGCGGCCTGGGCCAATTTAATGCCCTCCAGATGAGGCAACAGCAAAGCGTCCAGAGATGCTTGCAACATGCAAAGCTGCCTCTGCTCTCTCTCCTTCAGCAGAGCAGTAGCTAGCGTGGGTGGGGCCGGCTCCTTCTGGACTGGACTCCAGAGCCCTGTGGCCACAAACCACCCCCTGGCTCTTCTTGACCAGGCCTCCCAATTGGCCCCATTTAATCTTTCGAGGGGGATATTGAAACTCTCATGGCCCTGCTGTGCCTGAGCAGCCATCTTCCACCCACCAGGGCTTAAAGCGTACTAACTCTGCCAGCAAGCTGGACCTCCGAAGCAGCCGTCTCTCTTGGCTCTTGGCTCCGATCACCAGCATCTCCCACTGCCCTTCCTGGCAGGAGATCACAGCAACTCAAAGCTGGCAGTCTTCCTCCCTTCTCACACTTGTCAGGAAACACGGAACTTCCATAACCTGTTCGTGTGAATATAAATCCTGCGTCCAGCCAGGCTTCCCTGCGCAGCCTCTGTGTCTCCGAAGCTGGCCTAGCAGGATAGCAGAGTAGCAGCGGGTCCTGCGTCCGTGTGAGAAAAAGGGATAAATCAAGTCCAGAGACAGTTCGGTTCTTATCTCTAGTAGCGTTTATTTACAAGCCATAAATCAGTCTCTTTCCATCAGAGCTTTCCGGCATTTCTCTGTGCCAAAAGCACACACAGCCTGCAGCCTCGGAGCTGAGCTGTGTCTCTCAGGCAGAAGCGAAAGCAAGTCTGCTCACAGACTGTGACGCACTTCTCTTCGTCAAGCTCCTCCCAGATACAGGACACCACGGAGTTTTAACCCTGTCTGTTCCAAACTCCACAGGGAGAAATGTTTAGTTGGGATGGGGATTATTTTAAGTTTAGCATAATTGTTTCTTGCTTTCTTTTTCTTTTACTATTTTTTTTTAGGTTATTGTATAATTTGTATTTTGCTTTTTAAGGGGAAAGGGTCAGGGCTGCCTGGGAGGGGGCCTCAGCCAACAGAATGGCTGGGGCAGGTTCCCTACGGGGGATGTATTGGAACACCCAATCTCTGTTATCGCGGGTGGGAGGAGCAGTTGCGCTAAGACCAGACCATGTCTTTACCGAAGACCTGGTTCTGACTCTGATTCTGATTCTCTGATTCTGGCTCTCTATCAAGGGCTGTTTCAGACTCAGGCTGTGGCTATGGCTGTTGCTCTGGTTCTGAATGAGGGCTTGGTTATGGCACTGATTCAGGGTCTCGCTCTGGCTCTGGCTCTGGCACTCTATCAAGGACTGTTTCAGACTTAAGCTGTGGCTGTGGCTCTGGCTCTGTTTCCATTCTTACAATGGAATGTACACAAAACAATAATCCTCTCTTAGATTTTTTGGGATCTCTTTATCTAAAATACTTTATAGAAATGCCTCCTTTTTTTCGTAAAAGTTATCCCCATCATCTTTTTTAATTCATCGTATATTCCCCCCCCCACAAATCTTAATCTTTTCACATGTCCACAACATGTGGCTCATGTCACCGTCATTTCCTCCACATCTCCAACAAGCATTCGCCAAATTTTTATACATTCTTGATCATCTGGAAGGAGTGAGGTACCACCTACGAGCCATTTTCATCATGTTCTCTCTTATATTATAACTGGCTGTAAATTTCAAATTTCCATTCCATCAGTTTTCCCCATCTTTTAGCATAATTGGACGGCCCACATCTTGGGCCCACTTTATCATTGAAGCCTTAACCTCCTCATCCATTACTTCGTAGTCTAAAAGAAGTCTATAGATTTTTGCGATTATTTTGGTTTTACTATTCAGCAGTTCTCTATCAAATCTTGAAGGCTCCTTTTCAAAACCTATCTGCTTATCCTGTCTAAACACTTCATTCACCTGGAAGTAATCTAGCCAACTAGAAAAGTGATCTTTTATTTTCTCATAACCTATCAATATTAGTTGACCCTCCTCCTCCCCCCTTAATATTGTGTTATACGTTATCCAGTTCTCTTTGATGTTGTTCCTTTTTTTAACAGCGATTGCTTCTAGTGGAGAGTTCCATCTTGGGGTTTTCTGTTCCAAATATCTTTTGTATTTTCCCCCATACCTTATATATAGCATTTCTTATTATATGATTTGAAAAACTCCTATGCGTCTTTATTTTCCCATAATTAAGATAGCCATGCCACCCAAAACGGGTGTCATGACCTTCTAGATCTAAAATATCCCAATTTTTTAATAAATACCAATCTTTCAACCAGAGAAGACATGAGGCTTCGTAATATAGCTTCAAATCCGGTAACCCGTAGCCACCTCTTTCTACAGTATCTATTAATATCTTATTGTCAGGGTTTCTGGGAGAGAGGAGGAGATGACAGAGGAGACGGAGAGCGAGTGGGAGGAGGGGCAGAAGGATGAGGAAGAAGATGACGGAATTCTGAGGGAATCCACGAGTCTGAGCAGCGAGTCAGAGGATTCTCAAAAGGGGGTTACCTTAATCAAGCAAAAGGGAGGAGAAGGGAGAAGCGGAGAGGAGCCCAGTGGAAGACAGACGCAGCAAGAGGCGTCTCAGCCGGAACGGAGTAAAGGGGGTGGAGTCGTCAGCCTCTCGGAGGGAGCAGGATTAGGAGAGAACAGAGAAAGGGGGTTGGAGCAAGGTGTTCAGCCGGAAAGGGTGGAGAGCAGAACAAGGGGTGGTGTAGCGGTCGAAAGAAAGGTCAGCAGCAACGTACGCGCGCCAAGTTCAAACGTAGAGGCGCGCGGAAGTGGAGAGAGCTCAGGGGAGGAGCCCGGCCCTAAAGCCAGAAGGAGGGGGGAAGAGGCGGCAGAGGATTCAGCCTCAGGCGAGTCACGGAGAGAGGGAACCCAGGGGGGCAGGAAGACCCTGCGGAAAAGAAAGGAGAGGAAGAGGTGGTCTAGAGCCAGGCTATTAAGTTGGTGTGGAAGAGGGGAGGAGTCAGAGGGGACTTACTGTCACGGCCACCCAGGACGGGTCCCAGCTCACAAGAGACCTCACTCCGTTGCAGTTTATTTACAGGAAAAGTTTATTGAAGATTTCTGCTTCTCGTACAGTTCAGCATCGTGGCCGTACGTCTGTCACGTTAGACCGCTGAACTGTACGAGAAGCAGAAATCTTCAATAAACTTTTCCTGTAAATAAACTGCAACGGAGTGAGGTCTCTTGTGAGCTGGGACCCGTCCTGGGTGGCCGTGACAGTAAGTCCCCTCTGACTCCTCCCCTCTTCCACACCAACTTAATAGCCTGGCTCTAGACCACCTCTTCCTCTCCTTTCTTTTCCGCAGGGTCTTCCTGCCCCCCTGGGTTCCCTCTCTCCGTGACTCGCCTGAGGCTGAATCCTCTGCCGCCTCTTCCCCCCTCCTTCTGGCTTTAGGGCCGGGCTCCTCCCCTGAGCTCTCTCCACTTCCGCGCGCCTCTACGTTTGAACTTGGCGCGCGTACGTTGCTGCTGACCTTTCTTTCGACCGCTACACCACCCCTTGTTCTGCTCTCCACCCTTTCCGGCTGAACACCTTGCTCCAACCCCCTTTCTCTGTTCTCTCCTAATCCTGCTCCCTCCGAGAGGCTGACGACTCCACCCCCTTTACTCCGTTCCGGCTGAGACGCCTCTTGCTGCGTCTGTCTTCCACTGGGCTCCTCTCCGCTTCTCCCTTCTCCTCCCTTTTGCTTGATTAAGGTAACCCCCTTTTGAGAATCCTCTGACTCGCTGCTCAGACTCGTGGATTCCCTCAGAATTCCGTCATCTTCTTCCTCATCCTTCTGCCCCTCCTCCCACTCGCTCTCCGTCTCCTCTGTCATCTCCTCCTCTCTCCCAGAAACCCTGACACTTATGCTTTACTCTTGGTCTTTTACCCTTCCACAAAAATTTAGAAATTTCTTTTTGCCACTTGTTGATACTGTTGGTCTTTCCTGTAATTGGAATCGTTTGGAATAGAAAGAGTAGCTTCGGTAAAACTATCATTTTAATTACCGAAATACGACCCAGGAATGATAAATTTAACCTTGTCCATGTCTCCAACTGTCTTTTGATATCTTTCCAACAATTGGTATAATTATCTTCATATAAGTTAATATTCTTTGGTGTTATCCATAATCCTAAATACTTGATTTGGGGGTAGATTTTAATTTTAATATTATTTGTTCTAATTCTGCTTTTTCATCTGGCGACATATTTTTAACTAATAGTTTTGTCTTGTTTAAATTCATTTTGAACCCCGCAACTTTACCGTAGCCATATATTATTTCCAACGCCTTTCTTAAACTCTGTTTTGGTTGCTCCGTAGTTATAATTAAATCGTCAGCAAATGCCCTCATTTTGTAACTTCTATTTCCCAGCATAATCCCTTTTATTTCTTTTTCTTCCCTAATTTGTTTACCTAAAACTTCCAATGTTAATATGAAAATTAAGGGGGATAGTGGGCAACCTTGTCTGACCCCTTTACTGATTTCACACTCCTGTGATAAATTTCCATTATGATTTTAGCTTTTTGTTTTGATTATATTGCTTCAGTCCCTTTTATATACTGTACACCAAAATCCATATGGTGTAATAGACCTTTCATAAATTTCCAGGATACCCTGTCGAAAGCTTTTCTGCATCTATAGCCATTAAGACTGCCTTCTTTTCTATTCTTAAGTCTAAATACGCTAATAGGTTTATAATGTTTCTAGTGTTGCTATTGTGCTGGTCCCGGGGGGAAGGTTTTCTTATTCTTTAACCCTGTAAAGCATCATTCATTACATACCAATATACTAACTCCAGAACAATGTTTTTTCATATACTCTTTAGCACAACCCTATTCTTTTAATAATTTCTGGTCCAATTGTCCCCTTATGTAAGCTGTGAGTCTTGTCAGATTTATGTATTCACAAAATTTAATTTGCGGATCTTTCACTGATGGAATTTTTCTGCCTTTCCAGTTTTTAGCTATAAGCATCCTGGCAGCTGTTGTTGCATAACGGAATACTTTCCTTTGATTTTCGGGGATATCATTTGTAATTAAACCTAAAAGGAATGCCTCCGGTTTTTTACTAAAAGATATTTTAAACATCTTTTTGAGTTCTTCATAGATTTCATTCCAGAATTGTTTAATAGGTCGGCATTCCCACCACATGTGAAACATTGTTCCTATTTCTTTTTTACATCTCCAACAGGTATTCGATTTTAATTTGTGAATTTTAGCCAATTTTACTGGAGTTAAGTACCATTGGTACACCATTTTCATAAAATTTTCTCTTATTGTATAACATGCCGTGAATTTAATGTCATATTTCCATAATTTCTCCCATTGGTCCAGCCGAATTACATATCCTATATCACATGCCCATTTGATCATAACTTCTTTTACTTCTTCATCCTTTAATTCCCATTCTAATAATAAATTATACA
Source organism: Podarcis melisellensis (assembly GCF_964234715.1). Lineage (NCBI taxonomy): Eukaryota > Metazoa > Chordata > Lepidosauria > Squamata > Lacertidae > Podarcis > Podarcis melisellensis. Next base: position 35,240,941 of record NC_138535.1, on the reverse strand, counting down.
TTTTGGATATATATTTTTTTGAGTTTTGTAATAATACTTTTTGTAATTTTGATTCTTCTTTTTCAAATCCTATTACTTTATCCTGGTTGAATATTTGTGCAATTTGGTGATATTGTAACCATGTGGTACAGTATTGGGTCACCTCATCGTATGGTCTTAGTTTTAATTGGCCCTGTTCTTCCTTTAGGAGCTGCTGGTAAGTTGCCATTCTTCCTATAGTATTTTTCTTTTTAACCGATATTACTTCTAGCGGTGAGACCCACCATGGGGTTTTTGGTTCTAACAACCTTCTATGTCTCACCCAGACCTTGTATAATGCATTTCTAATTACGTGGCTTAGAAATTCTTTATGGACTGCCACTTTGTTATAAATTAAATAGGCATGCCAACCATATCTGTTGTTCCTGTTACCAAAAAGGAGCAATGCAGCAGCGAGCAGCAGCTTCAGCAGCTGGCTGGAAAGCCAAACAGGATGTTGATGTTTGTGACTGTTACCATGGGAAGACAGGGGCAGTCCATTCACTGTACTGAGCACCGGATGTTAGCTCAGTGTGTCATCTGACCTGTACTGGAAGTACATGGGTGGAGTCTAATCTCTCTCTGCTGTTGATGTTAAGAGAGTGCAGACATGTTTCTCTGTACTGCTGCAAAAGACAGAAATAAAGGCATGTAAATACATTTCTGTCTGTCTCTTTCCCCTCCCTGGGGATAGCAGGGAGGAGAGTGAAGGAGTGGTGTGTTCTTCTCACGTTTGAGAAGGATCGCCGATTAGAGACCTCGCCTGTTTCCTGCCGGGAGTCGCAGACGGGGAGGTCAACAAGGAAATCAGCCGGGTGCCTGAAGAGTGGCACATTCCTCTGACAAGGCTTGATTCCAACAAATGGTAGCAGGGCCGATGGTTTCGCTCCATGGAAGTCTGCAAAAGGAGGTTGATGGATCGTTTGTCATCCTCTGCACCTAAGGCAAGAAGATAACGTCTGCGTGCAGCCAGAAGCTGAACAGACAGGTGACGGAGCCCCAAGGTATGAGAATTTCGGGCTAAATGTGTGAACGCAGATTGATTTATTCTCTGGTTCACGGGAGCTGCGTTTGGAAAAAAACAGCTCCGAGAGAGAAGGCTTGCATTCCAGGAATTCTTGTGGTTGATAAGGTTTCCTGTTCAAAGAAAGGAATGCACTGTTGCTAAGCAACGGCCGTTAGTAGTGGAAAACTACTGAAAAGGGGCTGGACTGTGAGGACTGTGAGGCTGGGCCTGAGAGAGGCGGAAAAACAATGGAATGTTTTGGCTAGAATCTCACGAGCTCTTGGAAGGGACTTTCCAAAGCAGTCAGCGTTAGAGCTGCCAGGTGCCAAGAGTGTAAACAGCCAGCTATTGGATATTAGCAGGCTTAAGAGCTGCTTGAGAGTGAGAGATGAGTCTTGGATTCAAAATGGATGCCAAGAAGGGGGGAGGCTTGCCTTATCAATCTCCCCTGCCTAGTTATTCATCATGGTCTGGATGGATGACTACCCCAAAAGGGGTGAGCCAAGATGATGCTGGTCAAGTTCCTAAGAGCTCATCGAAAGCTGAGGAGAGCTTTGACCCCAGATGGGGGAGTGAAGGAACTGTTGCTGTTGCTGTTCCTGTACAAGCTGCAATGGATGTTGCTGACAGGGGGAGGGAAGAACGGAGTTCTAATTCCCCCACTGATGTAGCTACTGGAGAGCATGCTGTAGCTTTGAGCGTTGTCCGATGTTACAATTGTGGACAGACTGGGCATCTTCAGCGGAACTGTAAGAAGCCACGTCAGCACAGAGGAGCCAAGGGGGGCTCTGCGAAGTCTGACGCGACAGGCAAAAGTCATACCAAGTCTCAGGCGAAGCCTGCAAAGGCTTTGATGTCGCTAAAAGCCATACCAGAAGTGGGGAACTCTTTTGTTCTGGACACTGGAGCCACCGTCCATATGTGTCCACACAGAGAACTGTTTTCAACGTTTAAGAAGCAAAGCTTCGCTGTGCAACAGGCCAACGGTCAGGAGCTGGAAGCGACCGGGATTGGGACTGTGTATCTTGAGAGTCTGAACTTAACTATAAACAATGTGTACTTGGTTCCAGAGTTGAAGTTCAATCTGCTGAGTGTTTCGCAGATCGCTAAGAACGGACTAAAACTGTCCTATGATGCTGAGAGCTGCAAGATCTACAAAGATGGAGAGTTGTATCTTTCTGCCAGAGAGAAAGATGGACTGTATTTGTTGACTTTTGATCAAAGTGATTACATGAAATGTAATTCTTCTGATTCTAACATGATCTCTCTTGCAGGTGTGACCAAGAAGGACGCCAAGCAGGTGACCACAAGGGTCGATAAGGCATTTCAGCGGGTGTATGCTGATGTGATTGGTCCTCTAGCACCTTCTAGAGGCAATGCAAGATTTTACCTTGTGTGTGTGGATTGTTTCTCAAATTTTGTCTGGATTTATGTGTTAGAGAAACCACAAGAAGCCTTAGAAAGGTTTAGAGAGTTTTGTGACAAGGTTAAAAATATGCATGATGCTAACATTGATTGTCTTTTCACAGATGAGAAGCCAATTTTTCTTTTACAGGATTTTCAGGAGTTCCTGCAGAAGAAAGGGATAAGACACAAGATTGCTGCTTCAGCGGAAGCGTGGAACAGGGGTGTCTGTGTACGGGTGAACAGAGAATTGCAAAAGGGGATGCGAGCGCAATTACTTAGTTCACATCTGCCAAATGAGTTCTGGGCGGAGTCGCTAATGTCATATACTTATACGTGGTTGAGAAAGGTTTCAAAAGAGTTGGGAAGTTCTCCTTTTGAGAAACTGTTCCATAGAAAACCTTCTGTTGCCCATTTCAAGGTTTTTGGGTCTCATGTGAGAACAGAAGCTCCAGGTGGGGTAAAGAATGCCAGAGGCATTTTTGTGGGATATGAAAAGGGTCTCTACAGAGTAATTTTGTCTGAATCTGGTCAGGTGATTCTCACAAAATTTCTAGGGAGTGCTCCTGAACAGGAAAGAGTAATTGTTCACACATTTCCCACAGGGGATGATTCGGATGATGATGATGATTTTATTGATTACAGTGGTACTGATGATGACAGTAGTAGCTCAAAGAGCTCAGTTGACACAGTCATTGAGAGGAAATCTCACATAATGGCTAGACCCTCACAGGTGGAGGACGAACCACTGTTTACAATTGGTACTGGTTCTCCAAAGAGTCCGGAGACTGAACCAGTGAGCAGAGAAGATCAGCACCTCATACGTAGGTCTGAGAGAGTCACGAAGGGTGTACCACCCAAGAGGTATTCAAAAGAGTTTGCCAACTTAGCTGTTGCATGTGTTGCTGTTGTAAACAACCGAGGACAGGTTGAAGCTGTGTCTAAGTCAGAGACAAAGACACAACAGAGAGTTGCTAGCCAAGGTAATGCAGATGCACTCATTCCTTGGAAGTCACACAACCAGAGAAGTACACTGGGGAAACCAGTGGCGGGTAGTTCCAAGGGTGGAACTGAAACAACAGAGGAATGTTATATGTATAACAACTGTTTGTTTTCTTCTCTGGATCACGCTTTGCTCGCAGCACGCATTGATTCTTTTGGGGGAGTATGTTACCAAAAAGGAGCAATGCAGCAGCGAGCAGCAGCTTCAGCAGCTGGCTGGAAAGCCAAACAGGATGTTGATGTTTGTGACTGTTACCATGGGAAGAAAGGGGCAGTCCATTCACTGTACTGAGCAACAGATGTTAGCTCGGTGTGTCATCTGACCTGTACTGGAAGTACATGGGTGGAGTCTAATCTCTCTCTGCTGTTGATGTTAAGAGAGTGCAGACATGTTTCTCTGTACTGCTGCAAAAGACTGAAATAATGGCATGTAAATACATTTCTGTCTGTCTCTTTCCCCTCCCTGGGGATAGCAGGGAGGAGAGTGAAGGAGTGGTGTGTTCTTCTCACGTTTGAGAAGGATCGCCGATTAGAGACCTCGCCTGTTTCCTGCCGGGAGTCGCAGACGGGGAGGTCAACAAGGAAATCAGCCGGGTGCCTGAAGAGTGGCACATTCCTCTGACAAGGCTTGATTCCAACAGTTCCATCCTCCAAATCCAAAATGTCACTGTTATCCAATTTGATCCAATCCTTGATCCAAGTAAAGCATGCTGCATCGTAATATAGTTTCAGGTCTGTGTTATAGTTTGTTATAGTTCAGAACTTAACTGGTTAAATTCCCTGGTGTGTGTCACCTGCTGACGTCAGCTTACAGCTGGGCGGAGACAGAAGCTTTTAGAAGCTCAGGAGGAGGAGTTTTTCCCTGTACTTTCACTTCTCTCTGTGTATCTGTGAGAGAGACATGGCTGAAAGAAGCCCTGGTCTTTGTTAGCTGAAATGTTTTAATAAAGAGCTGTAAATAGACGGAGCTGTCTATGTGTGCTTACAAGAAGCAAGACTGCTTTACATGCTGTGTTCTACTCTGCTAAAAGCCGTGACCTGAAGAGACAGCAGGAGTTATTGCGCAGCTTGGGAGGAAGCGTGTCGGACCGCTGTAAGTGATTGATTGGGATCGTAAAGCTGTCTGAAGTCGCGGCTCTATCGATCAAGGGCCAGATCGATATCTATCCGAACAGGTTATGGAAGGTCAGCCAACGCTCGTAAAGCAGTCGGTGTGAGCTCCAGGAATGTCTTTGAAGTCAGCGGTCTGCGGCTGAGGAGCAGAACGGGAGCTGACTGGGTGCCGGAGAGCAAGAATGATTAATTGCCTGCTTCCGAGAGGCAGTGAGAGCTTCTGATACAGAGAGCTGGAGCTAAAAAGCAGCTAAAAGCTGGAAGCTGAGACGCAGCTCAAGACGTTTCTCCACGTAAAGGAAGGCCGGAGTCAGCTGGTACTGAGTAAGTACAGCTTGAGGGGCACCTTGGGAGAACGGGAGAAGATGGCCAAAAGCCAGAATATACCGCTGGAAAAGCTCACTCTAAAGAGTTGGGCAACGTGGTCCAGAAGAATAAGGGGATGGTTCTTGGTTGAAGGCGTCTGGGAAGCAAACCAATGGGAGCCAAAATCACCCCTTAGCCGGCCAGCAGCTGGAGCAGGCGATGCAAGCTGTGGGGCTGTGTTGGCTGAAGATAGCCAGAGGCTGCATCAAGAGCTAGAGATGCTCAAAGCATGTGTTGATGTATCACTGAGGCCTCATTTGGAGGGCGTAACGACAGCGTGGGCTGCCTGGAATTTGCTGAAGGGCTTGTGTGAGGCGTCAGCGAAAGGCCAGAGCCCTGGAGGAAGCCCAGGAGAGGCAGAAGGATGCCCAGAAAGCCCAATGGGGGCTGAGACAGTGTTGTGGAGCTGTTGCAATGCTTCTACACGTCTGTGTGATGGACTGAGTCCTGGAGAGGCTGGACTGGCAGGCCCTGTTCCCGATGTCTTGGCCTCTAGGAGCGCTAGTGAGCAGATCGGGGGGGCGAAGAGTTCCAAAGGCGAGTTTAAAGAACTTTCCCTTTGTGCTGAAGCAGAGAGGAGCTTCAGGGGGGGCCAGGCTGGTGGGAGGCGCCGTTCCAGAAGGAGGAAGGCCAGGCCAGCTGGCAGGAGCCCCGGGCAGTGTTTTTCCACTGGAGTTCAACGTCTGCGTGGCAGTTGCCCCCACCGGAGCAGAGAGCCGATGCAGGATGTTTGCAAAGACTTTTCCCATGGGAATCAGGCGGGTTTCCATGGCAACAGGCCTGGGAAGACAGGCAGGCGTGGAACTGAGCCAGGTGGCCGTGGTAAACAGCAGGGAGAAGAGTCTTATCAGGTTTCTGCGAGTATGGCAGTGTTCGAAGACGGCCGAGTGGAAAATTCCGAGATGGCCTTTGTAATAGACTCTGCAGCTAACCGCAACATGGTTCCAGAGACCCCTGCAGTCGAGAGGTGGAATTGCACGGCAGTTCCGAAGGGACAGACTATTAAGTTCGCGAATGGACAGAAAACTAGAGTTTCCAAGTGCACTAATGCCTTTCTTTCTGTTTTACAGGAGTCGATGGATTTTTGTATTGTTCCAGAGATTCATCACTGTTTGTTATCTGTGCCTTATTTGTTAAGTAAGGGGTTCAAGGTTTGTTTTGAAAATGATGTCTGCACAATCTCCAAAGGGGGGAGGTTACTGGCCAAAGTGCGGAAGGGACAGAATGATCTTTTCATTCTTAAAACGTCTCTTGGAGGTGAGGGGAAGGTTGAGAAAGCACAAGCGTTGCGTGCTACAGTTCCCAACCAGCGTGCTACAATTCCCGCTCATAATGTTACATGTGCATGCGTATGGCATCAGAGAACGATTCACAATCCTTTAGAGGATTTGCAGGCGTTGCCTGAGGTTGTTTCAGGTTGTAAGATTAGAAATTGTCAAAGTGCCATTAATTGTGACACTTGCAAGCAAGCAAAGGTGAGAGGGTGCAGTTACCCAAAGGTGGAACGTGTAGCCACCAAACCTTTTGAGCTGGTACACATAGATTTGTCCAGTCCTGTCAAGGCACAGAGTCTAGGGGGGGCCAGGTTTCTGCTAACCTTTCTGGATGATTTCTCGCAGAATTCCTGGACTCACGGTCTCAAATCCAGGGAGGATGCAGCACAGCTGATCAAGAGCTGGATTGAGGGGGTGGAACAGAGGTTCTCCACCAGGGTTCAAGCGATCATCAGTGACAGAAATGCTGAGTACACTGGTTCTGCTTTGCAGAAGTTCTTTCAGAAGAGAGGGATACGACACACAGTTATTTCACCCCAGCAAGGGGGGGTGGCAGAGCTGAGGAGTGGAGCTCTGGTTAAGGCTGCACAGGTGATGCTGAAAGAAGCCAGGTTACCTCCTAAGTTTTGGTTGGAGGCTACTAGGGCTGTGTCATTCACCTGGAATAGGACCTACAATTCGCTGGTAGGTGACACACCGTTTTCTCTGTTAAATGGCCGAAAACCCCAGGTTCACTTTCTGCGGACGTTTGGGTCTCCTGCGGTTATCTCTGTGCCTGAGGCTTTGCGAGGGCCAGATGGAGCCAAATTCCAGAAAATGATCTTCTGTGGGTATGAGCCAGAAGCCCGTGCATGGCGGTTTGCCTACCCGTCAGGTGATCAGAGTAAGGTGCTGATCAGTAAACATGCTGAGTTCTTAGAGGAGGATATAAAGTCAAAGACTCCTGTCAGGCGTGATGTTCTCTCAGAATGTCTCTCTGATCCAGAAGACAGTTCTGATGAGGCAGAGGAAGAAGGGGCTGAGGCTGCTGATGACGACCAGGTCACTGACCAGGGTCAAGAGCAGGATGTGGCATCTCCACAAGTTGTTAAGAGAGTGCCCAAAAGTCAGCCTAGTTCTCCTGTGAGTGTGATGGAGAGGATTCGAAGACGCTTTAAGTCAGAAGGAGAGTCCCATGATGCAGAGGACACACCTGCTGATCAAAGTGAGTCAGAGGGAACACCTGAGTTTGTGCCTAGGAGGTCCAGTCGCACAACAAAGGGTATTCCACCAGAGAGGTATCAGGCCACAGGTGCGTGGGTAAGTTTCGCACAGTGCGATTCTGAGAGTTGTGAGGTGGTTCCACAAATGCCAAACAGGTTTGTCAAGGGAAGGCGCAAGGCATTGGGGAAGGGATTGATCTCACAAGGTGTTACTGAAGATGTTGCACAGGTATCACGCAGGGACACAAGGGGGGGTGTTATAGTTCAGAACTTAACTGGTTAAATTCCCTGGTGTGTGTCACCTGCTGACGTCAGCTTACAGCTGGGCGGAGACAGAAGCTTTTAGAAGCTCAGGAGGAGGAGTTTTTCCCTGTACTTTCACTTCTCTCTGTGTATCTGTGAGAGAGACATGGCTGAAAGAAGCCCTGGTCTTTGTTAGCTGAAATGTTTTAATAAAGAGCTGTAAATAGACGGAGCTGTCTATGTGTGCTTACAAGAAGCAAGACTGCTTTACACGCTGTGTTCTACTCTGCTAAAAGCCGTGACCTGAAGAGACAGCAGGAGTTATTGCGCAGCTTGGGAGGAAGCGTGCCGGACTGCTGTAAGTGATTGATTGGGATCGTAAAGCTGTCTGAAGTCGCGGCTCTATCGATCAAGGGCCAGATCGATATCTATCCGAACAGTCTGGGAGTCCAAAACCTCCCCGCTCTTTTATGTCAGTTAATAATTTATGTTTGATCCGTGGCTTTTTGCCTTGCCATATAAACTTTGTTAGGTCCATTTTCCATTTTTTAAAACAATCATCTTTACCTATTATGGGAATCATTTGAAAAAGGAACAGAAGTTTTGGTAAGATATTCATTTTAATAGCCGAAATTCTACCCCAGAGTGTTAATTTCAATATTGTCCAAGTTTCCATTTCTCTTTTTGTTACTTCCCAAATTTTTTTATAATTATCTTCAAACAAATTTATATTTTTCATTGTTATTTGTATACCTGAATATTTCACTTTTTTTACAATTTGTAATCCAAATTTTTCTACCAGTTCCTTTTTCTCTTGATCTCCCATGTTTTTTACCATTAGTTTCGTTTTTTCTTTATTCAAGGCAAAACCTGATACCCATCCAAAGTTTTCCATTTTTTCTAGAGCCTTTGCTATGCTTTCCTTTGGATTTTCCACCATTAAAACTAAATCATCTGCAAATGCCCTTATTTTGTATATTTTCTCTCCTAGGGATATTCCATTTATTTCTTGATCCAATCTGATTTCTTGATTTAATATTTCCAAAACCAAAATGAATAACAAAGGTGAAAGTGGGCACCCTTGCCTGGTGCCCTTCTGTATTTTAAAATAATCAGTCGTGTCATTATTTATTATTATATTTGCTTCTTGTTGTTCATAAATTGCTTTTAACCCTCTTGTGATTTGGTCTCCCATGTCCATCTGGTCTAATAATATTTTTAGAAATTTCCATGATACTTTGTCAAACGCCTTTTCCGCGTCCACAAAAACAAAGGCTACCTTCTTACTTGGTTTCATGTCTAAATACTTGATCATATCAATCACTGTTCTTATATTGTCACTCATTTTCCTGCCCGGCAAGAACCCTGCCTGCTCTTTATTTATACAATCCTGCAAAACTGTCTTTAATCTTGTTGCCAATATTTGTGCATAGATCTTGTAATCATTATTTAGTAATGATATTGGTCTATAATTGGTTATAAACTCTTTATTTCGTCCTTGTTTTGGGATTACTACTATGTGCGCCTGTTTCCAGGTGTTGGGAATCTTCCCGTCTTCTAATATTTTATTTAAGAGTGTCTTCATAGGTGATAATAATGGTTCCTCTAATTTTTTGTAATGTATTGCGGTAAGACCATCTGGGCCTGGGGATTTTCCCAGTTTCATCTTAATTATCGCTTGATGAAGCTCTGTCGTGGTTATTGGGGAGTTTAGCTCTTGAATCTTTTCTTTCTTAATTTTAGGTATATCCTTTCCACATAAATACTCTCTTATTTCAACCTCTGTCTCATTTCCTGCTTCATATAGCTTGTTATAATATTTTGTAAAACACTTTTTAATTTCCTCAGGGTTATCTAAAGTTCTCCCCTCTTCCACTATTTTATCAATCAGTTTTTCCTTTTGTCTCTTTTTCAGTTGCCAGGCTAGCCTCTTTCCGGGTTTATTTGCAAATTCGAACGACCTTTGTTTCATCCATTTAATATTGTCCTCAATTTCACTATTTAATATTGCTGAAGCCTGAGTTTGTAATATTTTTAGTTTTTGGTTTATTAATTCATTTTTTGGTTGTTTTGCTAATAATTTTTCATTTATTCCTATTTCCTTCCTTATTTGTTCCAGTTTTTGCTCTCTGTTTCTTTTCCTTATTGCACTTTGTTGTATGTAAAAGCCTCTTATGAAAGCTTTACTTGCATCCCATATTGTCCTGAAGTCTGTATCCTGTTCTTTATTTAATTCAAAAAATTCTTTCAATAGTTCTTGCGCTTTTTTCACAATCTTTTCGTCATTTAATAATCTTTCATCAAGTCTCCATCTTGTATTAGTTTTCTTGTGTTCCTTTAATTCTAATGTGACTGGGTTGTGATCTGTAATAATTTTGGTCTGTATTTCTGCTTTTTTAATTTTAGTTGTTAAGTTATTTGATACCCATATGCTGTCAATTCTGCCGGCTGATTTTTTAACTTCCGAGAAATGTGTATACTGTCTTTCTCCTGGGTTTTTATATCTCCATGTATCAATCAAATTTAAGTTTTCTACCATCTGAAAGAAGGTGTCTGGGAGTCTGCCTTTTTTGGATTTTCTTTCTCTCTCTGTCTATTGATGTGACAATTCTATTGATGTGACACCATTTAGGTCTCCCGTCAAAATCATTCCCTCTTCTATAAATTCCAGTAAATTAGCTTCTACTTTTCTGAAAAATTCTGTTTTGTTACCATTCGGTGCATAAACTCCTACTATAATTAAATGTTCTTTACCTTTTGTTATTTTTACCCCTAGTATTCTACCCTCATCATCCTTGAAGATTTTTTTTGCGTCTAGTTTAGGGTTCACATAGATCACAATTCCCCTTTTCGTTTTTACATCTGAGGATATAAATTCTTGACCCAATCTCTTATTTTCTAAAACCCTTCTATGGTTTCTAGTCACATGGGTCTCCTGCAAGCATATAATATCCCATTGTTCTTTCCTCAATACATGTTCTATTTTATTTCTCTTCCTCTTATCATTTAGACCGTTAACATTCCAAGATATAATTTTTAGATTCATTAATTTTTATTTATTATCTACAGTAGTTTCGTTGGGTAAGTAAAAAAAAGAAAAGAGAAAAAAGAGAAAAAACTCAGAAATTTTAGGATTTTGATAATCTGCTTCTTCCACTCCCCCCCCCCCTTAATACGCGCTTGTCTCTCTATGCTTCTTGTGGTGTCTGCGTTGTTTCCTCTCGCTCCAATGTTGGCTCTCCAGTTAATTCTTTTTTGTACTTCCTCCAGAATTTTCCCAGCTCATCTACTGATTTAAAAGTTTTTCTTCTGTCCTTATATGTGAAGGTGATACCCTCGGGAAATTCCCACCGGAATCTAATCGAATTCTTCTTGAGTGCTTCTGTTACTGTCTTATAATTCTGCCTTTTCTTCAGAATTCTTTTTGGAATTTCCTTAAATATTTTGATAGGCCTATCATCTATTACTAACTTCACTTGTCCTTTTTGATGTAATATTTTGTCCTTTAAAAGTCTTGAGTTGAAAAAAATTAAGCAATCTCCTGGCCCTTTATAAGTGTCCGATCTTTCTGATTTGATCCTGAAAATTTTATCAATATCCAATAGCATCTCTTCTACCTCTACTCCCAACCAGTTTGCAATCTCCTGTGATAGTTTCTCTTGAATTTGTTCATCATGAGTTTGTGGGACGCCTCGGAAGCGAAGGACCATCTCCTTCTGACGCATCTCCATCAATGATATATCATCTAGCAGCTCTTCATGGGCTCTCTTTAGGTCGTTTATTTCTTCCTTCGTTGAGTCTTGTGATTTTTTAATGTCCTTCTTTTCCATCTGCAATTTCTTCGTCATTTCCTCTTGTTTGGTAGATTTACTCTTAAGTTCTTGTACAGATTTATCCAGTTCTTTGTTTTTAAGTGAGAGGTCACTTATTTGTGTTGTTAGGTCTATTATTAGCTTTGAGTTTTGTTGGATGTTGCCAGTTAGTATGTCCAACTTATCATTTAGGCTCTTTTCCATCCCCATTATAGGGTCTTTTATGTCAGCATTGGGGTCTGTTTCAGCTGGTGATTGTCTTCTCACTTGTAGACCTGACCCAGATGTCAGTGTAGTTTGGTATTTTTTAGAACCCATATTTGTCATTCTTCCTTTTGGTTCTGATCTAGATGTCTTTATTTCAAACCAAGAATATATATATTCCTAAACTTTGAAAATGCTCTGTTTATAGTCTATAATTTGGTCATTTTGCCTGATGGGATTGAAAGTCAGTTAAGATTCCGGTGGTTTTACCCTATGTTGTTATCAGTTCATCTCAAATATTTAATTTTTTTTTTTAAAAGTCCAAGTTTTTTTAAAAAAATACGCACGGTCGGGTGTGCGACCTTTTCTGCGCTGAAGTTCTTCCACCTCCCTGCACTTTTTGTGCTGGGACGGCAGAAAACCCCTTTATGCGCTGCTTGGATCTGTTTTCTTCAGTCTGGGACCTCCTCTCAGACCTCTTCAGGGTTTGCGTCGCCCTCGCTTCCCCGCCTTTTTATCCCGTAGCCGTGATTGGGAGTGTTCTTACTGCAGCAGAGCGCTTTCCCTGACCCGACGCTGAGCGCACCACGCCAGGAAGTCCTTTTAAGATACTTCTTAATGGGTCAGACAGTAAGTCCTCAATTTTTTATAATATATTGCCGGTAGGCCATCTGGCCCTGGTGGCTTTCCTATCTTTGCTTCGTTAACTGCTCTTTGAATTTCGTACGATGTGACAGGGGCATTCAACACTTCTTTTTGTTCTTTAGTAAGTTTCGGAAGACAGTTCTGTTCTAAATGTTAACTTCTTCTGTTGTTTCATTTCCTTCCTCCTTCTCTAAAGAATTCGAGAAATCGTTTCTCTATTTCTTTAGGGTTGTTTATTATTTTGCCTTCGCACTTAACTCTATTAATAAGCCATTCTGCCTCTCTCTTCTTTAATTGCCATGCTAATAACCAGGCTCAGGTTCTGTTTCAGGCTGTGTCACTGTTTCAGGCTCTGGCGCTGTATCAACCACTGTTGCAGACTCGGGCTGTGGCGCTATGGCTGTAGCTGTGGCTCTGGTTCTGTTTCAGGCTCTGGCACTGTATCAAGCACTGTTTCAGGCTCAGGCTCAGGCTCAAGCTTCTGCTCTTTATTAGGCTTTGTCTCAGTCTTTGGCTCTAGCACTTATTCTAGCTCTATTTCAGGCTCGGCCTGTGTCTCAGCCTTTGTCTCTGTTTCACGCTGTTTCTCTGTTTCGGGCTCTGACGCTGTGTCAAGCCCTGTATCTGCCTCTGCCTCTGTTTCAGGCTCTGGCACTCTATCAAGCACTGTTTCTGGCTCTGGCTCTGGCTCTCTTTCAGGCTCTGGTTCTGAATTAGGGTTTTGTTCTGGCTCTGGCTGTGTCTCTGCTTCAGGCTCCTAGGCTGTATCAAGCACTGTATCAGGCTCTGCCTCTCCCTCTGCCCCTGGCTACGTTTAAGCATCAGGCTCAATTTCAGACAGTGTCTGTGTTTCAGGATCCAACACTCTATCAAGCACTATTTCAGACTCAGGCTGTGGATCTCGGCTGTGGCTCTAGGCTCCATCTGTGGCTCTGTCTGTGGCTCTGGCTCTCTTTCAGGGTCTAGTTCTGAATGAAGATCTGGTTCTGACTCTGATTCAGGGTCTCATGATGGCTCTTCCTCTGACCCAGCTATGTTTCAGGGTCTGGCTCTCTTTCAGGCTCTGGTTCTGAATTAGGGTTTTGTTCTGGCTCTGGCTGTGGCTCTGGCTCTGGCTCCAGCTCCAGCTCCGGCACTGTATCAAGTACTGTTGTAGACTCAGGCTGTGGCTCTGGCTGTGGCTCTGGCTCTGGCTCATGGTCTCACTCTGACTCTGATTCAGGGTCTTTCTCTGGCTCTGGCTCTGGCACTCTATCAAGGACTGTTTCAGACTCAGGCTCTGGCTGTGGCTCTGCCTCTGTTTCAGGCTCAGGCTCTGTTTGAGGCTGTGTCTCTGTTTCAGGCTCTGGCAATGTATCAAGTACTGTTGCAGACTCAGGCTGTGGATCTCGGCTGTGGCTGTGGATCTCGGCTGTGGCTCTAGGCTCCTTCTGTGGCTCTCTCTGTGGCTCTGGCTCTCTTTCAGGGTCTGGTTCTGAATGAAGATCTGGTTCTGACTCTGATTCAGGGTCTCATGATGGCTCTTCCTCTGCCTCTGACCCAGCTATATTTCAGGGTCTGGCTCTCTTTCAGGCTCTGGTTCTGAATTAGGGTTTTGTTCTGGCTCTGGCTGTGTCTCTGGCTCTGGCTCCAGCTCCAGCTCCGGCACTGTATCAAGTACTGTTGTAGACTCAGGCTGTGGCTCTAGGCTGTGGCTGTGGCTGTGGCTGTTGCTCTGGTTCGGGCTGTGGCTCTTTTTCAGGCTCTGGTTCTGAATGAGGGCTTGGTTATGGCACTGATTCAGGGTCTCGCTCTGTCTTTGGCTGTGTCTCAGTTGCACCTCAAACGGTGGTTTGTTGTTGTTGTTGTTGTTGTTGTTGTTGTTGTTGCTATTTTCTTTCTGGGGTTGGACAAATGTTTAGTTGGGGCCAGGATTATTTTAAGTTTAGCATAATTGTTTCTTGCTTTGTTTTTCTTTTACTATTTCTTTAGGTTATTGTATAGTTTGTATTTTGCAAACTATATGGGGGTGACACCCATAATTGGCCATGAACGGGCTCATTCCCGTGGAAGCCCACCTCGACCTGTAGCAAGCCCATGAGCTTCCTCCAGAACCGGGAAGTAAATTGTTTCCCGCGATCCGAGATGACCCTCGAGGGATTTTCCCCCTCCTCCTCACAGCCAGCGGCTCCCACCATCCCTTACCATGCCTTTCTTTGAGGGCAGACCCTGGCAAAATGTCCTGGCCGTTGGCAGAGGAAGCACTTCTTGGGGGTTGTTTCAAGCCCTGTATCTGCCTCTGCCTCTGTTTCTGGCTCTGGCTCTCTTTCAGGCTCTGGTTCTGAATTAGGGTTTTGTTCTGGCTCTGGCTGTGTCTCTGGATCTGGCTGTGTCTCTGCTTCAGGCTCCTACGCTGTATCAAGCACTGTATCAGGCTCTGCCTATCCCTCAGCCGCTGGCTACGTTTAAGCGTCAGGCTCAGTTTCAGACAGTGTCTCTGTTTCAGGATCCAGCACTCTATCAAGCACTATTTCAGACTCAGGCTGTGGATCTCGGCTGTGGCTCTAGGCTCCGTCTGTGGCTCTGGCTCTCTTTCAGGGTGTGGTTCTGAATGAAGATCTGGTTCTGACTCTGATTCAGGGTCTCATGATGGCTCCTCCTCTGCCTCTGACCCAGCTATATTTCAGGGTCTGGCTCTCTTTCAGGCTCTGGTTCTGAATTAGGGTTTTGTTCTGGCTCTGGCTGTGTCTCTGGCTCTGGCTCCAGCTCCAGCTCCGGAACTGTATCAAGTACTGTTGCAGACTCAGGCTGTGGCTCTAGGCTGTGGCTGCAGCTACGTTTTGCGCTCCGGCCCTGTATCAAGCTCTGGCTCTGGCTCTGGCTGCCTGGGAGGGGTCCTCAGCCAACAGAATGGCTGGGGCAGGTTCCCTACGGGGGGATGTATTGGAACACCCAATCTCTGTTATTGCGGGTGGGAGGAGCAGTTGCGCTAAGACCAGACCACGTCTTTACCGAAGATCTGGTTCTGACTCTGATTCTGATTCTCTGATTCTGGCTCTCTATCAAGGGCTGTTTCAGACTCAGGCTGTGGCTGTGGCTGTTGCTCTGGTTCTGGCTCTGTTTCCATTCCTACAATGAAATGTACACAATGGAATATACTTCATAGAAATGCCTCCGTTTTTTTCGTAAATGTTATCCCCAACATCTTTTTAAATTCATCGTATATTCCCCCCCCAAAAAAAAATCTTAATCTTTTCACACGCCCACCACATGTGGCTCATGTCACCGTTATTTCCTCCACATCTCCAACAAGCATACGCTAAATTTTTATACATTCTTGACCATCTGGAAGGAGTGAGGTACCACCTATGAGCCATTTTCATCATGTTCTCTCTTATATTATAGCTGGCTGTAAATTTCAAATTCACATTCCATCAGTTTTCCCCATCTTTTAGCATAATTGGACGGCCCACATCTTGGGCCCACTTTATCATTGAAGCCTTAACCTCCTCATCCATTACTTCGTAGTCTAAAAGAAGTCTATAGATTTTTGCAATTAATTTGGTTTTACTATTCAGTAGTTCTCTTTCAAATCTTGAAGGCTCCTTTTCAAAACCTATCTGCTTATCGTGTCTGAACACTTCATTCACCTGGAAGTAATCTAGCCAACTAGAAAAGTGATCTTTTATTTTCTCATAACTTATCAATATTAGTTGACCCTCCTCCTCCCCCTTTAATATTGTGTTATACGTTATCCAGTTCTCTTTGATGTTGTTCCTTTTTTTAACAGCGATTGCTTCTAATGGAGAGTTCCATCTTGGGGTTTTCTGTTCCAAATATCTTTTGTATTTTCCCTATACCTTATATATAGCATTTCTTATTATATGATTTGAAAAACTCCTATGCGTCTTTATTTTCCCATAATTAAGATAGCCATGCCACCCAAAACGGGTGTCATGACCTTCTAGATCTAAAATATCCCAATTTTTTAATAAATACCAATCTTTCAACCAGAGAAGACATGAGGCTTCGTAATATAGCTTCAAATCCGGTAACCCGTAGCCACCTCTTTCTACAGTATCTATTAATATCTTATGCTTTACTCTTGGTCTTTTACCCTTCCACAAAAATTTAGAAATTTCTTTTTGCCACTTGTTGATACTGCTGGTCTTTCCTGTAATTGGAATCGTTTGGAATAGAAAGAGTAGCTTCGGTAAAACTATCATTTTAATTACCGAAATACGGCCCAGGAATGATAAATTTAACCTTGTCCATGTCTCCAACTGTCTTTTGATAATCTTTCCAACAATTGGTATAATTATCTTCATATAAGTTAATATTCTTTGGTGCTATCCATAATCCTAAATACTTGATTTGGGGGTAGATTTTAATGCGTATTATTTGTTCTAATTCTGCTTTTTCATCTGGCGACATATTTTTAACTAATAGTTTTGTCTTGTTTAAATTCATTTTGAACCCCGCAACTTTACTGTAGCCATATATTATTTCCAACGTCTTTCTTAAACTCTGTTTTGGTTGCTCCGTAGTTATAATTAAATTGTCAGCAAATGCCCTCATTTTGTAACTTCTATTTCCCAGCATAATCCCTTTTATTTCTTTTTCTTCCCTAATTTGTTTACCTAAAACTTCCAATGTTAATATGAAAATTAAGGGGGATAGTGGGCAACCTTGTCTGACCCCTTTACTGATTTCACACTCCTGTGATAAATTTCCATTATGATTTTAGCTTTTTGTTTTGATTATATTGCTTCAGTCCCTTTTATATACTGTACACCAAAATCCATATGGTGTAATAGACCTTTCATAAATTTCCAGGATACCCTGTCGAAAGCTTTTTCTGCATCTATAGCCATTAAGACTGCCTTCTTTTCTATTCTTAAGTCTAAATACGCTAATAGGTTTATAATGTTTCTAGTGTTGCTTTTGTGCTGGTCCCGGGGGAAGGTTACCGTTGGCGTAGTCAAAGTCCGGTCCTGGGTGACTAGCCTGGAAACAGTTCACAAGGAGCAAGTCCGAAGCAGGAAGCCGGGCGGGGACAGGAACACTGGAGGGTCAGGTCTGGGTCTGGGCAGGAGCAGGAGCAGGTACTCAACGACGTTGCTCCCACAACCTGGGACCGGGCTGACTGGCCTTTATCTTCTCTGAGGCCAGGGGCGGCCCCGGCCCCCAGGAGACCCGCCTCTCTTGGCCTTAAGGCGAGCACACCTCCTGGGAGAAACCAGTTCCCTCCGCCTCTCTGCCCTAAGCCTCTGCAGTTCAGGAGAGGCTGGGGAGTTACTGGACCCAGGGGGAGACTCTCCTTCCTCTGGCAGGGCCGGGAGAGGCGCACCTGTAGGCACTGTGTCCTTAATCACCTCTGGAGCTAGAGTGGAATCACCTGGTGCCTGCTCCTGAGGATCCGGCACAGGTGCAGGCTCTTCAGATCCAAGGCCCTGCCCCAGTTCAGCCGGCCCTGGAGGCGGGGACTCCTGTGCAGGCTGGGATTCCTCCGGTTGAGCCTCTAAATCGGATTCCCAGGCCATCACAGCTATAAATGTGCCTCCCAGGCAAAAAGCCAGCTTGGTCATTGTGTATCATCATCTGGAAGACTTTTTTTGATCTTTCGGCTAAAATATTTGCATATAATTTATAATCTTTATTTAGAAGTGCGATAGGCCTATAGTTGTTAATAAGTAGATTGTCTGTTCCCTGTTTTGGAATTAATGCAATAAGGCTGTCTTTCCAAGAATCCGGCATGGTTCCGTCTTTTAAGATACTTCTTAATGGGTCAGACAGTAAGTCCTCAATTTTTTATAATATATTGCCAGTAGGCCGTCTGGCCCTGGTGGCTTTCCTATCTTTGCTTCCTTAATTGCTCTTTGAATTTCGTACGATGTGATAGGGGCATTCAACAGTTCTTTTTGTTCTTTAGTAAGTTTCGGAAGACAGTTCTCTATTTCTCTAGGGTTGTTTATTATTTTGCCTTCACACCTAACTCTATTTATAAGCCTTTCTGCCTCTCTCTTCTTTAATTGCCATGCTAATAACCAGGCTCAGGTTCTGTTTCAGGCTGTGTCTCTGTTTCAGGCTCCGGCGCTGTATCAACCACTGTTGCAGACTCAGGCTGTGGCGCTATGGCTGTAGGTGTGGCTCTGGTTCTGTTTCAGGCTCTGGCACTGTATCAAGCACTGTTTCAGGCTCAGGCTCAGCCTCAAGCTTCTGCTCTTTATTAGGCTTTGTCTCAGTCTTTGACTCTAGCACTTATTCTAGCTCTATTTCAGGCTCGGCCTGTGTCTCAGCCTTTGTCTCTGTTTCACGCTGTTTCTCTGTTTCAGGCTCTGACGCTGTGTCAAGCCCTGTATCTGCCTCTGCCTCTGTTTCAGGCTCTGGTTCTGAATTAGGGTTTTGTTCTGGCTCTGGCTGTGTCTCTGGCTCTGGCTCCAGCTCCAGCTCCAGCTCTGGCACTGTATCAAGTACTGTTGCAGACTCAGGCTGTGGCTCTAGGCTGTGGTTGTGGCTGTTGCTCTGGTTCGGGCTGTGGCTCTTTTTCAGGCTCTGGTTGTGAATGAGGGCTTGGTTATGGCACTGATTCAGGGTCTCGCTCTGTCTTTGGCTGTGTCTCAGTTGCACCTCAAACGGTGGTTTGTTGTTGTTGTTGTTGTTGTTGTTGTTGCTATTTTCTTTCTGGGGTGGGACAAATGTTTAGTTGGGGCGGGGATTATTTTAAGTTTAGCATAATTGTTTCTTGGTTTGTTTTTCTTTTACTATTTCTTTAGGTTATTGTATAGTTTGTATTTTGCTTTTTAAGGGGAAAGGGTCAGGGCTGCCTGGGAGGGGTCCGCAGCCAACAGAATGGCTGGGGCAGGTTCCCTATGGGGGGATGTACTTATCAATATTAGTTGACCCTCCTCCTCCCCCCTTAATATTGTGTGTAATGGTTATATGGGGTTGCTCGTGCGTAAGATGCCACCACTCCTGGCTAGGTAGCCTGGTTAAACCTTTCCTGGCTGTACAGCCCTTCACTTCGTGGCTGTTCAGTCGCTAGCAGAATCCGTCAGTGGGCGTTTCTTGAACTTCTTCCAGCAAAGAAGTTCTTTGACGCCAAGTCTCCACCTACTTTCCCTGCGCGGAAGTCTTCTGCGCAGGGTGGGTGTGGATAGCAGAGGACCTGTGTAAAGGGAAGTTTTCCTTCTGCACATAAGATCATTCCCTCTGCACATAACTGTTGCATTATAGGGATACATAACTGTGGCCTTATGGGAAGTCTTGCTATGGGAAGCATTGCTTCTTTTCTCTTGCATTCTGGGAAGTCTCACTCATAAGCTTTTCTCTGTTTCTGCACACACTGTACGAACCTGTTCCAAACACCAAGACATTCCCTCCTTGCCCAGTTCATCTTAAGATCATGATGACCTGTTCTCAGTGCATAGCTGACCACATCTACGGAACTCGATTGTTATATGTTATGATCAATCATTAGTAATTGTTTTATGCTATATTAATCTTTAGTTATAATTAATTAGGAGGTTTCATGCTTGTCTAGTCCCAACCTTGTTTCCCAGCCTTTAATCTACCAGTGATTAATGTTCACATGTAATTCCCACCCCCACATGTAATTCCCGCCTTGTATTTGCATTAACCAATAGGCAATGAGTTTCTTTGTGTTTGTATCAACCAATCAACCACAAGTACACCTGTGGCAATGTTTTGTGATATTCAATAAAAGAGAGTTCCCGGGACTTCCCGGCAGACGCCTCTCACATGACACCTGCTACTCGTCTCCCGTGATTTTCATTCCTACATCTGGTGACCCCGACGTGCCAGATCCCTTACGCAGCCTAGCACCTGTACTTCACTCGACTGGAAAAGTCTCAGCGCGCTACTTCGTGAGTATGGGGGGGGAATTGACTAAATTCCAGAAAATGCATGCTAGAGAATTGCTTTCTTTAGTTAGACAGCGGGTGGTGGGTGTTCAAATTTCTTTAAAAGAAATTGAACAATTGCTTTTGGAGATTGCTTGCCAATGCCCCTCCTACCCTGAAAGTGGGTCCTTGGAGGTAGAGACTTGGCAAAAGATCGGGAAGACCCTCTTTGCAGAACCGAGGGCTCCAATTCATTGTTTGCTCACCTGGCAGAAATGTGCAGCTGCCGTTGCTAAATTAGGACCCCAGGCGTCTCCTTCGGCTCCTGCCCTTCTGGCTGTTGCAGAAAATCCCCCCCCCTCCTTATCCTAAGCTTTTGCCTCCATTGCAGCCTTGCCAACCCCTCCCTACACCTCAGCCCACAAACCCATCCACCCCTGCCCTTCCTCCTTTGCCTGCTTTGCCTGCCACAACCCCTTCGTGCTCTCCTACAGGAGCTGTGCGCACCTCACTTTCCCTGGCTAGGCAGAAAGGAATTCTGTCCTTAGAGGAGGAATCTGTGTGGGCTGGGGAATTGCCTTCTGCTTTCCCTATTAGCTCTTTTGTTAATATTAAACAACAACATTCAGAGCCCTACCATCAATTTATAGATAGATTGAAAGAAGCAGTCACCAGGCAGGCTGATAATACTACAGCCCAGAATGAACTGATGAAAAAATTGGCTTTTGAAAATGCAAACACTGACTGTAAGAAGGCTTTGCAGTCAATCATTAACCGTCCTAAGTACGATCTGAGCCATGCCATGTCCTTGCTTGCCGGAGCCAATCCAAATTTGGCAGCCAACCAAAGTGAATTTAAGCATAGCGCAGTAGCTCTGTCCCGTTGGATGCCCTTACTGTGTTTACTAATGGAGCCCCCTCCAGGGGGGTCATTGCATGGCTACAAAATGATAAATGGCACAGCCTCTACATTCTTCCACAGAAGTTTGCCCAGCATTCTGAGCTGGCAGCTGCTGTTAAAGTTTTGCATCATTTCTCCACGCAGCCAATTCCATGACCCCATACGTGGCTTCCTTTAATGTTATTTGTGCCCGTATGGTGAACTGCACAAAAACCAACAGTGTAAAAATGGGTGAGGCTAATTTCAATTGCTCTGATTATGTAAATATTTCATATATATATAAATACACAGAGCTGCCTGACGGCTGGTTTTGGTCGTGTCCAGGCTTCACGTTTAATTACATTCCTGCAAACATCAGTCATGGCACGCCCTGCTGCTTAAGCCGTATGTCTATTATTTTACCCAAGAAGCATCATTTATCCCGCTCTCGATATCGACGCGCTATAGAATTGAATAATAATTGCGATGATTCTGTCTCTCTCCCTAGCAGATCTGAATATATTTCTCTAGCTGTATCTCTTCTAGGAGTCCCTGGACTGGCTGTCCGGAATAGCAGGAACATTAACTCTTTAGCTTGCTCCGCAGCAAAGGCTCTGAACTTTACATCACAAGCCCTTCATCTTTTGAATAAAGAGCAGAGTGAACTCCAGCATGGCGTCCTGCAGAACCGCGCTGCTATCGATTATCTATTGATGCTCCATCATTACGGATGCGAACAAGTGGAAAACATGTGCTGCTTTAATATCACTGACAATTCTAAGGCTATTCAAAAACAAATCTCTCATTTGCAAAATCTCACACATCACATCAAACAGGATGTTGGTTTTCCTGCTTTCTGGGATTCTTTCACCCAGTGGCTTACTGCTTGGCTGCCAAACCTTACTTGGCTTCGTAATCTCTTTCAATATGCTATTGTCATAATTTGTATATTGATTCTACTATGCTGCTTCCTCCAATGCATTCCTGGCCTCATAAGTCTTTTCTCTCGATTTCTCTCTCCCCCTCAGCCACCCAATAAAATCCTTGCTGCTTATTTTGCGAAATGGCAACACCAACAGTAAACCAAAGGGGAGATATGGGCAGATTTATTTCGAGCATACGTTGGCAAACCACGTATCTTGTAGTATTTTTTGTCCCATCCTCCCTGGCGAATTTATTTTGGGCATTCGCTGGCACACCACTAATCCCGAAATATTTTTGCCTTATTTACCCAGAACGCCTCGCATATAAGAAAAAGAAAGGGGGAGATAAAGGGAAGTTTTCCTTCTGCACATAAGATCATTCCCTCTGCACATAACTGTTGCATTATAGGGATACATAACTGTGGCCTTATGGGAAGTCTTGCTATGGGAAGCATTGCTTCTTTTCTCTTGCATTCTGGGAAGTCTCACTCATAAGCTTTTCTCTGTTTCTGCACACACTGTACGAACCTGTTCCAAACACCAAGACATTCCCTCCTTGCCCAGTTCATCTTAAGATCATGATGACCTGTTCTCAGTGCATAGCTGACCACATCTACGGAACTCGATTGTTATATGTTATGATCAATCATTAGTAATTGTTTTAGGCTATATTAATCTTTAGTTATAATTAATTAGGAGGTTTCATGCTTGTCTAGTCCCAACCTTGTTTCCCAGCCTTTAATCTACCAGTGATTAATGTTCACATGTAATTCCCACCCCCACATGTAATTCCCGCCTTGCATTTGCATTAACCAATAGGCAATGAGTTTCTTTGTGTTTGTATCAACCAATCAACCACAAGTACACCTGTGGCAATGTTTTGTGATATTCAATAAAAGAGAGTTCCCGGGACGTCCCGGCAGACGCCTCTCACATGACACCTGCTACTCGTCTCCCGTGATTTTCATTCCTACACCTGTGCTCTCCCCGCTGGTCTCCAGCGAAGAGTCCTGGAGCCCTCTCTCCGATTCCCCCATCCGCCCCCCTTTATCCCTGGTGTTACACTGATTTCCTTCCCCAGCTGCTGAGTCCCCTCTCTCCCTGCTTGTCCCTTCTCCGGCATCGCTTGGGAGCCCTGCCTCCACTTCTGGCTCCGATGTCAGTTCACTGACATCCACCCCCCCCAGAACCCCCTCCACCCCCGGCCCGACCTTTTGACCCAACTACGTCCTTTTCCTCAGCCGACGATGCGGGGAATCCCCGGAAGGAGCTGTCGCCGTCCCCTGAGGAATCAAACTCCGCTTCCCACCCGCTCTGATCTCTTCCCGCGGGGTGGCCCTCCCAGTCCGATTCCTCTGACGCCTCTCATCCCTCCTCTTCGGAGGCAGGAAAACCCACAAAATCCTCTTCATCATCTGTGGTTTCAAATTTCGTACGATGTAATAGGGGCAGTGGCGTAGCGTGAGTTGTCAGCACCCGGGGCAAGGCAAGTAATTTGCGCCCCCTAACCCGTGGATTTGCGCCCCCTGACCCTAACCCCCAGGTGTTGTGCCCGGTGCGGCCGGCCCCCCCTGCACCCCCACGCTACGCCACTGAATAGGGGCATTCAACAGTTCTTTTTGTTCTTTAGTAAGTTTCGAAAGACAGTTCTGTTCTAAATGTTGTTTAACTTCTTCTGTTGTTTCATTTCTTTCCTTCTTCTCTAAAGAATTCGAGAAATCGTTTCTCTATTTCTTTAGGGTTGTTTATTATTTTTCCTTCGCACTTAACTCTATTTATAAGCCTTTCTGCCTCTCTCTTCTTTAATTGCCATGCTAATAACCAGGCTCAGGTTCTGTTTCAGGCTGTGTCTCTGTTTCAGGCTCTGGCGCTGTATCAACCACTGTTGCAGACTCAGGCTGTGGCGCTATGGCTGTAGCTGTGGCTCTGGTTCTGTTTCTGGCTCTGGCACTGTATCAAGCACTGTTTCAGGCTCAGGCTCAGGCTTCTGCTCTTTATTAGGCTTTGTCTCAGTCTCCGACGCTGTTTCAAGCCCTGTATCTGCCTCTGCCTCTGTTTCAGGCTCTGGCACTCTATCAAGCACTGTTTCAGGGTCTGGCTCTCTTTCAGGCTCTGGTTCTGAATTAGGGTTTTGTTCTGGCTCTGGCTGTGTCTCTGGCTCTGGCTCCAGCTCCAGCTCCGGCACTGTATCAAGTACTGTTGCAGACTCAGGCTGTGGCTCTAGGCTGTGGCTGCAGCTATGTTTTGCGCTCCGGCCCTGTATCAAGCCCTGTATCTGGCCCTGGCCCTGTATCAAGCCCTGTATCTGGCCCTGGCCCTGATTCTGATTCTGATTCTGTATCAAGCCCTATTTCTGGCTCTGGCTCTGGCTCTGGCTCTGGCTCTGGCTCTGGCTCTGGCTCTGGCTCTGGCTCTGGCTCTGGCTCTGGCTCTGGCTCTGGCTCTGGCTCTGGCTCTGGCTCTGGCTCTGGCTCTGGCTCTGGCTCTGGCTCTGGCTCTGGCTCTGGCTCTGGCTCTGGCTCTGGCTCTGGCTCTGGCTCTGGCTCTGGCTCTGGCTCAGGCTCAGGCTCAGGCTCAGGCTCAGGCTCTGGCTCTGGCTCTGGCTCTGGCTCTGGCTCTGGCTCTGGCTCAGGCTCAGGCTCTGGCTCTGGCTCTGGCTCTGGCTCTGGCTCTGGCTCTGGCTCTGGCTCTGGCTCAGGCTCTGGCTCAGGCTCAGGCTCAGGCTCTGGCTCTGGCTCTGGCTCTGGCTCTGGCTCTGGCTCTGGCTCTGGCTCTGGCTCAGGCTCAGGCTCTGGCTCAGGCTCAGGCTCAGGCTCAGGCTCAGGCTCAGGCTCATGGTCTCACTCTGACTCTGCTCTTAGATTACTTCGTAGTCTAAAAGAAGTCTATACATTCTTGCGATTATTTTGGTTTTACTATTCAGTAGTTCTCTTTCAAATCTTGAAGGCTCCTTTTCAAAACCTATCTGCTTATCCTGTCTGAACACTTCATTCACCTGGAAGTAATCTAGCCTACTAGAAAAGTTATCTTTTATTTTCTCATAACTTATCAATATTAGTTGACCCTCCTCCTCCCCCCTTAATATTGTGTTTAATGGTTATATGGGGTTGCGCT
Organism: Podarcis melisellensis; assembly: GCF_964234715.1. Classification (NCBI taxonomy): domain Eukaryota; kingdom Metazoa; phylum Chordata; class Lepidosauria; order Squamata; family Lacertidae; genus Podarcis; species Podarcis melisellensis. Next base: position 35,215,895 of record NC_138535.1, on the reverse strand, counting down.
TGGGAGCCCTGCCTCCACTTCTGGCTCCGATGTCAGTTCACTGACATCCACCCTCCCCAGGACCCCCTCCACCCCCGGCAGGACCTTTTGACCCAACTACGTCCTTTTCCTCAGCCGACGTTGCGGGGAATCCCTGGAAGGAGCTGTCGCCATCCCCTGATGATTCAAACTCCGCTTCCCACCCGCTCCGATCTCTTCCCGCCGGGTGGCCCTCCCAGTCCGATTCCTCTGACGCCTCTCCTCCCTCCTCTTCGGAGGCAGGAAAACCCACAAAATCCTCTTCATCATCTGTGGTTCCAAATTGCTCCTCCCAGAATCTCGCTAGTGGTTTAGGTTTATCTGGGAACAGGCTGTGGAACTCCTCCGCAAGATACCCATCATTGATAGCCTCCGCTGGAACCCACGTGTTTTCTGACTCGGGTTCTCCCTCCCAAGCTACCAAGTACTCCACCTGGCGCCCTCACCATCTTGAATCGAGTATTTCCGTGGCTTGGTTGTGGTGTTCCCTCTCCTCTACCTGCGGGTGTGTGGTGACTTCTCCCTCTCGCCCCGGGAATTCCCGCCCGTCCCTGTACGGTGAGAGTAGGGACCTATGGAACACCGGGTGTATTTTCATGCTGTCAGGCAACTTGAGCTTGAATGCCACGGGGTTCACCTGCTGTGTTACCTCAAAACGTCCCAGCCGCCTTGGCTGCAACTTCTTACACCCCCCCTACAAGGGTAACCCTTGGGTTGACAACCACACCCGGTCTCCCACCCTTATGGTCTCCCCTTCCCGACGGTGCTTGTCTGCCTGCCTCTTGTAAATTTCCTTGGCCCGTTCCAAGTTCATCTTAAGTTGCTGGTGCAAGGCCTCCATTTCTTCCACAAACTGCTCTGCCGCAGGTACGCTCCCCCCTTCCTCCCCCCTCCCCGGGAAGGCCCTGGGGTGACACCCATAATTGGCCATGAACAGGCTCATTCCCGTGGAAGCCCACCTCGACCTGTAGCAAGCCCATGAGCTTCCTCCAGAACCGGGAAGTAAATTGTTTCCCGCGATCCGAGATGACCCTCAAGGGAGCCCCATGCAGCCTGAAGATGTGATCTACAAACAACCTGGCTGTTTCCTCTGCCGTTACCGCATGCGAGCAAGCTATGAAATGGCACATTTTTGTTAGCAGATCGACTACTACCATGACTGCTGTCTTCCCCCTTGATTTGGGCAAATCTGTCATAAAATCTATGGATACCACCTCCCAGGGTCTTCCCGGCGTGGGTAAGGGTTCCAGTAACCCTGCGGGTGCAGCCCTCTCCCCCTTTGCCCTCTGGCAGCGGTCGCACCCCCGTACATATTCCCGTACATCTTCCCTTACCCTTGGCCACCAGAACTGCCTGGTGACAAGCAACATGGTTTTGTGTTGACCAAAATGTCCCGCTGTTGGGTTGTCGTGGAGTTGTTTGAGTACCCTTCCCCTCAAGGTCTCCCCCGGTACGTACAGCGCTCCCTTGTAGTACAGTACCCCTTCCTTTTCCTCAAACCCTCCCTGGTTTTCCCTTCCGTTCCGGAGTTCCCTGATTTTTGTTTGAGCGAATTCGTCGTTTCTAGTAAGCCCGGCTAGTTCTCGTTTCCCAACCAACACTCCCCCCACACACACCCATCGGTTCTCGGGGAACACGTGTCTGACTTCCGGCGGTCTCTCTCCTTCCATGTACTCCGGCTTCCGGGAGAGAGCATCTGCTCTTACGTTCTCCTCCCCCGGCACGTACCGGATCTCGAAGAAAAACTTGGAGAACTCCTGTGCCCATCGAATCTGTCTCTGGTTGAGTACTCGCGCAGTCCTCCAGTATTCCAAGTTCTTGTGATCCGTACACACCTGGATCTCGTGCTGCGCCCCTATTAGCAGATGTCTCCATCGTCAAAATGCTGCATAAATTGCAAGCAGTTTGCGGTCATACACCGTGTAGTTTTGCTCCGACTTGCTCAGCTTCCTCGAGAAAAAGGCGCACGGCCTCCAGCTCTGCTGGGGCCCCGGCTGTAACAGTACCGCTCCGATGGCCCGGTCTGACGCGTCGGTCTCCAGCCTCATTGGCTTCTGCAGATCCACGTGCAGGAGCTGCTCTTCCAAAGCGAACGCCTTCTTCAGCCTTTCGAAGGATTGCTGGGCACTTTCTGTCCAGACGAACTTCTTTTTGCTACTGAGACAATCTGTGATAGGCGCTGTCAAGTGGGCGAAGTTCCTGATGAACTTCCGGTAGAAGTTGCTGAACCTCTGCCCCTGGCTACGTTTAAGCGTCAGGCTCAGTTTCAGACAGTGTCTCTGTTTCAGGATCCAGCACTCTATCAAGCACTATTTCAGACTCAGGCTGTGGCTCTGGCTGTGGCTCTGGCTCTCTTTCAGGGTCTGGTTCTGAATGAAGATCTGGTTCTGACTCTGATTCAGGGTCTCATGATGGCTCTTCCTCTGCCTCTGACCCAGCTATATTTCAGGGTCTGGCTCTCTTTCAGGCTCTGGTTCTGAATTAGGGTTTTGCTCTGGCTCTGGCTGTGTCTCTGGCTCTGGCTCCAGCTCCGGCACTGTATCAAGTACTGTTGTAGACTCAGGCTGTGGCTCTAGGCTGTGGCTGTGGCTGTTGCTCTGGTTCGGGCTGTGGCTCTTTTTCAGGCTCTGGTTCTGAATGAGGGCTTGGTTATGGCACTGATTCAGGGTCTCGCTCTGTCTCTGGCTGTGTCTCTGTTGCACCACAAACGGTGGTTTGTTGTTGTTGTTGTTATTTTCTTTCTGGGGTGGGACAAATGTTTAGTTGGGGCGGGGATTATTTTAAGTTTAGCATAATTGTTTCTTGCTTTGTTTTTCTTTTACTATTTTTTTAGGATATTGTATAGTTTGTATTTTGCTTTTTAAGGGGAAAGGGTCAGGGCTGCCTGGGAGGGGGCCTCAGCCAACAGAATGGCTGGGGCAGGTTCCCTACGGGGGGATGTATTGGAACACCCAATCTCTGTTATCGCGGGTGGGAGGAGCAGTTGCGCTAAGACCAGACCACATCTTTACCGAAGATCTGGTTCTGACTCTGATTCTGATTCTCTGATTCTGGCTCTCTATCTGGAAGGAGCCATTTTCATCATGTTCTCTCTTATATTATAGCTGGCTGTAAATTTGAAATTTACATTCCATCCGTTTTCCCCATCTTTTAGCATAATTGGACGGCCCACATCTTGGGCCCACTTTATCATTGAAGCCTTAACCTCCTCATCCATTACTTCGTAGTCTAAAAGAAGTCTATAGATTTTTGCGATTATTTTGGTTTTACTATTCAGTAGTTCTCTATCAAATCTTGAAGGCTCCTTTTCAAAACCTATCTGCTTATCCTGTCTGAACACTTCATTCACCTGGACGTAATCTAGCCAACTAGAAAAGTGATCTTTTATTTTCTCATAACTTATCAATATTATTTGACCCTCTTCCTCCCCCCTTAATATTGTGTTATACGTTATCGAGTTCTCTTTGATGTTCCTTTTTTTAACAGCGATTGCTTCTAGTGGAGAGTTCCATCTTGGGGTTTTCTGTTCCAAATATCTTTTGTATTTTCCCCATACCTTATTGTAATGGGAATCGGGGTTGCTTGTGCGTAAGCCACAAACTGCTCCAAGCTGGTTGTATGGCTAAACCTTTCCCTGGCTTGACAGCCCTTACAACGCGACTGTCTCAGTCACTGGCAGAATCCGTCAGTGGGCGTTTCCTGAATTTCTTCCAACATAAAAATTCCTTGACTCCAAGTCCGCCTAGTCTCTGCGCGGAAGCTTTCTGCGCAGCGTAGGCGTGCCAAGCGGAGGTCCTCTGTGTTACCATAAAGCACCAAAGCTGCAGCAAGCAAAGGCTCTAGCAGCTCAGTCAGCTGCTTGTGGCTGGAAAGCCAAACAGGATGTTTGTGACTGTTGCCATGAGAACAAAGGGGCAGTCCATTCTGTACTGAGCACCGGATGTTAGCTCAGTGTGTGTGTCAGATGACCCGTACTGGAAGTACATGGGTGGAGTTTATTCTTACTGCTGTGGAGTGCAGACATGTTTCTCTGTACTGATGTAAAGAGACAGAAATAAAGGATGTAAATAGATTTCTGTCTGAATCTTTCCCCTCCCTGGGGGACACCAAAGGGGAGAGAGGAAGAACGGTGTGTTCCTCTCACACATCTGAGATGAATCGCCGAGACCTCGCCTGCTTATCAGCAGAGTGGCGCAGCGGGGAGGTCGACAAGGAATATCTGCCGGTGGCTACGTTGCGGCACATTCCTCTGACCCAGGCAGAATTCCAACAGTGGTAGCAGATGCCGGTTGCTGGTTTCCTCGATCCATGGAAGTCTGCAAAAAGAGTAGCAGAGCTGCTGTTTTCATCACTCCATGGAAGCCTGAGGTGAGAAAGCTGATCCTCTGCAGCCAGAAGCTGACCAGAAGAAGCTGACAGCCAAAGCCACGGAGCCCAAGGTATGAGATTTTCGGGCTTAAAAGAGTGAACACAGATTGAGTTATTCTCTGCTTCACGGGGAGCAGCGTTTGGGAAAAACAGCTCCGAGTGGGAAGAGGCTTGCATTCCAGAGATTCTTGTGGTTTCCTGTACAAGGGAAGAAATGCACTGTTGCTAAGCAACGCCCGCCAGTCAAGTGGAAAGTTACTCGAGAGGGCTGGACAGTCAGGCTATGCCTCAGAGAGGCAAAAACAAAGTTTGTTGTGACTAGGCTCTCATGAAGTCCCTTTGGAAAGGGACTTTCCAAAGCAGCTAGCGTTAAGAGCTGCCAGGTGCACAAGAGTGCAAACAAACAAGCTTTTGGATTTTAGAGGCTTGTGTTTGAGAGTTAATGCAAGGACTCAAAAATGGATGCTAAGAAGGGCGGAGGCTTGCCTTCTCCACCCCTCCTGACCAATGACAATTATGCATCTTGGTCTATTAAGATGAAGGCCCTGTTGCAGAATCAGAGACTGTTTCAGGTGATTGAGAACCCCATCCCTGTATTGGAGGGGGATGCCAGCCGGTGGCAGAGGACAGAGTGACTCCAGGAGACATAGGTGTAAAAACACCAAACGGAAAAACGAAGACTTTATTACTAAACAAATAAACACAAGCTCTGGTGGATGTTATTCCTGCAGGCAAGGCAACAAAACTCAGCTTTTTTCCTTTATAGCAACGGTCACCTGCAGCCAATTAATCCCAGAAACTTCTTAAAGGTATACACACATGTTTCTGTGCCGAATGTCCTCTAACACCCCCTCTCATTCAAACAGAAACAATAGTATTTTAAACAGAAAAGAACATATTTACATATCACACACTGCAACTCCCAACTTTGTTACCAGTCGTGTATGTTTTTCAAGGGTTAACGCTTTTGTAAATACATCCGCCACATTTTGTGTACTTTCACAATACTTCAGCATTATCTGGTTCTGTTTTACATTTTCAGCTACATTTTGGTATTTAATTTCTAAATGCTTTGATTTGTTTCTAAACAGGTCAGATCCAGACAAGGTTATTACGGCTTGATTATCTTCCATAACTTGAATAGGATAATTACACTCTACGTCTATATCCTTGAGGATCTGAACATAAAATTTTACTTCATTACATAATTCCGACAATGCACAGTATTCGGCTTCAGTTGATGATGTGGCCACTATAGTTTGTTTTTTGGATTTCCATCCTACTAAAGAATCTCCAAATTGAAATACCATTCCAGAAATTGATTTTTTATCAGGCAGGTTGGCCCAATCGCTGTCCACGTAACACTGCAATTTTGTGGACCCTGAAGATGGTAATTTTAAACAATAATCAAGTGTTTGCTTTAGATACCGGAAAATACGTTTTAAACCTTTCCAGGCATTTTCTGTAGGACAGCTTACTAGTCTGCTTAGTATTCCAATTGCATAACTCAAATCTGGTCTGCTCCACAATGAAATGTATAATAAACTTCCAATTATTGAATGGTACATTTCAGGATTTACAGGTTCTGTGCATTTTTCTTCATTTTTGAAAAAACCTATTTCCATTGGGGTTTTTATTCCCTTGCAGTTTTGCATATTGTTTCTTTCAAGTAACTCCACTATTTTGTCTTTTTGACTCAACAAAAAACTTCCATCGTTTGTTCTTTGAATTTCTAAACCGAGATAATTTTTTACTGGCCCCAAATCTCTTACTTTAAATTCCTTTCTTAGTTGTTCTGCAAATTTTTTCACTTGCTTGTCACCTTTTGTAGAGTAAAGCAAATCATCAACATAACACAAACACAATTCTTGTTTATCACCCTTTCCTTTAGTGTATAAGCAGTTATCAGCTAAGCTTCTTTTAAAACCAAGATTTTTTAAAGCATTATCAAGACATTCGTTCCAATTTCTAGCTGACTGTTTGAGCCCATAAATTGCTTTGTTCAGCCTATATACAGAATTCTGTTCTCCTGCCTCAAAACCTGGCGCTTGATTCATAAAAATTTCTTCTTGCAGATTTGCGTTAAGATAAGCTGTTTCAATATCAAAATGGTTTACCTTAAACCCACGTTGTGCTGCAAGAGCTAACAATAAGCGTACACTTTCACTCCTTGCAGTAGGAGAAAAGGTTTCATCAAAGCTTTCACCTTTTCTTTGAGTAAAGCCTTGTGCTACCAGTCTGGCTTTGTACTTAACATCACCACCTGCCAAGTGTTTTATTTTATACACCCATCTACAGCCCACTGCCTTTTTTCCTTCTGGCAATGGCTCAATGGTAAAGACATCGTGTTCTGCTAAAGATTTCATTTCTGCTTTCATTGCATTTTTCCACCTTACTATTTCCTGGTGTGGTAACTTTAAAACTTCCTCATAATCACGAGGTTCCTTTTTCACATCAACAGTTTTAGCTTCTTGTATAGTAAACCTTTCTGGAGGTACCCCCTTATTGCTTCTTTGTGACCTTCTAACTTGAACACTCTCCCCCTCTGAACTATCTTGCCCTTCTGATTCATCCTGCTCAGGAGAAATTGGTTCAGCTTTAGGAGATTGTGTACTGGGATCCTCATCCCCTGAATCCTCATCACTGTCACTTTCAGAACTTTCTTTAATTTGTGGCTTATCTTCCTCAGATTTCACAAATTTATCTGTATTATCAGAATATAACATAACTTCTGAATTTCCATGTAAATGAACCCAACCATCTTGCTCACAAAACTCTGCATGTCTTGATATTACAACTCTGCCACGCCCTAGTGCAAAACGATACCCCTTTGACCAAGTTTGATAGCCAACAAACCTAAGTTTCTTTGCCTTGGGCTCACCTTTCCTTCTCTGTCCTTTTGGGATGTGAACCCAAGCCCAGCAACCAAAAGTTTTAACATGGTCCAAAAAGGGTTTTTTTCCATAAAGCAAAAAATGAGGGGTGTTGTTTATGGTAGAATGAAACAATCTGTTCTGTATGTAGTTAGCACACAGAATTCCTTCTCCCCAATACTTCCTGGATAGGCCAGAATCACATAGCATTGAATCTAACATTGTTTGTAAAGATCTTATCTTGCGTTCTGCAACTGAATTTTCTTCAGGTGAAAAAGGACACGATTTACGGTGACAAATACCACGCTTTTTCAACCAAACTTGGAGGGCTTCAGACATGAACTCGCCTCCACGGTCACTTTGTAACTGGGTAACTTTGTAAGGAAACTGCCTTTCTATATAGTTGATCCAATTCTTAATCAGTTGACCAGTTTCACTTTTGTGTTTTAACAAATATACCCAAGTATACCGGCTATAATCATCCACAAGAACCAAAAAAAACTTTGCTCCTCCTTCAGACTCTGCAAATGGCCCACAAAGGTCTGAATGTACTAAAGCAAATGGCCTCTTGCTAATTCTAGTACTTTCAGGGTAAGACCCTCGCTTACTTTTAGACTCCTTGCAGGTATTGCAGTCTAGAAAAACTGAACATTTTTTCATTTTAATTCCCTTGCTTAATTCTGGCATTTTTGCAATACTGCGGAAATTGGCATGCCCCAAACGACGATGCCACAGATGCTGGCACTCATCATGCAAGGCTCTATTACAGGCTTTAACACATGCCCCAGACTCACTTACTAGCTGGTCTTTCAAAACAAACAAACCATTTTGTAGCGACGCTGTAACCACTTTTCCAGCTTTCTCTATTCTACAGCCTGAACCAGAAAAGGTTACTTTAAATCCCTGCTTAACAAGACTTGTAACTGAAAGCAAATTATTTTCTAAGCTTGGTACACATAAAACATTGGTAAACTTGGTACTTAAACAGTTGATATTCACACTACCCTTTCCAGCTGACTCATGCGCTGTTCCATCAGCTAGTACTACATTTACAGATTTACAAGGCTGCTTTTCTACAAGGGTTTGTGCAGACTTGACAAAAATGTTTGTTGCTGCTGAGTCTAAAATCCAGTCTTGTCCAACGTCGTGACTGGTGCCTCGAACTGCTGCAGAAACATACTGGATTCGATTCTTCCTGTTTCCTCGCTTCCCAGCAAACGCAGGCCGCCCTTGTCTTGTATTTTCTCCCACAGACACAGTGCACTGTCGTACTAAATGCTTGGTTGACCCACAACGATAGCATCTTCTAACTGTGAACGCTGCTTCCTCTCTGTGGTCTACAACCTCTTTAGGATGCCGCTCCTCATCAGTTGCATATCTTTTACTGGACTGCCTCCCATTTCTGGAGTTACGGTGAGGGGTTGTGGCCTTCCTCTCATGGCGTCTTTCCTCCTCATCAAGCAAACGGCCAGTTAAGAAATGCATTGTTAATTGGCTTTCTGGGATTGCTTCCAGAGTCATCACTAAATTGTCCCATGACTCAGGAAGTGAAGACAGCACAATATAAACTTTTCTCTGTTCAGAAAAATGTTCCCCAAGTTCATTTAACTGTGAAAATAAATCACTCATTCTTTGAAGATGTGTTGAAACACATTCACCCTCACTTAGTTTGGCTCGGTACAGAGCTCTCATTAGAGTAATTTTGCTGCCAGCAGTGTCTCTAATATGTATTGCTCTCAGTGCTTGCCAAATCTCACTTGCTGTTTCAAGGTCTCGCACATGAGATAACTGAGACCTCTCTAAACTCAGAATTAAATTGGCATAGGCTTTGTCCTCCAGCCTTTGGTCTGCTTCATCTACTTCTTCATCCTCCTCTTTTACAGGAGGGTTAACAATTGCAGTCCAACATTGTTCTTTCTTTAAAAACGCCTGCATCTGTAAACTCCATGACATATAATTGGACTCTCCCAGTTTCTCTACTGGAAAATAGGAAGCTCCCCCTTGAGCTCCAGCTCCAAGTCCAGCCATGGCACCACCCAGCCTTCAGCTTTCCACTCAGTTCTTACTCACACGTGGCTTGAAGAAACGTTCGGCTCCTGGTCCCAAACAGACACTCCCTGCTGATGCCTTCACACAGCCAGCTGCTTGAGAAACGCAGAGTTGCTTCCAGTCTCTGGGTTCTTTTCACGCTCTGTCTCTGCCCACTCAAGACTGGGGACTGGGCCCATAACCTATTGGAGGGGGATGCCAGCCGGTGGCAGAGGACAGAGTGACTCCAGGAGACATAGGTGTAAAAACACCAAACGGAAAAACGAAGACTTTATTACTAAACAAATAAACACAAGCTCTGGTGGATGTTATTCCTGCAGGCAAGGCAACAAAACTCAGCTTTTTTCCTTTATAGCAACGGTCACCTGCAGCCAATTAATCCCAGAAACTTCTTAAAGGTATACACACATGTTTCTGTGCCAAATGTCCTCTAACACCCTGCAGCACCAACACGTGCTTGGGAGTCACAGAATGTGAAGGCCAGAACGGCTATAATTCTGTGTGTGTCAGACTCGCAGCTTGTGCATATTCAGGATTTAGAGCACGCGAAAGAGGTTTGGGACACGCTGAGAAGGACACATCAGAGAGATGCAGGTTCTTCAGCGTTGCTGTATTTTGAGAAGCTGACCAATCTGAGGCTTGCGCCTGATGGAGATGTTCAAGCGCACCTGACGGAAATGAAATATCTGCGTCAACAGATGGTGGAACGTAATTTCCGTCTGCAGGAGGAAGTGTTTTGCTTCATGGTGATAAACAGCCTGAATCGGACTTACAAATCCGTTGCCAGTCAGCTTGGTTCGCTACCGGCGGCGCAGTTAACTTCGGAGAGGGTCTTTGCTGTGGTTCTGAATGAACATTACAGACTTGCTGCCCTGGAGGTCAAGGACAGGGGGAGGGAAGAACGGAGTTCTAACGCCCCCACTGCTGTTGCTACTGGAGAAAATGCTGTAGCTTTAAACGTTGTCCGATGTTACAATTGTGGCCAGACTGGGCATCTTCAGCGGTACTGCAAGAAGCCACGTCAGCACAAAGGAGCCAAGGCGAGCTCTACAAAGTCTGAGGCGTCAGGCAAAGGTCATACCATCCCAAAGGCAAAGACTGCAAAGGCTTTGATGTCGAAAGGAACCACGCCAAAAGTGGAGAACGCTTTTGTCATAGACACGGGCGCCACGGTTCATATGTCCCCGAACAGACAGCTATTTTCGACGTTTAAGAAGCAAAGCTTCGCTGTGCAACAAGCCAACGGTCAGAAGTTGGAAGCGGCGGGGATTGGAACTGTGTACCTTGAAAGTCTGAACTTGACTATAAGCGATGTTTACTTGGTTCCAGAGTTGAAGTTCAATCTGCTCAGCGTTTCGCAGATTGCCAAGAAGGGACTAAAACTGTCCTATGATGATGAGAACTGCGAGATCTACAAAGATGGAGAGTTGTATCTTTCTGCCAAAGAGAAAGATGGACTATATTTGTTGACTTTTGATCAAAGTGATTACATGGAATGTAATTCTTGTGATTCTAACATGATCTCTTTTGCAGGTCTGACCAAGAAGAACACCAAGAAGGTGACCTCGAGGGTCGACAGAGAATTTCAGCGGGTGTATGCTGATGTGATTGGTCCTCTAGCACCATCTAGAGGCAATGCAAAATATTACCTTGTGTGTGTGGATTCTTTCACAAATTATGTCTGGATTTATGTTTTGAAGAGACCTAAAGAAGCCTTAGAAAGGTTTAAAGAGTTTTGTGACAAAGTTAAAAATATGCATGATGCTGACATAGATTGTCTTTGCACAGATAAGATGCCAATTTTTCTTTCACAGGATTTCCAGAGGTTCCTGAAGAAGAAAGGGATAAGACACAAAATTGCTAGTTCCGAAGAATCTTGGAAAAGATGTGTCTGTGTTAGGGTGAACAAAGAATTGCAAAAGGGAATGCATGCGCAATTGCTTAGTTCGCATCTGCCAAATGAATTCTGGGCGGAGTCGCTAATGTCATTTTGTTATAATAATAATAATAATAATAATAATAATAATAATAATAATAATAATAATAAATTTTATTTATATCCCGCCCTCCCCAGCCGAAGCCGGGCTCAGGGCGGCTAACAACACCAAAATAGTGCGACATTATAAAAACATTATAAAAATTAATTAAAATCAAGATTGATGGCAGCCATAAAGTTTTGTAAAGGTTGCCAAAGGAGGGCGTCAGGCTGCGCCCTAACCAAAGGCCTGGTGGAACAGCTCTGTCTTGCAGGCCCTACGGAAAGATGTCAAGTCCTGCAGGGCCCTTGTCTCTTGTGACAGAGCATTCCACCAGGTTGGAGCCGCAGCCGAAAAGGCCCTGGCTCTAGTTGAGGCCAGCCTAACCTCTCTGTGGCCTGGGACCTTCAAGGTGTTTTTGTTTGAAGACCGTAAGTTCCTCTGTGGGGCATACCAGGAGAGGCGGTCCCGTAGGTACGAGGGCCCTAGGCCGTATAGGGCTTTGAAGGTTAAAACCAGCACCTTAAACCTGATCCTGTACTCCACCGGGAGCCAGTGCAGCTGGTATAGCACCGGATGAATGTGATCTCTAAGCGAAGACCCCGTAAGGAGTCTCGCTGCGGCATTCTGCACCCGTGGTTGAGAAAGGTTTCAAAAGAGTTGGGATGTTCTCCGTTTGAGAAACTGTTCCATAGAAAACCTTCAGTTGCCCATTTCAAGGTTTTTGGGTCTCATGTGAGAACAGAAACTCCAGGTGGGGTAAAGAATGCCAGAGGCATTTTTGTGGGTTATGAAAAGGGTCTCTACAGAGTAATTTTGTCTGAATCTGGTCAGGTGATTCTCACAAAATTTCTAGAGAGTGCTCCTGAACAGGAGAGAGTGATTGATCACACATTTCTCACTGCAGATGATTCTGATGATGATGATGATGATGAGTTTGATCTTATTGAGTTCAGTAGTACTGATGATGACAGCGATAGCTCAGGGAGCTCAGTTGACACAGTCATTGAGAGGAAATCTCACATAATGACAAGACCCTCAGAAGAGGAGGATGAACCACTGATTAAGCTTAGTACTGGTTCTCCAGAGAGTTCAAAGGTTGAACCAGAAAGCAAAGAAGAGCAGCAACTCTTACGTAGGTCTGAGAGAGCAACGAAGGGTGTACCACCCAAGAGGTATTCAAAGGAATTTGCCAACCTAGCTATTGCATGTGTTGCTGTTGTAAACGACCAAGGACAAATTGAAGCTGTGTCTGAGTCAGAGACAAAGGCACAACAGAAAGTTGTTAACCAAGGTAATGCAGAAGCACAAATTCCTTGGAAGTCACACAACCAGAGAGGTACATTGGTAAAACCAGTGGTGGGTAGTTCCAAGGGTGGAACTGAAACAACAGGGGAATGTTATAAGTATAACAACTGTTTGTTTTCTTCTCTGGATGACGCTTTGCTCGCAGCACGCATTGATACTTTAGGGGGAGTATGTTACCATAAAGCACCAAAGCTGCAGCAAGCAAAGGCTCTAGCAGCTCAGTCAGCTGCTTGTGGCTGGAAAGCCAAACAGGATGTTTGTGACTGTTGCCATGGGAACAAAGGGGCAGTCCATTCTGTACTGAGCACCGGATGTTAGCTCAGTGTGTGTGTCAGATGACCCGTACTGGAAGTGCATGGGTGGAGTTTATTCTTACTGCTGTGGAGTGCAGACATGTTTCTCTGTACTGATGTAAAGAGACAGAAATAAAGGATGTAAATAGATTTCTGTCTGAATCTTTCCCCTCCCTGGGGGACACCAAAGGGGAGAGAGGAAGAACGGTGTGTTCCTCTCACACATCTGAGATGAATCGCCGAGACCTCGCCTGCTTATCAGCAGAGTGGCGCAGCAGGGAGGTCGACAAGGAATATCTGCCGGTGCCTACGCTGTGGCACATTCCTCTGACCCAGGCAGAATTCCAACACCGTGCTCTCCCCGCTGATCTCACTGGAAGAGTCTCGGAGCCTTCCCTCCGAAGTACTCTCAGCCTCCCCTTTCTTCCTGGTGTCACCTTGATTTCCTTCCCCAGCGGAAGCTCTCCCTCTCTCCTTGCTAGTTCCCTCTCCGGCATCATTGGGGAGCCTTACCTCTCCTCTTGGCTCCGATGGCATTTCCCTGACATCCACCTCCCCCCCAGGGCCCTCCTCTCCCCCCGTCCGTTCCTTGGACGGTGATGCGGGGAATCCCTGGAAGGAACTATCCCCTTCCTCAGATGATTCAAACGCCGCTCTCCACCTGCTGCTGTCTCTTTCCGCTGCCCAATCTCCCCAGTCGGATTCCTCTCCCTCGGATACCCCCCCTTCCTCATCTTCGGAGGCTGGAAATCCCATAAACTCTTCTTCATCATCCGTGGTGCCAAATTGCTCCTCCCAGAACCTCCCTAGTGGTTTCGGCTTCCTTGGGAACCTGCGATGAAACTCCTCCTGCAGATACTCATCCTTGATCTCTTCTGCAGGAACCCAAGTGTTTTCCGACTCGGGCTCCCCCTCCCAAGACACCAAATATTCCACCCGTCTCCCTCTCCACCTTGAATCGAGAATTTCCGCGGCTTGACCACTGAGTTCCCTTTCCTCCACCTGTGGGTGCATGGGGATTTCTCTTTCTCGCCCCAGAAATTCCCTCCCTTCCCGGTACGGTGAGAGTAATGACCTGTGGAACACCGGGTGCAGTTTCATGTTGGTGGGCAAGTTGAGTCTAAAGGCCACAGGATTCACCTGTTGTGTTACCTCGAAAGGTTCCAGTCGCCTTGGCCGTAATTTCTTACAACCCCCTTTGAACAGTAGCCCTTGGGTTGACAACCACACCCGGTCCCCAACCCTTATTCTCTCCCCTTCTCTGTGGTGCTTGTCTGCCTGCCTCTTGTACGCTTCCTTCGCCCTCTCCAGGTTAACCTTAAGTTGTTGGTGTAAAGCCTCCATTTCTTCCACAAACTGCTCGGCCGCCGGCACACTCCCCCTCCCCTCCCCCTCCCCTGGGAAGGCCCTGGGGTGACACGCGTAATTGGCCATGAACGGACTCATCCCTGTGGACACATGTTCAGCGTTATTGTATGCAAATTCGGCCAGCGCTAGTTTTTCCACCCAATCGTTCTCCCTTTCGTTGACGTAGCAGCGTAGGTACTGTTGGAGTATGCTATTAGCTCTTTCTGCTTGTCCGTTGGTCTCCGGGTGTCTGGCCGTCGAGCAGCTCACCTCGACGTCCAGCAGGCTCACGAGCTTCCTCCAGAATCTGGAAGTAAATTGCCTTCCTCTGTCGGACAAAACCCTCAAGGGGGCGCCATGCAACCTGAAGACGTGATCTACAAACAGCCTAGCTGTTTCCTCTGCCGTCACTGCATGCGAGCAAGCAATGAAATGGCACATTTTGGTCAACAAGTCAACTACCACCATGACTGCTGTTTTCCCCCTGGACTTGGGTAAATCGGTCATAAAATCTATGGATACCACCTCCCATGGTCTTTCCGGGGTGGGTAAGGGTTCCAGTAACCCTGCGGGTGCTGCCTTCTCCCCTTTTGCCCGCTGGCAGCGTTCGCACCCCCGTACGTATTCCCGCACATCTTCCCTCACCCTTGGCCACCAGAACTGCCTGGTGACAAGCAACATGGTTTTGTGTTGACCAAAATGCCCCGCCGTGGGGTTGTCATGTAGTTGTTTGAGTACTCTTCTCCTCAAGTCCCCTTCTGGTATGTACAATGCTCCCCTATAGTACAGTGCCCCTTCCTTTTCCTCAAAACCCCCCTGATTTTCTTCTGCGTCTCTGATCTCCCTGATTTTTGTTTGGGCGTACTCGTCATTCCTTGTCAACCCGGCTAGTTCTCGTCACTCTACCACTACTCATCGGTCCTCCGGTATCACATGTGGTAGTTCCGGCACTCCCTCTCCTTCCAAGTACTCCGGTTTCCGGGAGAGGGCGTCTGCTCTGACGTTTTCCTTCCCCGGCACGTAGCGAATTTCAAAAAAAGAACTTGGAAAACTCCTGTGCCCATCGCACCTGTCTTTGGTTGAGGACTCGTGCAGTCCTCCAATATTCCAGGTTCTTATGGTCCGTGCACACCTGGATCTTGTGTTGTGCGCCTATTAGAAAATGTCTCCAGCGTCGACAGGAAGTTTTTTTTCTTTCCGCCCGACTGTGTGAGTTACTAAGTAACTGTCTTGGACTTCTAATGTAACGAACGTAAAAATTTGAAACATTCCTCAACCCTGGACAGCCAGCCTCTTTGGAGAGGAGCGGCTTAAATCTAAAATCTAAAAAGAGAGTGTAAAATCGGAAGGCTGCAGAGCAGTTTGAAATGGAGCTTTGCAGATCAGGAGAGAAGAGCTGCCTATGGAACTCTATGTAGAAGGGCACAGAAAAAACGGCTCGAGAAAACCGTCGGAAATATTAATAAAAAGAACTCTCCCTAACTTGTTGGCTCTCGTGGACACGCTGGAGGTTTGCTCAAGGCCTCTACGACTGAAACTAAAAACCATACGAAGCTAAAATATATTCCTCCAGCCTACCTCTGTCAAAACTGTACATATACCATGCTCATAAGTTCGTGATTATCATTCTTTTCCCCTCCCCTGGTCCCCCCTTCTATCCCACGTTCTGTTATACCATTTATGACATTTACATTTTTGCGTTAAGTCAAAAAATAAATTGGTTACTCTATATTTTTTTCCTTCCCCTCTCCTGTCCCCTCTCTCCCTCCTCCCTCCCCTCCAACTCTGTTTTACTGTCTGTTTCTCTTTCCTCTTTATTTTAATAACATAACTAACAACTTATCCAACCTATTTTCTACTCACCAATTTTTGGAGGAACTCTAAATCATCGGAATCATAACATTTAATTTAGGATGATCCCTTATCTCCTGAAAACACAACCAATGGGATAACAGCTAACATCTGAGGCACCCAGTGTGGTTTCCTGGATATAACTACACCTCACCAAGACCGAACAAAGAGACGCATTGGAATTTGGAACTGGAAATTCCAGAGTGCAATAAAACTTCGCACAGCCCCCAGAGTGCAATAAAACTTTGCACAGCCCCCGCGAACTGGACTAAATAAATAAGTGGCTGAAAATTACAGGATTATACAAGTGGCTGAAACTACTGAATATATAGAGACTATACAACTTCTTCTTTTCCCCCCCTGGAATATAACAGAAAGACACCGATTTTTGTTTACGCTTTCTTATTTTTTGCTCATCCCCCCTCTGTCTCTGAAACAATTATACTAATATACTAATACAAAGCAAATATTTAACAACAAAAAGTTTCTGGAAATATAAGTGGGACTGGTTAATATTGTGTGAATAATTGATGTAAGTAAACTGAAATAAGGTATTGGAAGCCCCCTTGATATTAAGAAAACAAAAGAGGATAGGAGGTCAGGAGGGCAAGAGTTTTAAACTAATACAGTTTAAGGTGTTTATGGTTTGGAAAACATAAAAAAGGGGGGAAAACAGATTGTGAGCCCTCTAGGGGAGAGAAATATAAACCACAGGATGTCGGGGAAAAATGGTAAAAAAGCTGGAGGGACCCCGGGAGAAAGAAAAACATCTCGACAAGAGGAAATTAAAGACTTAGACTTTTTGTGGTTTAAGATTAAAGAGGAATTTAAGCAAAGGGAAACACACATGGAAAACAAACTAGGAGAAATACAGGAGCAAATTGATAGGAAAATAGAAAGTGCTGTAGGCGAACTCTCGAAAAAGATACAAGATTTGACAGTTAAATCAAAAATAATTGAAAACTCCAATAAAAAAAAACACAAAAAGATTTGAGGGACCAAAAGAAGGAAACAGAAAAGCTGAAGGAAGAAATAAAAAAATTAAATAAAACACAAGACCAATTATTGGACAATTTAGCTATGACAGAAATGCGTCAAAAAAATCTTAATTTAAAATTTAAAGGGATCGCCGAAGAAGCAAATGAAAACATAAGAGGAAAAATAGTTCAGGAACTTGCAAAATGGTTGGAGATGAAAGAAGAACAAATAGCATATACAATAGAGAACGCGTTTAGAATAAGAGGAAAACCACAACAATTTAAGTCCAAAAGAATCCCCGGAGACTGTTTAGTAATATTCAACTCCATTGAAATGAAAAATATAATATTAAGAAATAGTTTTAAAAGAAAGTTGATGATTGGAGACCGTCCAATCACCATCTTTAAAGAAATTCCAATTAGGATCCTGCGCAAAAGGGAAGGATACAGACAGTTAACAAGTGTTTGGAAGAGGAACGCAATACAATACAAATGGGAATTCCCAGAGGGGGTTTCCTTCTATCATAAAAATAAAAAATTCAAGCTGACAGATATTCATGAAGCAGAAAAGTTCGTGAGAAGATACGAGAAAGACCTGGGTAAAGAAGAAGTAGGACAGCGAGGAGGCGACTTGGTCACAGGGGGGAGTGGAGGGGGTGGAGTCGAGGAGGGGGGGAGTCAGAGGAGGAAACGGAGGATTTTAGATCGGAGGAAGAGGAGGAGGGAGAAGACAGAGAGTTCAACAGAAAGGGAAGCACCAGACTTTAAATCAGAAAGTAGGATAAAGTGTACTTAGTCATAACTTGAAATGACCATTAAGTTTATATTGTGGAATGTGAATGGCTTTAACAATAAGTCCAAGAGGAATAAATTTGAAAAAATTATAAAGAAAAAAAATATTGATGTCATTTGTTGCCAAGAAACTCATGTTGCCAAAAAACACAAGCATATTTTAATAAATAAGAAGCTTGGAATAGAATTTATCAACTCAGACTCAAAAAAGAAAAGAGGGGTAGCAATTTATGTGAAAGAAAAATTAGAACCCAAGCAAATATGTAAGGATGAGGAAGGAAGAATCCTAGGAGTACAAATTAAATACCAGGGAGAAAAAATAAATGTGGTTACAGTTTATGCCCCAAACTCAAATAGACTGGAGTTTTTTAAAAAATTGGAGCAAATCTTATTAGACTTAGATAACAACAAATTGGTCTTACTTGGAGATTTAAATGGAGTACCGACACCAGAACTAGATAGAAGTGTAAGAAAAAGGAAGTTAAACCAAGGGAAATTACCAAAATCCTTCAATGACCTTGAGGAAAATTTAGATCTAATAGATATATGGAGATACAAAAACCCTACGACAAAACAATTCACCCACTTCTCTGAACCACACCAGAGCTGGAGTAGGTTGGATCAGATCTGGATCTCAAGAGAATTAACAACAAGAGTGGTGAATTGTGAGATCCAACCCAGAACTCTGTCGGACCATAACCCAATAACACTACAACTAAAGTGGAACACCCAGGGGCTATACAGATGGAGAATGAATGACTACTTATTTGAAACAGAAGAAGTGATTGAAAAAGCAAAAACTACTATAAAAGACTATTTTGACCTAAATATGAATAAAGGGACAGACATAGATGTAGTGTGGGACGCTAGCAAGGCAGTGTTAAGAGGCCTCCTGATACAGCAAAATATTCAAAGAAAAAAGGCCAAAGAACAGAAAAAAGAAGAAGTAATTAATAAAATGAGAATATGTGAGAAAAACATGATAAAAAATTCGAACAACAATGGTTATAAACAAGAATATAAGATGCTCCAAACACAATACTCAATATTAATAAATCAAGAAGTGGAATGGGGAATCAAGTTAATGAAACAAAAGTTTTTTGAATCTGCAAACAAAACTGGAAGGTTCCTGGCGTGGCAATTGAGAAAAAGGAGAAAACTCAGTCTTATCAACAAAATAAAAGTGGAAGAGCAAGTGCTAGAGGACCCCAACGAAATAAAAAAGAACTTCCTTAAATTCTATGAAAAGTTATATAAAATAGAGGAAGAAGACTTAACAAGTATAGAAAAATATTTAGAAGAAAACAGCCCAAATAACATATCAGAAGAGGAAAGAAACGATTTAAATAAACCTATAAAAGTAGAGGAAATTAGAGAGGCAATTAAGAGGATGAAACTGGGGAAAGCCCCAGGCCCAGACGGGTTATCTGCTAAGTATTACAAGACCCTAGAAGAATATATAACACCGGTATTATGTGATGTAATGAATGAGATTTTAAGAGGAGGAAAAACACCAATATCTTGGAAAGAAGCATACATCACGTTGATTCCGAAACCAGATTCAGACAAACTTAACATCAAGAACTACAGACCGATCTCATTATTGAATAATGATTATAAGATCTTTGCCGATATAATGGCACACCGACTTAAAAAGTGTCTGAGTAATCTCATCCATACTGACCAGGCCGGTTTTCTACCCAATAGACAAATTAAAGACAACATAAGACATACAATAGACATCATTGAATATCTAGAATGTCATAATGAAATTCCAGCAGTTTTAATGTTCGTTGACGCCGAAAAGGCATTTGATAATGTGTCTTGGGTTTTCATGATAAAATGTTTGGAAAGGTCGGGGATAGAGGGCACATTCCTGGAAGGAATTAAAGCGATTTATACACAACAAAGTGCTAGACTAATCATAAATAACAATTTGACAGATCCGTTAAAGATAGCGAAAGGTACCCGACAGGGGTGCCCTCTGTCCCCGTTACTGTTCATTATGGTGCTAGAGATAATTACAAATAAGATAAGGAAAACTCAAGATATTCGGGGTATAAAAATAGGAGTGAAAGAACACAAATTGAAATCATATGCTGATGATCTTATGTTGTCGCTGGAAGACCCAAAAAAGAGTGTTGGTAAAGTAGTGGGACTACTAGAGGAATTTGGAAAACTATCCGGTTTTAAATTGAACAGAGCAAAAACCAAAATAATGACCAAAAATCTGGAAGAAAAGACAAAAAATGATCTTGAAACTCAAACAGGGATTAAAATTGCCAAAAAAGTAAAATATCTCGGAATCTGGTTGTCAGGGGCTCAGGAGCAGAGGCACAGGAGAGGGAGGAAATGGAGAGCGAGGGGGAGGAATCCGAGGGCAGTGTAGGGGGTGACAGTGGCCCGAGGGATTCCTGGAGTCTGTCCAGCGAATCGGAACACTCGCAGAAGGGAGCGCCGATGGCCAGGGCAAGGGGGGTGCCAAGGGGGACACCCCAGAAGGAAGGGGCCAGCGGGGACTCCCAGAGCAGCAGTTGGAAATCAGGACCAGCTTCCCCACCAGAGCGCAGTGGGGGAGAGGAATCCCAGGCATCGGGACCAGTGTTCCCACCACCAGCGAGAGGAGATGAGTCAGGATTGACCACGCCTCCATCGGAGAGCGGGGAAACGGTCGAGAGGAAGGTTGCCGGCTGGGCGCGCGCGCCAAGTTCAAATGTACAGGCGAGCGGCACAGCAGATAGCCCGGATAGGGAGCCAGGTCCTAAAGCCCGCCGAAAGGAGGGGCAAGAATCAGGGGGGTCAGCGTCAGAAGAGTCCAGAAAGGAGGAAACCCCAGGGGGCAGAAGGACCCAGAGGAGGAAAGAGCAACGGAAGAGGTGGAGTAAGGCTAGAGTCTTAAACTGGTGTACAGGGGGCGGAGACTCAGATGGAGCTTCACCGGTCTAGCTTCTAGACGTAGAGCTGCACGCTGCGGTTTGGAAGTGGAAACTAATCGTCAATAAAGACTTTTGTACGTTATTACTGACTAGCGTTGGTCCTCTGTGAGCTGGGACCTAGAGGCAGCCCTCTGTGAGCTGGGACCTAGAGGCAGAACATAAATCTGATTGAAAATAACTACAAGAACACATGGAAAGAAATAACAAAGGACTTGGATACTTGGAACAGAATACACCTCTCTTGGTTGGGGAGAATGGCTGCGATCAAAATGAATCTATTACCAAAATTACTCTTTTTATTCCAAAATTTACCGATAATTAGGGGAGTTTCACTATTTAAAGATTGGCAGAGACTACTTTCTAAATTTATTTGGCAAGGAAAAAGACCAAGGATTAAATTCAAATTGCTCACAGACCAAAAAGACAGGGGGGGATTTGCTGTCCCAAATTTACAGTTATATTATGAAGCAGCATGCCTTTGTTGGGTAAAAGAATGGATTGTCATTAAAAATAAAGATTTGTTAGATCTAGAGGGTTTTAACTTAAGATTTGGATGGCATGACTATCTGTGGCAGGATAATGGAAAGAAACATAAAGATTTTTCTAACCATATTATTAGAGGGCCACTGTTAGAAGTGTGGGAAAGGAATAAAAAATTATTGGAACAGAAAACCCCCTGGTGGTTATCACCAATCGATATACTGACAAAAAAGAAAATAAACACTGAAGGGGAAAGATGGACATATGAAGATCTATTAGTTAGAAATGAATCCGGGTGGAGAATCAGACCATATGAAGAAATAAAAAACAAGTTGACTGGCTGGATTCAATATCACCAAATTAACTCCATGTGGACGGAAGATAAAAAGATTGGGATAAATGAGAAGAAATCTAGATTTCAGATTGAAATAATAGAAGGAAGAACAAAATTATTATCAAAAATGTATAACCAGTTACTTGAGTGGGACACCAAAGATGAGGAAGTGAAGGAGGTGATGGTGAAGTGGGCAGTGGACTTGGGTTATAATATAGAATTTGACAAATGGAAGGCTTTATGGTGTAAAGGTATGAACTTCACGGCATGTACAACACTCAAGGAGAACATGTATAAGATGATGTACAGATGGTACATGACGCCGGTAAAATTGGATAAAATTTATAAAACAGGTGATAAAATGTGTTGGAAATGCAAGAGTAAGGAGGGCGACTTTATACATATGTGGTGGTCATGTGAGACACTTTAAAAATTTTGGGAATCTATCTATAATGAATTTTAAAAAGTCCTCAAATACACCTTTAGCAAAAAACCTGAAGCTTTCCTCCTGGGGATAATTGGCGAAGAAATTAAAAAGGAAGATAAAACATTTTTTCAATACGCAACAGTGGCTGCCAGAACCCTCATAGCACAGTATTGGAAGACGTCTAAAATCCCAACGATAATAGAGTGGCAATCTAAACTATTTGACTATTTAGAACTGGCAAAATTGACACAGAAAATAAGAAATAAAAAAAGTACAAAATTTAATAATGAATGGGATAAATTTAATTTATATATGGAAACAGAAATAAAAGGAAAATAAAAGGACTTCCGGAGGCGGCGCAAAACGGCAATGGCGGTCCTCTTTACTGTGTGAAGAGGGGCTCCGCGAAAAAGGGCCGTCCGCTGCGGCAAAGTGGAGACCCATTAAGAAAAACCGCAGGCAGAGCAAGCCTGCGGCCGTGGGACTCGGCGGGCGCCAGAAGCCCCCCCAGAAACGAAGAAGGGACCTCGTAAGAGGCTCTGGAACGTGAAAGGGGGAGCGGCGCTGTGAGTTCATCGCTCTTTTCGCGGAAGTGAAGCCGCGCTGCTGCTGCCGATGAGCGCTGACCTTTCTTCTTGAAAATATCGGAATTGGCTGCAATTTACCCGTGAGTAAGAGGTACCAAAGGCTGGCTTTAATCTGATTGATTGGGCTGAAAACGGGAGGCGAGTAACAGGAAGTCCGTCTCCCGGTCCTGCTAGCTAGATCAAAGCAAAGAATTTGAAGTGGGCTGAAGCGCTTAAAAGAGACTGTAAAAGCAGGACAAAGGGGCATTAACAGACTGTGTATTTAGAAGACAAAAGGATATATTGGCTAAACTTTCTGGTTTTTTTATTACGGAACTTTCTTCCTACTTTTGAGCTATGCGGAGTTAAAGGTGATAACCAAGTTGCCGGGCTGCCAGTGTGCAAAAGGAGAACTGTCAAACTGCTGAAACTTTTCTTGGAGTATAAACTGTGGTTGATACACTAGCGCTTTAACATCTTTGCTGGGACCTTTCTGTCATCTTGTGGCATTATTTTGAAACAGAAACCTCTGGAAGCCTCCCTTTTGAACTTGAGGATTACAAAGGTTTAATAGGAGCTTCAATGGCGGAAAAGAGCTTTTCCTTCTTATGAAACTTTGAAACACTCCCCCTAGAGGATTTGCGGAGATATAGAGGTCTGGGAACTGTACCATATGGAGATTTTTTGTGGTTAAATTGTTTACATTCTGGACCTGCCTTTCTCATGGATTGAAAGACTATCTGACCTTGAACAGAGGCAGCTGTGGAATGAGTGGCTCAGGGAAAACAAGAGCAGCTAAAGCCAAAGAAAAAGAAAAGAAATCTGCGCAACTTGTTCAAACAACGTTAACCCACCAACGCAGATCATCTGTCCCAGCTGTGCTGACAGCACAGGAGGTGGAAGTTGAACCGCCTGTCACAGAAGACATGGCAACTGGAGGATCTGACCCAGTCCTGAGACAAATTTTGGAACAATTGGCACTTTTGAAAAAGAAGGTGGACGATCAGTCATCTAAAATTGACCGAGCTACATCCACTATCACTAAGTTATCGGACCAGGTTTCCCAGCATACTCAGGCCATTGAGAAACTGCAAGGAGCTACGGCAGAGAATTATAAATTAGCTGCGGAAGCCAACCAAAAAGCTGAGCAGGCGTGTAAAAAGGTTGAAGAGATCAAGGGGGAAGTAAGACCTCTGAAAAGACAGGTAGGAGAACAGCAAGCCTACCTGTCACTGGTGGAACTGAAAAGTAAGGAAAGTAATCTCAGGCTGAGGGCCGTTCCAGAACTGGAACAGGGCAACCTAGAGGGATTTCTGACGCTTCTATTCTCTAAATTTTGGGGGGTTGAGGAAGACAAAGACTTTAAAATTGTGACGGCCTTCAGACTGGGAAGATCGGTTAAGAAAGACAAGGCCAGAGACTGTTTGGTTGTCTTGAGAACAAGAGAGGAAAGAGATAAGATATTAGGCCTACATTTTAAAAAATCTTTGGAAATAGAAGGCAAAAAGGCAGAAATCTATAGAGACATCCCTAAATATCTGTTGGACCTTAGGGCCTCATATATAGACTTGACCAAATTGCTGAGGTACAACGCAATTCCTTATAGGTGGGAATTTCCTCAAGGACTATCATTTACCTACAAAGGAAGGAAGGTAAGAATTAAAGCACCTGAGGACCAGCAGAAGTTCCTACACGACAACGAGGAGGACCTCCAAAAGGGAGCTGCAGCTTCTTGGCCACCACCACCGGGACTACCACCAGGACGTGTACCACCTGGATCTGGACCAGCACCACTACCTCTGGGAACGGAGGGAAACTTAGACACCCAATTGTAATATCTAAGAACTAGACCAGGATGTCTCTGCAGCTTCTTAGCTGGAATATACACGGCGGGAATTCTCCAGAAAAAAGGAAAAAAGTATTCCATATTTTGAAAAAAGAACAATTGGACATTATCTGCTTACAAGAAACACATGTGACAAGGCTTCATAGAAAAGTGTTAATTAATAAAAGATTAGGCCAAGAATTTATCTCATCGGACAAAGTCAAGAAAAGAGGAGTGGTGATATATGCAAAGGAGAGCTTGTCACCAAAATTTTTATTTAAAGATGAACAGGGCAGAATTTTGGCGATTGAAATTCAGACACAAGGAGAAAAGTTTTTAATTTTAGGAATATACGCCCCAAATGAAGGAAAATCGGAATTTTTCAGGAAGCTGCATGAGATTATGCTGGACTATTTGGATTACAACAACATCATTATGTTGGGAGACATGAATGGGGTTGTCTCTGTGAATATGGACAAGTCGCAAAGTGCTAACATAACGAAAGATGGCAGACTACCAAAAACCTTTTTTGAAATGACTGACAATATGGATTTGATTGATATATGGAGGGTCAAGAACCCTCTAGGGAAAGAAGGAACTTTCTTTTCTGAAGCTCACATGACATGGACGTGAATCGACCAAATATGGATAACTAGAGGACTGGCACCTAAGACTAGAAAAGTGGAAATCTGCCCAAAAACTTGCTCCGACCACAACGCTTTGAGAATGGAATTGAGATTAAATACAACCGGATCTTTCAGATGGAAAATGAATGACACTTTACTAAGAGATCAGGAGATTGTCAAGAAGGCCCAAAAAGCCTTAAAGGACTATTTTGAAATAAATTTAAAGACGGCTGTGGAAAAAAGAATAATCTGGGACGCAAGTAAAGCAGTTATGAGAGGGTTTCTAATACAGCAGAACACGATTAAAAAAAGGCTCTGGAATGAAAAGAAGGAGAAGATCTTGGAGAAAATAAGAGAAGGAGAGAAAAAATTGAGATCTAGGCCTAAGTCGAAGGAAGTGTTGAGAGAAGCGAAGTTTTTCCAGGCACAATATTCGAAACTGATAAATCAAGAGGTGGAATGGAAAATTAAACAAATGAAACAAAGATCTTTTGAATCAGCTAATAAGTGTGGGAAACTGCTAGCATGGCAGTTGAAAAAGAGACAAAAACTTAATACAGTTACAAATCTAGAGATCAAAGGGAGAATGGTTCAGAAACCCGAGGAAATTAGAAAATGTTTCCAGAGATATTTCAAAGAACTTTATTCTCAAGGGCCGCAAAAAGATTCCGAGGTGGATCAATTTCTTACAACTAACGGATTACAAAAAATACCCCCGGAAATGAGAACAACCTTGAATTGTAACATTACGCATCAAGAAATTGAATGTGCCATTCAGAACCTTCAACTAGGCAAGTCTCCAGGCCCTGATGGACTTACTTCCAAATATTATAAGGTGTTGAAGGACTCTTTGATACAACCACTGTTGGAGGTCTGCAACCAGATTATGGAGGGGAGGAAGGCACCGGAAACGTGGAAAGAAGCTTTCATCACGTTGATACCAAAATTAGAAACTGAAAAAACCCAACTTAAGAACTACCGTCCCATCTCACTCCTAAATGTGGATTACAAAATTTTTGCAGACATTTTGGCAAGTAGGTTTAAAAAAGTATTAAATGAAGTGATTCATAAGGACCAAGCAGGCTTTCTCCCTGGCAGGCATTTGTTTGACAATACAAGAAACATCATTGACATTTTGGAATTTTTACAAACAAACTCAAATACAAGAGCAGTGTTGATCTTTATTGATGCGGAGAAAGCCTTTGACAATATCTCTTGGATGTTTATGAAGAAAAATTTGGAAAGGATGGGAGTGGGGCGGGGGTTTGAAAATGGAATAGAAGCAATTTATTTAGAACAAAAAGCTAAATTGATAGTAAACAACGTGGTGACAGAGGAGTTTAAAATTGAAAAAGGGACACGACAGGGGTGCCCTCTGTCTCCTCTGTTGTTTATCTCAGTCCTGGAGGTGCTATTGAACATGATTAGAAATGACCGGTTGGCACAGGGAATTGTGGTCGGAGAGAAACAATATAAATTGAAAGCATTTGCAGATGACTTGGTATTAACACTACAGGAGCCAGTCCCTAGTACTAAAAGAGTGATAGAATTAATTTCTGACTTTGGTCGGGTAGCGGGATTTAAGTTGAACAAACAAAAAACTAAGGTTTTAGCAAAAAACTTGACAACTACAGAAATAGAGGAGTTTATGAAAGAAACAGAATTAAATGTGGTTAAAAAAGTAAAGTACCTAGGGGTGTACCTGACCTCCAAAAACTTGAACTTGTTTAAAGATAATTACGAGAGATGTTGGTCAGAGATTAAAAGAGATTTGGAAACATGGTCAAGATTGAAACTTTCCTTGTTGGGTAGAATAGCAGCTATAAAGATGAATGTATTGCCGAAAATGTTATTTTTGTTTCAGGCCCTCCAGATCGTGGACAAGGTGGAATGTTTTGGAAGATGGCAGAGGGACATCTCTAAATTTGTTTGGCAGGGCAAAAAGCCCCGAATAAAGTTTAAAATACTAACTGATGCGAAAGAAAGAGGGGGGTTTGCCCTGCCAGACTTGAGGTTATATTATGAATCTGCAGCCTTCTGCTGGTTGAAAGATTGGATTTTATTGGAGAACACCAATGTCCTTGATCTGGAAGGGTTTGGTAACGCTTTTGGGTGGCATGCATATTTGTGGTACGACAAGGTTAAAGCTCACAAATCGTTCAAAAACCATATTGTCAGAAGAGCAATTTTTATGGTCTGGACAAAATACAAAGACTTATTGGAGAGTAAGACTCTGAGGTGGCTCTCGCCGATGGAGGCCAAAGCACGTAAAAGACTTAATATGGAGGCCTACTGGCCTAAATATTGGGAAATAATTGAAAAAATCGGAGATAATTGGAGGTTGCAGAGTATGGAAAAGTTAAAAAACAAGGTGCGAGATTGGTTGCACTATGCTCAAATTCAGGAAGTTTTTAAAGCGGATAAAAAAGTGGGTTTCCAGGTGGAAAAATCGAAATTAGAGACAGAGTTGCTAGAGCCAAAATCTAAGTTACTTTCGAGAATGTACAACTTGCTGCTTAAATGGAATACACAGGATGAGACAGTTAAATCTTCCATGATAAAGTGGGCGCAGAATCTGGGGCATAACATTATGTTTGAAGACTGGGAAAGATATACCACCTGTCGGACAACAAATGTTGGAAATGTAAGGAGGAGGAAGGGACATTCTTACACCTCTGGTGGACCTGCCCGAAAGTGAAGGCCTTCTGGGAGATGATACATAATGAATTAAAAAAGGTACTCAGATTTACCTTACCTAAGAAACCGGAGGCCTTCCTCCTGGGCATGGTAGACCAGAGAGTGGTCAAGAAAGATAGAATTTTCTTTATGTACGCTACCACAGCAGCAAGGATCCTGATTGCAAAGTATTGGAAGACACAAGATCTACCCACGCTGGAAGAATGGCAGACGCAGTTGATGGACTATATGGAATTGGCCGAAATGACTGGCAGAATCCGAGACTTAGGAGAAGAAACAACGGAGGAAGTCTGGGAAAAATTTAAGGACTATCTGAAAAAGCGCTATAAGCTGTATGAATGTTAAAAAAATGCTCTTTTTTGGAAATTATAGCTTCAGCATTTGTAAATTATTGAAATGGAAAATAAGGTACAAGAAACTAGAGGTGGTGCAATGAAATAACTTTATTGTGTTGAAACTAAAAGCTTAAGGACTTGGGTTACAACGTTTTAGAGATTAGACATCACGATAAAATGAAAGATACATTATTGTGTTTGAAATAAGTTAACAAATTGCTGATGTTTTGAATTTACAGAGAATGCAGGGTTCGGAAGATGGGGGAAGTCCACTAGATCTATTGAAATTTGTAATTTGAAGTTGGATTTTGCATTTTATAAACTTAATAAAAAATTATATTAAAAATAAATAAATAAAATAAAATCCCAACGATAATAGAGTGGCAATCTAAACTATTTGACTATTTAGAACTGGCAAAATTGACACAGAAAATAAGAAATAAAAAAAGTACAAAATTTAATAATGAATGGGATAAATTTAAGTTATATATGGAATCAGAAATAAAAGGAAAATAAAAATGTTGATAAAAAACAAATATATATTTGAAAAATTCACAGTAGGTATGAGATAACGCTTACTACGTAAAAATTGCTTGAAAAATGAGACACTGCAGATAAAAAATATGATAACTTTATTCCGAAATCGAGATAAAGGGAAGTCGATGAGTGTTTGTCAATGTAAGTTGAGTTGCCTATGTTTTTATGTATTACATGTTTCGTTTTTCTTTTTTTTCTTTTTTTCTTTTTTCTTGGCTGTGTAAGTATGTTTGTGATATGTATGATATGTATGTTAAAAAGCAATAAAAAATAATTTTTTTAAAAAAATGTCTCCAGCGTCGAAAAGCTTCATGAATTGCAAGCAGTTCCCGGTCATACACCATGTAGTTCTGTTCTGACTTGTTCAGCTTCCTTGAAAAAAAAGCGCACGGCCTCCACTCGGACTGATTTCCCGTCTGAAGCAGTACGGCCCCCACCGCTCTGTCTGACGCGTCGGTCTCCAGCCTCATAGGCTTCTGCAGATCCACGTGTAAGAGCTGCTCTTCCGAAGCGAACGCCCTCTTTAGCCTTTCAAAGGACTGCTGTGCCTCTTCTGTCCATTCAAACTTCTTTTTGCTGCTGAGACAATCGGTGATGGGTGCAGTTAAGTGGGCGAAGTTCTTGATAAACTTCCTATAGAAGTTCCCAAACCCCAGGAACCTCTGCACGTCCTTCCGGTTCTTGGGAGTCTTCCATTCTAGCACCGCCTGCACCTTGCCTGGGTCCATGGCTAAGCCTTTGTCCGACAACCTGTAGCCCAGGAACTCAACCTCTCGGGCGTGGAATTGGCATTTCTCCAGTTTGACCCACAGCTGGTGCTCCTGCAGCCTTTTCAGCACTTCCCTGACGTCCTTAACATGCTGCTCCTCGTTCTCCAAGTAGATTAACACGTCATCTAGGAAAGCCACGCAATTCTTGTACAGCAGGGACCCCAACACGTGGTGCATGAAAGCTTGAAAGCAGGCCGAGCCTGATTGTAATCCGAAGGGCATAACTAAGTACTCAAAGGCCCCCAGAGGGGTGAACATGGTGGTTTTCCATTCATCCCCCTCCCTCATCCTTATCAAATTGTACTCCCCCCGAAGGTCCAGCTTGGTAAAAACCTTCCCCTTCCTTACCCTGCTCAAAATGTCATCAATTCTGGGCATTGGGAAGGTCACTGGTTCCGACACAAGGTTGACCCGCCTCTGGCTCTGGCTCTGGCTCTGGCTCTGGCTCTGGCTCTGGCTCTGGCTCTGGCTCTGGCTCTGATTCAGGGTCTCGCTCTGATTCAGGGTCTCTCTCTGGCTCTGGCTCTGGCACTCTATCAAGGACTGTTTCAGACTCAGGCTGTGGCTGTGGCTTTGCCTCTGTTTCAGGCTCAGGCTCTGTTTGAGGCTGTGTCTCTGTTTCAGGCTCCGGCACTGTATCAAGTACTGTTGCAGACTCAGGCTGTGGCTCTTGGCTGTGGCTGTTGCTCTGGTTCGGGCTGTGGCTCTTTTTCAGGCTCTGTTTCTGAATGAGGGCTTGGTTATGGCACTGATTCAGGGTCTCACTCTGTCTCTGGCTGTGTCTCTGTTGCGCCAAAAACGGTGGTTTGTTGTTGTTGTTGTTAGTTTCTTTCTGGGGTGGGACAAATGTTTAGTTGGGGCGGTTTAGCATAATTGTTTCTTGGTTTGTTTTTCTTTTACTATTTTTTTAGGTTATTGTATAGTTTGTATTTTGCTTTTCAAGGGGAAAGGGTCAGGGCTGCCTGGGAGGGGTCCTCAGCCAACAGAATGGCTGGGGCAGGTTCCCTACGGGGGTATGTACTGGAACACCCAATCTCTGTTATCGCGGGTGGGAGGAGCAGTTGCGCTAAGACCAGACCACGTCTTTACCGAAGATCTGGTTCTGACTCTGATTCTGATTCTTTGATTCTGGCTCTCTATCAAGGGCTGTTTCAGGCTGTGGCTGTTGCTCTGGTTCTGGCTCTGGCTCTTTCTCAGGCTCTGGTTCTGAATGAGGGCTTGGCTCTGGCCCTGATTCAGGGTCTCGCTCTGGCTCTGGCTCTGGCTCTGGCACTTTATCAAGGACTGTTTCAGACTTAGGCTGTGGCTGTGGCTCTGGCTCTGTTTCCATTCTTACAATGCAATGTACACAAAACAATAATCCTCTCTTAGATTTTTTTGGGATCTCTTTATCTAAAATACTCATGTCACCGTTACTTCCTCCACATCTCCAACAAGCATTCGCCAAATTTTTATACATTCTTGATCATCTGGAAGGAGTGAGGTACCACCTACGAGCCATTTTCATCATGTTCTCTCTTATATTATAGCTGGCTGTAAATTTCAAATTTCCATTCCATCAGTTTTCCCCATCTTTTAGCATAATTGGACGGCCCACATCTTGGGCCCACTTTATCATTGAAGCCTTAACCTCCTCATCCATTACTTCGTAGTCTAAAAGAAGTCTATAGATTTTTGCGATTATTTTGGTTTTACTATTCAGTAGTTCTCTATCAAATCTTGAAGGCTCCTTTTCAAAACCTATCTGCTTATCCTGTCTGAACACTTCATTCACCTGGAAGCAACCTGGAAGTAATTCACCTCCTCCTCCCCCCTTAATATTGTGTTATAGATTATCCAGTTCTCTTTGATGTTGTTCCTTTTTTTAACAGCGATTGCTTCTAGTGGAGAGTTCCATCTTGGGGTTTTCTGTTCCAAATATCTTTTGTATTTTCCCCATACCTTATATATAGCATTTCTTATTATATGATTTGAAAAACTCCTATGCGTCTTTATTTTCCCATAATTAAGATAGCCATGCCACCCAAAACGGGTGTCATGACCTTCTAGATCTAAAATATCCCAATTTTTTAATAAATACCAATCTTTCAACCAGAGAAGACATGAGGCTTCGTAATATAGCTTCAAATCCGGTAACCCGTAGCCACCTCTTTCTACAGTATCTATTAATATCTTATGCTTTACTCTTGGTCTTTTACCCTTCCACAAAAATTTAGAAATTTCTTTTTGCCACTTGTTGATACTGCTGGTCTTTCCTGTAATTGGAATCGTTTGGAATAGAAAGAGTAGCTTCGGTAAAACTATCATTTTAATTACCGAAATACGGCCCAGGAATGATAAATTTAACCTTGTCCATGTCTCCAACTGTCTTTTGATATCTTTCCAAAAATTGGTATAATTATCTTCATATAAGTTAATATTCTTTGGTGTTATCCATAATCCTAAATACTTGATTTGGGGGTAGATTTTAATGCGTATTATTTGTTCTAATTCTGCTTTTTCATCTGGCAACATATTTTTAACTAATAGTTTTGTCTTGTTTAAATTCATTTTGAACCCCGCAACTTTACCGTAGCCATATATTCTTTCCAACGCCTTTCTTAAACTCTGTTTTGGTTGCTCCGTAGTTATAATTAAATCGTCAGCAAATGCCCTCATTTTGTAACTTCTATTTCCTAGCATAATCCCTTTTATTTCTTTTTCTTCCCTAATTTGTTTACATAAAACTTCCAATGTTAATATGAAAATTAAGGGGGATAGTGGGCAACCTTGTCTGACCCCTTTACTGATTTCACACTCCTGTGATAAATTTCCATTGATTATGATTTTAGCTTTTTGTTTTGATTATATTGCTTCAATCCCTTTTATATACTGTACTGTATACCAAAATCCATATGGTGTAATAGACCTTTCATAAATTTCCAGAATACCCTATCGAAAGCCTTTTCTGCATCTATAGCCATTAAGACTGCCTTCTTTTCTATTCTTAAGTCTAAATACGCTAATAAGTTTATAATGTTTCTAGTGTTGCTATAAATGTGCCTCCCGGGCAAAAAGCCAGCTTGGTCATTGTGTATCATCATCTGGAAGACTTTTGTTGATCTTTCGGCTAAAATATTTGCCTATAATTTATAATCGTTATTTAGAAGTGTGATAGGCCTATAGTTGTTAATAAGTAGATTGTCCATTCCCTGTTTTGGAATTAATGCAATAAGGCTGTCTTTCCAAGAATCCGGCATGGTTCCGTCTTTTAAGATACTTCTTAATGGGTCAGACAGTAATTCCTCAATTTTTTTATAATATATTGCCGGTAGGCCGTCTGGCCCTGGTGGCTTTCCTATCTTTGCTTCCTTAATTGCTCTTTGAATTTCGTACGATGTAATAAGGGCATTCAACAGTTCTTTTTGTTCTTTAGTAAGTTTCGGAAGACAGTTGTGTTCTAAATGTTCTTTAACTTCTTCTTGTTTCATTTCCTTCCTTATAGATTTATCCTTATCGTTTCTCTATTTCTTTAGGGTTGTTTATTATTTTGCCTTTGCACTTAACTCTATTTATAAGCCTTTCTGCCTCTCTCTTCTTTAATTGCCATGCTAATAACCAGGCTCAGGTTCTGTTTCAGGCTGTGTCTCTGTTTCAGGCTCTGGCGCTGTATCAACCACTGTTGCAGACTCAGGCTGTGGCGCTATGGCTGTAGCTGTGGCTCTGGTTCTGTTTCAGGCTCTGGCACTGTATCAAGCACTGTTTCAGGCTCAGGCTCAGGCTTCTGCTCTTTATTAGGCTTTGTCTCAGTCTTTGGCTCTAGCACTTATTCTAGCTCTATTTCATTTTTTAAAAAATATTTATTAAAGTTTCAAAAAAGTTACAAAAATGAGAAAGAAAAAAAGAAAAATGAAAAAAGGATACAAAATACAGAAAAATAAAAGCAGTTAAAAACATTTCCATGTCTTATCTTTCATTGACTTATTTCCCTGACCTTCTCACACCTCCCTTTTTTGTACTCTAGTTCACTTAAGTATTCCAGCAAATCCTTTCCAACTTGGTTTTTATCCTAATAGTTTATCCTAATGTAGTATAATATTACATTCTGATCTTTCAACAGTTAAAAAATCAATTTTTACCTAATCTTTTGTATCATTTCTGCTAATACCACATTACTTCATTCCAACATCCTTCTAACATTCCTGAATTTTACAATGTTTCTGTAGATAAACTTTAATTTTTTTCCAATCTTCTTCCACCAACTCTTCACCTTGGTCTCGGATTCTGCCAGTCATCTCCGCCAGTTCCATATAGTCCATCACTTTCATCTGCCATTCTTCCCGGGTGGGTAAATCTTGTGTCTTCCAATACTTTGCGATGAGTATTCTTGCTGCTGTTGTTGCATACATAAAAAAGGTTCTATCCTTCTTTGGCACCATTTTCATTATATTCTCTCTTAAGGCAATACTGTTGGTTTCTGCTTTCTTCTCTGTGCAGCGAAGTGCTTGTCACGAGACAGGTTGTTTACATTCCACAGTAAATGCACTGTTGGTTTCCCACGGGAAGAGGAGACTGGATGTGACGTACACTGGTTTCCTGTTTTTCACAGTTCTCTCGGAGTTCTTTGTTTTCCGAGGAGAGAGGGGTTGCCTCTCTGCTCTAGCAGAGGCAAGATGCCTGCTTGTAATCTCTCAGCATTGAAGTGTAAATAAACTAAAACTTAAGCATGTAGCATGTACTACTCATTCTTCTGCTGTGTAAAGGACTCTGCACAATCAACATTTTTGGTCCTGGGCCCAGAAAAACGCGATC
The DNA here is from genome assembly GCF_964234715.1 of Podarcis melisellensis. Classification (NCBI taxonomy): domain Eukaryota; kingdom Metazoa; phylum Chordata; class Lepidosauria; order Squamata; family Lacertidae; genus Podarcis; species Podarcis melisellensis. The sequence continues at coordinate 35,181,719 of NC_138535.1, read as the reverse complement.
AATCTGACGGATGGACTCCGTGGGTCGAGTGGGAGTTCCGGCAAAGGAACAGAGAAACGGACCGGTCTTATCTTCTCTGCGTCAAGTTGATTGATTGAGAGGTATGTGCTCATGCTCCGGGCAGCCTGCCAGCTCCTAATTAATGGCTTTATGGCTGGACTTTGAACTTTTTAAGGCCGTTTGCCACGGCACAAGCGTAGAGGCTTGGGGGAAAGCGAAAGTAACGTTTAAAAGTGCCTTTGGAATGAGGTTTGAAGCAGCAGAGAAGCAGCTTGTATAAAGCAGCTTGATTTAAAGCAGCAGAGATGATGCAGAAGGCTAATGCCAGAGTCATGATGGCTAGCTGCAGAAGGCTGGCTGATGCAAGTGGGGAATCTGATGCCAATCAGCCACATGCTCAGCTCAGAGTAGCCTGTGATACTGCCGTGATTCTGAATGAAGCAGACCGCCAGGGTGATAGCTGCATGGGTAAGGGGAAGTCTTCACAGACGTCATCCCAGAGTGCAGTGGAACCACCAGATGGCGCCAAAGCTTTGAAGGCAGTGAAATGCCACTCATGTGGACGTCTAGGCCATATGAAGAGGGAATGCAGATATCTCAGGGCCAAGACAGAGCAGCGCAGCGGAAGCTCATCGCGTGGAAAAGGCCAGAGCAAAGGCAAAGGTCCGGTGTCCAGGACAACGCAGCACAAGGCAATGGTCTCACGCTTCACACCAAAGGTTGCAAAGGTCCAGAAGACGTCTAGATCTTTCTTCGTGGTGGATTCGGCTGCAACGCATCACATGTGCAACGATAAGCGACTGTTTGTGTCTTTTACACCGCAGGAAGGTGCGATTCACCAGGCGGATGGCAACACGATCCCCAGTAAAGGCTACGGAACTGTTGTTCTTCACAGTTTGGACTTATCGATACGAGATGTGCTTTATGTACCGGATGCCAAACATAATCTACTCAGCGTTGCGCAGCTGAATGAACGGAACATTGACGTTTCCTTCAAGAACAAGAAGTGCACCATCACAAAGAAAAACGATTATGTATTGCATGCTGAATATGTTGATCGTTTGTTTGTTTTGTATTATGATGATGTTGTGCAGGATGAAACTTGTTGCATTGCAGGTTCTAACAAAAGTTTGCATGCAGAATGTATTCACGATTTTCACCGAAAATTTGGTCATTTGCATTTTGAGGCAGTATCTAAAATGCCTGCCTTGGTTGAAGGTATGACTATTAAACCCTGCAGGTACCACATGAAGTGCAAAGCATGCGCAGCAAACAAGGTGAAAATGGCTGCGAAAGGTAAGGTGTCTAGTAGGCAAGCTACAGAACCATACCAGGTTGTTCATGCTGATTTGGTTGGACCACTAGCGCCCTCTTTGGGTGGAAATAGGTACTTCATGGTTCTCATTGATGCATTTTCCAGGTATATTTATGTGTACAATCTCAAGCAGAAATCAGAGGCTTTTCCTAGGTTCAAGGAATTCTGTGCTTGGTTGGAAAATGTGCATGGTAAGAAGATAAAGATTCTTTTCACTGATCGCGGGGGGGGGGGGAATTCACTTCTCAGCAGTTTGAAGCTTTTCTGACTGAGAAAGGAATTCAACACGATTTGTCTAGTCCTCGCTCGCCATGGCAGAATGGACTTTGCGAGAGGGCAATTCAACCATTGCTTCAAGGGTTAAAAACCTTGCTGCATGATGCCAATCTTCCAGAGAGTTATTGGGCCGAATCTCTCTCGTGTTTTGTTTACAGTTACAATCGCAGGTTATCTTCAGCGATTGGTTGTACCCCCTATGAGAAGATGTTTGGCAAGAAACCATACATCAAACACATGAAAATTTTTGGTTCTGACATGTGGGTTCACTCACCACAAAACTCCAAGTTAGACAAGCGTGGATTGCATGGTATCTTTCTAGGTTATCAGAAAGGTTCTTACAGAATAATGATGTCTGACTCTAAGACAATTAAGCTCACAAGAAGTGTTGAGTACAATGCAAAGTGGGGGAGAATGTGGGAATTTTTCAATGTTATCCTGATGACAGTAATGAGACTGAGGATAGTCAAAAGCAGCCACAACAACCCACACCCACTGATGAAGGTTCTGATTCTGAGTCTGAAACTGAATCGGGTGATTCAGAGGATTTCAAGAGTGCGAAAGCCTCTATGCGACCCTCTGAAAGCTCGGATCAAGAATTGGAAGAACCATTGTTCACAATAGGTCACTTTTCTCCTAAGAAGGAAGAGGAAAGTGTTGAGGACTTAAGGCTAATTCGTAGGTCACAGAGAGCCACAAAAGGCAGACCTCCAAAGAGATTTGCTGATGAGTTTGCTAAGATAGCAGTAACAGCTGTTAAAAGCTCCAAGAAGGTATTTGAACCTTCAAGTTTCCAAGAAATCCAGGATTTGGATTCAAAGGAAGCTGAGCCATGGTTAAATGCCATGAAGGCTGAGCTTGATTCCTTAGAAAGGAACAAGACTTGGGAACTAGTTCCAGTAGTTCCAGGAATGAAACTGCTTGGAAGCAAATGGGTCTTCAAAGCGAAGACAGATCAAAATGGCAAGATAGTCAGACACAAAGCCAGATTGGTAGCCAGAGGTTTTGCACAGGTACCAGGTGAAGACTATCACGAGACCTACTCACCCACAGTGAGGTATGAGAGCATTAGGCTTATGCTCAAGCTAGCTGCAGAGGAAAATCTACACATTAGTCACCATGATGTGAATACAGCTTTTTTGTACGGATCTCTAGGTGAATCACTTTATATGCTTCCACCTGATGGCGTACAGGTAAAACAGGGATTTGTTTGTGCTCTGAAGAAGTCCCTTTATGGTCTCAAACAAAGTGCACGGTGTTGGCACACAAAACTCACTGAAGTGTTGTTTTCTCTAGGTTTTCAGCAAGGGAAAGCTGATCCATGTGTATTTGTCAAAGAGGAGGGGCAAAAGAAACTGTATTGTTTGTTTTATGTTGATGATTTATTATTCTTTTGGAAAGATGTCACAATGTACAATAACGCCCTAGCTCAACTGAAAGAGCACTTTGACATGAAAGATCTTGGTGAGGTAAACAACTACCTATCTCTGGAAATAGAGAGAGATCAAGATGGTAACATTCTAGTACACCAGTCACGGAAAATTGCTGATGTGTTAAGCAAACTAAACCTGATGGATGCTAACCCTGTAGACACACCAATGACAACAGGTTATCAGGTAGAAGACACTGAAGAAGCATTTTCTGACACTACACTGTACAGAAGTGTGCTAGGCAAGCTAAACTTCATTGCCAGATGTTCAAGACCTGACATTGCTGTTAGCTGTAATTTGCTAAGCAGACAAGTCAACAATCCTAGTGTTAAGGATTGGAAAGCTCTGAAACGCATAGCGCGCTATTTGAAAGCCACTATGCATTACAGACTGAGATTTAACAATCAGAAGTCTGGTGGTCTTGAGATATTTGCAGATGCAAGTTTTGGAAGTGACACTACAGACAGGAAAAGTACGTCTGGAGTTTGCTATATGTACAATCAGGGTCTTTTTGATTGGTCATGCAAGAAGCAAACAACAGTTAGCTTAAGTACTTGTGAAGCTGAACTGAATGCACTGTCTTATTCACGTAAGGATTGTGAATGGTTGTTACAATTGTGCAAAGATATGAAAATTCCTGTCAAATGTCCAATCCAGGTTTACCAGGACAACAAAGCATGTTTGGCTTTGCTGAATTCTGAAGGTTGTAAGCAAAGCACGAAGCACTTGCAATTGAAGTTGCAACATGCTAGGGAATGTATTCAGAAGGGACTCGTAACGGTGTCCTATATGCCAGGTAATGAAATTCCTGCTGATGTATTGTCCAAGATTGTATCAAGGGATCAACACTGTACCTATGTGCAGAAGTTGGGTTTGTACTGATATTGTACGAACACGCTGCCCAGTGATGTTCACAGAAAGGGGGAGGATGTTGGTTTCTGCTTTCTTCTCTGTGCAGCGAAGTGCTTGTCACGAGACAGGTTGTTTACATTCCACAGTAAATGCACTGTTGGTTTCCCACGGGAAGAGGAGACTGGATGTGACGTACACTGGTTTCCTGTTTTTCACAGTTCTCTCGGAGTTCTTTGTTTTCCGAGGAGAGAGGGGTTGCCTCTCTGCTCTAGCAGAGGCAAGATGCCTGCTTGTAATCTCTCAGCATTGAAGTGTAAATAAACTAAAACTTAAGCATGTAGCATGTACTACTCATTCTTCTGCTGTGTAAAGGACTCTGCACAATCAACAAATACATGCCGTAAACTTAATACCTGTGGTCCATAACTGTTCCCAGTCAGCCATCATAATGTTATGTCCAACATCTTGAGCCCATTTAATCATAGCTGATTTCACCGTTTCATCCTGAGTATTCCATTTCAGCAGCAAGTTATACATTCTTGACAAATTCTTAGTTTTAGGATCTAACAATTCTGTTTCCAATTTTGATTTCTCCACCTGAAACCCAATTTTCTTATCCAAATTATAAACCTCCGTTATTTGATAATAATGAAGCCAATCCCATACTTTGTTTTTTAATTTTTCAAAACTCTGCAGCTTTAACCTGTATCCTTCTTGTTCCAATATCTCCCAATATTTCGGCCAATTGGCCTCCATATTGAGCTTTTTCAGAGCCTTTGCTTCCATTGGTGACAACCAATCTTATCCAAACAATAAACAAAGCTTTCCTGACAATATGGTTTTTAAACACTTTATGTGCTTTGACCTTATCATACCACAAGTATGCATGCCAACCAAATACATTATTAAACCCTTCCAAATCCAATACATCAGTGTTTTCAAGAAATAGCCATTCCTTCAGCCAACAAAATGCGGCTGACTGATAATATAGTTTAAGGTCTGGCAGGGCAAAACCACCCCTTTCTTCAGCATCAGTTAGTATTTTAAATTTTATTCGGGGCTTCTTGCCCTGCCAGACAAATCTAGAAATATCTTTCTGCCACTTCTTGAAACATTCCATTTTGTCCAAAATTTGCAATGTTTGAAACAAAAACAACATCCTTGGCAATACATTCATTTTTATCGCTGCAATTCGGCCTAGCAATAAAACTTCAAATTTGACCATATTTCTAAGTCCTTTTTCACTTCCGTCCAACATTTTTCATAATTATCTTTAAATAGGTTCACATTCTTAGCAGTCATGTTAACCCCAAGGTATTTCACTTTCTTAACCAATGTTAATCCTGTCTCTTTCTGAAACCTCTCTCTCTCAACCGGTGTTAGATTTTTCTCTAAGACCTTAGTTTTCAAGTTATTCAACTTAAAACCTGCTACCTGACCAAATTCTTGAATCAATTCCAATACTCTTTTAGTACTAGATTCTGGCTCCTGTAATGTCAATACCAAATCATCCGCAAATGCTTTCAATTTGTACTGTTTAGCTCCGACTTGTATACCTTTAACCAATTGGTCCTTTCTAATCATATTTAGCAAAACCTCCAGGACCGATATAAAAAGCAATGGAGAGAATGGGCACCCCTGTCGTGTTCCTTTCTCAATCTTAAACTCTTCTGTAACTACGTTATTCACAATCAATTTAGCTTTTTGTTCTGAATAAATTGCACCTATACCGTTTTCAAAACCTTGGCCTACCCCCATTCCCTGTAAATTTTTCTTCATAAAACTCCAAGAAATATTGCCGAAGGCTTTCTCCGCGTCCACAAATATCAAAACTGCTTTTGTATTGATATTCACTTGTAATTTTTCTAAGATGTTAATTATATTCCTCGTATTGTCAGACAAGTGTCTCCCCGGGAGAAAGCCCGCTTGGTCTTTATGGCTTTCTTCTACCAATATCTTTCTTAACCTTTTAGCCATGATATCAGCGAAAATTTTGTAATCCACATTGAGCAATGATATAGGGCGGTAGTTCTTAAGCTGTGTCTTCTCAGACTCCGTTTTCAGTATAAGTGTAATATATGCTTCCTTCCACGACTCTGGTGCCTTTCCCCCTTCCAGTATTTCATTGCAGATATCATTTAAAGGCCGTACTAACCATTCTTTCAAGGATCTGTAATATCTTGAGGTCAAGCCGTCCGGCCCTGGGGATTTGCCCAATTGCATGTTCTGAATGGCTCCTTCAACCTCCTGGTCTGTTATTTTATAGTTCAGCATTAGCTTATTTTCTTGAGAGATTTTTTGTAATCCATTTGTTTTCAAAAATCGGTCAATGTCAATTTCTTTCTGAGTCTCTTGTGTCTATAAATGTTTAAAATACTTCTGAAAGCACGTCCTAATCTCCACTGGATTCTGTATATTCTTTCCCTCCACTTCCAAATTGGTAATAGTATTAAGCTTTTGTCTTTTTTTCATTTGCCAGGCCAACAATTTCCCACCTTTATTTGCCGATTCAAATGTCTTTTGTCTCATCTGTTTGATCTTCCATTTGATTTCCTGATTGATCAGTTTCGTGTATTGTACTTGATATAACTTTATCTCTTTCAGGATTTCCTGTGATTTTGGTTTTGCTCTCAGTCTCTTTTCTCCTTCCTTTATTTTCTCCAGAATTTTATCCTTTTTTTTCATTTTGGGTTTTCTTCTTAATTGCGTTCTGCTGTATCAAAAACCCTCTCATGACTGCTTTACTTGGCGTCCCAGATTACTCTTTTTTCAACTGTGGTGTTCAAATTTATCCCAAAATAGTCTCTCAAGTTCTTTTGAGCCTTTTTAGTCACTTCTTCATTCCTAAACAATGTGTCATTCATCCTTCATCTAAAGGAACCAATTGGTGTTAGTTTCATTTCCATCTTCACCGCATTGTGGTCGGAGCAAGTTTTAGGGCAAATTTCCACTTTTCTAATCTTCGGGGCCAGCCCCCTAGTTAGCCAAATTTGGTCAATTCTTGTCCATGTCATTTTGGCCTCAGAATAGAAAGTTCCTTCTATTCCCATGGGGTTCTTAGTTCTCCAAATGTCAACTATGTCCATATTGTCAGTCATATCAAATTACATCTTTGGTAGTCTACCATCTTTTGTTACTACCTGTCTCTGTGCCTTATCCATATTAGTGGACACTACTCCATTCATATCTCCCATCAAAATCATATTATAGTCCAAATAGTCCATCAGAATCTCGTGTAGCTTCTTGAAAAACTCCGATTTCCCCTCATTTGGTGCATAAATACCTAATATCAAAAATTTCTCTCCCTGTGATTGAATTTCAATTGAAACAAATCTTCCTTGATCATCTTTAAATAAAAATTTCGGTGATAGGCTCTCCTTTGCATAAAGTACTCCTCCTCTTTTCTTTACTTTATATGATGAAATAAATTCATGTCCTAATCTTTTATTACTTAGAATCTTCCTGTGTAGCCTTATCACATGTGTTTCTTGTAAACAAATCAGGTCCAATTGTTCATTTTTTAAAAAATGAAAGACTCTCCGTCTCTTTTCTGGGGAGTTAAGTCCATTCACATGCCAGCTTAATACTTGCAGTGCCATGATGTAGTTACTTTGCTTCTCCTCCTTCAGCACCTAGTAGTTGCTTTAGTTCTAACAATGATGTTGGTTTCCCTCCTTTTGGTGGGCTTCTGTCCAAAACTCCTGGCTCTTTTCCAAGTTCTTTCTGCAGATCTTCTCCGTGGTCTCTCAAAAACTTGTATTTTTCCTCAACTGATCTTATTTTTATCTTCCTTCCTTTAAAGCTAAAGAATAGGCCTTGGGGGAATTCCCACCTGAAGATAATTTTGTTCCTTCTCAGAAGGGCAACCAAATCTCCAAAGTTGGACCTAAGATCCAAAAGATGTTTCGGTATATCTTTAAAGATTTCCACTCTTTACTGCAGAATTGTCAAAGGAGTCTGAAAGTGCAGACCCAAGATTTTATCTCTCTCTTCCTTAGATCGGAGAGTAATCAGACAATCTCTTATTTTAATCTTCTTTCCTCCTCTTCCCAGTCTGAAGGCCCTCACGATTTTAAAGTCTTCTTGTTTCAAATCCGACTTCCAAAACTCTGCAAATTCCTGTGTCAAAAAGTCTATCAAACTGCCCTTCTCCAATTCAGGTACTGCTCTAATCCTTAAGTTCGTCTGTTTTCCCTTGAGTTCAATCATAGAAAGCGTCAATTTCTGATCCTTAATTTGCCTCTCCAAATCTGGGACTTTCTCCGTTTCCAATTGAGTTGTCTTGAATTCCACGGCATCAGCTTTCTTCTTGGCTTCCTCTGCGGTCTGTCGGGTCAGAGTTGATTCCTGCAGCAATTTCTGAATAGATTATGTGTTGGTGTTCACCTTTTGTCCCAAACTATTTAAGCTTTCTGTATTTAAATCAATTTTAGTAGTTGCTGCATCTACCTTCGATTTTGTATCATCCACTATCACCTTTGTCTCTTCGACCCTCTTATTTGTCTCTTCAGCCCTTTTATTAAGTCTCTCCAAAGATTCATTAATCTTAGCCAATGCAGCCGCCAGAGTATCTTCTGATGACATTCCACTAGGTTTAGGTTGTGATGGTACAGTCACTGATGAAGTGGGAAGGCCAGCAACTGATTGTCTTCGTGCCCAATTCTTCCCAGATCTTGTTGTTTTGTCTGGGAATTGTGAATCTACTTTTTCTCTCCCATCTGCCATAACACTTAAACAATAGAGAGGCTAAGGTCAATCCCAGCTACGCAGTTTGTCTTTACAAGTGGAAAATTCCCCTGGTAACAGTTTAACAGTTTCAGAATCTTCCTCTAGGGGGAAACAGTTGCAATAATCCAGGAAAAACTCTTTTTAAACTCAAGCAATAAAAGAAATAAACAGTTCAAATTTTTGTTACTTTTCAGTTACTTTCCCTCTTTTCAGTTACTTTCCCTCTTTCTTAGCAGCAGCAGAGGAAACTGGCCACAATGTATCTCTCTTGCTGAACTAACTGTCAGCAAGTCCCCTGTTCACAGTCAAAGCTCAGTTCAAAGCACGGCAGTCTTTGTCTATTGGCAGCCGTTCCCAAGTTTAGAGCGGTGAATTTTAGGTTTTTCCCCTCTCTCTTGTAGGTATATACGGTCCAAAACTTCCCCCCTCCTGCCCCTGCTTCCTTGGGGGGGGGGGGTTACGATATTTTAGTGTTAGAAATTTAGTCCTTTCCCGTCAGTTTTCCCAGGCTTTAGCTTGTTTTCTCTTTGCTTTGATCTATTTACAAAAGAGGAAGGCGGACTTCCTGTTTAAACCTTCCCCACTTCGGTGTCAAATTAAGTCTCTCTTATACTTCCAAATTTCCCCTACTCACAGGTAGTTGCTTTTATAATTTTCACAAGAAGAAGTCAGCGCTCTCCAGTAACGGCTGTGTGGCTTCACTCCGGGGAAGAAGCAATCAATTCACAGCACCGCGCCGCTCACCCGCTTCGCTCCGGAACCCGTAGTCGAGGTTCCCCGCGAATTTGGGGGGCGCAAAGGGTGCCCGCTGAATCCCACGCTCACAGGCTTCGCCTGCCTGTGGTTTTTGAAGGGTCTCCGGTTTCGCCGTAGCTGTAAGACCCGATTCCCCCGAGGCAAATCCCCCCTAGTCAGAAGGATTCCGCCATTACCGATGGCGCTATATCCGGAAGTCTTATTCTAGCTCTATTTCTTTTATATATATATATATATAAATAAATTTATTGATTTTCCAAACAGTTATACAATTTTACCCAAAATACAACAAATTGTTTCTTTTTTGAACTTCCTTCAGCGTCTCTGACAATCATCCGTATTTATAACTTTGGTTACACATTCCCTTCTTTCGTATTGCCATTATACTTCCCTTCTCCCACTATTTCATATTAACAATACTTCTCCATTTTTACAGTGCCTCTTGAAATCCCACTAGCGTTGTGTTCACGCCACATATGTTTTTCAGATAATCTACAAACTTTCCCCAGTCTTCGATGAACTTTTGGTCTTTGGTGTATCTGATTTTCCCAGTTAATTTGTCCAATTCCGCATAGTCTGTCATTTTCAGTCTCCATTCTTCTATTTCCTCTTGTTTCCATTTCTGGGCCATCAAGATTCTGGCTGCCGTTACTGCATATTGGAAGAGTTTACGGTCTTTTCTTCTTATATCCTTTCCTACAATCCCTAAAAGAAAGGCCTCCGGGTTTTTTACAAAAGTATATCTTAACATTTTTTTCATTTCATTATATATCATTTCCCAAAAGCTTTTCACTTTCTTACATTCCCACCACACATGAAAAAACGTCCCTTCTTTTTCTTTACATTTCCAACATTTGTTACACGTCTTATACATCTTTGCTAACTTTACAGGTGTGATGTACCATCTGTAAAACATTTTCATAACATTTTCTTTCAATATCGTGCATGCAGTAAATTTTATATTCTCTTTCCACAAGTTTCCCCATTCATCAAATTGGATATTATACCCAAAATCTTTTGCCCACTGTATCATTACCGATTTAACCTCTTAGTCTATTCTAGCTCTATTTCAGGCTTGGCCTGTGTCTCAGCCTTTGTCTCTGTTTCACGCTGTTTCTATGTTTCAGGTTCCGACACTGTTTCAAGCCCTGTATCTGCCTCTGCCTCTGTTTCAGGCTCTGGCACTCTATCAAGCACTGTTTCTGGCTCTGGCTCTCTTTCAGGCTCTGGTTCTGAATTAGGGTTTTGTTCTGGCTCTGGCTGTGTCTCTGGATCTGGCTGTGTCTCTGCTTCAGGCTCCTACGCTGTTTCAAGCACTGTATCAGGCTCTGCCTCTCCCTCTGCCCCTGGCTACGTTTAAGCGTCAGGCTCAGTTTCAGACAGTGTCTCTGTTTCAGGATCCAGCACTCTATCAAGCACTATTTCAGACTCAGGCTGTGGATCTCGGCTGTGGCTCTAGGCTCCGTCTGTGGCTCTGGCTGTGGCTCTGGCTCTCTTTCAGGGTCTGGTTCTGAATGAAGATCTGGTTCTGACTCTGATTCAGGGTCTCATGATGGCTCTTCCTCTGCCTCTGACCCAGCTATATTTCAGGGTCTGGCTCTCTTTCAGGCTCTGGTTCTGAATTAGGGTTTTGCTCTGGCTCTGGCTGTGTCTCTGGCTCCGGCTCCAGCTCCGGAACTTTATCAAGTACTGTTGCAGACTCAGGCTGTGGCTCTAGGCTGTGGCTGCAGCTATGTTTTGTGCTCCGGCCCTGTATCAAGCCCTATTTCTGGCTCTGGCTCTGGCACTCTATCAACGACTGTTTCAGACTCAGGCTGTGGCTGTGGCTCTGCCTCTGTTTCAGGCTCAGGCTCTGTTTGAGGCTGTGTCTCTGCTTCAGGCTCCGGCACTGTATTAAGTACTGTTGTAGACTCAGGCTGTGGCTCTAGGCTGTGGCTGTGGCTGTTGCTCTGGTTCGGGCTGTGGCTCTGTTTCAGGCTCTGGTTCTGAATGAGGGCTTGGTTATGGCACTGATTCAGGGTCTTGCTCTGTCTCTGGCTGTGTCTCTGTTGCACCTCAAACGGTGGTTTGTTGTTGTTGTTATTTTCTTTCTGGGGTGGGACAAATGTTTCGTTGGGGCGGGGATTATTTTAAGTTTAGCATAACTGTTTCTTGCTTTGTTTTTCTTTTACTATTTTTTAGGTTATTGTATAGTTTGTATTTTGCTTGTTAAGGGGAAAGGGTCAGGGCTGCCTGGGAGGGGGCCTCAGCCAACAGAATGGCTGGGGCAGGTTCCCTACGGGGGGATGTATTGGAACACCCAATCTCTATTATCGCGGGTGGGAGGAGCAGTTGCGCTAAGACCAGACCACGTCTTTACCGAAGATCTGGTTCTGACTCTGATTCTGATTCTCTGATTCTGGCTCTCTATCAAGGGCTGTTTCAGACTCAGGCTGTGGCTGTTGCTCTGGTTCTGGCTCTGGCTCTTTCTCAGGCTCTGGTTCTGAATGAGGGCTTGGTTCTGGCACTGATTCAGGGTCTCGCTCTGGCTCTGGCTCTGGCACTCTATCAAGGACTGTTTCAGACTCAGGCTGTGGCTCTGGCTCTGTTTCCATTCTTACAATGGAATGTACACAAAACAATAATCCTTTCTATATAAATAGCTGTTACAAGAATCATTTATATAGTACACCGTTATTTTGGGCTCCGCCGAGCCTCGGACTTCTCTTCACTTCATTGGTAAGTATCAGATAATTTCTAAAGTTACGTGTTTTATCTCCTTTACATAGTTGCCAAACACTGTTAGAGTTGTTCCAGCCCTGCCAGAGTCATCGAAGTTCTATACCTATCTCTTATATACGTCAGATATTTGTTCCAATTTTCATGAAACTTCTGGTCATCCTGGTCTCTTATTCTTCCTGTTATTCTAGCTAGTTCAGCATAATTTATCATCTTGATCTGCCAGTCATTTATAGTAGGTATTAATTCCATTTTCCAGCTTTGGGCTAACATAGTTCTAGCGGCCGTTGTGGCATATAGAAAAAGATTTTTGTCCTCTTTTGATTTCCTTGCCAACTATTCCTAGCAGGAAAGCTTCAGGCTTTTTGGGAAAAGTATACTTAATTTTTTTTTTAAGTTCGTTGTAAATCAGTTCCCAAAAGCCTTTTACTTTACTGCATGTCCACCACATATGATAGAACTCACCATCCCCCTCTCCACATTTCCAGCATTTCTTAATCTTCGGTTTATAAATCTTAGCCAATTTCACTGGTGTGAGATGCCACCTATAAATCATCTTCCAGAGGTTCTCCCTTAGTGCCGTACATGCCGTGAATTTCATATTTACATTCCACAATTCTTGCCACTTTACAAAGTCAATTTTGTAACCAATATCTATGGCCCATTTTATCATGGCCTCCTTCACCTCTTCGTCTTTTGTATACCAATCCAGTAAGAGGTCATACATCCTAGATAATGTTTTGTTTTTACCTTCTATGACTTCCACATTAAATTTAGATTTTGTATCTTCAAATCCCAGTTTCTTTTTAACATCTTTTAACAGATCATTCACTTGATGGTATTGCAGCCACCCTGTGAGTACATTCTTTACCTCCTCATAGGGCTTGAGTTTTATGCCCTGATCAGTTTTATTGATAAGATCTTCATAGGTAGCTTTCCCCCCCTCCATGTTAGTTTTTTTTGACAGTTAAGGCATTTATTGGTGAGATCTACCACAGGGTTTTCTTTTCCAGCAGGTTCTTATTTCTTTCCCATACTTGAAATAATGGTCCTCTAATTATATGATTTAGAAAGCCTCTATGAACTTTCACCTTTTCGTACCACAGGTACGAGTGCCACCCGTACCTGTTATCAAAGCACTCTAAATCCAAGATATCAGTATTCTCTAGCTTTAGCCAGTCTTTCACCCACGTTAAACAAGCCGCTTCGTAATATAAACTCAAATCTGGTAATAAAAAAAACCCCTCTTTCTTTTTTATCTACAAGTAATTTTGTGATGGCCTGGGAATCCGATTCAGAGGCTGAACCGGAGGAATCCCAGCCTGCACCGGAGTCCCCGCCTCCAGGGCCGGCTGAACTGGGGCAGAGCCTTGATTCTGAAGCGCCTGCACCTGTGCCGGATCCTCAGGAGCAGGCACCAGGTGAATCCACTCTGGCTCCAGAGGTGGTTGAGGACTCAGTGCCTACAGGTGAGTCTCCCCCTGGGCCCAGTAACCCTTCAGCCTCTCCTGAACTGCAGAGGCGAAGGACAGAGAGGCGAAGGGAACTGATTTCTCCCAGGAGGAGTGCTCGCCTTAAGGCCAGGAGAGGCGGGTCTCCTGGGGGCCGGGACCGCCCCTGGCCTCAGAGAAGATAAAGGCCAGTCAGCCCGGTCCCAGGTTGTGGGAGCAACGTCGTTGTTGAGTACCTGTTCCTGCCCGGACCCGGACCTGACCCTCCAGTGTTCCTGTTCCCGCCCGGCTTCCTGCTTCGGACCTCGCCCCGCTCCTTGTGAACTGTTTCCAGGCTAGTGACCCAGGACCGGACTTTGACTACGCCAACGGTAACCTTCCCCCCGGGACCAGCACAATTTTCATTTTTATATGTGATCTTTTCCCCTGCCAAATGAATCTCACTAAGATCCTTTGCCAATCTTTACACTGTTTTAGTCCTTTCATTACTGGTATAGTTTGAAACAAAAATAACATTCTGGGCAGGACATTCATTTTAATATCCGATATCCTCCCTAAGAAGGAAAGTTTCAATCTCTCCCAGATTTCTAAATCTTTTTTGACACCCTTCCAAGTAGTCTATTAATTATCTTTGTATAAGTTTATATTTTTTGCTGTGATCCACACTCCTAGATATTTTACCTTCTTAGCAACCATAATTCCCGTCCTTTGTTCTATCTCTACTATATCTTCCTTGGTTATATTTTTTGTTATCATTTTAGTCTTATTCCTGTTGAGCTTGAGACCTGCCACTTTTCCAAATTCTTCTAGTTTCTGTAGGGCTTCTTGTAAACTGTTCTTAGGATCTTCCAGTGTTAATATCAGGTTGTCTGCAAATGCTTTTATTTTGAATTCCTTGCTTCCTACCTTAATTCCTTTAACCTCCGGTGTTTCCCTTAACCTTTTATTAAACACTTCCAACACTGTTATAAATAACAAAGGGGATAAGGGACAGCCTTGCCTATTCTCTTTGGTAATATCAAAGGCCTCTGATATATTGTTGTTTATTATAAGTTTGGCTTTTTGCTCTTGATAAATAGCCTCAATACCTTTTTTAAATCCTTCACCAATTCCCATCATTTTTAAATTTTCCTTCATGAAACGCCAGGAGACGTTGTCAAATGCCTTCTCGGCATCAATGAAGATCAGCGCCGCCTGCTTGTCTATTCTACTATGCAGATATTCAATAATGTCTATCACATTTCTTACATTGTCTTTCAATTGTCTCCCCGGGAGGAAACCCGTTTGGTCTTTATGGATTCTCTTATTTAAGACCTTTTTTTAACCTTTCCGCCAATACGTCTGCGAATAGTTTATAGTCATTATTTAATAATGAGATAGGTCTATAGTTTTTTACCTCTAAGCCATCTGTATCTTTTTTAGGGATTAAGGTAATATACGCTTCTTTCCAGGTGTTTGGAATTCTCCCTTCTTTTAGTACATTGTTCATGACTTCACATAGCACTGGGGAAAGTTGATCACTTAATATTTTATAATATTTAGCCGAGATACCATCTGGCCCTGGCACTTTTCCTCTTTTCATTTTTTTTATTGCTTTCCTAATTTCTTCCTCTGTAATTGTCTGATTTAGATATTCTCTTTCTTCAGTCGTGATCTGTTGCAATTGGTATTTTTTTAAGTAATCTTCTATCTCATTATCTATCTCTTTTTCTCTTTTGTAGAATTCCTTATAGTATTTCTGAAATATCTTCTTTATCTCTTTTGGGTCCTCCACTATCCTTTCTCCATCCCTTATCTTACATATCGTGTTTTGTTTTTTCCTCTCTCTTAATTGCCACGCCAGGTATTTCCCTATCTTATTTGCTGATTCAAAGTTCTTTTGTTTCATCATTTTGATCCTCCATTCAATCTCCTGGTTCACTATCATAGAAAATTGAGCTTGTAGCATCCTTATGTTTTGTTTTATTATTTCATCTCCTGGTTTAATGGTCTTTCATTCTCCATGAGATGCAATAAGATTTCTTCTTTCCTTTTCTCTTTTTTCTTTTTTAAGATGCTATTTTTCTGGATTAGGAAACCCCTCATGACGGCCTTCCCAGCGCCCCACACCATTTCTAGAGATGTTTCTTTATTCAAATTCCACTTAAAGTATTCCTCAATTGTCTCTTTTGCTTTATTTACTATCTTTTGATCATTGAATAGATTTTCATTCATTTTCCATCTTAATGTCCTAAAGTCTTTTCCTTTTACCTCCATATATACTGGATTGTGATCAGATAGGGTTTGTGGGAGGATTTCCGTCTTAATTACTCTTTGCGCCAATTCCTTCGAAATCCAAATATGGTCTATTCTCCCCCAGCTTTGATTTGGGTTTGAAAAGAAGGTAAATTGTTTTATCGTGGGGTTTTTTAATCTCCAAGCATCAATTAGTCCCAAATTTTCCACTAATTCGAAGAAGGCTTTCGGTAATTTGCCCTCCCTCACTTCCTGTTTTCTTATTGATCTATCCAAGTTTGGGAGAACCACTCCATTAAAGTCCCCCATCAATATCAATTGTTGGTCCATCCATTCTAACAATTTGTTACCTAGTTCAGAATAGAATGCTGACTTTTTGTCATTGGGTGCATATATCCCAACCACATTTATCTTTTCTCCTTGATTGGGTGATCTGTACTACTATCGTTCTCCCCTCTTCGTCTTTATGTATTAGTTTTGGATCAAGTTTTTCTTTTATATATAATACCACTTGTCAGGGTTTCAGGGAGAGAAGAGCAGATGGGGGAGGAGACAGAGAGCGAGGGGGAAGAATCCCAGAGAGATGAGGAGGAGGATGACGATGACCAAAGGTCGTCCATGAGTCTGTCCAGTGAGTCAGAGGACTCCCAAAAGGGGGCCCCCCTGGTCAGACCAAGGGGAGGCCAAGGGGGAAGCAGTCAGGAGCAGGGGAGCGAAGGGAGAACCCCCAGTGGGAGTTGGACACCGGAGCCGGCTTCTCAGCCGGAACGGAGTGAAGGGGGTGGAGTTACCAGTGTGTCAGAGGGAGCAGAGCAAGAAGGAGACAGGGGGAGGAGATCGGAGCAGGACGCTCTGCCAGAAGGGGCGGAGAGTAGCACCGGGAGCAGTGTAGCGGTCGAGAGAAAGGTCAGAAGCAACGTACGCGCGCCAAGTTCAAATGTGGAGGCGCGTGGAAGTGAGGAGAGCCCTGGGGAGGAGCCCGGCCCCAAAGCGCGAAGGAGGGGGGCAGAGGCGTCAGAGGATTCAGCCTCGGGCGAGTCCCGGCGGGGGGGAACCCAGGGGGGCAGAAAGACCCTGCGGAAAAGGAAGGAGAGGAAGAGGTGGTCCAGCACAAGCCTCTTAAACTGGTGTAGGGGCGGTACGGATTCAGAGGGGACTTCAGCGGTCTAACGTTACAGACGTGGAGCCACGGAGATGGAATGTAAAAGGAGCAATGATCTTCAATAAAGACTTTTGTAAATAAACTGGATTGGACTTGGGTCTCTTGTGAGCTGGGACCAACGGGTGGCTCTGACACCACTCCTCTTTTCTTGACATTATCCGATGCTACAAAGTCTAACCCTAATCTCTTATTACTTAAAATTCTTTTATGTTTTCTTGTTACATGAGTTTCTTGTAGACAGATTATGTCAAAGTTCTTTTTAAGCAATACATGAGCAATTTGGTTCCTTTTATTTTTATTGTTTAGCCCATTCACATTCCACAAGGTAATTTTTAAAGTCATTTTTAATGTACAATCAGTAAGTGGTCGAATCTAAGTTAAATCTACTGTTCTTTGTTATCTGTCTCTTCCTCTTCTTTTTCTTCGTCTAATTTTTCCTCCCCTTCTCCCTCTCCACTTCCTTCACCTCCACCCTCTCTTCCCCCATTTGCTCCCCTTCTGGTTCCCACCCTCCCAACCTTCCCAGTTCCTTCTCATATCTTCTTGCAAATTTATCCAATTCCAGAGAGCTGGATAGTTCGAATCTTTTCCTCTTGAAATAGAATGAAATCCCTTCCGGGAATTCCCATCTATTTTGGATCCCGTTCTTCTTCAGTTAGTTAGTTAGTTTTTTATAAACATCTCTCTTACAAAGAAATCTCGAAGGAATCTCTTTAAATATAATAATTGGCTTTCCTTCAATACATAGTTTTTGATTATAGTTTAGCTTTAGTATTTCATTTCTCATATCCAGAGAGTTAAACATGACCAGGACATCTCCTGGCAGTTTCTTCCCTCTGGCTTTGGCTGATTTTGTTTTTATCCGAAAAATATTTGCAACTGAATATCCTATGTCTTCTTCCTTCATATCTAACCAAACTGCCAATTCTCTAACCAATTTAGAGCGTATATTTTCATTTGGTTCCTCAGGGATTCCCCTAAATTTCAGGTTTGATTGCTTCTGTCTCATTTGAGTCATCGCCACACTATCCAGTAACTCTTCCTGTATTTTATTTATCTCCTTCACCTCTGTATTAATCCTGTCCATATCTTTCCTATTTTCTTTGATATCTTTTTGAACCCTTTTCATTGAGTCATCAAGTACTTTGGATCTTAGAGATAAATCTTTTACTTTTCCTGTTAGTTCTCCCACCCCCCCCCTCTAATCTCTTATTCAATGAGTACTTCCAATAATTTTTTCTCAATATACTGTTCATTATGTTTAAATTCTTTCCTTATTTCAGCCATCAAATTATCATAGTCCTTAATTTCCTTCCCCTCTTTCCCATTTTCTTGTCTGGATGGTCTCCTTTCAGCAGGCGTTCCCGCCCCCTTTTTCATTTTGTATTTCTATTTGTCTTAATTAACTAAAAATAAAAAATAAAAATGAAACAAAAGAGAAAAAAACGTTTTTCCCCACCCCAGGGGTCGCTCAACTGTAGTTTAAAAAATTTCTTTGTTTTCCCAATGTAGTTCCTTTCTGGCCCCACACGGTGGCGCTTTACTTGCATTCACCCTTTTAGTTCTTCAGTATGAAGTCTCTCTCCACGCACAGCTAGGGGACCAGTTAGATGGATCGTTTACAGTCACAAAAAGCAAATGAAGGAGGAAGAAAGTTCTCGAGATTTAAGTCCTAGAGAGTAAATAAAGTAGGGAACATCAAGACACAGGGGGGGGGGGGGGAGAAAAGGAGGTGGGGAACATCCAGCTCAATACTTTCCAGGAAGTAGGGATGAAATACGGGGCAGGTTTCGAAGCCGGAACAGAAAAGGTGGGGGGGGGGGAGAGTCAAAATTACACCAACAGATTGCCACGGGAAGGCAGCAGGGTCTAGAGAGAACGTAAAGTCTTGCCAAGGTACTGTGTTTAAGTCTTCTTTTCTTTTCTTTCGACTTAGCCGTTTACTCCCCGTTTTCTGTAGCAATAGATTAAATGTTTAAGGCGCCAAGATTATCTTCTCCTAAATGATTACAGCTGTGTGCCGCTTTAAGAGAAAAACAGGAAATGGAGCACACAATGGCGGCGAGAGGTTCCACTGTTTTCCAAAGTTCTCCTCTTACAGTTCACTTTCTCCTCCCAGACCTCTCGTCGTATCCGCTCCTCTCAATAACAAACTCAGCTTTCAGTCAATTAAGCACCCCAAATAATAAAGAGAAACAGTTTCAGCTTGAACACATTAGGCGGGGGAGGTATATAGAAAATACAGTAACTCGGAACAAAGTCTCACTTATATATCCTAGACTGGGTAAAAAATTACAGTCCCTTTCGGTCGCTGGCATAGCGCGCTCCGACCAGGACAGAGCAGAAATGTTTCTATCCGCTTTTCAAATATTCAACTGTTTTCAATCAGTCCATTGCCTCAGATTTTTACACTTTGTATCTGAGGTCTCTCCACAATGCCCACTCAGCAGTTACAGTCTTACTCCCTCTCCTCTCTCAGTCTTCCGTCACACGCCGTTTACTCTTACCGCTGAAGCAAATTCCTTCTTCTTTCATATCATAGTATCTTTGTTCCGCTGGTTTCTTTAACTTAAATTCAATCTGTTATTGATTTAGTTATGACCCAGCTTCTTAATTGTTGTTGGAGGCTTGCCGCTTTCACTCGAAGCCTGAGGCTTCACAACACGGGGTCTGTTGCTTCCCTTTCGTGCTGCAGCTCCAATCCTGTTCTCAAACTTGATTTAAAATGTCCGAAAAACAGGGGTGCGCCAGCAGCACCACCAGATACCTGTCCCCCAAGATAACCCTCTTGGGGTTTCGAGGTCCACGGAGCCTTCGTGACACCTCTAGACCCCCGCATTGTTTGAGACCCCCCCCCCCCGGAGGGCAGCCTCACACTCCTTTCCTGTGGCTGAGGTTCGCCGGAAGTTGTTAATTTTTTAATAATATATTGCCGGTAGGACGTCTGGCCCTGGTGGCTTTCCAATCTTTTCTTCCTTAATTGCTCTTTGAATTTTGTACGATGTGATAGGGGCATTCAACAGTTCTTTTTGTTCTTTAGCAAATTTCGGAAGACAGTTCTGTTCTAAATGTTCTTTAACTTCTTCTGTTGTTTCATTTCCTTCCTTATAGATTTCTCTAAAGAATTCGAGAAATCGTTTCTCTATTTCTTTAGGGTTCTTTATTATTTTGCCTTCGCACTTAACTCTATTTATAAGCCTTTCTGCCTCTCTCTTCTTTAATTGCCATGCTAATAACCAGGCTCAGGTACTGTTTCAGGCTGTGTCTCTGTTTCAGGCTCCGGCGCTGTATCAACCACTGTTGCAGACTCAGGCTGTGGCGCTATGGCTGTCACTGTGGCTCTGGTTCTGTTTCAGGCTCTGGCACTGTATCAAGCACTGTTTCAGGCTCAGGCTCAGGCTTCTGCTCTTTATTAGGCTTTGTCTCAGTCTCCGACGCTGTTCCAAGCCCTGTATCTGCCTCTGCCTCTGTTTCAGGCTCTGGCAGTCTATCAAGCACTGTTTCTGGCTCTCTTTCAGGCTCTGGTTCTGAATTAGGGTTTTGTTCTGGCTCTGGCTGTGTCTATGGCTCCGGCTCCAGCTCCGGCACTGTATCAAGTACTGTTGCAGACTCAGGCTGTGGCTCTAGGCTGTGGCTGCAGCTATGTTTTGCGCTCCGGCCCTGTATCAAGCCCTGTATCTGGCCCTGGCCCTGGCCCTGATTCTGATTCTGATTCTGTATCAAGCCCTATTTCTGGCTCTGGCTCTGGCTCTGGCTCTGGCTCTGGCTCTGGCTCTGGCTCTGGCTCTGGCTCTGGCTCTGGCTCTGGCTCTGGCTCTGGCTCTGGCTCTGGCTCTGGCTCTGAATGCGGGCTTGGTTCTGGCACTGATTCAGGGTCTCGCTCTGGCTCTGGCTCTGGCACTCTATCAAGGACTGTTTCAGACTTAGGCTGTGGCTGTGGCTCTGGCTCTGTTTCCATTCTTACAATGGAATGTACACAAAACAATAATCGAAAGCAAAACAATAATCCTTTCTATATAAATTTTCCAATACATTCTGAAAACATAATAAATCCCTAATTGTTGTCCACCTCCTTTTAGGTCCTCTATCACTCAAATGCTAGCACGGAGTCAAAACTATTATTGTATTTTTTAACATATCTTGTATAACCATCCCATTTTTCTGCAAATTTTTGCTTTGAGATTCCTCTGAGTTTGCTAGTCAATTGAGCCGTCTCCACCAATTCCTGTAATTTGATTTGCCAATCTGTTATTTTTGGAGCCTCGTGATCTTTCCATCCCTTGGCCACAAGTATACGAGCTGCTGCGGTTGCATACAAGAATACCTCTCTTAGATTTTTTGGGATCTCTTTATCTAAAATACTTCATAGAAATGCCTCCGTTTTTTTCGTAAAAGTTATCCCCATCATCTTTTTAATTTCATCGTATATCCACCCCCCCAAATCTTAATCTTTTCACAGGTCCACCACATGTGGCTCTCTGTTTCAGCCTCCAACGTTGTTTCAAGCCCTGTATCTGCCTCTGCCTCTGTTTCAGGCTCTGGCACTCTATCAAGCGCTGTTTCTGGCTCTGGCTCTCTTTCAGGCTCTGGTTCTGAAGTAGGGTTTTGTTCTGGCTCTGGCTGTGTCTCTGGATCTGGCTGTGTCTCTGCTGCAGGCTCCTATGCTGTATCAAGCACTGTATCAGGCTCTGCCTCTCCCTCTGCCCCTGGCTACGTTTAAGCGTCAGGCTCAGTTTCAGACAGTGTCTCTGTTTCAGGATCCAGCACTCTATCAAGCACTATTTCAGACTCAGGCTGTGGATCTCGGCTGTGGCTCTAGGCTCCGTCTGTGGTTCTGGCTGTGGCTCTGGCTCTGTTTCAGGGTCTGGTTCTGAATGAAGATCTGGTTCTGACTCTGATTCAGGGTCTCATGATGGCTCTTCCTCTGCCTCTGACCCAGCTATATTTCAGGGTCTGGCTCTCTTTCAGGCTCTGGTTCTGAATTAGGGTTTTGTTCTGGCTCTGGCTCTGGCTGTGTCTCTGGCTCTGGCTCCAGCTCCAGCTCTGGCACTGTATCAAGTACTGTTGCAGACTCAGGCTGTGGCTCTAGGCTGTGGCTGTTGCTCTGGTTCGGGCTGTGGCTCTTTTTCAGGCTCTGGTTCTGAATGAGGGCTTGGTTATGGCACTGATTCAGGGTCTCGCTCTGTCTCTGGTTGTGTCTCTGTTGCACCTCAAACGGTGGTTTGTTGCAAATTGAAATTGCAGAGTTATGAGAAGCTTAAAGAGAAGGTGCGAGACTGGTTACACTATTTTCAAATAAGAGAGGTGTACAACCAGGACAAAAAAGTGGGTTTCCAGGTGGAAAGATCAAAGTTAGAGACAGAATTGCTAGAACCCAATGCTAAGATTCTATCAAGAATGTATAATTTGCTGCTGAAATGGAACACTGAGGAAGAAACAGTAAAATCGGCAATGATAAAATGGGCACAAGATATAGGATACAATATCATGTTTGCTGACTGGGAGAAGTTGTGGACCACCGGGATTAAATTTACGGCATGTAATGCCCTAAGAGAGAATATTATGAAAATGATGTACAGGTGGTACATGACCCCAGTCAAGCTTGCAAAAATTTATCATTTGCCCGATAATAAATGCTGGAAATGTAAAGAAAATGAAGGTACATTCTTTCACCTTTGGTGGACGTGCCCAAGGATTAAGGTTTTCTGGGAGATGATCTATAATGAATTGAAAAAGGTATTTAAATACACTTTCCCTAAGAAACCAGAGGCCTTTCTCCTGGGCATAGCCGGCCAATTGGTGCCAAAGAAGGATAGAACTTTCTTTATGTACGCTACAGCAGCAGCAAGAATATTTATTGCAAAGCATTGGAAGACACAAGACCTACCCACTCTGGAAGAATGGCAGATGCAAGTAATGGACTACATGGAAATGGTGGAAATGACTGGCAGAATCCGAGACCAGGGAGAAGAGTTGGTGGAAGAAGATTGGAGGAAATTTAAAATTTATTTACAGAAATATTGCAAAATTTTTGAATGTTGATGACATTGAAATGAACTGAAGGGGTTCTAGCAACAAGGTTAAAAATAAGATTGGATTGATAATAGATAAATTAATTGGATATGAATTTGCTGAATTAATTTTCAAAAGGGATACAAAAAAGGGAGACGTGAGGAAGTCAGGAAAATAAGTGAATCGAAGATGAGAAATTAAAAAGAGGGATTTTTGTTTTTTCTTTTTAGTGTTTTTTTCTGCTTTTCTTCTTTTTCTATAAGTTAAATGTCTGTATTTTTTGTATTTTGTAACTTTATATTTTTGCGTATGTGTTTTTTCCTTTTTCTGCTTGTTACTATTCCTTAAACTTAATAAAATATTATTATAAAACAAACAAACAAACGGTGGTTTGTTGTTGTTGTTGTTGTTGTTATTTTCTTTCTGGGGTGGGACAAATGTTTAGTTGGGGCGGGGATTATTTTAAGTTTAGCATAATTGTTTCTTGCTTTGTTTTTCTTTTACTATTTTTTTAGGTTATTGTATAGTTTGTATTTTGCTTTTTAAGGGGAAAGGGTCAGGGCTGCCTGGGAGGGGGCCTCAGCCAACAGAATGGCTGGGGCAGGTTCCCTACGGGGGGATGTATTGGAACACCCAATCTCTGTTATCGCGGGTGGGAGGAGCAGTTGCGCTAAGACCAGACCACGTCTTTACCGAAGATCTGGTTCTGACTCTGATTCTGATTCTCTGATTCTGGCTCTCTATCAAGGGCTGTTTCAGACTCAGGCTGTGGCTGTGGCTGTTGCTCTGGTTCTGGCTCTGGCTCTTTCTCAGGCTCTGGTTCTGAATGAGGGCTTGGTTCTGGCACTGATTCAGGGTCTCGCTCTGGCTCTGGCTCTGGCACTCTATCAAGGACTGTTTCAGACTGTTTCAGAGTGAGGTACCACCTATGAGCCATTTTCATTATGTTCTCTCTTATATTATAGCTGGCTGTAAATTTCAAATTTACATTCCATCAGTTTTCCCCATCTTTTAGCATAATTGGACGGCCCACATCTTGGGCCCACTTTATCATTGAAGCCTTAACCTCCTCATCCATTACTTCGTAGTCTAAAAGAAGTCTATAGATTTTTGCGATTATTTTGGTTTTACTATTCAGTAGTTCTCTATCAAATCTTGAAGGCTCCTTTTCAAAACCTATCTGCTTATCCTGTCTGAACACTTCATTCACCTGGACGTAATCTAGCCAACTAGAAAAGTGATCTTTTATTTTCTCATAACTTATCAATATTATTTGACCCTCCTCCTCCCCCCTTAATATTGTGTTATACGTTATTCTGGAGATATCTATCGATCTTGCCTTATCGATAGAGCCGCGACGTCAGACAGCTTTACGATCCGCATCAATCACCTACAGCGGTCCGGCAGGCTTCCTCTCTGGCTGCGCAATAACTCCTGCTGTCTCTCCTTTCAGTCACGGCTTTTTTTAGCAGAGTTGAACACAGCGTGTAAAGCAGTCTTGCTTCTTGTAAGCACACATAGACAGCTCCGTCTATTTACAGCTCTTTATTAATACATTACAGCATTAAAGTCCAGGGCTTCTTTCAGCCATGTCCAAAGGCACGTCTTTCTCTCACAGATACACAGAGAGAAGAAGAAGTGAAAGTACAGGGAAAAACTCCTCCTTCTTAGCTTCTAAAAGCTTCTGTCTCCGCCCAGCTTCTGTAAGCTGACGTTAGCAGGTGACACACACCAGGGGAATTTAACCAGATAAATTCTGAACCATCACACCCCCCCTTGTGTCCCTGCGTGATACCTGTGCAACATCTTCAGTAACACCTTGTGAGATCGATCCCTTCCCCAATGCCTTGTGCCCTCCCTTGGCAAACCTGTTTGGCATTTGTGGAACCACCTCACAGCTCTCAGAATCGCACTGTGCGAAACTTACCCACGCACCTGTGGCTTGATACCTCTCTGGTGGGATACCTTTCGTTGTGCGACTGGACCTCCTAGGCACAAACTCAGGTGTTTCCTCTGACTCACTTTGATCAGCAGGTGAGTCCTCTGCATCATGGAATTCACTCTCTGACTTAAAGCGTCTTCGAATCCTCTCCATTACACTCACAGGAGAACTAGGCGCACTCTTGGGCAGTCTCTTAACAGCTTGTGGAGATGCCCTATCCTGCTCCTGACCCTGGTCAGTGACCTGGTCGTCATCAGCAGCCTCAGCCTCTGCTTCCGCCTCATCAGAGCTGTCTTCTGGGTCAGAGAGACAATCTGAGAGAACATCACGCCTGACAGGAGTCTTTGACTTTACCACCTCCTCTAAGAACTCAGCGTGTTTACTGATCAGCACCTTACTCTGATCACCTGATGGGTAAGCAAAACGCCATGCACGGGCATCTGGCTCATACCCACAGAAGATCATTTTCTGGACTCTGGCTCCATCTGGCCCTTGCAAAGCCTTAGGCAAAGCGACAAGCGCAGGAGTCCCAAAAGTCCGCAGAAAGTGAACCTGGGGTTTGCGGCCATTTAACAAAGAGAACGGTGTGTCGCCTACCAGTGAGTTGTAGACCCGATTCCAGGTGAATGACACAGCCCTAGTAGCCTCCACCCAAAACTCAGGAGGCAACCTGGCTTCTTTCAGCATCACCTGTGCAGCCTTAACCAGAGCCTCACTCCTCAGCTCTGCCACCCCCCCTTGCTGGGGTGAATTAACTGTGTGGCGTATCCCTCTCTTCTGCAAGAACTTCTGCAACGCAGAACCAGTGTACTCAGCATTTCTGTCACTGATGATCGCTTGAACCCTGGTGGAGAACCTCTGTTCCACCCCCTCAATCCAGCTCTTGATCAGCTGTGCTGCATCCTCCCTGGATTTGAGACCGTGAGCCCAGGAACTCTGCGAGAAATTATCCAAAAAAGTTAGGAGAAACCTGGCCCCCCCTAGACTTGGTTCCTTGACAGGACCGGCCAAATCTATGTGTACCAACTCAAAAGGTTTAGTGGCCACACGTTCCACCTTTGGGTAACTGCACCCTCTCACCTTTGCTTGCTTGCAAGTGTCACAATCAATGGCACTTCCACAATTTTGAATCCTACACCCCGTGGCAACCTCGGGCAGAGTCTGCAAGTCCTCTACCGACCCATGAATTGTTCTCTGGTGCCATACGCATGCACATGTAACATTATGAGCGGGAATTGTAGCACGCTGGTTGGGAACTGTAGCACGCAACGCTTGTGCTTTCTCAACCTTCCCCTCACCTCCAAGAGACGTTTTAAGAATGAAAAGGTCATTCTGTCCCTTCCGCACTTTGGCTAGTAACCTCCCCTCTCTGGAGATTGTGCAGACATCATTTTCAAAACAAACTTTGAACCCCTTACTTAACAAATAAGGCACAGATAACAAACAGTGATGAATCTCTGGAACAATACAAAAATCCACCGTCTCCTGTAAAATAGAAAGAAACACATTAGTACATTTGAGAACTCTAGTTTTCTGTCCATTCGCGAACTTAATAGTTTGCCCCTTCGGAACTGCTGTGCAATTCCACCTCTCGACTGCAGGGATCTCTGGAACCATGTTGCGGTTAGCTGCAGAGTCAATTACAAGGCTGAGCTGGAAATTTTCCACTCGGCCGTCTTCAAACACTGCCATACTCGCAGAAACTTGATAAGACTCTTCTCCCTGCTGTTTACCACGGCCACCTGGCTCAGCTCCACGCCTGCCTGTCTTCCCAGGCCTGTTGCCATGGAAACCCGCCTGATTCCCATGGGAAAAGTCCTTGAAAACATCCTGCATCGGCTCTCTGCTCCGGTGGGGGCAACAGCCACGCCGACGTTGAACTCCAGTGGAAAAACACTGCCCGGGGCTCCTCCCAGCTGGCCTGGCCTTCCTCCTTCTGGAACGGTGCCTTCCACCAGCTTGGCCCCCCCTGAAGCTCCTCTCTGCTTCAGCACAAAGGGAAAGTTGTTTAAACTTGCCTTTGGAACTCTTCGCCCCCCCGATCTGCTCACTAGCGCTCCTAGAGGCCAAGACATCGGGAACAGGGCCTGCCAGTCCAGCTTCTCCAGGACTCAGTCCATCACACAGACGTGTAGAAGCATTACAACAGCTCCCCAACACTGTCTCAGCCCCCATTGGGCTTTCTGGGCATCCTTCAGCCCCCCCAGGGCTTCCTCCAGGGCTCTGGCCTTTCGCTGACGCTTCACACAAGCCCTTCAGCAAATTCCAGGCAGCCCACGCTGTCGTTACGCCCTCCAAATGAGGCCTCAGTGATGCATCAACGCATGCTCTGAGCATCTCTAGCTCTTGCAGCAGCCTCTGGCTATCTTCAGCCAACACAGCCCCACAGCTTGCTTCACCTGCTTCAGCTGCTGGCCGGCTAAGGGGTGATTTTGGCTCCCATTGGGTGGCTTCCCAGAGCCCTTCGACCAAGAACCATCCCCTTATTTGTCTGGACCACGTTGCCCAACTCTTTAGAGTTAGAGGCTCCAGCGGTATATCCTGGCTTTCAGCCATCTTCTCCCGTTCTCCCAAGGTGCCCCAAGCTGTACTTACTCCGTACCAGCTTCCTCCGGCCTTCCCTTCCGTGGAGAAACGATATTTCAGCTGCGTCTCAGCTCCCAGCTTTTAGCTGCTTTTTCAGCTCCAGCTCTCTGTGTATCAGAAGCTCTCACTGCCTCTCGGAAGCAGGCAATTAATCATCTGCTCTCCGGCACCCACGCTGACTTCAAAGCATTCCTGAGGCTCACACCGACTGCTTTACGAGCGTTTTCTGACACTCCATAACCTCTGGAGATATCTATCGATCTTGCCTTATCGATAGAGCCGCGACGTCAGACAGCTTTACGATCCGCATCAATCACCTACAGCGGTCCGGCAGGCTTCCTCTCTGGCTGCGCAATAACTCCTGCTGTCTCTCCTTTCAGTCACGGCTTTTTTTAGCAGAGTTGAACACAGCGTGTAAAGCAGTCTTGCTTCTTGTAAGCACACATAGACAGCTCCGTCTATTTACAGCTCTTTATTAAAACATTACAGCATTAAAGTCCAGGGCTTCTTTCAGCCATGTCCAAAGGCACGTCTTTCTCTCACAGATACACAGAGAGAAGAAGAAGTGAAAGTACAGGGAAAAACTCCTCCTTCTTAGCTTCTAAAAGCTTCTGTCTCCGCCCAGCTTCTGTAAGCTGACGTTAGCAGGTGACACACACCAGGGGAATTTAACCAGATAAATTCTGAACCATCACAGTTCTCTTTGATGTTGTTCCTTTTTTTAACAGCAATTGCTTCTAGTGGAGAGTTCCATCTTGGGGTTTTCTTTTGTATTTTCCCCATACCTTATTGTAATGGGAATTGGGGTTGCTTGTGCGTAAGCCACAAACTGCTCCAAGCTGGTTGTATGGCTAAACCTTTCCCTGGCTTGACAACGCGGCTGTCTCAGTCACTGGCAGAATCCGTCAGTGGGCGTTTCCTGAATTTCTTCCAACATCAAAGTTCCTTGACTCCAAGTCTCCGCCTAGCTTCTCTGCGCGGAAGCTTTCTGCGCAGCGTAGGCGTGCCAAGCGGAGGTCCTGTGCTCTCCCCGCTGATCTCACTGGAAGAGTCTCGGAGCCTTCCCTCCGAAGTACTTTCAGCCTCCCCTTTCTTCCTGGTGTCACCTTGATTTCCTTCCCCAGCGGAAGCTCTCCCTCTCTCCTTGCTAGTTCCCTCTCCGGCATCATTGGGGAGCCTTACCTCTCCTCTTGGCTCCGATGGCAGTTCCCTGACATCCACCTCCCCCCCAGGGCCCTCCTCTCCCCCCATCCGTTCCTTGGACGGTGATGCGGGGAATCCCTGGAAGGAACTATCCCCTTCCTCAGATGATTCAAACACCGCTCTCCACCTGCTGCTGTCTCTTTCCGCTGCCCAATCTCCCCAGTCGGATTCCTCTCCCTCGGATACCCCCCCTTCCTCCTCTTCGGAGGCTGGAAATCCCATAAACTCTTCTTCATCATCCGTGGTGCCAAATTGCTCCTCCCAGAACCTCCCTAGTGGTTTCGGCTTCCTTGGGAACCTGCGATGAAACTCCTCCTGCAGATACTCATCCTTGATCTCTTCTGCAGGAACCCAAGTGTTTTCCGACTCGGGCTCCCCCTCCCAAGACACCAAATATTCCACCCGTCTCCCTCTCCACCTTGAATCGAGAATTTCCGCGGCTTGACCACTGAGTTCCCTTTCCTCCACCTGTGGGTGCATGGGGATTTCTCTTTCTTGCCCCAGAAATTCCCTCCCTTCCCGGTACGGTGAGAGTAATGACCTGTGGAACACCGGGTGCAGTTTCATGTTGGTGGGCAAGTTGAGTCTAAAGGCCACAGGATTCACCTGTTGTGTTACCTCGAAAGGTCCCAGTCGCCTTGGCCGTAATTTCTTACAAACCCCTTTGAACGGTAGCCCTTGGGTTGACAACCACACCCGGTCCCCAACCCTTATTGTCTCCCCTTCTCTGCAGTGCTTGTCTGCCTGCCTCTTGTACGCTTCCTTCGCCCTCTCCAGGTTAACCTTAAGTTGTTGGTGTAAAGCCTCCATTTCTTCCACAAACTGCTCGGCCGCTGGCACACTCCACCTCCCGTCCCCCTCCCCTGGGAAGGCCCTGGGGTGACACGCGTAATTGGCCATGAACGGACTCATCCCCGTGGACACATGTTCAGCGTTATTGTATGCAAATTCGGCCAGCGCTAGTTTTTCCACCCAATCGTTCTCCCTTTCGTTGACGTAGCAGCGTAGGTACTGTTGGAGTATGCTATTAGCTTTTTCTGCTTGTCCGTTGGTCTCCGGGTGTCTGGCCATCGAGAAGCTCACCTCGACGTCCAGCAGGCTCATGAGCTTCCTCCAGAATCTGGAAGTAAATTGCCTTTCTCTGTCGGACAAAACCCTCAAGGGGGCGCCATGCAACCTGAAGACGTGATCTACAAACAGCCTAGCAGTTTCCTCTGCCGTCACTGCATGCGAGCAAGCAATGAAATGGCACATTTTGGTCAACAAGTCAACTACCACCATGACTGCTGTTTTCCCCCTGGACTTGGGTAAATCGGTCATAAAATCTATGGATACCACCTCCCATGGTCTTTCCGGGGTGGGTAAGGGTTCCAGTAACCCCGCTGGTGCTGCCTTCTCCCCTTTAGCCCGCTGGCAGCGTTCGCACCCCCGTACGTATTTCCGCACATCTTCCCTCACCCTTGGCCACCAGAACTGCTTGGTGACAAGCAACATGGTTTTGTGTTGACCAAAATGCCCCGCCGTGGGGTTGTCATGTAGTTGTTTGAGTACTCTTCTCCTCAAGTCCCCTTCTGGTATGTACAATGCTCCCCTATAGTACAGTGCCCCTTCCTTTTCCTCAAAACCCCCCTGATTTTCTTCTGCGTCTCTGATCTCCCTGATTTTTGTTTGGGCGTACTCGTCATTCCTCGTCAACCCGGCTAGTTCTCGTCTCTCTACCACTACTCCCCCACACACCCCTCGGTCCTCCGGTATCACATGTGGTAGTTCCGGCGCTCCCTCTCCTTCCAAGTACTCCGGTTTCCGGGAGAGGGCGTCTGCTCTGACGTTTTCTTTCCCCGGCACGTACCGAATTTCAAAAAAGAACTTGGAAAACTCCTGTGCCCATCGCACCTGTCTCTGGTTGAGGACTCGTGCAGTCCTCCAATATTCCAGGTTCTTATGGTCCGTGCACACCTGGATCTTGTGTTGCGCGCCTATTAGAAAATGTCTCCAGCGTCGAAAAGCTTCATGAATTGTAAGCAGTTCTCTCCCATCAATGTTCGTTACTTGCAAGGGGTGTTCTAGAGGCACCACGTGGAGCTGGTGTTCTAGTGCAAAATCCCTGCTAAAGAAGTTGCAAGAGCTGCCTGAATCCAGCAATGCCTTCACCTTATTTGGGTGTCCGTTAGGGAGTTCTAGCACCACCTCTATGGCTATGGCTGCCCGGGGGGGGGGTATGGCTTGGGCACTTTTACTGGTTGCTCGCCTGGCTGCTGTGCCCGCTCTTCTGCAGCCAAGCATTGGCGTTTCCCTGCTCCTTATTCCCCTCCTCCTCACCACCAGCTGCCCCCACCATTCCTTGCCACGCAAGCGCCATTTTAGTCAGCTGGTCCATCGATTGCGGGCGGGGCAAGCGGGAAAGTTCGTCTTTTACCCAAGGGGATCTGCACTGGTTCTGAACCCAGTTCCCTACCGAGTTTGTGGATAAGCATCGCAAATCGCGACCAGTACTCTCTCACTGATTGGTTCCCTTGTTTGCACCCCATCAGTTCCTTGCGCGTCACGCTCTGCTCCACATCACTCGAAAACACATGGTCCATGGCGCTAAATTTTTTTCTCAAATCCTTTAAGGCAGCATTCTCCGATGCCATTAAGGGTCTGATCCATTCTCTGGCATCGCCTTCCAGATGCCCTATCACAAAAGCGACTCTCCCCCCATCGTCTACAAAGTCATCATACTGCAGGTCCAGCGCGTACTGCACCTCTGTCTTAAATGCATCATAATCTCTGGGATTGCCCCCAAACTTCTGCACTAGTCCCGGTACCTTCCTTGCGATGGGGGGTGGGCTTCCCCTGGGCAGCCTTTCATCGAGCCGCACCGCTAGTAGAGCCAGTTGCTGTTCCAAATCTCTTTTTCTCTCCTCCAGAGTTGGTCCTCCCCTGGCCCCCTCTCCGGCGCCTGCTCCTCCTGTTTGACTCATGATGCTGCCTCTTCTGCTCTGCGCACAAACAACTTAGAAGACTGACGGATTGCTGTAATGGGAATTGGGGTTGCTTGTGCGTAAGCCACAAACTGCTCCAAGCTGGTTGTATGGCTAAACCTTTCCCTGGCTTGACAGCCCTTACAACGCGGCTGTCTCAGTCACTGGCAGAATCAGTCAGTGGGCGTTTCCTGATTTTCTTCCAACATCAAAATTCCTTGACTCCAAGTCTCCGCCTAGCTTCTCTGCGTGGAAGCTTTCTGCGCAGCGTAGGCGTGCCAAGCGGAGGTCCTGTGCTCTCCCCGCTGATCTCACTGGAAGAGTCTCGGAGCCTTCCCTCCGAAGTACTCTCAGCCTCCCTTTTCTTCCTGGTGTCACCTTGATTTCCTTCCCCAGCGGAAGCTCTCCCTCTCTCCTTGCTAGTTCCCTCTGCGGCATCATTGGGGAGCCTTACCTCTCCTCTTGGCTCCGATGGCAGTTCCCTGACACTTATATATAGCATTTCTTATTATATGATTTGAAAAACTCCTATGCGTCTTTATTTTCCCATAATTAAGATAGCCATGCCACCCAAAACGGGTGTCATGACCTTCTAGATCTAAAATATCCCAATTTTTTAATAAATACCAATCTTTCAACCAGAGAAGACATGAGGCTTCGTAATATAGCTTCAAATCCGGTAACCCGTAGCCACCTCTTTCTACAGTATCTATTAATATCTTATGCTTTACTCTTGGTCTTTTACCCTTCCACAAAAATTTAGAAATTTCTTTTTGCCACTTGTTGATACTGCTGGTCTTTCCTGTAATTGGAATCGTTTGGAATAGAAAGAGTAGCTTCAGTAAAGCTATCATTTTAATTACCGAAATACGGCCTAGGAATGATAAATTTAACCTTGTCCATGTCTCCAACTGTCTTTTGATATCTTTCCAACAATTGGTATAATTATCTTCATATAAGTTAATATTCTTTGGTGTTATCCATAATCCTAAATACTTGATTTGGGGGTAGATTTTAATGCGTATTATTTGTTCTAATTCTGCTTTTTCATCTGGCAACATATTTTTAACTAATAGTTTTGTCTTGTTTAAATTCATTTTGAACCCCGCAACTTTACCGTAGCCATATATTATTTCCAACGCCTTTCTTAAACTCTGTTTTGGTTGCTCCGTAGTTATAATTAAATCGTCAGCAAATGCCCTCATTTTGTAACTTCTATTTCCTAGCATAATCCCTTTTATTTCTTTTTCTTCCCTAATTTGTTTACATAAAACTTCCAATGTTAATATGAAAATTAAGGGGGGTAGTGGGCAAACGGAGACGGAATGCCACAGGCGAGACCTGGTCCACGATAGGAAACGGGCCGGTGAAACGGGCGTCCAGCTTCCGCGAAGGTCGAGAGGGGTGGAGGTGGCGAGTGGAGAGCCATACCAGGACACTGACGTGGAGTTCCGGCCCCACCTGGCGGTGGCGGTCAGCCTGGGCCTTGTACACCTCCTTGGCCTGGCGCAGTTGCTCCATCAATAGCTGTTGCTGGGACTGGAGCTCCTGTAGGCACTCCGTCACAGCAGGGACCGCGGATGCCGGCAGCACATCCGGAAACAGCTGTGGATGATAACCGTAACTGGCCTGGAATGGGGTCTGCTGGGTGGACGCATTCACCGCGTTGTTGTAGGCGAACTCCGCCAATGCTAGGTGGTCGATCCAGTCATCCTGCTGGTAGCTGCAGTAACACTGGAGGTACTGCTCCAGCACCGCGTTCGCCCGTTCCGTCTGGCCATCGGTCTGTGGGTGGTAGGCTGATGAGAGACAGACCTCTGTCCCGAGGGTCTGGTGCAAAGCTCGCCAGAACCGGGATGTGAACTAAACGCCCCGGTCGGACACCACACGCACAGGTAGGCCATGCAGGCGGAAGAAATGCTGAAGGTACAGCTGAGCGGTTTACTGAGCTGAGGGTACGGATGGGCAGGGGGCACAGTGCACCATCTTAGTGAAATAGTCGGAAAAAACTAGAAGGCAGGTACAGCCACGAGACGGGGGTAAGTCCACTACAAAGTCCAGAGAAACCGTGTGCCAAGGACGTGGTGGAACTGGCAACGGCTGAAGAAGGCCGGGGGGTCGCCCGGTAGGGCCCTTGGCCCGCCGGCAGACATCACAACCAGCGATGTAGCGAGCCACGTCAGCCTTCAGGCGGGGCCACCAAAACTCACGGCTTACCAGATGGGTGGTCTGATACCGCCCAAAGTGTCCCGTTGCTGGGGCATCATGGGTCATCTGGAGAACCTCAGCCCGCAGTGGCCCTGGCGGGATGTACAGGCGACCATGGTGCAGCAGAAGGCCCTGATGCAAGACCAGCCCTGGATACTGAGGGCATGACCCTTTGGACAGTTCCCGGAGTCGTTCCTGGGCCCAAGCGTCGACCCGCTGCTTTTCCAGGACCCGAGCCTGCAGTGGCTCAGCCTCCTGGGTGGCCAGGAATGCAGCCGGTGGTAGGATTGTGGTGGGTACTGCTTGCTGTACCGTGTCTGCGTTGTCTTCAGGTTTCCGGGACAGGGCATCCGCCTTCTGGTTTTGGGAGCTAGGGATGTAGCGGATCCGGAACTGGCAACGGGAAAAGAACGCCCACCAGATCTGCCTTTGGTTCAGCTTGCGGGTGGTCTGGAGGTACTCCAGGTTCCGGTGGTCGGTTCTCACCTCCACCGGGTGTCGTGCCCCCTCAAGATGGTGGCACCAGACCTCAAAGGCCACCTTGATGGCCAGTAGTTCCCGCTCCCACACGGTATAGTTACGCTCCGCTGGAAGGAGCTGGCGGGAATAGAAGGCGCAGGGTAAGAGTGGCGCATCAGGTCCGTACTGCTGAGACAAGACGGCACCGAGAGCTGTACTGGAGGCGTCGGTCTCTACCACAAAGGGTCGAGAGGGATCAGGATGTTGCAAGATCGGCGCTCTCTGGAAACAGGCCTTCAACCCCTGAAACGCCTCCTCTGCCTCCTTGTCCCAGGAAAACGGCATCTTGGGGCGCAGTAGCCAGGTCAACGGGGTGGTGCGATGAGCATAATCTGCAATGAAGGTCCGGTAATAGTTGGCGAACCCCAGGAATCGCTGTAGGTCCTTGCGGTTCCGAGGTGCTGCCCAATCCTGAACCGCTGCCACCTTCCCAGGATCCATCTGCACCCCATCTGGAGAGAGTCGGTGACCAAGGAAGTCCACTGACCGCTGATGGAACTCGCACTTGCTGAGCTTCGCATACAGGCGGTGCTCCCGCAAGCGCTGCAGCACGGTCCGGACTTGACCCTCATGGCGAGCCGGGTCACGGGAGAAAACCAGAATGTCATCCAAGGACACCACCACGTACTTGTCTAGCAAGTCCTGGAACACGTGGTTGATGTACCGTTGGAACACAGCGGGCGCGTTGCACAATCCGAAGGGCATAACCAGGTATTCGAACTGCCTGTACCGGGTCCCGAATGCTGTCTTCCACTCATCCCCGGCTCGGATCCGAATTAAATTGTAGGCCCCCCGGAGATCTAGCTTGGTGAACACCTGCGCCCCTTGCACCCGCTCCAGCAACTCCGAAATAAGGGGCAAGGGGTACCGGTCTGGGATGGTAATTTTGTTCAGGACCCGGTAATCATGGCAAAGGCGAAGCTCCCCACATTTCTTCTTAACGAAGAGCACTGGTGCAGCGGTGGGCGAGGTAGAAGGCCTAATGAAACCACGCTCCAGGTTCTTGTGCAGGAAGTCCTGCAAAGCTTCGCGCTCTGGCTCTGTTAGAGAGTATAAGCGACTCACCGGCAGGGGCGCTCCGGGCTGGAGGTCTATGCCGCAGTCAAAAGACCGATGCGGCGGCAGCTGGTCTGCCCCCTGTTCCTCGAACACGTCGTGATAGTCCCGGTACTCGGCGGGGAGCGTTGATGCAGCCTCCTCAGTGGGCGCAGCTGCTAGCATCTCGGACTGAGCATGGGAACATGGGTCTGGGAAGTGCACAGTCCGTTTGACCCAGTCAATCTGAACATTGTGAGCCTCCAGCCAGTCCATCCCGAGCACCAGGGGGAACCGGGGCATGGAGGCAATGTCCAAAGTTCGCATCTCCCGGTGCTGCTGGAGACACAGGACCAAGGGCTGGGTCTCCTGAGTAATGGCACCTGAACGCAGGAGCCGTCCGTCAATTGCCTCCACCTGTACCGGTTCTGGCTTGTTCTGAAGTGGCACCTGATGTTACGATAATGAAGCAATGCTGCTGCAAAGTCCTAGCTTGAAGAGTAAACGTGATGGGACTGTCTGTGGGAACAGAGGGGCAGTCATTTCACAGTGCAAAGCACCGGAATTACCTCAGAGTGTAATATGAGCTGTACAGGAAGTACAGGAAGTGTTTTGTCTCAACACTGCTGGAGTATGGAGAGAGCAGTCATGTTTTTTGTAACGCTGCAAAGACAGAAATAAAAGCATGTAAATACGTTTCTGTCTATCTCTTTCCCCTGCCAGGGGAAGAGGGGGTGTGTTCTTCTCACATTTGAGAAGAATCGCCGATCGAGACCTTGGCTGCGCTTGCTGGGGAATGCAGCCAGGGAGGTCAACAGGGAATCAAGCTGGGTGCCTGGGACTGCTGCCAGCTTCTCCTGAGAAGGGCTTGAATTTCCCGACAGCTGGTGATGGGCAGCAAAAGCAGCGTCCATATAGGAGCGGGTTGCCCTCGAATCCACCAGAGCATGGGTAAGAATCCAGGGCCCACCTGGAGGGTATAGACATACCGGGACCATAATGTTGGGATACTGCCAGGGAGATAAAGTCCATCTGAGCCCCCAAGCCGGCTGCCGGACGATCCATCGACCTCCCGTAGGTATCAGCAATTAGCGACACGAAGCCTAAGAAATAGCTTGCCACATTCTTGGGCTGGTGCACACTCTGTCAGCAGAATTCACACAGCAAAAGTTGCACTCAGGAGGGTATCATTTAGAATGTTTATTCAGCGTTGGTCAGAACAAAGAAAAGCATGACCGCCTGCTAGCGTGTTCTGGCGCAGAGAGAGAAAAAACGAAAGCAATAGCAAACATAAACATCCTGTAAAAGGAAATGCGCAGACTCTGTGTCTCACAAGCCTGCTCTCTCTTAAGGTGGAACGGAAATATCCTAACATCCTCCCCCTTTCCGTGTAACCTGTAGTACCTGTGGTTCAACCCAATTGCAACCTCTGTACGTAAACCTTAAGTTGTTCTCTGTTAACAACCTTAGACAACAGATCAGCAGAAATTTCATTTCCTGCCATGTAGGACACTTGAATGAGTCCTTTCTGAATACACTCTCTTGCACGATGTAGCTTAATCTGCAAGTACTTGGTTCTTTGCTTGCAACTCTCTGAGTTCAGCAAAGCCAAACAGGATCTATTGTCTTGATACACTTGTATAGGACATTTCACAGAAACCCCAATGTCCTTAAACAGTTGCATCAACCATTCACAATCCATGAGTGAAAATGACAAAGCATTGAGTTCTGCTTCACAGGAACTTAGGCTCACTGTCGTCTGCTTCTTGCACAGCCAGTCAAACAGACAGTGGTTGTACATGTAGCACACTCCAGAAGCGCATGTACCATCCGTGGTGTCACTTCCAAAACTTGCATCTGCAAAGATTTCAAGACCTCCAGTCTTCTGACTGGTGAACCTCAGCCTGTAGTGCATTGTCCCTTTCAGATAGCGGGCTATGCGCTTCAGAGCTTTCCAATCCTGAACAGTAGGATTGTTAGCATGTCTGCTAAGCAGGTTAGTGCTTACAGCAATGTCAGGTCTTGAGCATCTAGCAATGAAATTCAACTTGCCTAGAATACATCTGTACAGCGTAGTGTCAGAAAACGCTTCATTTTTTTTTTTAATATAAATTTTTATTAAGGTTTTTTAATGCAAATGCATATTTAACAAACCACATTATTTTTATAACATCTTTTTATTACTACTGTGGACTCCCTCACGCCTCCCGCTTCCACTTGTATCGTTATAAAATTGTTTCCAAGCAAATTATCATTTTGTTTACAATCTTAAATCCAAAAATTTAGGTTTAACTCAAATATTGTTTGATGGTAGACAGTTATTTCTACTCTGACATCCTTGTTAACATTCAGCCAAATTACAATACTTTTGTAAGTAAATCTTAAATTTCTTCCAATCTTCTTCAACCTTCTCCTCTCCCAGGTCTCGAATTCTGCCAGTCATCTCAGCTAGTTGCATATAGTCCATCAGCTGCATCTGCCATTCTTCCAGTGTGGGTAGATCTTGAGTTTTCCAGTTCTTAGCGATCAGTATCCTTGCTGCCGTTGTTGCATACATAAAAAATGTTCTGTCCTTCTTTAACACATTCTGGCCGACAATGCCCAGAAGGAAGGCCTCTGGTTTCTTGGTAAAGGTATACTTAAACACCTTTTTCAGCTCATTATATATCATTTCCCAGAAGGCCTTCACTCTAGGTCTTGAGCATCTAGCAATGAAATTCAGCTTGCCTAGAATGCATCTGTACAGCGTAGTGTCAGAAAACGCTTCAGCAGTACTATCTACCTGGTAACCTGTCACCATCGGTGTGTCTGCTGGGTTTGCATCAACCAAATTCAACCTGGTTAATACATCAGCAATTTTCTGTGTTTGGTGTACCAGAAAATTACCTGCTTGGTCCCTCTCCACCTGCAGAGAAAGATAGTTGGATACCTCACCAAGATCCTTCATGTCAAAGTGCTCCTTCAGTTGAGCTAGGGTGCTTTGGTAAAAAGCCTGATTCTTCCAAAACATCAGAAGATCATCAACAAAACATAAACAATACAGTTTGTTTTGCCCCTCCTCCTTGACAAACACACATGGATCAGCTTTGCCCTGGTGAAAACCTAGAGAAAGCAATGTTTCAGTGAGCTTTGTGTTCCAACACCTGGCACTCTGCTTGAGACCATATAAGGATTTCCGCAGTTTACAGACCATTCCCTTCTGTATCTGCATTCCATCAGGTGGAAGCATATACAGCTCCTCCCCCAAAATCCCGTATAAAAAAGCTGTATTAATGTCATGATGGGAAACATGCAGTTTCTCCTCTGCAGCGATCTTGAGCATCAGTCGAATGCTCTCATATTTGACAGTGGGCGAGTAGGTCTCGTGGTAATCCTGTCCTGGTACC
Source organism: Podarcis melisellensis (assembly GCF_964234715.1). Taxonomy (NCBI): domain Eukaryota; kingdom Metazoa; phylum Chordata; class Lepidosauria; order Squamata; family Lacertidae; genus Podarcis; species Podarcis melisellensis. The sequence goes on along the minus strand of NC_138535.1, from coordinate 35,142,942 downwards.
TGTGAAAAACCTCTGGCAACCAATCTGGCTTTGTGTCTGACAACCTTGCCATTCTGGTCTGTCTTGGCCTTGAAGACCCATTTGCTGCCAACCAGTCTCATTCCTGGGACTACCGGTACCAATTCCCAAGTTTGGTTCCTATTCAAGGAATCAACTTCAGCCTTCATGGCATTAAGCCAAGGCTCAGCATCTTTAGAGGTTAACTCCTGAACCTCTTTGAAGCTTGAAGGTTCCCACACCTTCTCTGAGCTACTAAGAACAGCAGTTGCTGTCTTAGCAAACTCATCAGCAAATCTCTTTGGAGGTCTGCCTTTGGTCGCCCTTTCAGACCTGCAAACTAGACGTAAGTCTTCTGGACTCACCTTCTCCTTCTTAGGAGAAAAGTGACCAATGGTGAACAGTGGTTCTTCCAGTTCATTGTCAGACGCATCAGATGGTCTGACTGAGGCTTTTGCGCTCTTGTAGTCTGCTGTGTCATCACTGTCACTGACACCAGCAGCAGCGCCACCAACTGAACTGGAATCCGAACTCTGATCATCATCATCATCATCCTCAGCTTCCTCAACATCATCTGCCTTTTTCACATCACCTTCATCCTGCTCTGGGTAACTCTGGAAAATTCCCACATTTCCCCCCCACTTAGGATTGTACTCAACACTCTTGGTGAACTTAATGGACTTAGAGTTAGTCATCCATACCCTGTATGCACCCTTTTCGTACCCCATGAACAAACCATGTGCCCCACACTTCCCAAGCTTGTTGCTTTGTGGGGTGTGTACCCACATGTCAGAACCAAAGATTTTCATGTGCTTGACGTTCGGTTTTTTACCAAACATCTTCTCGTACGGAGTGCAACCTATGGGCGATGACAGTCTCCGATTAACAGTATAAACAACCGTTGACAGAGCTTCCCCCCAAAACTTCTCAGGGAGGTTGGCATCATACAACAAGGTTTTCAGGCCTTGAAGCAAAGTCTGATTTGCTCGCTCCGCAAGTCCATTCATCCATGGCGATCTAGGCGTTGACAAGTCATGCTGGATTCCCTTCTCAGTCAGGAAAGCTTCAAACTGCTGAGAAGTGAACTCCCCGCCCCGATCGGTAAAAAGACAGCCGATACGTTTACCACGAACATTCTCCAACCAAGCACAGAATGCCTTGAACTTAGGGAATGCTTGCGATTTCTGCTCAAGCATAAACACATGAATGTACCTAGAAAAAGAATCAATTAGAACCATGAAGTACCTTGCTCCTCCCAAAGAGGGCACAAGTGGACCAACCAGGTCTGCATGCACTAGCTGGTAGGGTTTGGAAGCCTGCCTGCTAGACTCCTTGCCTTTTGGAGCAACCTTCACCTTGTTCTCTGCACAAGATACACATTTCATGTGATACTTACAAGGTTTGATGTTCAAACCCTCAACCAACTCTGGCATCTTGGCTAGCGCTTGCCAAGACGTGTGACAAAATCTTCGATGTGCTTCATGAATACATCCTGCATGAAGAACCTTGTTAGTTTGTGCAACACAACAAGAATCAACATTAGACACAACAGCATTGTCACCATAAGTTATACAGAATAAACCATCCATAAACTTTGCATGCAAAATGTCCTCTTTGCCTTTCCTGATGACACAGATGCTTCTCTTGAAGGAAATCTCAAAACCACGCCCAGTCAGTTGTGGGACACTGAGCAAATTGTCCGCAGCTCCTGTAACATAAAGTACATTACTGATGGTTGTATGCAAACTTGCAAGTTTAACAGTCCCTTCTCCTGCAATTTGCAACGTCCTTCCATCAGCCAGGTGGATCTCTCCGTCTTGAGGTGTGAAGGAGATAAACAGGTGCTTATCCTTCGATAAATGGCGCCTGGCGCCTGAGTCCACAATAAACCTGGCTTTAGCCTTTGGAGCAGTCTTTGCAGCAAGCAAAACCTTGTTTTCCACCGGCGTGGGCTTTTGCAGCTTGCCCCCCTGCTCCTGGCCATCAGACTTGCCTTTAGCCTTTGGTGAAGCAGTGCCAGCAAACAACGCTTTGTTTTCCACTGGCGTGGGCTCTTCACCCCCCCTCTGCTTCGGGCCATCTGCAGGCATCTGTCTTTGTTTACCTCTGGCCTTCCGGCCTCTGCAAAGATGATGACCTTGGCTCCCACGAGATACAGAGCTCTCAGCTGCCGGCTCCTTGCCTCCCCCTGGAGGCTGGAATGCTGCCTGGGCTGACATCACAGTCTGCTCCCTCTGCAGCTTGCAACCGGTGCCCTCTGCATCCCTGCATTCACTCGCATTCTGGGAAACAGCCAGGACCTCCGATGCATTCACACCCTGGGCATTCAGACTCTGAGCTGGGATGATTGGCAGATGGGCAGCTTTCAAAGCATTCCACATCTCACGTGCACTGGGCTTGCCAGCCAGGGTGATTAACTCTTCAGGAGCTACTGAGAGCAAAATTATCCCCATGGCTCTCGAATCCTGTGCCTTCCACTCATCTGTCACAGGGGCTGGGGGATTCTCAGTAACGGTATTCCACACTCCAAGCCTTCTCATCTGGCCCTCACAGTACCTTGCCCAGGTCTGATAGTTGTGGCCATTTAGCTTTGGTGGACACGGAGCAGCTTCTGAGGATTGTAAAAGATCCATCTCACGTCTTTACGTGAGCCCAAGTCTCTATGCCTTCAAAGACTTATTATCTTGGCAGCTCATTAATCACGAAGCCTTCTGGCTCGGCTCCCAGGCCAATTAAGCCTGCCGGACATCAGAGACTCTTCCGCGGCTCACAGAAAAGCCTCCTCTTTTGCTTTTCCACATACCTCAGCAGTCTGTCGCAGTCACAGTCTTATCCTCCTGTAAATGCCGTGAATCTGGGCCCGAAACCTGTTGTTGGGATACTGCCAGGGAGATAAAGTCCATCTGAGCCCCCAAGCCGGCTGCCGGACGATCCATTGACGATCCATTGTAGGTATCAGCAATTAGCGACACGAAGCCTAAGAAATAGCTTGCCACATTCTTGGGCTGGTGCACACTCTGTCAGCAGAATTCACACAGCAAAAGTTGCACTCAGGAGGGTATCATTTAGAATGTTTATTCAGCGTTGGTCAGAACAAAGAAAAGCATGACCGCCTGCTAGCGTGTTCTGGCGCAGAGAGAGAGAAAACGAAAGCAATAGCAAACATAAACATCCTCTAAAAGGAAATGCGCAGGCTCTGTGACTCACAAGCCTGCTCTCTCTTAAGGTGGAACGGAAATATCCTAACACATAAGGTGTTGCAATTTCATTGGTGCGGGCCCATTCTGCGCTGTTTGGGACCCCAGGTAGCCAGGGCCATCAGCTACTGGGGTTGGCGGTTTCCCTGTGGCTGGCGTTTCTCAGGACAGGACCGGGCGTAGTGTCCGCTTCCGCCACAGTAGACACATAGATTCCCCTCCCGACGCCGCGTCTTCTCCGCGGGGGAGAGGCGTGGCCGCACTGCCCCAAGCTGCATAGGCTCCTCCGATGACTTGGCTGTGGCCGTGGAGGTGCTGGTAGAAACTGGCGCCGAGAACTGGAAGTGCCGGTGGCCCCGGGCCTGACGACGGTCCTCCAGCCGATCGTCTATCTGTAGACTCCGTTGAATGAGGGTGTCTAGCGTGGTGGGGCGTTCCATTGTGGCCAGCTGGTCCAGTATCTCGTCTGAAAGCCCCTCGAGATACTGGTCCCGAAGAGCAGAGTCATTCCAGGTCAAGTCCTGTGCCAGCAGCCGGAATTCCGTGGTGTATGCAGCCACAGTGGACTTGCCCTGTTTCAACCGCCTGATTGCCCGGTTGGCTTGACTCCCCTTCTGGGGGTTGCCGAATGCGGCCTCCAAATGATTGCAAAACCCCATATAGTCTGTCAGCAAGGGGGAGTCTTGTCTGAGCAGCGGCAACGCCCACTTGGCCGCCTGGTCCTTTAACAAACTAATCAAAAAGTGCACCTTGGTGCGGTCGTCAGGGAAGTTCCGGGCTCGCCCCTGAATATACAACTTGGCCTGGGCAAGGAACATGGGAAAGCTGGCCGGGGCCCCATCAAATTTCTCTGGCAAAGCCACTGGGTACTTGCCAGGAGCCGGGGCGTCGGCCCCAGGAGCCGGTAGGGCGTCCAACCGCTGCTGAAGTGCCGTAACCGCATTGCTGAGCTGCTGCACGGTGTGAGTCAAGGCCTGGTTCTTCTGGGCCAATGCCACCAGCGCAGCTGCCTGGTCGGCCATGGCTTCTGGCTCGTCCCGAACGCACCCCAACGAAGGGGGAGTGCGGGTGTGGTGGGAGCAAACTGCTGGTCCCGGGGGGAAGGTTACCGTTGGCGTAGTCAAAGTCCGGTCCTGGGTCACTAGCCTGGAAACAGTTCACAAGGAGCGGGGCGAGGTCCGAAGCAGGAAGCCGGGCGGGGACAGGAACACTGGAGGGTCAGGTCTGGGTCCGGGCAGGAGCAGGTACTCAACGACGTTGCTCCCACAACCTGGGACCGGGCTGACTGGCCTTTATCTTCTCTGAGGCCAGGGGCGGCCCCGGCCCCCAGGAGACCCGCCTCTCTTGGCCTTAAGGCGAGCACACCTCCTGGGAGAAACCAGTTCCCTCCGCCTCTCTGCCCTAAGCCTCTGCAGTTCAGGAGAGGCTGGGGAGTTACTGGACCCAGGGGGAGACTCTCTGAGGCCCAAACCTCCATTCATGCACCCAGGCTTGCAGACTATCGCTGCCCCTTATTATTGTACGCTGACGATGCGGTGATCCTCTCTTATTCTCGAATCGGTTTGAGGAGGGCCCTTAAGATTTTTGCGTTATACTGCCAAACAAATTTACTTACTGTCAGGGACTCAGGAGCAGAGGCACAGGGGAGAGAGGAAATGGAGAGCGAAGGGGAAGAATCTGAGGGCAGCGTAGGGGAGTATGAAAGTGGCCCGAGAGATTCCATGAGTCTCTCCAGCGAATCAGAAGATTCCCAGAGGGGGGCGCCGATGGCCAGGGCAGGGGGGGTCCCAGGGGGGACACACCAGAAACAAGGGGCCAGCGGGGACTCCCAAAGCAGCAGCGGGAGATCAGGACCAGCTCATCACCAGAGCGTAGTGAGGGGGAAGAGTCACATGTATCAGGGCCAGCTTCTCCTCCAGCAGGGAGAGGAGATGAGTCAGGGCTGGCCACGCCTCCATCGCAGAGTGAGGGAACGGAGGGGAAGTCAGGTTCAGCTAGCCTCCCCGAAGGGGGAAGCAGTGACAGGAGCAGTGTAGCGGTCAGGAGGAAGGTGGCCGGCTGGGCGCGCGCGCCAAGTTCAAATGTACAGGCGCGCGGCACAGCAGGAAGCCCAGATTGGGAACCAGGTCCTAAAGCCCGCCGGAGAGAGGGGGAAGACTCAGGGGACTCCTCAGCGTCAGAAGAGTCTAGAAGAGGCGAGGCCCCAGCGGACAGGCGGGCCCAGAGGAGAAGAGAGCAAAGGAAGAGGTGGAGCAAGGCTAGAGTCTTAAACTGGTGTCAGGGGGGAGGAGATTCAGACGGAGCTTCAGCGGTCTAGAGTTTGAGACGTAGAGCTGCGCGCCGCGGCTTTGAAATCGAAACTGAACTTCAATAAAGACTTTTGTAAATAGTAACGCACTGCCGTTGGTCCTTTGTGAGCTGGGACCTCGGGCAGCTCTGACACTTACTATTAACCATTCCAAATCTAAAGTCCTAATTTTTTCCAGGAGTCGTAAACTGTATAGATGGGAACTCGAGGGGAAGCCAATTGAACAAGTTTACAAATTTCAATATCTAGGAATTTACTTCCAGTATAATATGGGATGGAAAGCGCATATCACATATTTACAAAATAAGGTTAAAGCCCTTATCTATGCTCTATTACGCTTCTTCTTTACGGAGGGGGCTATGCATGTTCCATCTGCCTTAAAAGTTTATAGTGCGAAAGTGGTTGCAACTATGGCCTATGCGGTCCCTTTATAAACCCTTTGTAAACCTCTTGCCTCTGGTGACATTGCAAAATCTTTTTCTAAGACGCCTTTTGAAACTACCCTCCTGTGTAAGCAACTCTGCCATTCGCCTAGAACTTAAGATCCCCTCCCTAGAGATTCTGATGTGGAGACATGACTTTAATTATTGGCTGTCCCTTTGGCATAAATTGCCAAACTACCATCTTATTCAGTGCCTTTGGAGAGATGAATTCACCAGCCCATGGGCAACAAAAATCCATTCCAAACTGTTGTCTTATGGAATCTCTCCTTCCGATATACTTAATTTAGATCTAATTACTGCTAAAAAGGTCATCAAACAAAGATTGGAGGAGGTAGATTTGCAACAAAATCTTACTACAGGTGGAGGTACATGTTCCCCGATAAATCAGGGCATTACATCTATGTCCCAGATACCTCGATATCTGTGTACTTTATCGGCTGCGTCGCATAGACTCGCATTTGTTAGAGCCAGATTTAATGTGTTCCCCTCAAATGTGCTGAGCAATAGATTTTCTAACGGTAAAACCTCTGTTTTATGCGCATGTGACAACAAATCAATAGAATCCCTCTACCACATCTTGTTTAATTGCCCCTTATACATTGTTCCCCGATCAAGGATCCTGAGTTCAATCATTCTGGAAATTGCTGCTAAACCACCTGAATTACATCTAGCCTATCTACTCCAGGACATTGACTCTTATAGAACATTACAGGTTGCTAGATTCCTGATTTCAGTTCTTTCATATAAAAGACTTCATGGAATGCTGCATGACTATTAAAAATCCAGTAAACTCTATGCACCATCTTTATCTTCAAGGCCATAACACGGTACATCTAGAGATTGTAAGTAATGTGAAGGAGATTATGCGTTGAAATATTTTAGTTGATATTTTAGATTGTAAAATGCTATTTTATCTATTGATTTGTTTTACCTTGTGGGCTTATAGCCGAATAAAGTATTATCTATCTGAACATATCTTGTATAACCATCCCATTTTCCTGCAAATTTTTGCTTTGAGATTCCTCTGAGTTTGCTAGTCAATTGAGCCGTCTCCACCAATTCCTGTACGGTAATCTTTTCTTGATCATCTGGAAGGAGTGAGGTACCACCTATGAGCCATTTTCATCATGTTCTCTCTTATATTATAGCTGGCTGTAAATTTCAAATGTACATTCCATCAGTTTTCCCCATCTTTTAGCATAATTGGACGGCCCACATCTTGGGCCCACTTTATCATTGAAGCCTTAACCTCCTCATCCATTACTTCGTAGTCTAAAAGAAGTCTATAGATTTTTGCGGTTATTTTATATATTATATATGTTATATTATATAAATTATATATTATTATATAGATTATATAGATTATATATCTGGAAGACTTTTTTTAATCTTTCGGCTAAAATATTTGCATATAATTTATAATCGTTATTTAGAAGTGTGATAGGCCTATAGTTGTTAATAAGTAGATTGTCCGTTCCCTGTTTTGGAATTAATGCAATAAGGCTGTCTTTCCAAGAATCCGGCATGGTTCCATCTTTTAAGATACTTCTTAATGGGTTAGACAGTAAGTCCTCAATTTTTTAATAATATATTACCGGTAGGCCGTCTGGCCCTGGTGGCTTTCCTATCTTTCCTATCTTTCCTATCTTTGCTTCCTTAATTGCTCTTTGAATTTCGTACGATGTAATAGGGGCAGTGGCGTAGCGTGGGTTGTCAGCACCCGGGGCAAGGCAAGTAATTTGCGCCCCCTAACCCGTGGATTTGCGCCCCCTAACCCTAACCCCCAGATGTTGTGCCCGGTGCGGCCGGCCCCCCCTGCACCCCCACGCTACGCCACTGAATAGGGGCATTCAACAGTTCTTTTTGTTCTTTAGTAAGTTTCGGAAGACAGTTCTGTTCTAAATGTTCTTTAACTTCTTCTGTTGTTTCATTTCTTTTTTTATATATAATTTTTTTTATTGGTTTTTCATTTTAAAACAAGCAAGACAAACAAACACATACAAACATGTATATTTCCATATCCTCCTTTTCATAAGCCTTCTTTCATGAACTTCCCCATACCTCCCCCTCTCTGCATCCTTATTTTACAATTTTTCAGCAACCCCTTGGTCCCATTATATTAATAACTTATTTTTTGAGTTTCATCATAATTTATCAGACAGTTTCAGCTGCAATTCTGCATCTTCCTTCCCCTTGACCTTTTAGCACTCAACAATTTTACAACTGTTCTTAAGATAAACTTTAAATTTCTTCCAATCTTCCTCCACCGTCTCTTTCTCTTGGTCCCGGATTCTGCCGGTCATTTCTGCCAATCCCATAAAGTCGATCACTTTCATCTGCCATTCTTCCAGTGTGGGTAATTCTTGCGTCTTCCAATACTTTGCTAGAAGTATCCTTGCTGCTGTGGTAGCGTACATAAAAAAAATCCTATCCTTTCTTGACACCAATTGGTCAACCATGCCCAAGAGAAATGCCTCTGGTTTCTTATGAAAAGTACATTTAAGTATCTTCTTGATTTCATTATAGATCATTTCCCAGAAGGCTTTAATCTTTGGGCAGGTCCACCAAAGGTGGAAGAAAGTACCTTCAATTTCATTACATTTCCAGCATTTATTATTGGGCAAATGATAGATCTTTGCAAGCTTGACTGGAGTCATGTACCACCTATAAATCATTTTCATAATATTTTCTCTTAAGGCATTACATGCCGTAAATTTAATACCGGTGGTCCATAACCGTTCCCAGTCCGCAAACATAATGTCATGACCGATGTCCTGTGCCCATTTAATCATAGCTGATTTGACTGTTTCATCTATTGTATTCCACTTCAGCAACAGATTATACATTCTTGATAAATTCTTAGTATTGGGTTCTAACAGTTCTGTTTCTAATTTAGATTTCTCCACCTGGAAGCCAATTTTCCTGTCTTGTTTAAAGGTCTCCATTATTTGATAATAATGGAGCCAATCTCTTACCTTAGACTTTATTTCTTCAAATCTCTTTAGTTTGAATTTACCACTTTCTTGTTCTAAAATTTCAAAATATTTTGGCCAATTAGATTCCATATTAAGTTTCTTCACTTCTTTAGCCTCCATTGGTGATAACCACCTAGGAGTTTTATTTTCCAACAAATCCTTATATCGAATCCAGACATTATATAATGCTTTCCTAACCACATGATTTTTAAAACCTTTATGAGCTTTAACCTTGTCATACCATATGTAAGCATGCCAACCAAACCTATTGTCAAACCCTTCCAGATCCAAAATATCAGTATTCTCAAGAAGTAGCCAATCCTTCAACCAGCAGAAAGCTGCTGCTTCATAATAAAGTCTTAAGTCCGGCAGGGCAAACCCCCCTCTATCTTTTGCATCAGTTAATATCTTAAATTTTATTCTGGGCTTTTTGCCCTGCCAGACAAATCTAGATATATCTTTCTGCCACTTCTTGAAACAATCTAGTTTATCCACAATCTGTAATGTCTGAAACAAAAATAGCATTCTTGGCAAAACATTCATTTTGATCACCGCAATTCGGCCTAACAAGGAAAGCTTCAATTTCGACCATATTTCTAGATCTTTCTTTACCTCCGTCCAACATTTGTCATAATTGTCCTTAAATAAATTCACATTTTTAGATGTCATGTCAATCCCCAAATATTTCACTTTCTTGGCCACCATCAGCCCAGTTTCACTTTGAAACTTCTCCCTTTCGCCATTTGTTAATTTTTTCCCCAAGACTTTAGTTTTTTGTTTATTCAGTTTAAATCCTGCAACCTGGCCAAAGAATTGAATTAGTTCCAAAACTCTTTTAGTGCTAGTGTCTGGCTCTTGTAAAGTCAATACCAGGTCATCTGCAAATGCCTTTAATTTGTACTGTCTGGCTCCGACCCGAATTCCTTTTACCAACTGGTCCCCCCTGATCATATTTAATAAAACCTCCAGGACTGATATAAAGAGTAATGGGGATATTGGGCACCCCTGCCGTGTCCCTTTTTCTATCGGAAGTTCATCAGTCACCACATTATTTACAATTAACTTTGCCTTTTGTTCCAAATATATTGCACCTATACCATTTTCAAACCTTTGGCCTACCCCCCATCCCATGGAGATTCTTCTTCATAAAGTTCCAAGAAATATTATCAAAGGCTTTCTCCGCGTCCACAAATATTAAAACTGCCTTCGTATTGATATTTACTGTCAACATTTCCATAATATCAATTATATTCCTTACATTGTTCGACAAGTATCTTCCCGGGAGAAAGCCTGCCTGGTCTTTATGAATCTCCTCCACCAGCACCTTCTTAAGTCTTTTTGCTAAAATGTCAGCAAATATTTTGTAATCCACATTAAGTAATGATATAGGGCGGTAGTTCTTAATCTGATTTTTTTCAGTTTCAGACTTTGGTATAAGTGTAATAAAAGCTTCTTTCCACGATTCAGGAGCCTTTTCCCCCTCTAATATTTCATTACAAACCTCCTTCAACGGCTGTATTATCCATTCTTTCAAAGCTTTGTAGTATCTGGAGGTTAATCCATCTGGTCCTGGAGATTTACCTAGTTGCATATTCTGAATGGCACCCTCTATTTCTTTATCTGTTATTTTCTCATTTAAAACCAACATACTTTGTTGAGAAATTTTTTGTAGTCCATATTTCTTAAGAAAGTCTTCTATATCTCGTTCATTCTCCGGCCCTTGTGCATATAATCTTCTGAAATAACTCTGAAAACAGTTGCTAATCTCATTTGGTTTGATGATGTTCTTTCCATCCACCTCCAAATTTGTGACTGTATTCAGTTTTTGTCTCTTCTTCAATTGCCATGCGAGTAGTTTCCCACATTTATCTGCTGATTCAAATGTCCTTTGTCTCATTTGCTTAACTTTCCATTCTATCTCTTGATTCATCAGTTCCATATACTGCATCTGGTAAAATTTAATTTCTCTCAGAATCTCATGAGACTTTGGTTTAGACCTCAATCTCTTTTCTCCCTCTTTTATTTTTTCCAGAATCTTATCTTTCTTCTCATTTTGCTTTTTCCTCTTTAAAGTGTTCTGTTGTATTAAAAAACCTCGCACCACGGCTTTACTTGCATCCCAAATCACTCTTTTTTCAACATCCGTCCTCAAATTTATCTCGAAATAATCCTTCAAAGTTTTTTGGGCCTTTTTGTAGATCTCATCGTCTCTAAATAGGGTGTCATTCATTCTCCATCTGAAGGAGCCAGCTGTTGTTAGTTTCATTTCCATCTTCACCGCGTTATGGTCGGAGCATGTCTTTGGGCAGATTTCTACTTTTTTTATCCTTGGAGCCATGCCACTCGTAATCCAAATTTGATCAATTCTTGTCCATGTCATTTGTGCCTCGGAAAAGAACGTTCCCTCTCTCTCGAGAGGGTTTCTAGTTCTCCAAATATCTATCAAGTCCAAATTCTCTGTCATTTCAAAAAAAGTCTTGGGTAATCTCCCATCCTTAGAGACCACCTGTCTTTGTGCTTTGTCCATGTTAGTGGGAACCACACCATTCATGTCTCCTAATAAAATTACCTTATAATCCAGATAGTCCATTAATGTCTCATGCAGTTTCTTAAAGAATTCTGCCTTCCCTTCACTAGGTGCATAAATGCCAACTGTCAAAAAATTTTCTCCCTGGATTTGTATTTCAATTGCCAAAAATCTTCCTTGTTCATCTTTAAAGATCAATTTAGGGGCCAATTTCTCCTTTACATAGATCACCACTCCTCTTTTCTTAACTTTATCCGACGAAATGAATTCCTGTCCTAACCTTTTGTTTATAAGCAATTTTCTATGTGTCCTTGTTATGTGGGTCTCTTGTAAACAAATCAAATCCAATTGTTCTCTTTTCAGAATATGGAAAACTTCGCGCCTTTTTCTGGGAAGGTTCAGTCCATTACAGTTCCAAGTCAAAAATTGCAGAGACATCATTAATTAGTTACCTCCAGCCGCTCCCTGCGGCTGTTCTTCTTCCGTTGGTGATTTAAGTCCAAATGTCAGGTTTCCAAGATCTGTCTCAGAGGTCAATTCTACCACTCCTTTCTGTAGGTCCTCTTCGTTTCTGTCCAGAAATTGTTCTTTATCTTGTACTGTTCTTATCTTGACTTTCTTTCCTTTGTAACTACAGGACAAACCCTGTGGAAACTCCCACCTGAAAGGAATGTTATTCTGTTTCAGCAGGTAAACCAGGTTCTTATAATGAGATCTAGCCTCCAGAATATATTTCGGGATGTCCTTGTAAATTTGCACAAAAACCTTCTCAATCTCAAGGGTTCTTTGATAGTGTAGATCTAATATTTTATCTCTTTCCTCCTTTGATCTCAAAGTTATCAGGCAATCCCTCGGAATCTTTCTATTCTGCCTTCTCCCCAATCTGAAGGCTGCCGTTATCTTAAAATCTTCCTCCTCTGTGTTTACCTGCCAGAATTCTGAAAGTTCTTTGGTGAGAAAGTCCACTAAGTTGTCCCCCTAACTTTCTGGGACCAATCTAAGTCTTAAATTCCTCTCTTTCCTCTGCATCTCCCATAAAGACAAAGCGGCCTCATGTTCGTCCAACCTCTTACAAACTGGTGCTAATTTTTCCTGTGTATTGTCTGCAGTGGATTTCGCTTCTTCCGCTATTTTTCGGGTTGTTGCATTTTCCTCAATTAATTTATTTATAGTTGCTGTGTTGAAGGTTATACTTTTGGTGTTCAAGTCCAATTTTGTAGTAAGTTCTGTCAGCTGTTTGGTATTTTCCGTACTCTGCTTTGTCAGATTTTCTAAAGATTCATTTATCTTAAGCAAAGCTTGTGTCACTGAATCCATCAATATATCTGTCCCACTTTCCTGTCCTGCTGCGCCTGTTGACAATGTACCTGATGTAGAGCCCCTTTTCTTTTGTGTGGCTTTAGCTTTAGACCTTGTTGCTATCTCCTCTGCTGGGCCGCTCATGTCCCAAGGTCGTTCCCACAGGAGCAGCTTTGAATGGAAAAATCCAGTGACTTGTTTTATTTTATTTTTTTTACAGTCTATGTTGCAACTATTGTCCTTAGGTCCTCTAGAGGGAGCAATTCAATGTATCCACAAGGCAGAGAAAAGACAAAGAAGCCAAAAGTCCCCAAAGAGGAAAATTTTTAACCAGAGTCTTCTAGTTGCAACAAGCTATCAAATTGATCTTTCAGCAAAATCCCAAAGTCACGAAAACCAAGATTGTATCAAATAAAGTCACAGTCTATCCTTTCTGACAGTCCCTGTCAAGTGTTTCACCCAGGCAGCTCGCTCCCAGAGTCAGAGACAGCGGAAAGTTTTTCCCTTTGCTTCCTTTCATGCAGGTTAAATCAAGTTCCCTTTTCTTCCCCCCTCGCTCCTGCTTGCTGGGGGGGAGGTTCAAACTCAATGCCAGGGTTAAACCACTTTAAAAAGTTCAAAATTACTTCTCCTTCAATTGCAGCTTTAAATTCCGTTGCTTTAAGGGGGCGCAGTAAGGGGGGGGCGCAAATGGTGCCCACCGAGTCTCCTTGTTCACAGGCTTCTGCGCCTGTGATTTTAGGGGTCCCCGCTTTGCCGTAGCGGTCAGACCCGAACTCGTGGAGCAGCCCTCTCTCCGGAGATCAGAGAGAGAGCCGCCATTAAGCGCTGGCGCCGAAATGAAATGTTGTTTCATTTCTTTCCTTCTTCTCTAAAGAATTCGAGAAATCGTTTCTCTGTTTCTTTAGGGTTGTTTATTATTTTGCCTTCGCACTTAACTCTATTTATAAGCCTTTCTGCCTCTCTCTTCTTTAATTGCCATGCTAATAACCAGGCTCAGGTTCTGTTTCAGGCTGTGTCTCTGTTTCAGGCTCCGGCGCTGTATCAACCACTGTTGCAGACTCAGGCTGTGGCGCTATGGCTGTAGCTGTGGCTCTGGTTCTGTTTCAGGCTCTGGCACTGTATCAAGCACTGTTTCAGGCTCAGGCTCAGGCTTCTGCTCTTTATTAGGCTTTGTCTCAGTCTCCGACGCTGTTTCAAGCCCTGTATCTGCCTCTGCCTCTGTTTCAGGCTCTGGCACTCTATCAAGCACTGTTTCTGGCTCTGGCTCTCTTTCAGGCTCTGGTTCTGAATTAGGGTTTTGTTCTGGCTCTGGCTGTGTCTCTGGCTCTGGCTCCAGCTCCAGCTCCGTCACTGTATCAAGTACTGTTGCAGACTCAGGCTGTGGCTGCAGCTATGTTTTGCGCTCCGGCTTTGTATCAAGCCCTTTTTCTGGCTCTGGCTCTGGCTCTGGCTCAGGCTCAGGCTCATGGTCTCACTCTGACTCTGCTCTTAGATTACTTCGTAGTCTAAAAGAAGTCTATACATTTTTGCGATTATTTTGGTTTTGTGATAAGGAGACGCCGGAGTCGCTCCAGCACATCATGTTCACTTGCCCCCTGTTCAATGTGCCACGGGCAAATTTGTTGGGATCAATCATACAGAAACTAGAGGGTACCCCACCAAAATTCCACCTTGCCCAAATCTTGCAGGATAAGGATACTCATACGACCCTGAAAGTGGCAAGGTTCCTGGTCGCTGTCCTTACCCAAAAGCGACGCCAAGGAGCACTACAAGCTAACTAAGGCGTAGTATGCCATTCTATTTTATAGTATTTTATTGTTATTGTGGTGTTCTAGCGGCTTTTTTTTTTCTTCCCACGTACACAAGCTGTTATTTATGTGTTGTTTTTACTTGTATGGGCCTATGGCCGTAATAAATATTGTTGTTGTTGTTGTATTTTGGTTTTACTATTCAGTAGTTCTCTTTCAAATCTTGAAGGCTCCTTTTCAAAACCTATCTGCTTATCCTGTCTGAACACTTCATTCACCTGGAAGTAATCTAGTCAACTAGAAAAGTGACCCGCTCCGATATCTTCCCGCGGGGTGGCCCTCCCAGTCCGATTCCTCTTCCTCTGACGCCTCTCCTCCCTCCTCTTCGGAGGCAGGAAAACCCACAAAATCCTCTTCAAGATTGTCCTTTCAGGGCTCTACCATCGCCATCGATCCCCGGCATTGAATGTGTTGGCCTAGTGTGGGGCTCCGAGGAGAGCTTGGCTGTTTGGCTGGTGTACCGGCCACCTAGCGCACCAGCAGCCACCCTGTCAGGCCTATTGGAGGCGGTGGCTGGCTGGGCCTTGGAGTTCCCTAACCTATTGGTATTGGGGGACTTCAACATCCATGCTGATGCCACTCCCTCCTCACATGCTCTTGACCTGGTGTCTTCCATGGCGACACTAGGGTTCTCCCAGTTTGTTTCGGGCCCCACACATCAAGCAGGCCACACGCTGGATTTGATCTTTGGCATAGGTATAGATGTGATCATGTCTCCTTCGATGAAAGTGCCATGGCCTGATCACTACGCTCTGAAAGCCAGGATTGACTTTCCACCCCCACCCTGCTTAGGTGGCGAGCCAATTTGGGCTCGCCCGCAGAGGCTGATGGACCCTGATAGATTCCGTCAAGCCTTGCAGGACCTTGCTCCCCCTGGCGACTCATTGACTGAGCTTGTTGAGGGCTGGAATATCCAGCTCCTGGCAGCCATTGATGAGATCGCACCTAAGCGCCCTCTGCGACCCCGCAGAAGCCGGGCTCCCTGGTTTACCGAAGAGCTCCGGAAAATGAAGCGGGACCTCAGACAGCTAGAGCGAGTATGCCGGGGTGCCCGTGACGGAGCCTCAAGAACATCTTATAGGGCTTTTATGAAAACCTATGAGATGGCGGTGAAGGCTGCTAAGAAGTCTTACTTCTCGGCCTCCATTGCATCCGCTAGCTCTCGCCCGGCACAATTATTTAGTATAATCAGGTCTTTAACGTCCCTTGAGGGACAGCCAAATTTAAATAATAATTTGGCACATAGCTGGGAGGCATTTGCGAGCTTTTTTGCGGAGAAGGTCTTGGTGCTCCGCCATGACCTCCCTGCCAATTTGGATACAATAAAGGAACTGGAGGCCCCTCGACTGTCCTCGGGTCCAGTATTGGACCACTTCGACCGGATATCCCCAGCCGATGTGGACAGACTCCTCCGAGCTGGAAAGGCCACCACCTGTCCTCTCGACTCGTGCCCGTCTTGGCCGATTAGAGCGTGTCCAGACGAGGTGCGGGCCCTCCTGGGGGATATCATCAATTTGTCCCTTGGCACGGGGACATTCCCTGCAGAACTGAAGGAGGCAGTGGTGCGCCCGCTCTTAAAGAAAACATCATTAGATCCTTTAGATCTATCCAATTACCGCCCGGTTTCAAATCTTCCGTTCCTGGGTAAGGTGATTGAGAGAGCGGTTGCCGAACAGCTTGGTAGGTTTCTGGATGAAACATCGGCTCTGGATCCATTCCAGTCCGGCTTCCGCGCGGGTCATGGGACCGAGACGGCTCTGGTTGCCCTAACAGATGATCTTCGTAGACAGCTGGATCGAGGCGGGTCAGGGCTGCTGATTCTTCTAGATCTGTCAGCAGCTTTCGACATGGTCGATCACGAACTCCTGGACCACCGCCTTGCCGACGTGGGGATTCAGGGCACAGTCCTTCAATGGCTGCGCTCGTTTCTCTCTGGTCGGGGACAGAGGGTGGCGCTTGCGGGGGAATTGTCATCGCGCCACTCCTTGGTGTGTGGAGTACCTCAGGGTGCAATACTCTCCCCGATGCTTTTCAACATCTTTATGCGCCCCCTCGCCCAGCTTGTCCGGAGTTTTGGGCTGGGTTGCCATTGTCAGCATCGCCCTTGAGCCAGTGTACCAACTGGACTCATGCACTACAGCCCCGACTGGGCTAGGCGAGCTGGGTAGCACTGCCAGAGTCCTCCTTTGACACAGGAACAGGTAACAGTGCTGCGGACTCACAGCTTGGAGCTGAGAGCACCGGATTTACTTTCTCTGTAATGCAGTCGTTGCGCAGCAGCGTTTTGCAGAGTCTTGCAGAGTATAAACCACTCGGAGAGCAGCTCTGTAAAATATCTTCCTTTTATTCTACTACTACAGCTATTATACAAACTTTATACAGAGCTAAATATTCTGAGTGCCTGCAGCAGCAATCTTATCTCTAAATAATATCTCTTGCACTCTCTCTCCGGCTCACTGACTGACTCTCTCACACACATTGAGATTCACTCACATGACTAATTAAGTAGAGAGCAGTTCATTGCTCCTCCTCTCTGTGGAGTCAGCAAAGACCTCAGGAGATGGTCAGGAGATTCTTGGGTATGGGAGGGGTGAAATCTCCTCATCCTCCCCCATTTCATCCGACCATTCAAGAATCTTTAACATAACTGCAATTTGCAGGTATCTCTCTCCCCCTTATCTAAGACACTTTATCATATCATTAAACAGTTACTTCAACCTCTCTGTGTCTATTAGGAAAGAGTTAAAACATAAATCTCAACCTGTAGTTCACACAAAATACACACTGTGAATACACAAATGAATAAGCAGCTTCTGGAAAAATCTTCACACACATTTCTTCCTTTCAAATACAAATTGACATTTCTAATTAGGCAGATTTGAACAAATCACTTTAAACACATGCTTGCTCCTTCAAATATCAGGTAAGGAAATAAATGCAGCGTTTTGTGTCACTACTCTCAGCACACTTCATGCTAGGTTTAAAAACCCCACCAGAGTTGCATGTGACCGCAGCCTTTGCAAACTCTTCAGAAAACCTTTTCGGTGGTACCCCCTTGGTTGTTCTCTCAGATCTGCGCAAAACTCTTTGATCCTCTTGTTCTGGTGCTTCCTCCTCTTCAGGAGAATAGGGAGCTAAAGTATATGAAGCTGCTAAGTCTGCATCAGCGTCAGACTCACCTGAGGCTTTTGGGCTCTGATAATCTGTGCCATCATCTGGAACTACATTGGCATCAGGATTATCAATCACATCAGAACTTGCCTCCCTTTTAACTTTCTTTGCCCCTCTTGCACCATCATCACAAATGGGATGGCACTGAAAAACGCCAACTGTGTCCCATTTTGGATTGTCCTCAATGCTCCTGGTCAGCCTTATGGTTTTCGTGTCTGTGATCAGGACACGATAAGACCCTTTCTCATACCCTAGGAAAACACCATGTTCTCCACGCTTACTCAGTTTGTCACCCTGCGAGGTGTGCACCCAAACCTCCGAACCAAAAATTTTAAAGTGCTTCACACATGGCTTCCTTCCGTGAAGCATCTCATATGGGGTGCAATTTATACTAGACTGGTACCTCCTGTTATAAACGTGACAGAAAAACGAAAGAGCTTCGGCCCAAAACGGATTGGGCAGCCCCGAATCATGTAACAGTGTTCTGATTCCTTGTTGCAGGGTCTGGTTCAATCTCTCACACAAACCATTCTGCCAGGGCGATTTGGGCGTGGCGGTCCTATGCTCAATGCCCTGTTCAGAAAGAAAAGCCTCAAACTCTTCTGAACAAAACTCTCCACCCCTGTCAGTGAAAAAACAATGTACATTCTCATTATGTACATTCCTGAGCCATTTACAGAACTGACGAAACTTAGTAAAGGCTTCAGACTTTTTCTGCAGCACATAGACCCATGCATATTTAGAGTAGGAGTCTATCAAAACCATGAAAAACCTTGAATTGCCTCTAGAAGGCGCTAGAGGCCCCACTAAGTCTGCATGAATGACTTCGTATGGTTTCTTGGCCTCTCTCCCAGACTCTGTACCTTTGGGAGCTTGCCTTGCCTTACTTTGAGCACAAGAAACACATTTCATGTGGTAGGGACACTCTTTCAGCTTCATACCCTGAACCATATCAGGCATTTTTGCCACAGCCTGGAAATTCAAATGACCATAAATGCGGTGGTAATAATGAATACATTGGTCATGCAACTTCTCATTCTTATCAACAGACAAATTGCAACACTCTTTCTCAGTTGCTTCTGCAGTACCTGTACCTGAAACAAAAGGCAATTGATACAGACCATTTACACATTTTGCATATAGAATGAGCTTGCCATCTCGACGAATTTCACAGCGAGATTTAGCAAACACCACCTTAAAACCCTGATGATCAAGCTGGGAAACGCTCAATAAATTGTCCTGAATTTCAGGCGCATACAGGACATTCCTAATTGTTGTATTCAGGCTCTTTAAGAACACAGTTCCTTTAGCCTCACTCGTGAGAACTGTCCCATCTGCTTGATGAATTACTTTCTCTTGCTTCTCAAGCTGAACAAAGAGATCCTTATCTTTGGCTACGTGGTTGGTACAGCCAGAGTCGATCACGAAGAAACTCCGCCCACGTTGATTGCAGCAGCGAGAGAGCAAAACTTTTGAAGTAGCAGGTGCTTGGGGATTTCGTCCTCCTCCCCCTCTGCCTCTGAAGTTTCCCTTCTTCTTTGAAGATTTCTTGCAGCACTGGAAACTCAAATGGCCTTGTGCTCCACATGAAAAGCACCGCTTTAACTTTAGTGCTTTAACAGCAGCAGTTTCACTTTCACTTTCCCCTGCTGAAGACTCAGGCACATTTTCAGGCACATTTTTAGCAGCACAATCCCGGCTTTCTTTAACAGCCTGTCTGCGATCCCACTCATTCAAGAGCACGCTAGACACATAATCCTCTGTTAGCCGGTCAGAAGGCAGTGTAGAAATCTGGGCAGCTACTCCATCATAAGACTCATCTAGGCTATTTATCATCAGCATTGCAAACACAGCCTCCGAAATAGCCAGGTCTCGCTCAACAAGGTCCTGTCTGAGACGCTTTAACTGAGATAGATGGCTAGGCAAATCACCACCTTTCTGCAACTGTAACCTGCACAGCTTCTTGAAGAAAATCACACTGGAACCAGCATTTTGTCTCAGATGCATATCTCTCAACTTATGCCAAACAGCTTGTGCAGTCTCTTGACCCTCTAAGTTCACCAGCAAGTGGTCTGAAACACTCAAAACAATTGTCCCTCGGGCTTTCATATCTGCAACATGCCACTCAGCCCAATCATCATCATCTTTATCTGGAGGGTCATCTTCTATGGTGTGAAATAGCTTTTCCCTCTGTAAAAGCGCTTTCATCTTAACTTGCCAAACTGCATAGTTTTCAGGCGTGAGGAGGGGAAAGGACATAGCCATCTGGCCAGAATGTGCACAGGCCATGTCTGCTATTACTTAGAGCAAGACACTTCCCTCGTGCAAACACAGATAAAGCCTTGGACTTCTTCAGCCACTCTCTCCCCCACTCAAAGCGCAATTAACAGGCAAACAGGGATGCTATCTTCTTTTCTTTGGCAGTCAGCAACATACCTCAAGCAGCAGCAACAGCAACAGCGGCAGCTTGAGAACTCTGCTCCAACACAGCTCTGCTTCTAGGCACCACAAATCAGTCCAGCATGCAGCCTCCGTTCCGCCGTCCAGCGATCAGCAACAGACACCTCTGGCGACTGGGACGACTGGGATGACTGGAACAACGACTGGTCAGACGACTGGGCCCATAACCGATGTCAGCATCGCCCTTGAGCCAGTGTACCAACTGGACTCATGCACTACAGCCCCGACTGGGCTAGGCGAGCTGGGTAGCACTGCCAGAGTCCTCCTTTGACACAGGAACAGGTAACAGTGCTGCGGACTCACAGCTTGGAGCTGAGAGCACCGGATTTACTTTCTCTGTAATGCAGTCGTTGCGCAGCAGCGTTTTGCAGAGTCTTGCAGAGTATAAACCACTCGGAGAGCAGCTCTGTAAAATATCTTCCTTTTATTCTACTACTACAGCTATTATACAAACTTTATACAGAGCTAAATATTCTGAGTGCCTGCAGCAGCAATCTTATCTCTAAATAATATCTCTTGCACTCTCTCTCCGGCTCACTGACTGACTCTCTCACACACATTGAGATTCACTCACATGACTAATTAAGTAGAGAGCAGTTCATTGCTCCTCCTCTCTGTGGAGTCAGCAAAGACCTCAGGAGATGGTCAGGAGATTCTTGGGTATGGGAGGGGTGAAATCTCCTCAGCCATCAGTATGCTGATGACACCCAACTCTATCTGTTGATGGATGGCCATCCTGACTCGGCCCCAGACACACTGACCAGATGTTTGGAAGCTGTGGCTGGATGGTTACGAGGGAGCCGGTTGAAGCTAAATCCTTCGAAGACAGAGGTCCTGTGGCTGGGACGGGACGATATGGGATTGGGGGGGGGGGCAACTCCCATCTCTTGCGGGGGTGCACTTAGTGCCAGCACCATCCGTTAAGAGTTTGGGTGTAATCTTCGACACCTCCCTTTCCATGGAGGTGCAGACTGCAGCTATAACAAAGGCAGCATTTTTTCATCTCCGCCAAGCTAAGCAGTTGGCTCCTTACCTCTCTCGCCCTGACCTAGCCACTGTGATCCATGCGACGGTCACCTCCAGCCTGGATTATTGTAACTCGCTCTACGTGGGGCTGCCCTTGAGACTGACCCAGAAACTCCAGCAGGTGCAGAATGCTGCAGCGAGACTCCTTACGGGGTCTTCGCTGCGAGACCACATTCACCCGGTGCTATACCAGCTGCACTGGCTCCCGGTGACGTACAGGATCAGGTTTAAGGTGCTGGTTTTAACCTTTAAAGCCCTATACGGCCTAGGACCCTCGTACCTACGGGACCGCCTCTCCTGGTATGCCCCACAGAGAAACTTACGGTCTTCAAATAAAAACATCTTGAAGGTCCCAGGCCACAGAGAAGTTAGGCTGGCCTCAACTAGAGCCAGGGCTTTTTCGGCTGTGGCTCCGATCTTGTGGAACGCTCTGTCACTAGAGACTAGGGCCCTGCGGGACTTGTCATCTTTCCGCAGGGCCTGCAAGACAGAGCTGTTCCACCAGGCCTTTGGCCAGGGCACAGCCTGACTCCCTCCCTCGGCAATCTTCATGGAGCTCTGGCACAATGGTTGCCAGTGGCTTGATTTGAACCAATTTTATAATGAATGATTTTAGAGTGTTGTTTGTGCTGTACTTTTGTACTGTTTTATTGTTGTTAGCCGCCCTGAGCCCGGCTTTGGCTGGGGAGGGCGGGATATAAATAAATTTTATTATTATTATTATTAATATTATTATTATTATTATTATTATTATTATTCATCTGTGGTTCCAAATTGCTCCTCCCAGAATCTCGCTAGTGGTTTAGGTTTATCTGGGAACAGGCTGTGGAACTCCTCCGCAAGATACCCATCATTGATAGCCTCCGCTGGAACCCATGTGTTTTCTGACTCGGGTTCTCCCTCCCAAGCTACCAAGTACTCCACCTGGTGCCCTCACCATCTTGAATCGAGTATTTCTGTGGCTTGGTTGTGGTGTTCCCAAGTTCATCTTAAGTTCCTGGTGCAAGGCCTCCATTTATTCCACAAACTGCTCTGCCGCAGGTACGCTCCCCCCTTCCTCCCCCCTCCCCGGGAAGGCCCTGGGGTAACACCCATAATTGGCCATGAACGGGCTCATTCCCGTGGAAGCCCGCCTCGACCTGTAGCAAGCCCATGAGCTTCCTCCAGAACCGGGAAGTAAATTGTTTCTCGCGATCCGAGATGACCCTCAAGGGAGCCCCATGCAGCCTGAAGATGTGATCTACAAACAACCTGGCTGTTTCCTCTGCCGTTACCACATGCGAGCAAGCTATGAAATGGCACATTTTTGTTAGCAGATCGACTACTACCATGACTGCTGTCTTCCCCCTTGATTTGGGCAAATCTGTCATAAAATCTATGGATACCACCTCCCAGGGTCTTCCCGGCGTGGGTAAGGGTTCCAGTAACCCTGCGGGTGCAGCCCTCTCCCCCTTTGCCCTCTGGCAGCAGTCGCACCCCCGTACATATTCCCGTACATCTTCCCTTACCCTTGGCCACCAGAACTGCCTGGTGACAAGCAACATGGTTTTGTGTTGACCAAAATGTCCCGCTGTTGGACTGTCGTGGAGTTGTTTGAGTACCCTTCCCCTCAAGGTCTCCCCCGGTACGTACAGCGCTCCCTTGTAGTACAGTACCCCTTCCTTTTCCTCAAACCCTCCCTGGTTTTCCCTTCCGTTCCGGAGTTCCCTGATTTTTGTTTGAGCGAATTCGTCGTTTCTAGTAAGCCCGGCTAGTTCTCGTTTCCCAACCAACACTCCCCCCCACACACCCATCGGTTCTCGGGGAACACGTGTCTGACTTGCGGCGGTCCCTCTCCTTCCATGTACTCCAGCTTCCGGGAGAGAGCATCTGCTCTTACGTTCTCCTCCCCCGGCACGTACCGGATCTCGAAGAAAAACATGGAGAACTCCTGTGCCCATCGAATCTGTCTCTGGTTGAGTACTCGCGCAGTCCTCCAGTATTCCAAGCTCTTGTGATCCGTACATACCTGGATCTCGTGCTGCGCCCCTATTAGCAGATGTCTCCATCGTCAAAATGCTGCATAAATTGCAAGCAGTTTGCGGTCATACACCGTGTAGTTTTGCTCCGACTTGCTCAGCTTCCTCGAGAAAAAGGCGCACGGCCTCCAGCTCTGCTGGGGCCCCGGCTGCAACAGTACCGCTCCGATGGCCCGGTCTGACGCGTCGGTCTCCAGCCTCATTGGCTTCTGCAGATCCACGTGCAGGAGCTGCTCTTCCGAAGCGAACGCCTTCTTCAGCCTTTCGAAGGATTGCTGGGCACTTTCTGTCCAGACGAACTTCTTTTTGCTACTGAGACAATCTGTGATAGGCGCTGTCAAGTGGGCGAAGTTCCTGATGAACTTCCGGTAGAAGTTGCTGAACCTCTGCCCCTGGCTACGTTTAAGCGTCAGGCTCAGTTTCAGACAGTGTCTCTGTTTCAGGATCCAGCACTCTATCAAGCACTATTTCAGACTCAGGCTGTGGATCTCGGCTGTGGCTCTAGGCTCCGTCTGTGGCTCTGGCTGTGGCTCTGGCTCTCTTTCAGGGTCTGGTTCTGAATGAAGATCTGGTTCTGACTCTGATTCAGGGTCTCATGATGGCTCTTCCTCTGCCTCTGACCCAGCTATATTTCAGGGTCTGGCTCTTTTTCAGGCTCTGGTTCTGAATTAGGGTTTTGCTCTGGCTCTGGCTGTGTCTCTGGCTCTGGCTCCAGCTCCGGCACTGTATCAAGTACTGTTGTAGACTCAGGCTGTGGCTCTAGGCTGTGGCTGTGGCTGTTGCTCTGGTTCGGGCTGTGGCTCTTTTTCAGGCTCTGGTTCTGAATGAGGGCTTGGTTATGGCACTGATTCAGGGTCTCGCTCTGTCTCTGGCTGTGTCTCTGTTGCACCACAAACGGTGGTTTGTTGTTGTTGTTATTTTCTTTCTGGGGTGGGACAAATGTTTAGTTGGGGCGGGGATCATTTTAAGTTTAGCATAATTGCTTCTTGCTTTGTTTTTCTTTTACTATTTTTTTAGGTTATTGTATAGTTTGTATTTTGCTTTTTAAGGGGAAAGGGTCAGGGCTGCCTGGGAGGGGGCCTCAGCCAACAGAATGGCTGGGGCAGGTTCCCTACGGGGGGATGTATTGGAACACCCAATCTCTGTTATCGCGGGTGGGAGGAGCAGTTGCGCTAAGACCAGACCACATCTTTACCGAAGATCTGGTTCTGACTCTGATTCTGATTCTCTGATTCTGGCTCTCTATCAAGAGCTGTTTCAGACTCAGGCTGTGGCTATGGCTGTTGCTCTGGTTCTGAATCAGGGTCTCGCTCTGGCTCTGGCTCTGGCACTCTATCAAGGACTGTTTCAGACTTAGGCTGTGGCTGTGGCTCTGGCTCTGTTTCCATTCTTACAATGGAATGTACACAAAACAATAATCCTCTCTTAGATTTTTTGGGATCTCTTTATCTAAAATACTTTATAGAAATGCCTCCGTTTTTTTCATAAAAGTTAGGGTTTTCATAAAAGTTAGTTCTGATTCTCTGATTCCGGCTCTCTATCTGGAAGGAGCCATTTTCATCATGTTCTCTCTTATATTATAGCTGGCTGTAAATTTGAAATTTACATTCCATCAGTTTTCCCCATCTTTTAGCATAATTGGACGGCCCACATCTTGGGCCCACTTTATCATTGAAGCCTTAACCTCCTCATCCATTACTTCGTAGTCTAAAAGAAGTCTATAGATTTTTGCGATTATTTTGGTTTTACTATTCAGTAGTTCTCTATCAAATCTTGAAGGCTCCTTTTCAAAACCTATCTGCTTATCCTGTCTGAACACTTCATTCACCTGGACGTAATCTAGCCAACTAGAAAAGTGATCTTTTATTTTCTCATAACTTATCAATATTAGTTGACCCTCCTCCTCCCCCCTTAATATTGTGTTATACGTTATCCAGTTCTCTTTGATGTTGTTCCTTTTTTTAACAGCGATTGCTTCTAGTGGAGAGTTCCATCTTGGGGTTTTCTGTTCCAAATATCTTTTGTATTTTCCCCATACCTTATTGTAATGGGAATTGGGGTTGCTTGTGCGTAAGCCACAAACTGCTCCAAGCTGGTTGTATGGCTAAACCTTTCCCTGGCTTGACAGCCCTTACAACGCGACTGTCTCAGTCACTGGCAGAATCCGTCAGTGGGCATTTCCTGAATTTCTTCCAACATAAAAATTCCTTGACTCCAAGTCCGCCTAGTCTCTGCGCGGAAGCTTTCTGCGCAGCGTAGGCGTGCCAAGCGGAGGTCCTGTGTGTTACCATAAAGCACCAAAGCTGCAGCAAGCAAAGGCTCTAGCAGCTCAGTCAGCTGCTTGTGGCTGGAAAGCCAAACAGGATGTTTGTGACTGTTGCCATGGGAACAAAGGGGCAGTCCATTCTGTACTGAGCACCGGATGTTAGCTCAGTGTGTGTGTCAGATGACCCGTACTGGAAGTGCATGGGTGGAGTTTATTCTTACTGCTGCGGAGTGCAGGCATGTTTCTCTGTACTGATGTAAAGAGACAGAAATAAAGGATGTAAATAGATTTCTGTCTGAATCTTTCCCCTCCCTGGGGGACACCAAAGGGGAGAGAGGAAGAACGGTGTGTTCCTCTCACACATCTGAGATGAATCGCCGAGACCTCGCCTGCTTATCAGCAGAGTGGCGCAGCGGGGAGGTCGACAAGGAATATCTGCCGGTGCCTACGTTGTGGCACATTCCTCTGACCCAGGCAGAATTCCAACAGTGGTAGCAGATGCCGGTTGCTGGTTTCCTCGATCCATGGAAGTCTGCAAAAAGAGTAGCAGAGCTGCTGTTTTCATCACTCCATGGAAGCCTGAGGTGAGAAAGCTGATCCTCTGCAGCCAGAAGCTGACCAGAAGAAGCTGACAGCCAAAGCCACGGAGCCCAAGGTATGAGATTTTCGGGCTTAAAAGAGTGAACGCAGATTGAGTTATTCTCTGCTTCACGGGGAGCAGCGTTTGGGAAAAACAGCTCCGAGTGGGAAGAGGCTTGCATTCCAGAGATTCTTGTGGTTTCCTGTACAAGGGAAGAAATGCACTGTTGCTAAGCAACGCCCGCCAGTCAAGTGGAAAGTTACTCGAGAGGGCTGGACAGTCAGGCTATGCCTCAGAGAGGCAAAAACAAAGTTTGTTGTGACTAGGCTCTCATGAAGTCCCTTTGGAAAGGGACTTTCCAAAGCAGCTAGCGTTAAGAGCTGCCAGGTGCACAAGAGTGCAAACAAACAAGCTTTTGGATTTTAGAGGCTTGTGTTTGAGAGTTAATGCAAGGACTCAAAAATGGATGCTAAGAAGGGCAGAGGCTTGCCTTCTCCACCCCTCCTGACCAATGACAATTATGCATCTTGGTCTATTAAGATGAAGGCCCTGTTGCAGAATCAGAGACTGTTGATTCTCCAGCTCCGGCACTGTATCAAGTCCTGTTGCAGACTCAGGCTGTGGCTCTAGGCTGTGGCTGTTGCTCTGGTTCGGGCTGTGGCTCTTTTTCAGGCTCTGGTTCTGAATGAGGGCTTGGTTATGGCACTGATTCAGGGTCTCGCTCTGTCTCTGGCTGTGTCTCTGTTGCACCTCAAACGGTGGTTTGTTGTTGTTGTTATTTTCTTTCTGGGGTGGGACTGTTCGTGTGAATATAAATCCTGCATCCAGCCAGGCTTCCCTGCGCAGCCTCTGTGTCTCCGAAGCTGGCCTAGCAGGATAGCCGAGTAGCAGCGGTCCTGCGTCCGTGTGAGAAAAAGGGATAAATCAAGTCCAGAGACAGTTCGGTTCTTATCTCTAGTAGCGTTTATTTACAAGCCATAAATCAGTCTCTTTCCATCAGAGCTTTCCGGCATTTCTCTGTGCCAAAAGCACACACAGCCTGCAGCCTTGGAGCTGAGCTGTGTCTCTCAGACAGAAGCGAAAACAAGTCTGCTCACAGACTGTGACGCACTTCTCTGCGTCAAGCTCCTCCCAGATACAGGACACCACGGAGTTTTAACCCTGTCTGTTCCAAACTCCACACCCCCTCTTGTATTGCATCTGGGGACAATAGCCAACAATGCTTTCCCCATACACAGACCCTCACAGAACTCCTCGTGCTTCTGGAAGGTTAATGGTTTTGTGAAACCATCAGCGAGGTTCTTTGTTGAGGGACAGTATTTCAGAGCAACTAGCCCCTCACGAACGCTCTGACACACATTTTGAAAACGTATGTCCAAATGTTTGGTCCTCACCTTTAATTGCCCCGTCTCAGCCAATTTAAGGCACGGTTGATTGTCTTCATGCACCACAACGGGCAGACAATTCTCTCCACAGATTTCCTCGACCAAACACACATAGAACTCCAGCTCTCTGCAAGCATCTGATAGCGCACTGAACTCAGCTTCAGTAGACGAAAGCGCTATGAGATTTTGCTTCCGGGACCTCCACCCAATCACTGAGTCCCCAAACTTCACCACTAGGCCTGACACTGATCTGCAGTCCTCAGAGTTACCCTAATCTGCGTCCACAAAGCAAGTCAGTTTGACTTCTCCTTGGGCTGGCAACCTAAGACAAAAATCTTTGGTATCTTGCAGGTAATGCAGCACCCGCTTTATACCGTTCCAGACCTGCACACTAGGACTTGAAGCCTCTCTACTGAGCAGATTGACAGCAAATGCAATGTCTGGCCTGCTCCACTGTGACAGATACAACAGACTACCCAGAGCTGACTGAAAGAGTTCAGTATTTTCGAACACCACGCGTTCTACTTGCTGACACTCCTTCACGTATCCAGTCTCCATGGGTGATCTGGCACCTGCACAATCAGACATTCTGAACTTCTCAAGCAACTGTTCAATCTTACCTTTCTGGCAAAGCAAGAAGCTTCCATCACTTGCTTTTGTGATCTGCACGCCTAAATAGGACTTGACATCTCCAAGCTGCTTTAGCTTGAACCGCTTTCCAAGCTCTTTAGCAAACTTCTCCACCTGTTCACCTGTCTGTGTCATGACTAAGATATCATCAACAAACACCTGCACCACTTGCTGTTTTACGCCTGAACCTCTAATGTAAAGACAACTGTCTGCAAGAGATCTCTTAAAACCTAGCTCTTCTAAGGCTTCATGTAGGCACATATTCCAATTCCTGGCAGATTGGCGTAATCCATAGATGGATTTGTGCAACCGCCACACGATGCCTGGCTCACTGACTTCAAACCCTGGAGGAGGAAGCATGTACAACTCCTCCTTGAGATCTGAGTTCAGGTAGGCGACATCTACATCAAAATGGTTCACCTTCCAACCTCTCTGTGCTGCTATCGCCAAAAGCGTTCTTAGAGTCTCCGCTCGTGACGTTGGCGAATACACCTCCGTGAAGTGGACACCCTTTTTCTGTGTGAATCCTCGGGCCACTAATCTCACTTTATACTGTGGTTCTCCCGCTTCTGTGGGTTTCAAACGGTAAACCCACCTGCAACTAACAGCTCTCTGGTTAGCCGGCAGCTGAGTGAGTGAGAACACACCAAGAGACTCCATTGAGTTCATCTCCTTCTGCATCGCCTCACGCCATTTGCTGGCTTCTTCCTGAGGCAACTTTTGAACATCCTCAAAGGATTCAGGTTCACATCTAGCCACACCAACCCAGACTCTAGTGGCTTCATACCTTTCAGGTGGCTTTCCCTTGGTTGATCTTGCTGACCTCCTCAGCGTGAATTCTGGAACTGCGCCTGATTCACCTGGATCAGCCCTACTATCCTCTGTGTCTGAAACATCCCCCTCTGACTTGCTGCGCCGTTTCGGGCGTACAGCTGGTTCTGCTGGCGAGGATGGTTCACTCCTTAGCTCAGACTTGACAGAAACCTGTGGAGGGGTCCTGGGACTCCCTTTTGGAGCGATACGGAGCCTCCCCCTTGGAGATCCCTGCTCTGGACTCTGTGGCTGTGGACCGTGCATCTCAGCAACAGGTTCAGCCCCGTCCTCCTCCTCTTCCTCACCTGAGTCTAACAGAACATCCGGGTTCCCATGAAGACGTTTCCACCCACTCTGCTCACAAAACTCAGCACTGCCACTAATAAGCAGCTTAGACTGGTTGCCAGTAGGGTATGCAAAATGCCACGCCTTTGAACCCGGCTCATAGCCTACAAAGATCATCTTCCTGGACCTTGGCTCACCCTTTCTGCGCATGGCCTTTGGAATGAGAACCCAAGCCTGAGAACCAAAGACATGAAAGTTGTGTACTTTCGGCTTCTTCTGATGCAACAAGAAATACGGTGTGTTGCCTACACTGGAATTGTACACCCCGTTTTGCAAAAAACATGCTGTCTTATAACTCTCAGCCCAAAAGCGCTGTGGTAAACCCGAGTCTGCCAGCATAGCGTTTGCAGATTCCTGTAGTGTGAGAAACTTTCTCTCTGCAACCCCATTCTGTTGCGGAGAGTGGGGGGTCGTCAGTCGATGACTGATGCCCTTCTGCCTGAAAAACGATTGCAGCGCAGAACCTGTGAACTCCCCCCCCCCCGATCAGATTGAAAGGAAATCACCCTGGTAGTGAACTGCAGCTCTATCGCTGTGATCCAATCCCTGATCAGCGCAGCTGCTTCTGACTTACATTTAAGCGCAAAAACCCAAGAAAATTTTGAAAAATCGTCAATCAGAACCAGAATCCATTTTGACCCAGCTAAAGAAGGTGTTGGCATGGGACCTGACAAATCTGCACGCACAAGTTTAAAGTGTTTGCTGGTTCTCCTCTCTGACCTGGGATATGTGCATGTTGTGACCTTCGACTGCTTACAGGCTTGACAATCTAGGTATTTGTCACAAGCCTTGAACCTACAACCAATGGTGTTTTCTGCAGCTTTTCGCACAAGCGACCACCCAGCGTGCCCAAAATTTCGGTGCCACATGTGTATACAATAATTGTGTGGTGGGACGTTTGCACACTGCACATGGGCATCTTCAATGGACTCTCCACTAGCCCCATTTTCCACCAGCCCCATTTTTCCACCAGTCCCATTTTCAACAGGCATTTGCACCAGAAAGAGCCTGTCTTTTCGCTCAACACTGTAGACCTTCTTCCCATCCCTGTAAAAGGAGCACAAATTGTTAGAGAACAGAACATCGAACCCATCATCATTTAGTGCTGGCACACTTAAAAGAGAGTGTGCAAGCTCTGGGACCACAAAAGCCTGCACCCAATGATCCAAGAAAGAACAATATAAAAACCCAGATTCAGTCAATGGTCTCTGAGACCCATCTGCTAATTTGACATAGCGTTCAGTTTTAACTGTCTTGCAGTTCCTCAGGAACTCTCTAGATGGCACTAGACTGTGAGAAGCTCCAGAGTCGATAATAAGAGATAAAGTGTCTCTCTGGCTGTTTTCCAAAGCTGCCATGGCGTTGCTCGCACCCCCACCGGTTGCCATGGACACAGCCTCCCCCCGACCAAGGCTTTTGCCTTTTCCCAGAGACGCCGTCGCAGCTGTGAGGTGATAAGATGCCTTGTCTTTGTTTTTCTCCTGGCCTGCCGCTTTCCCACGTCGCTGCTGAGAACTGGCCTTGGGAAACTGCTTTGTTGACATTCCACTCCAGCTGGTGTCCTTGGCAGCCTGGGCTTCAAGTGGATGCTTCCCAGCGCTGTTGGAGGTCGCAGCAAAGCACAAACAACTTTCGGAGACTTTCGCTTTCTCAGAGCTCTTGGATCGGCCTGCACCCCCACTCTTGGGTGCACTGTTGCCTGAGGAACAGCTTGCCACTGCTTTCCTCTTTTCAGCTCTCAGCCTTTCTCCTGTACACAGTCCATCACACAGACGTGTTGAAGCATTGCAACAGCTTCCCAACATAGTGCCAGCCCCCACTGGGCTTTCTGGGCATCCTTCAGCCCCTCCTGGGCTTCCATCCCCTTCTGGTCTGGCTCCCGCTGAGCTTTCACACAGACTCCTCAGCGCCTGCCAGGCAGCCTGGGCCAATTTAATGCACTCCAGATGAGGCAACAGCAAAGCGTCCAGAGATGCTTGCAACATGCAAAGCTGCCTCTGCTCTCTCTCCTTCAGCAGAGCAGTAGCTAGCGTGGGTGGGGCCGGCTCCTTCTGGACTGGACTCCAGAGCCCTGTGGCCACAAACCACCCCCTGGCTCTTCTTGACCAGGCCTCCCAATTGGCCCCATTTAATCTTTCGAGGGGGATATTGAAACTCTCATGGCCCTGCTGTGCCTGAGCAGCCATCTTCCACCCACCAGGGCTTAAAGCGTACTAACTCTGCCAGCAAGCTGGACCTCCGAAGCAGCCGTCTCTCTTGGCTCTTGGCTCCGATCACCAGCATCTCCCACTGCCCTTCCTGGCAGGAGATCACAGCAACTCAAAGCTGGCAGTCTTCCTCCCTTCTCACACTTGTCAGGAAACACGGAACTTCCATAACCTGTTTGTGTGAATATAAATCCTGCGTCCAGCCAGGCTTCCCTGCGCAGCCTCTGTGTCTCCGAAGCTGGCCTAGCAGGATAGCAGAGTAGCAGCGGTCCTGCGTCCGTGTGAGAAAAAGGGATAAATCAAGTCCAGAGACAGTTCGGTTCTTATCTCTAGTAGCGTTTATTTACAAGCCATAAATCAGTCTCTTTCCATCAGAGCTTTCCGGCATTTCTCTGTGCCAAAAGCACACACAGCCTGCAGCCTCGGAGCTGAGCTGTGTCTCTCAGGCAGAAGCAAAAGCAAGTCTGCTCACAGACTGTGACGCACTTCTCTTCGTCAAGCTCCTCCCAGATACAGGACACCACGGAGTTTTAACCCTGTCTGTTCCAAACTCCACAGGGACAAATGTTTAGTTGGGGCGGGGATTATTTTAAGTTTAGCATAATTGTTTCTTGCTTTCTTTTTCTTTTACTATTTTTTTTTAGGTTATTGTATAATTTGTATTTTGCTTTTTAAGGGGAAAGGGTCAGGGCTGCCTGGGAGGGGGCCTCAGCCAACAGAATGGCTGGGGCAGGTTCCCTACGGGGGGATGTATTGGAACACCCAATCTCTGTTATCGCGGGTGGGAGGAGCAGTTGCGCTAAGACCAGACCATGTCTTTACCGAAGACCTGGTTCTGACTCTGATTCTGATTCTCTGATTCTGGCTCTCTATCAAGAGCTGTTTCAGACTCAGGCTGTGGCTATGGCTGTTGCTCTGGTTCTGAATCAGGGTCTCGCTCTGGCTCTGGCTCTGGCACTCTATCAAGGACTGTTTCAGACTTAGGCTGGGGCTGTGGCTCTGGCTCTGTTTCCATTCTTACAATGGAATGTACACAAAACAATAATCCTCTCTTAGATTTTTTGGGATCTCTTTATCTAAAATACTTTATAGAAATGCCTCCGTTTTTTTCATAAAAGTTATCCCCATCATCTTTTTTAATTCATCGTATATTCCCCCCCCAAATCTTAATCTTTTCACATGTCCACAACATGTGGCTCATGTCACCGTCATTTCCTCCACATCTCCAACAAGCATTCGCCAAATTTTTATACATTCTTGATCATCTGGAAGGAGTGAGGTACCACCTACGAGCCATTTTCATCATGTTCTCTCTTATATTATAACTGGCTGTAAATTTCAAATTTCCATTCCATCAGTTTTCCCCATCTTTTAGCATAAGTCTATAGATTTTTGCAATTAATTTGGTTTTACTATTCAGTAGTTCTCTTTCAAATCTTGAAGGCTCCTTTTCAAAACCTATCTGCTTATCGTGTCTGAACACTTCATTCACCTGGAAGTAATCTAGCCAACTAGAAAAGTGATCTTTTATTTTCTCATAACTTATCAATATTAGTTGACCCTCCTCCTCCCCCCTTAATATTGTGTTATACGTTATCCAGTTCTCTTTGATGTTGTTCCTTTTTTTAACAGCGATTGCTTCTAGTGGAGAGTTCCCTCTTGGGGTTTTCTGTTCCAAATATCTTTTGTATTTTCCCTATACCTTATATATAGCATTTCTTATTATATGATTTGAAAAACTCCTATGCGTCTTTATTTTCCCATAATTAAGATAGCCATGCCACCCAAAACGGGTGTCATGACCTTCTAGATCTAAAATATCCCAATTTTTTAATAAATACCAATCTTTCAACCAGAGAAGACATGAGGCTTCGTAATATAGCTTCAAATCCGGTAACCTGTGGCCACCTCTTTCTACAGTATCTATTAATATCTTATGCTTTACTCTTGGTCTTTTACCCTTCCACAAAAATTTAGAAATTTCTTTTTGCCACTTGTTGATACTGCTGGTCTTTCCTGTAATTGGAATCGTTTGGAATAGAAAGAGTAGCTTCGGTAAAACTATCATTTTAATTACCGAAATACGGCCCAGGAATGATAAATTTAACCTTGTCCATGTCTCCAACTGTCTTTTGATAATCTTTCCAACAATTGGTATAATTATCTTCATATAAGTTAATATTCTTTGGTGTTATCCATAATCCTAAATACTTGATTTGGGGGTAGATTTTAATGCCTATTATTTGTTCTAATTCTGCTTTTTCATCTGGCAACATATTTTTAACTAATAGTTTTGTCTTGTTTAAATTCATTTTGAACCCCGCAACTTTACCGTAGCCATATATTATTTCCAACGTCTTTCTTAAACTCTGTTTTGGTTGCTCCGTAGTTATAATTAAATCGTCAGCAAATGCCCTCATTTTGTAACTTCTATTTGCCTGCATAATCCCTTTTATTTCTTTTTCTTCCCTAATTTGTTTACCTAAAACTTCCAATGTTAATATGAAAATTAAGGGGGATAGTGGGCAACCTTGTCTGACCCCTTTACTGATTTCACACTCCTGTGATAAATTTCCATTATGATTTTAGCTTTTTGTTTTGATTATATTGCTTCAGTCCCTTTTATATACTGTACACCAAAATCCATATGGTGTAATAGACCTTTCATAAATTTCCAGGATACCCTGTCGAAAGCTTTTTCTGCATCTATAGCCATTAAGACTGCCTTCTTTTCTATTCTTAAGTCTAAATACGCTAATAGGTTTATAATGTTTCTAGTGTTGCTATTGTGCTGGTCCCGGGGGGAAGGTTTTCTTATTCTTTAACCCTGTAAAGCATCATTCATTACATACCAATATACTAACTCCAGAACAATGTTTTTTCATATACTCTTTAGCACAACCCCATTCTTTTAATAATTTCTGGTCCAATTGTCCCCTTATGTAAGCTGTGAGTCTTGTCAGATTTATGTATTCACAAAATTTAATTTGCGGATCTTTCACTGATGGAATTTTTCTGCCTTTCCAGTTTTTAGCTATAAGCATCCTGGCAGCTGTTGTTGCATAAAGGAATACTTTCCTTTGATTTTCGGGGATATCATTTGTAATTAAACCTAAAAGGAATGCCTCCGGTTTTTTACTAAAAGATATTTTAAACATCTTTTTGAGTTCTTCATAGATTTCATTCCAGAATTGTTTAATAGGTCGGCATTCCCACCACATGTGAAACATTGTTCCTATTTCTTTTTTACATCTCCAACAGGTATTCGATTTTAATTTGTGAATTTTAGCCAATTTTACTGGACTTAAGTACCATTGGTACACCATTTTCATAAAATTTTCTCTTATTGTATAACATGCCGTGAATTTAATGTCATATTTCCATAATTTCTCCCATTGGTCCAGCCGAATTACATATCCTATATCACATGCCCATTTGATCATAACTTCTTTTACTTCTTCATCCTTTAATTCCCATTCTAATAATAAATTATACATTTTGGATATATATTTTTTTGAGTTTTGTAATAATACTTTTTGTAATTTTGATTCTTCTTTTTCAAATCCTATTACTTTATCCTGGTTGAATATTTGTGCAATTTGGTGATATTGTAACCATGTGGTACAGTATTGGGTCACCTCATCGTATGGTCTCAGTTTTAATTGGCCCTGTTCTTCCTTTAGGAGCTGCTGGTAAGTTGCCATTCTTCCTATAGTATTTTTCTTTTTAACCGATATTACTTCTAGCGGTGAGACCCACCATGGGGTTTTTGGTTCTAACAACCTTCTATGTCTCACCCAGACCTTGTATAATGCATTTCTAATTACGTGGCTTAGAAATTCTTTATGGACTGCCACTTTGTTATAAATTAGATAGGCATGCCAACCATATCTGTTGTTCCTGTTACCAAAAAGGAGCAATGCAGCAGCGAGCAGCAGCTTCAGCAGCTGGCTGGAAAGCCAAACAGGATGTTGATGTTTGTGACTGTTACCATGGGAAGACAGGGGCAGTCCATTCACTGTACTGAGCACCGGATGTTAGCTCAGTGTGTCATCTGACCTGTACTGGAAGTACATGGGTGGAGTCTAATCTCTCTCTGCTGTTGATGTTAAGAGAGTGCAGACATGTTTCTCTGTACTGCTGCAAAAGACAGAAATAAAGGCATGTAAATACATTTCTGTCTGTCTCTTTCCCCTCCCTGGGGATAGCAGGGAGGAGAGTGAAGGAGTGGTGTGTTCTTCTCACGTTTGAGAAGGATCGCCGATTAGAGACCTCGCCTGTTTCCTGCCGGGAGTCGCAGACGGGGAGGTCAACAAGGAAATCAGCCGGGTGCCTGAAGAGTGGCACATTCCTCTGACAAGGCTTGATTCCAACAGTTCCATGTTTGATCCGTGGCTTTTTGCCTTGCCATATAAACTTTGTTAGGTCCATTTTCCATTTTTTAAAACAATCATCTTTACCTATTATGGGAATCATTTGAAAAAGGAACAGAAGTTTTGGTAAGATATTCATTTTAATAGCCGAAATTCTACCCCAGAGTGTTAATTTCAATATTGTCCAAGTTTCCATTTCTCTTTTTGTTACTTCCCAATTTTTTTTATAATTATCTTCAAACAAATTTATATTTTTCATTGTTATTTGTATACCTGAATATTTCACTTTTTTTACAATTTGTAATCCAAATTTTTCTACCAGTTCCTTTTTCTCTTGATCTCCCATGTTTTTTACCATTAGTTTCGTTTTTTCTTTATTCAAGGCAAAACCTGATACCCATCCAAAGTTTTCCATTTTTTCTAGAGCCTTTGCTATGCTTTCCTGTGGATTTTCCACCATTAAAACTAAATCATCTGCAAATGCCCTTATTTTGTATATTTTCTCTCCTAGGGATATTCCATTTATTTCTTGATCCAATCTGATTTCTTGATTTAATATTTCCAAAACCAAAATGAATAACAAAGGTGAAAGTGGGCACCCTTGCCTGGTGCCCTTCTGTATTTTAAAATAATCAGTCGTGTCATTATTATTATATTTGCTTCTTGTTGTTCATAAATTGCTTTTAACCCTCTTGTGATTTGGTCTCCCATGTCCATCTGGTCTAATAATATTTTTAGAAATTTCCATGATACTTTGTCAAACGCCTTTTCTGCGTCCACAAAAACAAAGGCTACCTTCTTACTTGGTTTCATGTCTAAATACTTGATCATATCAATCACTGTTCTTATATTGTCACTCATTTTCCTGCCCGGCAAGAACCCTGCCTGCTCTTTATTTATACAATCCTGCAAAACTGTCTTTAATCTTGTTGCCAATATTTGTGCATAGATCTTGTAATCATTATTTAGTAATGATATTGGTCTATAATTGGTTATAAACTCTTTATTTCGTCCTTGTTTTGGGATTACTACTATGTGCGCCTGTTTCCAGGTGTTGGGAATCTTCCCGTCTTCTAATATTTTATTTAAGAGTGTCTTCATAGGTGATAATAATGGTTCCTCTAATTTTTTGTAATGTATTGCGGTAAGACTATCTGGGCCTGGGGATTTTCCCAGTTTCATCTTAATTATCGCTTGATGAAGCTCTGTCGTGGTTATTGGGGAGTTTAGCTCTTGAATCTTTTCTTTCTTAATTTTAGGTATATCCTTTCCACATAAATACTCTCTTATTTCAACCTCTGTCTCATTTCCTGCTTCATATAGCTTGTTATAATATTTTGTAAAACACTTTTTAATTTCCTCAGGGTTATCTAAAGTTCTCCCCTCTTCCACTATTTTATCAATCAGTTTTTCCTTTTGTCTCTTTTTCAGTTGCCAGGCTAGCCTCTTTCCGGGTTTATTTGCAAATTCGAACGACCTTTGTTTCATCCATTTAATATTGTCCTCAATTTCACTATTTAATATTGCTGAAGCCTGAGTTTGTAATATTTTTAGTTTTTGGTTTATTAATTCATTTTTTGGTTGTTTTGCTAATAATTTTTCATTTATTCCTATTTCCTTCCTTATTTGTTCCAGTTTTTGCTCTGTTTCTTTTCCTTATTGCACTTTGTTGTATGTAAAAGCCTCTTATGAAAGCTTTACTTGCATCCCATATTGTCCTGAAG
The DNA here is from genome assembly GCF_964234715.1 of Podarcis melisellensis. NCBI lineage: Eukaryota > Metazoa > Chordata > Lepidosauria > Squamata > Lacertidae > Podarcis > Podarcis melisellensis. The sequence goes on along the minus strand of NC_138535.1, from coordinate 35,105,387 downwards.
TCTGTATCCTGTTCTTTATTTAATTCAAAAAATTCTTTCAATAGTTCTTGCGCTTTTTTCACAATCTTTTCGTCATTTAATAATCTTTCATCAAGTCTCCATCTTGTATTAGTTTTCTTGTGTTCCTTTAATTCTAATGTGACTGGGTTGTGATCTGTAATAATTTTGGTCTGTATTTCTGCTTTTTTAATTTTAGTTGTTAAGTTATTTGATACCCATATGCTGTCAATTCTGCCGGCTGATTTTTTAACTTCCGAGAAATGTGTATACTGTCTTTCTCCTGGGTTTTTATATCTCCATGTATCAATCAAATTTAAGTTTTCTACCATCTGAAAGAAGGTGTCTGGGAGTCTGCCTTTTTTGGATTTTCTTTCTCTCTCTGTCTATTGATGTGACAATTCTATTGATGTGACACCATTTAGGTCTCCCGTCAAAATCATTCCCTCTTCTATAAATTCCAGTAAATTAGCTTCTACTTTTCTGAAAAATTCTGTTTTGTTACCATTCGGTGCATAAACTCCTACTATAATTAAATGTTCTTTACCTTTTGTTATTTTTACCCCTAGTATTCTACCCTCATCATCCTTGAAGATTTTTTTTGCGTCTAGTTTAGGGTTCACATAGATCACAATTCCCCTTTTCGTTTTTACATCTGAGGATATAAATTCTTGACCCAATCTCTTATTTTCTAAAACCCTTCTATGGTTTCTAGTCACATGGGTCTCCTGCAAGCATATAATATCCCATTGTTCTTTCCTCAATACATGTTCTATTTTATTTCTCTTCCTCTTATCATTTAGACCGTTAACATTCCAAGATATAATTTTTAGATTCATTAATTTTTATTTATTATCTACAGTAGTTTCGTTGGGTAAGTAAAAAAAAGAAAAGAAAAAAAGAGAAAAAACTCAGAAATTTTAGGATTTTGATAATCTGCTTCTTCCACTCCCCCCCCTTAATACGCGCTTGTCTCTCTATGCTTCTTGTGGTTGTCTGCGTTGTTTCCTCTCGCTCCAATGTTGGCTCTCCAGTTAATTCTTTTTTGTACTTCCTCCAGAATTTTCCCAGCTCATCTACTGATTTAAAAGTTTTTCTTCTGTCCTTATATGTGAAGGTGATACCCTCGGGAAATTCCCACCGGAATCTAATTGAATTCTTCTTGAGTGCTTCTGTTACTGTCTTATAATTCTGCCTTTTCTTCAGAATTCTTTTTAGAATTTCCTTAAATATTTTGATAGGCCTATCATCTATTACTAACTTCACTTGTCCTTTTTGATGTAATATTTTGTCCTTTAAAAGTCTTGAGTTGAAAAAAATTAAGCACTCTCCTGGCCCTTTATAAGTGTCCGATCTTTCTGATTTGATCCTGAAAATTTTATCAATATCCAATAGCATCTCTTCTACCTCTACTCCCAACCAGTTTGCAATCTCCTGTGATAGTTTCTCTTGAATTTGTTCATCATGAGTTTGTGGGACGCCTCGGAAGCGAAGGACCATCTCCTTCTGACGCATCTCCATCAATGATATATCATCTAGCAGCTCTTCATGGGCTCTCTTTAGGTCGTTTATTTCTTCCTTCGTTGAGTCTTGTGATTTTTTAATGTCCTTATTTTCCATCTGCAATTTCTTCGTCATTTCCTCTTGTTTGGTAGATTTACTCTTAAGTTCTTGTACAGATTTATCCAGTTCTTTGTTTTTAAGTGAGAGGTCACTTATTTGTGTTGTTAGGTCTATTATTAGCTTTGAGTTTTGTTGGATGTTGCCAGTTAGTATGTCCAACTTATCATTTAGGCTCTTTTCCATCCCCATTATAGGGTCTTTTATGTCAGCATTGGGGTCTGTTTCAGCTGTTGATTGTCTTCTCACTTGTAGACCTGACCCAGATGTCAGTGTAGTTTGGTATTTTTTAGAACCCATATTTGTCATTCTTCCTTTTGGTTCTGATCTAGATGTCTTTATTTCAAACCAAGAATATATATATTCCTAAACTTTGAAAATGCTCTGTTTATAGTCTATAATTTGGTCCTTTTGCCTGATGGGATTGAAAGTCAGTTAAGATTCCGGTGGTTTTACCCTATGTTGTTATCAGTTCATCTCAAATATTTAATTTAAAAAAAAAAAGTCCAAGTTTTTTTTAAAAAATAGTTAAGTCTTTTTAATTACTTTGGCAATTTTAAATTACTTTGGCAATGATCAGAGAAAAAATCCTTCGAAGTACTTAACATCCGTCTTAAGAACTTATTTTCCAGAAGCTGAACTTGGTATTTCAAATGTCCTTTCGTGTATAGCTAGTTTTCTTTATGGTTGTACTTCAAGCCTGTGTCTTAGCAGCGTTTTTTAAATTATGGGAGTAATTTTATTTTCCGCCACTAGGTGGCGCAATTTTCCAATTTACTTGTGAGGTGGTCCTTCTTGTTTTGTTTCTCTAGCCTCTCTTTGTTGCAGTGACGGTTTCCGCCACTATTCTTCTTCCGGCTTTTTCCCTTCTGAGGGCGATGACTCACTCTTCCCCTCCCAGCGCCATTTTCGCCAGCTGCTTTCTTCCCTATTCCAGTCTTTTCCTCCTTCTTTCTCTCCCTTTGTATATCTCTTCCTCTTCCTCTTCCCTTTCACTTCTTTATCTTAATCTTTATCTTCCCACCGCTGCCTGGTCTTCAAATCTTTTCTATTCCTTCTCTTTTTCCACTGTATCCTCCACGTTTCTCCCCCTCCTTTTTCTTTTCCACTCACCCCTTTGTTTTACGCTGATCTCCTTCTTAATGGCCGCTGCTTTGTTGTCACCGCTGCTGCTGCTGCTTGCTATTTCAGCTCCTTGTCTCTCTCAACAGAGCGTCCCCCTGTAGAAGCAGGTACTCAGTATGTCTCAGTTTTTATTTTCTGCCTCTTTACAAGGCTTATTTTCCACAACTTGATAAGTCTCAGAACGCTGAAGCTCCTCTCTCCATTAGCTTTACTGTCCTTTATAATATTAAGTTAGTCCGTACTCCTTTTATTTTAATTTAAGCCAGCATTATTACCTTGTTCCTTCAGGAGTACTCTTGATTTTGCAGTTTTAGTTTGGAGCAGCCTGGTGCTTTCTCATTCGGGTCTCAGGGGCGTCTCACGGTCGGGTGTGCGATCTTTTCTGCGCTGAAGTTCTTCCACCTCCCTGCACTTTTTGTGCTGGGACGGCAGAAAACCCCTTTATGCGCTGCTTGGATCTGTTTTCTGTTATTCTAAAGCACCAATGCTGCAGCAAGCAAAGGCTATAGCAGCCAAGTCTGCTGCTTGTGGCTGGAAAGCCAAACAGGAAGTTTGTGACTGTTGCCATGGGAACAAAGGGGCAGTCCATTCTGTACTGAGCACCGGATGTTAGCTCAGTGGGTTTGTCATATGACCTGTACAGGATGTACATGGGTGGAGTTTTGAGGTTTGAGTTTCTCTCTGTTTGTTGAAGAGAGCAGACATCTTTACTGTATGACTGCTAAAAGACACAAATAAAGACATGTAGATACGTTTCTGTCTGTGTCTGATTCCCCTCCCTGGGGATATGCAGGGAGGAGGAGAAGGAGGAGAAGCAGTTGGTGTGTTTTCCTCACAGCCTGAGGAAAATCGCCGGAACGGACCTCGTATGTTTTATCCAGCCGGGAGTCGCCGGAGGGAGGTCTAAGGAATTCAGCCGGTGCCTGAACAGATAGGCACATACCTCTGACTGGGCTTGAATTCTAACAGTGGTAGCAGAGGATGGTTGCTGTTTTCATCGACCTCTGCAGAAGAAATGGCCTCCATGGAAGCCTGAGGTGAGAAGGCTGATTCTCTGCAGCCAGACGCTGACCAGAAGAATCTGAAAGCCAAGCAACGGAGCCCAGGTATGAGATTTTCGGGCTTAGAAGTGTGAATGCAGATTGATTCATTCTCTGCTTCGAGGGAGAAACGTTTGGGAAAAACAGCTCCGAGAGACAATAGCTCTGCATTCCAAACATTCCTGTGGTTTCCTGTTCAAGGAAAAGGAATGCTGTTGCTTAGCAACGAAGGCCAGTTTCACGAGAGGGCTGGACAAGTCAGGCTTTTGCCTCGGAGAGGCAAAAACAAGGTTTTGTTATGACTTAGGCCCAAAACGAACTGTTGGAAAGGGACTTTCCAAAGCAGCTAGCGTTCAGAGCTGCCAGGTGGCACAGAGTGTAAACAAGCCAGCTATTGGATTTTAGAGGCTTGTGTTTGAGAGTCAATGCAAGGACACAAGATGGATGCAAAGAAGGGCAGTTTGCCTTCTCTGCCCCTTCTGACCAGTGACAATTATGCATCTTGGACTATTAAGATGAAGGCCCTGCTGCAGAATCAGAGACTGTTTGAAGTGATTGAGAACCCCATCCCAGCAGCACCAACGCGTGCTTGGGAGTCACAGGATGTGAAGGCCAGAACTGCTATAATTCTGTGCGTGTCAGATTCGCAGCTGATCCACATACAAGATTTAGACCACGCGAAAGATGTTTGGGACACGCTGAGAAGGACACATCAGAGAGATGCAGGTTCTTCAGCGTTGCTGTATTTTGAGAAGCTGACCAACCTGAGGCTTGCGCCTGATGGAGATGTTCAAGCGCACCTGACGGAAATGAAATTTCTGCGTCAACAGATGGTGGAACGCAATTTCCGTCTGCAGGAGGAAGTGTTTTGCTTCATGGTAATCAACAGCCTGAATCGGACTTACAAAACGGTTGCCAGTCAGCTGGGGTCTCTCCCAGCAGCGGATCTAACGTCGGACAGGGTCTTTGCCGTGGTTCTTTGTGAACATGACAGACTTGCCGCCCTGGAAGTCAAGGACAGGGGGAGCCAAGAACGGAGTTCTAACGCCCCTACTGCTGTTGCTACTGGAGAAAGCGCCGAAGCTTTGAACGTTGTCCGATGTTACAATTGTGACCAGACTGGGCATCTTCAGCGGTACTGCAAGAAGCCACGTCAGAACAGAGGAGCCAAGGCGAGCTCCGCAAAGTCTGAGGCGTCAGACAAAGGTCATACCATCCCAAAGGCAAAGACTGCAAAGGCTTTGATGTCGCTAAAAGCCACACCAGAAGCGGGGAATTTCTTTGTCCTAGACACGGGAGCCACAGTTCACATGACAGGACACAGAGGACTATTTTCTACGTTTAAGAAGCAAAGCTTCGCTGTGCAACTAGCCAACGGTCAAGAGCTGGAAGCCACTGGAATTGGGACTGTGCATCTTAAAAGTCTGAACTTGACTATAAACAATGTTTATTTGGTTCCAGAGTTAAAGTATAATCTGCTCAGCGTTTCGCAGATTGCCAAGAAGGGACTAAAACTGTCCTATAATGATGAGAACTGCGAGATCTACAAAGATGGAGAGTTGTATCTTTCTGCCAAAGAGAAAGATGGACTGTATTTGTTGACTTTTGATCAAAGTGATTACATGGAATGTAATTCTTGTGATTCTAACATGATTTCTTTTGCAGGTGTAGCCAAGAAAAACGCCAAGCAGGTGACCTCGAGGGTCAACAGGGCATTTCAGCGGGTGTATGCTGATGTGATTGGTCCTTTAGCACCATCTAGAGGCAATGCAAAGTATTACCTAATATGTGTTGATTCTTTTACAGGTTTTGTCTGGATTTATCTTTTGGAGAGACCGAAAGAAGCCTTAGAAAGGTTTAAAGAGTTTTGTGACAAAGTTAAAAATATGCATGATGCTGACATAGATTGTCTTTGCACAGATGAGAAGCCAATTTTTCTTTTACAGGTTTTCCAGAGGTTCCTGAAGAAGAAAGGGATAAGACACAAAATTGCTAGTTCCGAAGAAGCTTGGAACAGATGTGTTTGTGTTAGGGTGAACAAAGAATTGCAAAAGGGAATGGAAGCGCAATTGCTTAGTTCACATCTGCCACATGAGTACTGGGCTGAGTCGCTAATGTCATATTGTTACACGTGGTTGAGAAAGTTTTCAAAGGGGTTGGGATGTTCTCCTTTTGAGAAACTGTTCCACAGAAAACCTTCTGTTGCCCATTTCAAGGTTTTTGGGTCTCATGTGAGAACAGAAGCTCCAGGTGGAGTAAAGAATGCCAGAGGCATTTTTGTGGGTTATGAAAAGGGTCTCTACAGAGTAATTTTGTCTGAATCTGGAAAGGTGATTCTCACAAAATTTCTAGAGAGTGCTCCTGAACAGGAGAGAGTGATTGTTCACACATTTCCCACAGGTGATGATGATTCTGATGATGATGATGATGAGTTTGATCTTATTGAGTTCAGTACTACTGAAGATGACAGCGATAGCTCAGACAGCTCAGTTGTCACAGTCATTGAGAGGAAATCTCAGATAATGACTAGATCCTCAGAAGAGGAGGATGAACCACTGATTAAGCTTAGTACTGGATCTCCAGAGAGTCCAAAGGCTGAACCAGAAAGTAGAGAAGAGCAGCACCTCTTACGTAGGTCTGAGAGAGCAACGAAGGGTGTACCACCCAAGAGGTATTCACAAGAGTTTGCTAACATAGCTGTTGCTGTTGTAAACGACCAAGGTCAGATTGAAGCTGTGTCTGAGTCAGAGACAAAGGCACAACAGAGAGTTGCTAACCAAGGTAATGCAGTTGCACTCATTCCTTGGAAGTCACACAACCAGAGAGGTACATTGGTAAAACCAGTGGCGGGTAGTTCCAAGGGTGGAACTGAAACAACAGGGGAATGTTATAAGTATAACAACTGTTTGTTTTCTTCTCTGGATGACGCTTTGCTCGCAGCACGCATTGATACTTTAGGGGGAGTATGTTATTCTAAAGCACCAATGCTGCAGCAAGCAAAGGCTATAGCAGCCAAGTCTGCTGCTTGTGGCTGGAAAGCCAAACAGGAAGTTTGTGACTGTTGCCATGGGAACAAAGGGGCAGTCCATTCTGTACTGAGCACCGGATGTTAGCTCAGTGGGTTTGTCATATGACCTGTACAGGATGTACATGGGTGGAGTTTTGAGGTTTGAGTTTCTCTCTGTTTGTTGAAGAGAGCAGACATCTTTACTGTATGACTGCTAAAAGACACAAATAAAGACATGTAGATACGTTTCTGTCTGTGTCTGATTCCCCTCCCTGGGGATATGCAGGGAGGAGGAGAAGGAGGAGAAGCAGTTGGTGTGTTTTCCTCACAGCCTGAGGAAAATCGCCGGAACGGACCTCGTATGTTTTATCCAGCCGGGAGTCGCCGGAGGGAGGTCTAAGGAATTCAGCCGGTGCCTGAACAGATAGGCACATACCTCTGACTGGGCTTGAATTCTAACTGAATTCTGAATTCAGTCTGGGACCTCCTCTCAGACCTCTTCAGGGTTTGCGTCGCCCTCGCTTCCCCGCCTTTTTATCCCGTAGCCGTGATTGGGAGTGTTCTTACTGCAGCAGAGCGCTTTCCCTGACCCGACGCTGAGCGCACCACACCAGGAAGTCCTTTTAAGATAGTTCTTAATGGGCCAGACAGTAAGTCCTCAATTTTTTATAATATATTGCCGGTAGGCCGTCTGGCCCTGGTGGCTTTCCTATCTTTGCTTCGTTAACTGCTCTTTGAATTTCGTACGATGTGACAGGGGCATTCAACAGTTCTTTTTGTTCTTTAGTAAGTTTCGGAAGACAGTTCTGTTCTAAATGTTAACTTCTTCTGTTGTTTCATTTCCTTCCTTCTTCTCTAAAGAATTCGAGAAATCGTTTCTCTATTTCTTTAGGGTTGTTTATTATTTTGCCTTCGCACTTAACTCTATTAATAAGCCATTCTGCCTCTCTCTTCTTTAATTGCCATGCTAATAACCAGGCTCAGGTTCTGTTTCAGGCTGTGTCACTGTTTCAGGCTCCGCCGCTGTATCAACCACTGTTGCAGACTCGGGCTGTGGCGCTATGGCTGTAGCTGTGGCTCTGGTTCTGTTTCAGGCTCTGGCACTGTATCAAGCACTGTTTCAGGCTCAGGCTCAGGCTCAAGCTTCTGCTCTTTATTAGGCTTTGTCTCAGTCTTTGGCTCTAGCACTTATTCTAGCTCTATTTCAGGCTCGGCCTGTGTCTCAGCCTTTGTCTCTGTTTCACGCTGTTTCTCTGTTTCGGGCTCTGACGCTGTATCAAGCCCTGTATCTGCCTCTGCCTCTGTTTCAGGCTCTGGCACTCTATCAAGCACTGTTTCTGGCTCTGGCTCTGGCTCTAGCTCTCTTTCAGGCTCTGGTTCTGAATTAGGGTTTTGTTCTGGCTCTGGCTGTGTCTCTGCTTCAGGCTCCTAGGCTGTATCAAGCACTGTATCAGGCTCTGCCTCTCCCTCTGCCCCTGGCTACGTTTAAGCATCAGGCTCAATTTCAGACAGTGTCTGTGTTTCAGGATCCAACACTCTATCAAGCACTATTTCAGACTCAGGCTGTGGATCTCGGCTGTGGCTCTAGGCTCCATCTGTGGCTCTGGCTGTGGCTCTGGCTCTCTTTCAGGGTCTAGTTCTGAATGAAGATCTGGTTCTGACTCTGATTCAGGGTCTCATGATGGCTCTTCCTCTGACCCAGCTATGTTTCAGGGTCTGGCTCTCTTTCAGGCTCTGGTTCTGAATTAGGGTTTTGTTCTGGCTCTGGCTGTGTCTCTGGCTCTGGCTCCAGCTCCAGTTCCGGCACTGTATCAAGTACTGTTGTAGACTCAGGCTGTGGCTCTGGCTGTGGCTCTGGCTCTGGCTCATGGTCTCACTCTGACTCTGATTCAGGGTCTCTCTCTGGCTCTGGCTCTGGCACTCTATCAAGGACTGTTTCAGACTCAGGCTCTGGCTGTGGCTCTGCCTCTGTTTCAGGCTCAGGCTCTGTTTGAGGCTGTGTCTCTGTTTCAGGCTCTGGCAATGTATCAAGTACTGTTGCAGACTCAGGCTGTGGATCTCGGCTGTGGCTGTGGATCTCGGCTGTGGCTCTAGGCTCCTTCTGTGGCTCTCTCTGTGGATCTGGCTCTCTTTCAGGATCTGGTTCTGAATGAAGATCTGGTTCTGACTCTGATTCAGGGTCTCATGATGGCTCTTCCTCTGCCTCTGACCCAGCTATATTTCAGGGTCTGGCTCTCTTTTAGGCTCTGGTTCTGAATTAGGGTTTTGTTCTGGCTCTGGCTGTGTCTCTGGCTCTGGCTCTGGCTCCAGCTCCAGCTCCGGCACTGTATCAAGTACTGTTGTAGACTCAGGCTGTGGCTCTAGGCTGTGGCTGTGGCTGTTGCTCTGGTTTGGGCTGTGGCTCTTTTTCAGGCTCTGAATGTTTTTAGAATGTCGGATTATTTGATTGTTAGCCGCCCTGAGCCCAGCTCCGGCTGGGGAGGGCGGGATATAAATAAAATTTATTATTATTATTATTATAATGAGGGCTTGGTTATGGCACTGATTCAGGGTCTCGCTCTGTCTTTGGCTGTGTCTCAGTTGCACCTCAAGCGGTGGTTTGTTGTTGTTGTTGTTGTTGTTGTTGTTGTTGTTGTTGCTATTTTCTTTCTGGGGTTGGACAAATGTTTAGTTGGGGCCAGGATTATTTTAAGTTTAGCATAATTGTTTCTTGCTTTGTTTTTCTTTTACTATTTCTTTAGGTTATTGTATAGTTTGTATTTTGCAAACTATATGGGGGTGACACCCATAATTGGCCATGAACGGGCTCATTCCCGTGGAAGCCCACCTCGACCTGTAGCAAGCCCATGAGCTTCCTCCAGAACCGGGAAGTAAATTGTTTCCCGCGATCCGAGATGACCCTCGAGGGATTTTCCCCCTCCTCCTCACAGCCAGCGGCTCCCACCATCCCTTACCATGCCTTTTTTTGAGGGCAGACCCTGGCAAAATGTCCTGGCCGTTGGCAGAGGAAGCACTTCTTGGGGGTTGTTTCAAGCCCTGTATCTGCCTCTGCCTCTGTTTCTGGCTCTGGCTCTCTTTCAGGCTCTGGTTCTGAATTAGGGTTTTGTTCTGGCTCTGGCTGTGTCTCTGGATCTGGCTGTGTCTCTGCTTCAGGCTCCTACGCTGTATCAAGCACTGTATCAGGCTCTGCCTCTCCCTCTGCCGCTGGCTACGTTTAAGCGTCAGGCTCAGTTTCAGACAGTGTCTCTGTTTCAGGATCCAGCACTCTATCAAGCACTATTTCAGACTCAGGCTGTGGATCTCGGCTGTGGCTCAACAACAACAACAACAACAACAACAATATTTATTACGGCCATAGGCCCATACAAGTAAAAACAACACATAAATAACAGCTTGTGTACGTGGGAAGAAAAAAAAACAACAGCCGCTAAAACACCACAATAACACTAAAATACTATAAAATAGAATGGCATACTACGCCTTAGTTAGCTTGTAGTGCTCCTTGGCGTCGCTTTTGGGTAAGGACAGCGACCAGGAACCTTGCCACTTTCAGGGTCGTATGAGTATCCTTATCCTGCAAGATTTGGGCAAGGTGGAATTTTGGTGGGGTACCCTCTAGTTTCTGTATGATTGATCCCAACAAATTTGCCCGTGGCACATTGAGCAGGGGGCAAGTGAACATGATGTGCTGGAGTGACTCCGGCGTCTCCTTATCACATTCGCACGTGGCGGGGGCTTGGCCCTTTGAGAATCTATGTCTCAGGACGTTGGAGGGAAAAACGTTGAACCTCGCTTTGGTGAAGGCCAGTCTATGGGCAACAGTCGAAAGGGAGGAGAGGTATGATGGAACGCAGTAAGTTAAAGTGATACCAATGTTCTGGGGCGAACAAACACCTCCCCCCAGCATATAGTTTCGCTGTAGATCGATGTCATCCAGTCTTTGGCAGATCAGTCTTTGAGCAGTAATTTGGTCTAGTTTTAGGGAATCTGAAGGAGAGATTCTGTAACTCAGGAGTTTGGCATGAATTCTACTAGTCCAAAGGCTAGAGAATTCATCTCGCCATAAGCATTGGACAAGGTAGTGGTTTGGTAATCTATGCCACAATGATAACCAATAATTGAAGACTTGCTTCCACAGGCAAGTTTCTAAGGATGCGATCTTCAGTTCTAGTCGCATGGCTGCGTTGCTTACGCACAGGGGGAGCATTAGGAGCCGACGCAGGAATTGATTTTGCAGTGTCTCAAGAGGAGCAGGGTCTGTCATCACGGCCCAAAGCGGGGCAGCATAGGCAAGCACGGCAACCACTTTTGCCTTGAACACCTTTAGGGCCGAGGGAACATGCAAAGCTCCATCCGAAAAAAAGAATCGGAGGAGCGCATATGACAGAGTTTTGGCCTTGTTAAGTAGGTGTTGAATTTGAGCTTTCCACCCCAAATTGTGTTGAAAAATAACTCCTAGGTATTGAAATTTTAGGACTTGCTCAATTTTTGCTCCGCCAAGCTTCCATTTGTATAATCTCTGGCTTCTGGAGAAAATCAGAATCTTGGATTTAGCATGGTTGATGGTTTGGTTGAGTTGACAATACGTGGCAAAGATCTTCAAAGCTCTGGTTAGTCCAACACGTGTATAAGATAGAATTACCGCGTCGTCCGCATATAAAAGGAGAGGGCAGCGGTAGTCCGCAAGTCTAGGCGCGTGTGTACTTGGAGATGAGTTAACTAGGGATGCTCGCATGTCGCTGATGAATAGGTTGAATAGACAGGGAGCCAATATACATCCTTGGCGCACTCCCTTGTTTATTGGTATCGGATTAGTGAGGTCGCCCGCAGGAGTAAGTCTCACTCTAGCAAGGTTACCTTCGTGGAGCTGACTTATAAGCCATAGGAGTCTTCTATCAAGGCTGTGGCTCTAGGCTCCGTCTGTGGCTCTGGCTCTCTTTCAGGGTGTGGTTCTGAATGAAGATCTGGTTCTGACTCTGATTCAGGGTCTCATGATGGCTCCTCCTCTGCCTCTGACCCAGCTATATTTCAGGGTCTGGCTCTCTTTCAGGCTCTGGTTCTGAATTAGGGTTTTGTTCTGGCTCTGGCTGTGTCTCTGGCTCTGGCTCCGGCTCCAGCTCCGGAACTGTATCAAGTACTGTTGCAGACTCAGGCTGTGGCTCTAGGCTGTGGCTGCAGCTATGTTTTGCGCTCCGGCCCTGTATCAAGCCCTATTTCTGGCTCTGGCTCTGGCTCTGGCTCTGGCTCTGGCTCTGGCTCTGGCTCTTGGTCTCACTCTGACTCTGATTCAGGGTCTCTCTCTGGCTCTGGCTCTGGCACTCTATCAAGGACTGTTTCAGACTCAGTCTCTGGCTGTGGCTCTGCCTCTGTTTCAGGCTCAGGCTCTGTTTGAGGCTGTGTCTCTGCTTCAGGCTCCGGCACTGTATCAAGCACTGTATCAAGTACTGTTGCAGACTCAGGCTGTGGCTGTTGCTCTGGTTTGGGCTGTGGCTCTTTTTCAGGGTCTGGTTCTGAATGAGGGCTTGGTTATGGCACTGATTCAGGGTCTCGCTCTGTCTCTGGCTGTGTCTCTGTTGCACCACAAACGGTGGGTTGTTGTTCTTGTTATTTTCTTTCTGGGGTGAGACAAATGTTTAGTTGGGGCGGGGATTATTTTAAGTTTAGCATAACTGTTTCTTGCTTTGTTTTTCTTTTACTATTTTTTTAGGTTATTGTATAGTTTGTATTTTGCTTTTTAAGGGGAAAGGGTCAGGGCTTCCTGGGAGGGGGCCTCAGCCAACAGAATGGCTGGGGCAGGTTCCCTACGGGGGGATGTATTGGAACACCCAATCTCTGTTATTGCGGGTGGGAGGAGCAGTTGCGCTAAGACCAGACCACGTCTTTACCGAAGATCTGGTTCTGACTCTGATTCTGATTCTCTGATTCTGGCTCTCTATCAAGGGCTGTTTCAGACTCAGGCTGTGGCTGTGGCTGTTGCTCTGGCTGTGGCTCTGGCTCTGGCTCTGGCTCTGGCTCTTTCTCAGGCTCTGGTTCTGAATGAGGGCTTGGTTCTGGCCCTGATTCAGGGTCTCGCTCTGGCTCTGGCTCTGGCTCTGGCTCTGGCACTCTATCCAGGACTGTTTCAGACTTAGGCTGTGGCTGTGGCTCTGGCTCTGTTTCCATTCCTACAATGGAATGTACACAATGGAATATACTTCATAGAAATGCCTCCGTTTTTTTCGTAAATGTTATCCCCAACATCTTTTTTAATTCATCGTATATCCCCCCCCCCCAAATCTTAATCTTTTCACACGTCCACCACATGTGGCTCATGTCACCGTTATTTCCTCCACATCTCCAACAAGCATACGCTAAATTTTTATACATTCTTGAAGGAGTGAGGTACCACCTATGAGCCATTTTCATCATGTTCTCTCTTATATTATAGCTGGCTGTAAATTTCAAATTTACATTCCATCAGTTTTCCCCATCTTTTAGCATAATTGGACGGCCCACATCTTGGGCCCACTTTATCATTGAAGCCTTAACCTCCTCATCCATTACTTCGTAGTCTAAAAGAAGTCTATAGATTTTTGCAATTAATTTGGTTTTACTATTCAGTAGTTCTCTTTCAAATCTTGAAGGCTCCTTTTCAAAACCTATCTGCTTATCGTGTCTGAACACTTCATTCACCTGGAAGTAATCTAGCCAACTAGAAAAGTGATCTTTTATTTTCTCATAACTTATCAATATTAGTTGACCCTCCTCCTCCCCCCTTAATATTGTGTTATACGTTATCCAGTTCTCTTTGATGTTGTTCCTTTTTTTAACAGCGATTGCTTCTAGTGGAGAGTTCCATCTTGGGGTTTTCTGTTCCAAATATCTTTTGTATTTTCCCTATACCTTATATATAGCATTTCTTATTATATGATTTGAAAAACTCCTATGCGTCTTTATTTTCCCATAATTAAGATAGCCATGCCACCCAAAACGGGTGTCATGACCTTCTAGATCTAAAATATCCCAATTTTTTAATAAATACCAATCTTTCAACCAGAGAAGACATGAGGCTTCGTAATATAGCTTCAAATCCGGTAACCTGTGGCCACCTCTTTCTACAGTATCTATTAATATCTTATGCTTTACTCTTGGTCTTTTACCCTTCCACAAAAATTTAGAAATTTATTTTTGCCACTTGTTGATACTGCTGGTCTTTCCTGTAATTGGAATCGTTTGGAATAGAAAGAGTAGCTTCGGTAAAACTATCATTTTAATTACCGAAATACGGCCCAGGAATGATAAATTTAACCTTGTCCATGTCTCCAACTGTCTTTTGATAATCTTTCCAACAATTGGTATAATTATCTTCATATAAGTTAATATTCTTTGTTGTTATCCATAATCCTAAATACTTGATTTGGGGGTAGATTTTAATGCCTATTATTTGTTCTAATTCTGCTTTTTCATCTGGCAACATATTTTTAACTAATAGTTTTGTCTTGTTTAAATTCATTTTGAACCCCGCAACTTTACCGTAGCCATATATTATTTCCAACGTCTTTCTTAAACTCTGTTTTGGTTGCTCCGTAGTTATAATTAAATCGTCAGCAAATGCCCTCATTTTGTAACTTCTATTTCCCAGCATAATCCCTTTTATTTCTTTTTCTTCCCTAATTTGTTTACCTAAAACTTCCAATGTTAATATGAAAATTAAGGGGGATAGTGGGCAACCTTGTCTGACCCCTTTACTGATTTCACACTCCTGTGATAAATTTCCATTATGATTTTAGCTTTTTGTTTTGATTATATTGCTTCAGTCCCTTTTATATACTGTACACCAAAATCCATATGGTGTAATAGACCTTTCATAAATTTCCAGGATACCCTGTCGAAAGCTTTTTCTGCATCTATAGCCATTAAGACTGCCTTCTTTTCTATTCTTAAGTCTAAATACTCTAATAGGTTTATAATGTTTCTAGTGTTGCTTTTGTGCTGGTCCCGGGGGAAGGTTATCGTTGGCGTAGTCAAAGTCCGGTCCTGGGTGACTAGCCTGGAAACAGTTCACAAGGAGCAAGTCCGAAGCAGGAAGCCGGGCGGGGACAGGAACACTGGAGGGTCAGGTCTGGGTCCGGGCAGGAGCAGGTACTCAACGACGTTGCTCCCACAACCTGGGACCGGGCTGACTGGCCTTTATCTTCTCTGAGGCCAGGGGCGGCCCCGGCCCCCAGGAGACCCGCCTCTCTTGGCCTTAAGGCGAGCACACCTCCTGGGAGAAACCAGTTCCCTCCGCCTCTCTGCCCTAAGCCTCTGCAGTTCAGGTGAGGCTGGGGAGTTACTAGACCCAGGGGGAGACTCTCCTTCCTCTGGCAGGGCCGGGAGAGGCGCACCTGTAGGCACTGTGTCCTTAATCACCTCTGGAGCTAGAGTGGAATCACCTGGTGCCTGCTCCTGAGGATCCGGCACAGGTGCAGGCTCTTCAGATCCAAGGCCCTGCCCCAGTTCAGCCGGCCCTGGAGGCGGGGACTCCTGTGCAGGCTGGGATTCCTCCGGTTGAGCCTCTAAATCGGATTCCCAGGCCATCACAGCTATAAATGTGCCTCCCAGGCAAAAAGCCAGCTTGGTCATTGTGTATCATCATCTGGAAGACTTTTTTTGATCTTTCGGCTAAAATATTAGCATATAATTTATAATCTTTATTTAGAAGTGCGATAGGCCTATAGTTGTTAATAAGTAGATTGTCCGTTCCCTGTTTTGGAATTAATGCAATAAGGCTGTCTTTCCAAGAATCCGGCATGGTTCCGTCTTTTAAGATACTTCTTAATGGGTCAGACAGTAAGTCCTCAATTTTTTACAATATATTGCCGGTAGGCCGTCTGGCCCTGGTGGCTTTCCTATCTTTGCTTCCTTAATTGCTCTTTGAATTTCGTACGATGTGATAGGGGCATTCAACAGTTCTTTTTGTTCTTTAGTAAGTTTCGGAAGACAGTTCTCTATTTCTCTAGGGTTGTTTATTATTTTGCCTTCACACTTAACTCTATTTATAAGCCTTTCTGCCTCTCTCTTCTTTAATTGCCATGCTAATAACCAGGCTCAGGTTCTGTTTCAGGCTGTGTCTCTGTTTCAGGCTCCGGCGCTGTATCAACCACTGTTGCAGACTCAGGCTGTGGCGCTATGGCTGTAGGGGTGGCTCTGGTTCTGTTTCAGGCTCTGGCACTGTATCAAACACTGTTTCAGGCTCAGGCTCAGCCTCAAGCTTCTGCTCTTTATTAGGCTTTGTCTCAGTCTTTGACTCTAGCACTTATTCTAGCTCTATTTCAGGCTCGGCCTGTGTCTCAGCCTTTGTCTCTGTTTCACGCTGTTTCTCTGTTTCAGGCTCTGACGCTGTGTCAAGCCCTGTATCTGCCTCTGTTTCAGGCTCTGGCACTCTATCAAGCACTGTTTCTGCCTCTGGCTCTCTTTCAGGCTCTGGTTCTGAATTTGGGTTTTGTTCTGGCTCTGGCTGTGTCTCTGGCTCTGGCTCCAGCTCCAGCTCTGGCACTGTATCAAGTACTGTTGCAGACTCAGGCTGTGGCTCTAGGCTGTGGCTGTTGCTCTGGTTCGGGCTGTGGCTCTTTTTCAGGCTCTGGTTGTGAATGAGGGCTTGGTTATGGCACTGATTCAGGGTCTCGCTCTGTCTTTGGCTGTGTCTCAGTTGCACCTCAAACGGTGGTTTGTTGTTGTTGTTGTTGTTGTTGTTGTTGTTGCTATTTTCTTTCTGGGGTGGGACAAATGTTTAGTTGGGGCGGGGATTATTTTAAGTTTAGCATAATTGTTTCTTGGTTTGTTTTTCTTTTACTATTTCTTTAGGTTATTGTATAGTTTGTATTTTGCTTTTTAAGGGGAAAGGGTCAGGGCTGCCTGGGAGGGGTCCGCAGCCAACAGAATGGCTGGGGCAGGTTCCCTACGGGGGGATGTACTTATCAATATTAGTTGACCCTCCTCCTCCCCCCTTAATATTGTGTGTAATGGTTATATGGGGTTGCTCGTGCGTAAGATGCCACCACTCCTGGCTAGGTAGCCTGGTTAAACCTTTCTTGGCTGTACAGCCCTTCACTTCGTGGCTGTTCAGTCGCTAGCAGAATCCGTCAGTGGGCGTTTCTTGAACTTCTTCCAGCAAAGAAGTTCTTTGACGCAAAGTCTCCGCCTACTTTCCCTGCGCGGAAGTCTTCTGCGCAGGGTGGGTGTGGATAGCGGAGGACCTGTGCTCTCCCCGCTGGTCTCCAGCGAAGAGTCCTGGAGCCCTCTCTCCGATTCCCCCATCCGCCCCCCTTTATCCCTGGTGTTACACTGATTTCCTTCCCCAGCTGCTGAGTCCCCTCTCTCCCTGCTTGTCCCTTCTCCGGCATCGCTTGGGAGCCCTGCCTCCACTTCTGGCTCCGATGTCAGTTCACTGACATCCACCCCCCCAGGACCCCCTCCACCCCCGGCCCGACCTTTTGACCCAACTACGTCCTTTTCCTCAGCCGACGATGCGGGGAATCCCCGGAAGGAGCTGTCGCCGTCCTCTGAGGAATCAAACTCCGCTTCCCACCCGCTCTGATCTCTTTCCGCGGGGTGGCCCTCCCAGTCCGATTCCTCTGACGCCTCTCCTCCCTCCTCTTCGGAGGCAGGAAAACCCACAAAATCCTCTTCATCATCTGTGGTTTCAAATTTCGTACGATGTAATAGGGGCAGTGGCGTAGCGTGGGTTGTCAGCACCCGGGGCAAGGCAAGTAATTTGCGCCCCCTAACCCGTGGATTTGCGCCCCCTAACCCTAACCCCCAGGTGTTGTGCCCGGTGCGGCCGGCCCCCCCTGCACCCCCACGCTACGCCACTGAATAGGGGCATTCAACAGTTCTTTTTGTTCTTTAGTAAGTTTCGGAAGACAGTTCTGTTCTAAATGTTGTTTAACTTCTTCTGTTGTTTCATTTCTTTCCTTCTTCTCTAAAGAATTCGAGAAATCGTTTCTCTATTTCTTTAGGGTTGTTTATTATTTTTCCTTCGCACTTAACTCTATTTATAAGCCTTTCTGCCTCTCTCTGCTTTAATTGCCATGCTAATAACCAGGCTCAGGTTCTGTTTCAGGCTGTGTCTCTGTTTCAGGCTCTGGCGCTGTATCAACCACTGTTGTAGACTCAGGCTGTGGCGCTATGGCTGTAGCTGTGGCTCTGGTTCTGTTTCAGGCTCTGGCACTGTATCAAGCACTGTTTCAGGCTCAGGCTCAGGCTCAGGCTTCTGCTCTTTATTAGGCTTTGTCTCAGTCTCCGACGCTGTTTCAAGCCCTGTATCTGCCTCTGCCTCTGTTTCAGGCTCTGGCACTCTATCAAGCACTGTTTCAGGGTCTGGCTCTCTTTCAGGCTCTGGTTCTGAATTAGGGTTTTGTTCTGGCTCTGGCTGTGTCTCTGGCTCTGGCTCCAGCTCCAGCTCCGGCACTGTATCAAGTACTGTTGCAGACTCAGGCTGTGGCTCTAGGCTGTGGCTGCAGCTATGTTTTGCGCTCCGGCCCTGTATCAAGCCCTGTATCTGGCCCTGGCCCTGTATCAAGCCCTGTATCTGGCCCTGGCCCTGATTCTGATTCTGATTCTGTATCAGGCTCTGGCTCTGGCTCTGGCTCTGGCTCTGGCTCTGGCTCTGGCTCATGGTCTCACTCTGACTCTGCTCTTAGATTACTTCGTAGTCTAAAAGAAGTCTATACATTCTTGCGATTATTTTGGTTTTACTATTCAGTAGTTCTCTTTCAAATCTTGAAGGCTCCTTTTCAAAACCTATCTGCTTATCCTGTCTGAACACTTCATTCACCTGGAAGTAATCTAGCCTACTAGAAAAGTTATCTTTTATTTTCTCATAACTTATCAATATTAGTTGACCCTCCTCCTCCCCCCTTAATATTGTGTTTAATGGTTATATGGGGTTGCGCTTGGGAGCCCTGCCTCCACTTCTGGCTCCGATGTCAGTTCACTGACATCCACCCTCCCCAGGACTCCCTCCACCCCCGGCAGGACCTTTTGACCCAACTACGTCCTTTTCCTCAGCCGACGTTGCGGGGAATCCCTGGAAGGAGCTGTCGCCATCCCCTGATGATTCAAACTCCGCTTCCCACCCGCTCCGATCTCTTCCCGCCGGGTGGCCCTCCCAGTCCGATTCCTCTGACGCCTCTCCTCCCTCCTCTTCGGAGGCAGGAAAACCCACAAAATCCTCTTCATCATCTGTGGTTCCAAATTGCTCCTCCCAGAATCTCGCTAGTGGTTTAGGTTTATCTGGGAACAGGCTGTGGAACTCCTCCGCAAGATACCCATCATTGATAGCCTCCGCTGGAACCCACGTGTTTTCTGACTCGGGTTCTCCCTCCCAAGCTACCAAGTACTCCACCTGGCGCCCTCACCATCTTGAATCGAGTATTTCCGTGGCTTGGTTGTGGTGTTCCCTCTCCTCTACCTGCGGGTGTGTGGTGACTTCTCCCTCTCGCCCCGGGAATTCCCGCCCGTCCCTGTACGGTGAGAGTAGGGACCTATGGAACACCGGGTGTATTTTCATGCTGTCAGGCAACTTGAGCTTGAATGCCACGGGGTTCACCTGCTGTGTTACCTCAAAACGTCCCAGCCGCCTTGGCTGCAACTTCTTACACCCCCCCTAAAAGGGTAACCCTTGGGTTGACAACCACACCCGGTCTCCCACCCTTATGGTCTCCCCTTCCCGACGGTGCTTGTCTACCTGCCTCTTGTAAATTTCCTTGGCCCGTTCCAAGTTCATCTTAAGTTGCTGGTGCAAGGCCTCCATTTCTTCCACAAACTGCTCTGCCGCAGGTACGCTCCCCCCTTCCTCCCCCCTCCCCGGGAAGGCCCTGGGGTGACACCCATAATTGGCCATGAACAGGCTCATTCCCGTGGAAGCCCACCTCGACCTGTAGCAAGCCCATGAGCTTCCTCCAGAACCGGGAAGTAAATTGTTTCCCGCGATCCGAGATGACCCTCGAGGGAGCCCCATGCAGTCTGAAGATGTGATCTACAAACAACCTGGCTGTTTCCTCTGCCGTTACCGCATGCGAGCAAGCTATGAAATGGCACATTTTTGTTAGCAGATCGACTACTACCATGACTGCTGTCTTCCCCCTTGATTTGGGCAAATCTGTCATAAAATCTATTGATACCACCTCCCAGGGTCTTCCCGGCGTGGGTAAGAGTTACAGTAACCCTGCGGGTGCAGCCCTCTCCCCCTTTGCCCTCTGGCAGCGGTCGCACCCCCGTACATATTCCCGTACATCTTCCCTTACCCTTGGCCACCAGAACTGCCTGGTGACAAGCAACATGGTTTTGTGTTGACCAAAATGTCCCGCGGTTGGGTTGTGGTGGAGTTGTTTGAGTACCCTTCCCCTCAAGGTCTCCCCCGGTACGTACAGCGCTCCCTTGTAGTACAGTACCCCTTCCTTTTCCTCAAACCCTCCCTGGTTTTCCCTTCCGTTCCAGAGTTCCCTGATTTTTGTTTGAGCGAATTCGTCGTTTCTAGTAAGCCCGGCTAGTTCTCGTTTCCCAACCCACACCCATCGGTTCTCGGGGAACACGTGTCTGACTTCCGGCGGTCTCTCTCCTTCCATGTACTCCGGCTTCCGGGAGAGAGCATCTGCTCTTACGTTCTCCTCCCCCGGCACGTACCGGATCTCGAAGAAAAACTTGGAGAACTCCTGTGCCCATCGAATCTGTCTCTGGTTGAGTACTCGCGCAGTCCTCCAGTATTCCAAGTTCTTGTGATCCGTACACACCTGGATCTCGTGCTGCGCCCCTATTAGCAGATGTCTCCATCGTCAAAATGCTGCATAAATTGCAAGCAGTTTGCGGTCATACACCGTGTAGTTTTGCTCCGACTTGCTCAGCTTCCTCGAGAAAAAGGCGCACGGCCTCCAGCTCTGCTGGGGCCCCGGCTGTAACAGTACCGCTCCGATGGCCCGGTCTGACGCGTCGGTCTCCAGCCTCATTGGCTTCTGCAGATCCACGTGCATGAGCTGCTCTTCCGAAGCGAACGCCTTCTTCAGCCTTTCGAAGGATTGCTGGGCACTTTCTGTCCAGACGAACTTCTTTTTGCTACTGAGACAATCTGTGATAGGCGCTGTCAAGTGGGCGAAGTTCCTGATGAACTTCCGGTAGAAGTTGCTGAACCTCTGCCCCTGGCTACGTTTAAGCGTCAGGCTCAGTTTCAGACAGTGTCTCTGTTTCAGGATCCAGCACTCTATCAAGCACTATTTCAGACTCAGGCTGTGGATCTCGGCTGTGGCTCTAGGCTCCGTCTGTGGCTCTGGCTGTGGCTCTGGCTCTCTTTCAGGGTCTGGTTCTGAATGAAGATCTGGTTCTGACTCTGATTCAGGGTCTCATGATGGCTCTTCCTCTGCCTCTGACCCAGCTATATTTCAGGGTCTGGCTCTTTTTCAGGCTCTGGTTCTGAATTAGGGTTTTGCTCTGGCTCTGGCTGTGTCTCTGGCTCTGGCTCCAGCTCCGGCACTGTATCAAGTACTGTTGTAGACTCAGGCTGTGGCTCTAGGCTGTGGCTGTGGCTGTTGCTCTGGTTCGGGCTGTGGCTCTTTTTCAGGCTCTGGTTCTGAATGAGGGCTTGGTTATGGCACTGATTCAGGGTCTCGCTCTGTCTCTGGCTGTGTCTCTGTTGCACCACAAACGGTGGTTTGTTGTTGTTGTTGTTATTTTCTTTCTGGGGTGGGACAAATGTTTAGTTGGGGCGGGGATTATTTGTATTTTGTATTTGTATAGTTTGTATTTTGCTTTTTAAGGGGAAGGGTCAGGGCTGCCTGGGAGGGGGCCTCAGCCAACAGAATGGCTGGGGCAGGTTCCCTACGGGGGGATGTATTGGAACACCCAATCTCTGTTATCGCGGGTGGGAGGAGCAGTTGCGCTAAGACCAGACCACATCTTTACCGAAGATCTGGTTCTGACTCTGATTCTGATTCTCTGATTCTGGCTCTCTATCTGGAAGGAGGCATTTTCATCATGTTCTCTCTTATATTATAGCTGGCTGTAAATTTGAAATTTACATTCCATCAGTTTTCCCCATCTTTTAGCATAATTGGACGGCCCACATCTTGGGCCCACTTTATCATTGAAGCCTTAACCTCCTCATCCATTACTTCGTAGTCTAAAAGAAGTCTATAGATTTTTGCGATTATTTTGGTTTTACTATTCAGTAGTTCTCTATCAAATCTTGAAGGCTCCTTTTCAAAACCTATCTGCTTATCCTGTCTGAACACTTCATTCACCTGGACGTAATCTAGCCAACTAGAGAAGTGATCTTATATTTTCTCATAACTTATCAATATTAGTTGACCCTCCTCCTCCCCCCTTAATATTGTGTTATACGTTATCCAGTTCTCTTTGATGTTGTTCCTTTTTTTAACAGCGATTGCTTCTAGTGGAGAGTTCCATCTTGGGGTTTTCTGTTCCAAATATCTTTTGTATTTTCCCCATACCTTATTGTAATGGGAATCGGGGTTGCTTGTGCGTAAGCCACAAACTGCTCCAAGCTGGTTGTATGGCTAAACCTTTCCCTGGCTTGACAGCCCTTACAACGCGACTGTCTCAGTCACTGGCAGAATCCGTCAGTGGGCGTTTCCTGAATTTCTTCCAACATAAAAATTCCTTGACTCCAAGTCCGCCTAGTCTCTGCGCGGAAGCTTTCTGCGCAGCGTAGGCGTGCCAAGCGGAGGTCCTCTGTGTTACCATAAAGCACCAAAGCTGCAGCAAGCAAAGGCTCTAGCAGCTCAGTCAGCTGCTTGTGGCTGCAAAGCCAAACAGGATGTTTGTGACTGTTGCCATGGGAACAAAGGGGCAGTCCATTCTGTACTGAGCACCGGATGTTAGCTCAGTGTGTGTGTCAGATGACCCGTACTGGAAGTACATGGGTGGAGTTTATTCTTACTGCTGTGGAGTGCAGACATGTTTCTCTGTACTGATGTAAAGAGACAGAAATAAAGGATGTAAATAGATTTCTGTCTGAATCTTTCCCCTCCCTGGGGGACACCAAAGGGGAGAGAGGAAGAACGGTGTGTTCCTCTCACACATCTGAGATGAATCGCCGAGACCTCGCCTGCTTATCAGCAGAGTGGCGCAGCGGGGAGGTCGACAAGGAATATCTGCCGGTGCCTACGTTGTGGCACATTCCTCTGACCCAGGCAGAATTCCAACAGTGGTAGCAGATGCCGGTTGCTGGTTTCCTCGATCCATGGAAGTCTGCAAAAAGAGTAGCAGAGCTGCTGTTTTCATCACTCCATGGAAGCCTGAGGTGAGAAAGCTGATCCTCTGCAGCCAGAAGCTGACCAGAAGAAGCTGACAGCCAAAGCCACGGAGCCCAAGGTATGAGATTTTCGGGCTTAAAAGAGTGAACGCAGATTGAGTTATTCTCTGCTTCACGGGGAGCAGCGTTTAGGAAAAACAGCTCCGAGTGGGAAGAGGCTTGCATTCCAGAGATTCTTGTGGTTTCCTGTACAAGGGAAGAAATGCACTGTTGCTAAGCAACGCCCGCCAGTCAAGTGGAAAGTTACTCGAGAGGGCTGGACAGTCAGGCTATGCCTCAGAGAGGCAAAAACAAAGTTTGTTGTGACTAGGCTCTCATGAAGTCCCTTTGGAAAGGGACTTTCCAAAGCACCTAGCGTTAAGAGCTGCCAGGTGCACAAGAGTGCAAACAAACAAGCTTTTGGATTTTAGAGGCTTGTGTTTGAGAGTTAATGCAAGGACTCAAAAATGGATGCTAAGAAGGGCGGAGGCTTGCCTTCTCCACCCCTCCTGACCAATGACAATTATGCATCTTGGTCTATTAAGATGAAGGCCCTGTTGCAGAATCAGAGACTGTTTCAGGTGATTGAGAACCCCATCCCTGCAGCACCAACACGTGCTTGGGAGTCACAGAATGTGAAGGCCAGAACGGCTATAATTCTGTGTGTGTCAGACTCGCAGCTTGTGCATATTCAGGATTTAGAGCACGCGAAAGAGGTTTGGGACACGCTGAGAAGGACACATCAGAGAGATGCAGGTTCTTCAGCGTTGCTGTATTTTGAGAAGCTGACCAATCTGAGGCTTGCGCCTGATGGAGATGTTCAAGCGCACCTGACGGAAATGAAATATCTGCGTCAACAGATGGTGGAACGTAATTTCCGTCTGCAGGAGGAAGTGTTTTGCTTCATGGTGATAAACAGCCTGAATCGGACTTACAAATCCGTTGCCAGTCAGCTTGGTTCGCTACCGGCGGCGCAGTTAACTTCGGAGAGGGTCTTTGCTGTGGTTCTGAATGAACATTACAGACTTGCTGCCCTGGAGGTCAAGGACAGGGGGAGGGAAGAACGGAGTTCTAACGCCCCCACTGCTGTTGCTACTGGAGAAAATGCTGTAGCTTTAAACGTTGTCCGATGTTACAATTGTGGCCAGACTGGGCATCTTCAGCGGTACTGCAAGAAGCCACGTCAGCACAAAGGAGCCAAGGCGAGCTCTACAAAGTCTGAGGCGTCAGGCAAAGGTCATACCATCCCAAAGGCAAAGACTGCAAAGGCTTTGATGTCGAAAGGAACCACGCCAAAAGTGGAGAACGCTTTTGTCATAGACACGGGCGCCACGGTTCATATGTCCCCGAACAGACAGCTATTTTCGACGTTTAAGAAGCAAAGCTTCGCTGTGCAACAAGCCAACGGTCAGAAGTTGGAAGCGACGGGGATTGGAACTGTGTACCTTGAAAGTCTGAACTTGACTATAAGCGATGTTTACTTGGTTCCAGAGTTGAAGTTCAATCTGCTCAGCGTTTCGCAGATTGCCAAGAAGGGACTAAAACTGTCCTATGATGATGAGAACTGCGAGATCTACAAAGATGGAGAGTTGTATCTTTCTGCCAAAGAGAAAGATGGACTATATTTGTTGACTTTTGATCAAAGTGATTACATGGAATGTAATTCTTGTGATTCTAACATGATCTCTTTTGCAGGTCTGACCAAGAAGAACACCAAGAAGGTGACCTCGAGGGTCGACAGAGAATTTCAGCGGGTGTATGCTGATGTGATTGGTCCTCTAGCACCATCTAGAGGCAATGCAAAATATTACCTTGTGTGTGTGGATTCTTTCACAAATTATGTCTGGATTTATGTTTTGAAGAGACCTAAAGAAGCCTTAGAAAGGTTTAAAGAGTTTTGTGACAAAGTTAAAAATATGCATGATGCTGACATAGATTGTCTTTGCACAGATAAGATGCCAATTTTTCTTTCACAGGATTTCCAGAGGTTCCTGAAGAAGAAAGGGATAAGACACAAAATTGCTAGTTCCGAAGAATCTTGGAAAAGATGTGTCTGTGTTAGGGTGAACAAAGAATTGCAAAAGGGAATGCATGCGCAATTGCTTAGTTCGCATCTGCCAAATGAATTCTGGGCGGAGTCGCTAATGTCATTTTGTTATAATAATAATAATAATAATAATAATAATAATAATAATAATAATAATAATAATAATAATAAATTTTATTTATATCCCGCCCTCCCCAGCCGAAGCCGGGCTCAGGGCGGCTAACAACACCAAAATAGTGCGACATTATAAAAACATTATAAAAATTAATTAAAATCAAGATTGATGGCAGCCATAAAGTTTTGTAAAGGTTGCCAAAGGAGGGCGTCAGGCTGCGCCCTAACCAAAGGCCTGGCGGAACAGCTCTGTCTTGCAGGCCCTACGGAAAGATGTCAAGTCCTGCAGGGCCCTTGTCTCTTGTGACAGAGCATTCCACCAGGTTGGAGCCGCAGCCGAAAAGGCCCTGGCTCTAGTTGAGGCCAGCCTAACCTCTCTGTGGCCTGGGACCTTCAAGGTGTTTTTGTTTGAAGACCGTAAGTTCCTCTGTGGGGCATACCAGGAGAGGCGGTCCCGTAGGTACGAGGGCCCTAGGCCGTATAGGGCTTTGAAGGTTAAAACCAGCACCTTAAACCTGATCCTGTACTCCACCGGGAGCCAGTGCAGCTGGTATAGCACCGGATGAATGTGATCTCTAAGCGAAGACCCCGTAAGGAGTCTCGCTGCGGCATTCTGCACCCGTGGTTGAGAAAGGTTTCAAAAGAGTTGGGATGTTCTCCGTTTGAGAAACTGTTCCATAGAAAACCTTCAGTTGCCCATTTCAAGGTTTTTGGGTCTCATGTGAGAACAGAAACTCCAGGTGGGGTAAAGAATGCCAGAGGCATTTTTGTGGGTTATGAAAAGGGTCTCTACAGAGTAATTTTGTCTGAATCTGGTCAGGTGATTCTCACAAAATTTCTAGAGAGTGCTCCTGAACAGGAGAGAGTGATTGATCACATATTTCTCACTGCAGATGATTCTGATGATGATGATGAGTTTGATCTTATTGAGTTCAGTAGTACTGATGATGACAGCGATAGCTCAGGGAGCTCAGTTGACACAGTCATTGAGAGGAAATCTCACATAATGGCAAGACCCTCAGAAGAGGAGGATGAACCACTGATTAAGCTTAGTACTGGTTCTCCAGAGAGTTCAAAGGTTGAACCAGAAAGCAAAGAAGAGCAGCAACTCTTACGTAGGTCTGAGAGAGCAACGAAGGGTGTACCACCCAAGAGGTATTCAAAGGAATTTGCCAACCTAGCTATTGCATGTGTTGCTGTTGTAAACGACCAAGGACAAATTGAAGCTGTGTCTGAGTCAGAGACAAAGGCACAACAGAAAGTTGTTAACCAAGGTAATGCAGAAGCACTCATTCCTTGGAAGTCACACAACCAGAGAGGTACATTGGTAAAACCAGTGGTGGGTAGTTCCAAGGGTGGAACTGAAAAAACAGGGGAATGTTATAAGTATAACAACTGTTTGTTTTCTTCTCTGGATGACGCTTTGCTCGCAGCACGCATTGATACTTTAGGGGGAGTATGTTACCATAAAGCACCAAAGCTGCAGCAAGCAAAGGCTCTAGCAGCTCAGTCAGCTGCTTGTGGCTGGAAAGCCAAACAGGATGTTTGTGACTGTTGCCATGGGAACAAAGGGGCAGTCCATTCTGTACTGAGCACCGGATGTTAGCTCAGTGTGTGTGTCAGATGACCCGTACTGGAAGTGCATGGGTGGAGTTTATTCTTACTGCTGTGGAGTGCAGACATGTTTCTCTGTACTGATGTAAAGAGACAGAAATAAAGGATGTAAGTAGATTTCTGTCTGAATCTTTCCCCTCCCTGGGAGACACCAAAGGGGAGAGAGGAAGAACGGTGTGTTCCTCTCACACATCTGAGATGAATCGCCGAGACCTCGCCTGCTTATCAGCAGAGTGGCGCAGCAGGGAGGTCGACAAGGAATATCTGCCGGTGCCTACGCTGTGGCACATTCCTCTGACCCAGGCAGAATTCCAACACCGTGCTCTCCCCGCTGATCTCACTGGAAGAGTCTCGGAGCCTTCCCTCCGAAGTACTCTCAGCCTCCCCTTTCTTCCTGGTGTCACCTTGATTTCCTTCCCCAGCGGAAGCTCTCCCTCTCTCCTTGCTAGTTCCCTCTCCGGCATCATTGGGGAGCCTTACCTCTCCTCTTGGCTCCGATGGCATTTCCCTGACATCCACCTCCCCCCCAGGGCCCTCCTCTCCCCCCGTCCGTTCCTTGGACGGTGATGCGGGGAATCCCTGGAAGGAACTATCCCCTTCCTCAGATGATTCAAACACCGCTCTCCACCTGCTGCTGTCTCTTTCCGCTGCCCAATCTCCCCAGTCGGATTCCTCTCCCTCGGATACCCCCCCTTCCTCATCTTCGGAGGCTGGAAATCCCATAAACTCTTCTTCATCATCCGTGGTGCCAAATTGCTCCTCCCAGAACCTCCCTAGTGGTTTCGGCTTCCTTGGGAACCTGCGATGAAACTCCTCCTGCAGATACTCATCCTTGATCTCTTCTGCAGGAACCCAAGTGTTTTCCGACTCGGGCTCCCCCTCCCAAGACACCAAATATTCCACCCGTCTCCCTCTCCACCTTGAATCGAGAATTTCCGCGGCTTGACCACTGAGTTCCCTTTCCTCCACCTGTGGGTGCATGGGGATTTCTCTTTCTCGCCCCAGAAATTCCCTCCCTTCCCGGTACGGTGAGAGTAATGACCTGTGGAACACCGGGTGCAGTTTCATGTTGGTGGGCAAGTTGAGTCTAAAGGCCACAGGATTCACCTGTTGTGTTACCTCGAAAGGTTCCAGTCGCCTTGGCCGTAATTTCTTACAACCCCCTTTGAACGGTAGCCCTTGGGTTGACAACCACACCCGGTCCCCAACCCTTATTCTCTCCCCTTCTCTGTGGTGCTTGTCTGCCTGCCTCTTGTACGCTTCCTTCGCCCTCTCCAGGTTAACCTTAAGTTGTTGGTGTAAAGCCTCCATTTCTTCCACAAACTGCTCGGCCGCCGGCACACTCCCCCTCCCCTCCCCCTCCCCTGGGAAGGCCCTGGGGTGGCACGCGTAATTGGCCATGAACGGACTCATCCCCGTGGACACATGTTCAGCGTTATTGTATGCAAATTCGGCCAGCGCTAGTTTTTCCACCCAATCGTTCTCCCTTTCGTTGACGTAGCAGCGTAGGTACTGTTGGAGTATGCTATTAGCTCTTTCTGCTTGTCCGTTGGTCTCCGGGTGTCTGGCCGTCGAGCAGCTCACCTCGACGTCCAGCAGGATCACGAGCTTCCTCCAGAATCTGGAAGTAAATTGCCTCTCTGGACAAAACCCTCAAGGGGGCGCCATGCAACCTGAAGACGTGATCTACAAACAGCCTAGCTGTTTCCTCTGCCGTCACTGCATGCGAGCAAGCAATGAAATGGCACATTTTGGTCAACAAGTCAACTACCACCATGACTGCTGTTTTCCCCCTGGACTTGGGTAAATCGGTCATAAAATCTATGGATACCACCTCCCATGGTCTTTCCGGGGTGGGTAAGGGTTCCAGTAACCCTGCGGGTGCTGCCTTCTCCCCTTTTACCCGCTGGCAGCGTTCGCACCCCCGTACGTATTCCCGCACATCTTCCCTCACCCTTGGCCACCAGAACTGCCTGGTGACAAGCAACATGGTTTTGTGTTGACCAAAATGCCCCACCGTGGGGTTGTCATGTAGTTGTTTGAGTACTCTTCTCCTCAAGTCCCCTTCTGGTATGTACAATGCTCCCCTATAGTACAGTGCCCCTTCCTTTTCCTCAAAACCCCCCTGATTTTCTTCTGCGTCTCTGATCTCCCTGATTTTTGTTTGGGCGTACTCGTCATTCCTTGTCAACCCGGCTAGTTCTCGTCACTCTACCACTACTCATCGGTCCTCCGGTATCACATGTGGTAGTTCCGGCACTCCCTCTCCTTCCAAGTACTCCGGTTTCCGGGAGAGGGCGTCTGCTCTGATGTTTTCCTTCCCCGGCACGTAGCGAATTTCAAAAAAAGAACTTGGAAAACTCCTGTGCCCATCGCACCTGTCTTTGGTTGAGGACTCGTGCAGTCCTCCAATATTCCAGGTTCTTATGGTCCGTGCACACCTGGATCTTGTGTTGTGCGCCTATTAGAAAATGTCTCCAGCGTCGACAGGAAGTTTTTTTTCTTTCCGCCCAACTGTGTGAGTTACTAAGTAACTGTCTTGGACTTCTAATGTAACGAACGTAAAAATTTGAAACATTCCTCAACCCTGGACAGCCAGCCTCTTTGGAGAGGAGCGGCTTAAATCTAAAATCTAAAAAGAGAGAGTAAATAACGGACGGCTGCAGAGCAGTTTGAAATGGAGCTTTGCAGATCAGGAGAGAAGAGCTGCCTATGGAACTCTATGTAGAAGGGCACAGAAAAAACGGCTCGAGAAAACCGTCGGAAATATTAATAAAAAGAACTCTCCCTAACTTGTTGGCTCTCGTGGACACGCTGGAGGTTTGCTCAAGGCCTCTACGACTGAAACTAAAAACCATACGAAGCTAAAATATATTCCTCCAGCCTACCTCTGTCAAAACTGTACATATACCATGCTCATAAGTTCGTGATTATCATTCTTTTCCCCTCCCCTGGTCCCCCCTTCTATCCCACGTTCTGTTATACCATTTATGACATTTACATTTTTGCGTTAAGTCAAAAAATAAATTGGTTACTCTATATTTTTTTCCTTCCCCTCTCCTGCCCCCTCTCTCCCTCCTCCCTCCCCTCCAACTCTGTTTTACTGTCTGTTTCTCTTTCCTCTTTATTTTAATAACATAACTAACAACTTATCCAACCTATTTTCTACTCACCAATTTTTGGAGGAACTCTAAATCATCGGAATCATAACATTTAATTTAGGATGATCCCTTATCTCCTGAAAACACAACCAATGGGATAACAGCTAACATCTGAGGCACCCAGTGTGGTTTCCTGGATATAACTACACCTCACCAAGACCGAACAAAGAGACGCATTGGAATTTGGAACTGGAAATTCCAGAGTGCAATGAAACTTCGCACAGCCCCCAGAGTGCAATAAAACTTTGCACAGCCCCCGCGAACTGGACTAAATAAATAAGTGGCTGAAAATTACAGGATTATACAAGTGGCTGAAACTACTGAATATATAGAGACTATACAACTTCTTCTTTTTTCCCCCTGGAATATAACAGAAAGACACCGATTTTTGTTTACGCTTTCTTATTTTTTGCTCATCCCCCCTCTGTCTCTGAAACAATTATACTAATATACTAATACAAAGCAAATATTTAACAACAAAAAGTTTCTGGAAATATAAGTGGGACTGGTTAATATTGTGTGAATAATTGATGTAAGTAAACTGAAATAAGGTATTGGAAGCCCCCTTGATATTAAGAAAACAAAAGAGGATAGGAGGTCAGGAGGGCAAGAGTTTTAAACTAATACAGTTTAAGGTGTTTATGGTTTGGAAAACATAAAAAGGGGGGAAAACAGATTGTGAGCCCTCTAGGGGAGAGAAATATAAACCACAGGATGTCGGGCGAAAATGGTAAAAAAGCTGGAGGGACCCCGGGAGAAAGAAAAGCATCTCGACAAGAGGAAATTAAAGACTTAGACTTTTTGTGGTTTAAGATTAAAGAGGAATTTAAGCAAAGGGAAACACACATGGAAAACAAACTAGGAGAAATACAGGAGCAAATTGATAGGAAAATAGAAAGTGCTGTAGGCGAACTCTCGAAAAAGATACAAGATTTGACAGTTAAATCAAAAATAATTGAAAACTCCAATAAAAAAAACACAAAAAGATTTGAGGGACCAAAAGAAGGAAACAGAAAAGCTGAAGGAAGAAATAAAAAAATTAAATAAAACACAAGACCAATTATTGGACAATTTAGCTATGACAGAAATGCGTCAAAAAAATCTTAATTTAAAATTTAAAGGGATCGCCGAAGAAGCAAATGAAAACATAAGAGGAAAAATAGTTCAGGAACTTGCAAAATGGTTGGAGATGAAAGAAGAACAAATAGCATATACAATAGAGAACGCGTTTAGAATAAGAGGAAAACCACAACAATTTAAGTCCAAAAGAATCCCCGGAGACTGTTTAGTAATATTCAACTCCATTGAAATGAAAAATATAATATTAAGAAATAGTTTTAAAAGAAAGTTGATGATTGGAGACCGTCCAATCACCATCTTTAAAGAAATTCCAATTAGGATCCTGCGCAAAAGGGAAGGATACAGACAGTTAACAAGTGTTTGGAAGAGGAACGCAATACAATACAAATGGGAATTTCCAGAGGGGGTTTCTTTCTATCATAAAAATAAAAAATTCAAGCTGACAGATATTCATGAAGCAGAAAAGTTCGTGAGAAGATACGAGAAAGACCTGGGTAAAGAAGAAGTAGGACAGCGAGGAGGCGACTTGGTCACAGGGGGGAGTGGAGGGGGTGGAGTCGAGGAGGGGGGGAGTCAGAGGAGGAAACGGAGGATTTTAGATCGGAGGAAGAGGAGGAGGGAGAAGACAGAGAGTTCAACAGAAAGGGAAGCACCAGACTTTAAATCAGAAAGTAGGATAAAGTGTACTTAGTCATAACTTGAAATGACCATTAAGTTTATATTGTGGAATGTGAATGGCTTTAACAATAAGTCCAAGAGGAATAAATTTGAAAAAATTATAAAGAAAAAAAATATTGATGTCATTTGTTGCCAAGAAACTCATGTTGCCAAAAAACACAAGCATATTTTAATAAATAAGAAGCTTGGAATAGAATTTATCAACTCAGACTCAAAAAAGAAAAGAGGGGTAGCAATTTATGTGAAAGAAAAATTAGAACCCAAGCAAATATGTAAGGATGAGGAAGGAAGAATCCTAGGAGTACAAATTAAATACCAGGGAGAAAAAATAAATGTGGTTACAGTTTATGCCCCAAACTCAAATAGACTGGAGTTTTTTAAAAAATTGGAGCAAATCTTATTAGACTTAGATAACAACAAATTGGTCTTACTTGGAGATTTAAATGGAGTACCGACACCAGAACTAGATAGAAGTGTAAGAAAAAGGAAGTTAAACCAAGGGAAATTACCAAAATCCTTCAATGACCTTGAGGAAAATTTAGATCTAATAGATATATGGAG
The DNA here is from genome assembly GCF_964234715.1 of Podarcis melisellensis. Lineage (NCBI taxonomy): Eukaryota > Metazoa > Chordata > Lepidosauria > Squamata > Lacertidae > Podarcis > Podarcis melisellensis. The sequence goes on along the minus strand of NC_138535.1, from coordinate 35,073,076 downwards.
ATACAAAAACCCTACGACAAAACAATTCACCCACTTCTCTGAACCACACCAGAGCTGGAGTAGGTTGGATCAGATCTGGATCTCAAGAGAATTAACAACAAGAGTGGTGAATTGTGAGATCCAACCCAGAACTCTGTCGGACCATAACCCAATAACACTACAACTAAAGTGGAACACCCAGGGGCTATACAGATGGAGAATGAATGACTACTTATTTGAAACAGAAGAAGTGATTGAAAAAGCAAAAACTACTATAAAAGACTATTTTGACCTAAATATGAATAAAGGGACAGACATAGATGTAGTGTGGGACGCTAGCAAGGCAGTGTTAAGAGGCCTCCTGATACAGCAAAATATTCAAAGAAAAAAGGCCAAAGAACAGAAAAAAGAAGAAGTAATTAATAAAATGAGAATATGTGAGAAAAACATGATAAAAAATTCGAACAACAATGGTTATAAACAAGAATATAAGATGCTCCAAACACAATACTCAATATTAATAAATCAAGAAGTGGAATGGGGAATCAAGTTAATGAAACAAAAGTTTTTTGAATCTGCAAACAAAACTGGAAGGTTCCTGGCGTGGCAATTGAGAAAAAGGAGAAAACTCAGTCTTATCAACAAAATAAAAGTGGAAGAGCAAGTGCTAGAGGACCCCAACGAAATAAAAAAGAACTTCCTTAAATTCTATGAAAAGTTATATAAAATAGAGGAAGAAGACTTAACAAGTATAGAAAAATATTTAGAAGAAAACAGCCCAAATAACATATCAGAAGAGGAAAGAAACGATTTAAATAAACCTATAAAAGTAGAGGAAATTAGAGAGGCAATTAAGAGGATGAAACTGGGGAAAGCCCCAGGCCCAGACGGGTTATCTGCTAAGTATTACAAGACCCTAGAAGAATATATAACACCGGTATTATGTGATGTAATGAATGAGATTTTAAGAGGAGGAAAAACACCAATATCTTGGAAAGAAGCATACATCACGTTGATTCCGAAACCAGATTCAGACAAACTTAACATCAAGAACTACAGACCGATCTCATTACTGAATAATGATTATAAGATCTTTGCCGATATAATGGCACACCGACTTAAAAAGTGTCTGAGTAATCTCATCCATACTGACCAGGCCGGTTTTCTACCCAATAGACAAATTAAAGACAACATAAGACATACAATAGACATCATTGAATATCTAGAATGTCATAATGAAATTCCAGCAGTTTTAATGTTCGTTGACGCCGAAAAGGCATTTGATAATGTGTCTTGGGTTTTCATGATAAAATGTTTGGAAAGGTCGGGGATAGAGGGCACATTCCTGGAAGGAATTAAAGCGATTTATACACAACAAAGTGCTAGACTAATCATAAATAACAATTTGACAGATCCGTTAAAGATAGCGAAAGGTACCCGACGGGGTGCCCTCTGTCCCCGTTACTGTTCATTATGGTGCTAGAGATAATTACAAATAAGATAAGGAAAACTCAAGATATTCGGGGTATAAAAATAGGAGTGAAAGAACACAAATTGAAATCATATGCTGATGATCTTATGTTGTCGCTGGAAGACCCAAAAAAGAGTGTTGGTAAAGTAGTGGGACTACTAGAGGAATTTGGAAAACTATCCGGTTTTAAATTGAACAGAGCAAAAACCAAAATAATGACCAAAAATCTGGAAGAAAAGACAAAAAATGATCTTGAAACTCAAACAGGGATTAAAATTGCCAAAAAAGTAAAATATCTCGGAATCTGGTTGTCAGGGGCTCAGGAGCAGAGGCACAGGAGAGGGAGGAAATGGAGAGCGAGGGGGAGGAATCCGAGGGCAGTGTAGGGGGTGACAGTGGCCCGAGGGATTCCGGGAGTCTGTCCAGCGAATCGGAAGACTCGCAGAAGGGAGCGCCGATGGCCAGGGCAAGGGGGGTGCCAAGGGGGACACCTCAGAAGGAAGGGGCCAGCGGGGACTCCCAGAGCAGCAGTTGGAAATCAGGACCAGCTTCCCCACCAGAGCGCAGTGGGGGGGAGGAATCCCAGGCATCGGGACCAGTGTTCCCACCACCAGCGAGAGGAGATGAGTCAGGATTGACTACGCCTCCATCGGAGAGCGGGGAAACGGTCGAGAGGAAGGTTGCCGGCTGGGCGCGCGCGCCAAGTTCAAATGTACAGGCGAGCGGCACAGCAGATAGCCCGGATAGGGAGCCAGGTCCTAAAGCCCGCCGAAAGGAGGGGCAAGAATCAGGGGGGTCAGCGTCAGAAGAGTCCAGAAAGGAGGAAACCCCAGGGGGCAGAAGGACCCAGAGGAGGAAAGAGCAATGGAAGAGGTGGAGTAAGGCTAGAGTCTTAAACTGGTGTACAGGGGGTGGAGACTCAGATGGAGCTTCACCGGTCTAGCTTCTAGACGTAGAGCTGCATGCTGCGGTTTGGAAGTGGAAACTAATCGTCAATAAAGACTTTTGTACGTTATTACTGACTAGCGTTGGTCCTCTGTGAGCTGGGACCTAGAGGCAGCCCTCTGTGAGCTGGGACCTAGAGGCAGAACATAAATCTGATTGAAAATAACTACAAGAACACATGGAAAGAAATAACAAAGGACTTGGATACTTGGAACAGAATACACCTCTCTTGGTTGGGGAGAATGGCTGCGATCAAAATGAATCTATTACCAAAATTACTCTTTTTATTCCAAAATTTACCGATAATTAGGGGAGTTTCACTATTTAAAGATTGGCAGAGACTACTTTCTAAATTTATTTGGCAAGGAAAAAGACCAAGGATTAAATTCAAATTGCTCACAGACCAAAAAGACAGGGGGGGATTTGCTGTCCCAAATTTACAGTTATATTATGAAGCAGCATGCCTTTGTTGGGTAAAAGAATGGATTGTCATTAAAAATAAAGATTTGTTAGATCTAGAGGGTTTTAACTTAAGATTTGGATGGCATGACTATCTGTGGCAGGATAATGGAAAGAAACATAAAGATTTTTCTAACCATATTATTAGAGGGCCACTGTTAGAAGTGTGGGAAAGGAATAAAAAATTATTGGAACAGAAAACCCCCTGGTGGTTATCACCAATCGATATACTGACAAAAAAGAAAATAAACACTGAAGGGGAAAGATGGACATATGAAGATCTATTAGTTAGAAATGAATCCGGGTGGAGAATCAGACCATATGAAGAAATAAAAAACAAGTTGACTGGCTGGATTCAATATCACCAAATTAACTCCATGTGGACGGAAGATAAAAAGATTGGGATAAATGAGAAGAAATCTAGATTTCAGATTGAAATAATAGAAGGAAGAACAAAATTATTATCAAAAATGTATAACCAGTTACTTGAGTGGGACACCAAAGATGAGGAAGTGAAGGAGGTGATGGTGAAGTGGGCAGTGGACTTGGGTTATAATATAGAATTTGACAAATGGAAGGCTTTATGGTGTAAAGGTATGAACTTCACGGCATGTACAACACTCAAGGAGAACATGTATAAGATGATGTACAGATGGTACATGACGCCGGTAAAATTGGATAAAATTTATAAAACAGGTGATAAAATGTGTTGGAAATGCAAGAGTAAGGAGGGCGACTTTATACATATGTGGTGGTCATGTGAGACACTTTAAAAATTTTGGGAATCTATCTATAATGAATTTTAAAAAGTCCTCAAATACACCTTTAGCAAAAAACCTGAAGCTTTCCTCCTGGGGATAATTGGCGAAGAAATTAAAAAGGAAGATAAAACATTTTTTCAATACGCAACAGTGGCTGCCAGAACCCTCATAGCACAGTATTGGAAGACGTCTAAAATCCCAACGATAATAGAGTGGCAATCTAAACTATTTGACTATTTAGAACTGGCAAAATTGACACAGAAAATAAGAAATAAAAAAGTACAAAATTTAATAATGAATGGGATAAATTTAAGTTATATATGGAATCAGAAATAAAAGGAAAATAAAAATGTTGATAAAAAACAAATATATATTTGAAAAATTCACAGTAGGTATGAGATAACGCTTACTACGTAAAAATTGCTTGAAAAATGAGACACTGCAGATAAAAATATGATAACTTTATTCCGAAATCGAGATAAAGGGAAGTCGATGAATGTTTGTCAATGTAAGTTGAGTTGCCTATGTTTTTATGTATTACATGTTTCGTTTTTCTTTTTTTTCTTTTTTCCTTTTTTCTTGGCTGTGTAAGTATGTTTGTGATATGTATGATATGTATGTTAAAAAGCAATAAAAAATAATTTTTTTAAAAAAATGTCTCCAGCGTCGAAAAGCTTCATGAATTGCAAGCAGTTCCCGGTCATACACCGTGTAGTTCTGTTCTGACTTGTTCAGCTTCCTTGAAAAAAAAGCGCACGGCGTCCACTCGGACTGATTTCCCGTCTGAAGCAGTACGGCCCCCACCGCTCTGTCTGACGCGTCGGTCTCCAGCCTCATAGGCTTCTGCAGATCCACGTGTAAGAGCTGCTCTTCCGAAGCGAACGCCCTCTTTAGCCTTTCAAAGGACTGCTGTGCCTCTTCTGTCCATTCAAACTTCTTTTTGCTGCTGAGACAATCGGTGATGGGTGCAGTTAAGTGGGCGAAGTTCTTGATAAACTTCCTATAGAAGTTCCCAAACCCCAGGAACCTCTGCACGTCCTTCCGGTTCTTGGGAGTCTTCCTTTTTTTAAAAAAAAAATATTTTTATTAGTTTTTTACACAAATAAAAGACAATACAAAACAAAACACACACATCTAAACATACAACAAAAATTGACTTCCCCATGCCTTCCTTTCACCACATCCTTATTTTATCATATTTTCAAGCAACCCTTCAGTCAATTTTAATCAGGTCTCTTTTAAATTTACTTAAGATTTAGCATTTACAGCTGTAATTCTTGGTTTCTCACCCCTTGACATCTTATCAGTCCACAATTTTACAATAGTTTTTAAGATATATTTTAAATTTTCTCCAGTCCTCTTCCACTGTCTCTTTCCTCTGGTCACGGATTCTGCCGGTCATCTCTGCCAGTCCCATGTATTCAGTCACCTTCGTCTGCCATTCTTCCAGAGAGGGTAGTTCTTGCGTCTTCCAATACTTTGCCAACAGGATTCTTGCTGCTGTAGTTGCATACATAAAGAATGTCCTATCTTTCTTTGGTACCAATTGGCCGGCCATGCCCAAGAGGAAAGCCTCTGGTTTCTTTACAAATGTCCACTTAAGGATTTTCTTAATTTCATTATATATCATTTCCCAGTAGGCCTTAATCTTTGGGCAGGTCCACCAAAGATGGTAAAAAGTGCCTTCAGTCTCATTACACTTCCAACATTTGTTATTGGGCAAATGGTAGATCTTTGCAAGCTTGACTGGGGTCATGTACCACCTATAGATCATTTTCATTATATTCTCTTTCAAGGCAGTACATGCCGTAAATTTAATTCCAGTGGTCCATAACTGTTCCCAGTCAGCAAACATAATATCATGACCAATATCCTGTGCCCATTTAATCATAGCTGATTTCACCGTTTCATCCTGTGTATTCCATTTCAGCAGCAAATTATACATTTTAGATAGATTCTTAGTATTGGATTCTAGCAATTCTGTTTCTAACTTTGACCTCTCCTTCTGAAAGCCAAGTTTCCTGTCCTGCTTAAATGTCTCATTTATCTGACGATAATGTAACCAATCTCGAACTTTATGCTTTAGCTTCTCAAAACTTTGAAGCTTCAACTTTTCACCATCTTGTTCTAAGATTTCACAGTATTTGGGCCAATTAGAGTCCATGTTAAGTTTTTTCACTGCCTTTGCTTCCATTGGTGACAACCACCTGGGGGTTCTACTTTCCAATAAATCCTTATATCTATTCCAAACATTATACAGTGCTTTCCTTACAATATGGTTTTTGAAACTTTTATACACCTTTGCCTTGTCATACCACAAATATGCATGCCAACCAAAACTATTGTCATATCCTTCCAAGTCCAAAATGTCTGCATCCTCCAGAAGTAGCCATTGCTTCAGCCAGCAAAATGCTGCTGATTCATAATAAAGTCTTAAGTCTGGCAGGGCAAAGCCCCCTCTATCTTTCGCATCAGTTAAAATCTTAAATTTTATCCTGGGCTTTTTGCCCTGCCAGACAAATTTAGATATATCCTTCTGCCACTTCTTGAAGCAGTCCATTTTGTCTAGGATCTGCAACGTCTGGAACAAAAACAGCATTCTCGGCAATACATTCATCTTGATAACAGCAATTCGGCCTAACAAGGAAAGTTTCAGCCTAGACCATATATCTAGATCCTTTTTTACTTCTGACCAACATTTTTCATAGTTATCTTTAAATAAGTTCACATTTTTAGATGTTAAATTTACCCCCAGGTATTTAACCTTTTTTGCTATTTCCAACCCAGTTTCACTTTGAAACCTATCTTTTTCTTCATTTGTTAAAATTTTTTCCAGCACCTTTGTTTTCTGTTTATTTAGTTTAAATCCTGCTACCTGGCCGAATATCTCAATTAATTCTAAGACTCTTTTGGTACTAGCTTCTGGCTGTTGCAAAGTTAACACTAAATCATCTGCAAATGCCCTTAATTTGTATTGTTTGGCTCCGACCTGTATTCCTTTAACCAGCTGGTCCTTTCTTATCATATTTAACAAAACCTCCAGGACAGATATAAAAAGTAGAGGAGATATAGGGCATCCCTGTCGTGTCCCTTTCTCTATTGGTATTTCATCCATTACCACATTGTTCACAATTAGTTTAGCTCTTTGTTCAGAGTATACTGCACCTATACCATTTTCAAACCCTTGGCCTACCCCCATCCCATGGAGATTCTTCTTCATAAAATTCCAAGAAATGTTGTCAAAGGCTTTCTCCGCGTCCACAAATATTAAAACTGCATTTCTGTTAATGTCCACCTCCAGCAACTCCAAAATGTCTATAATGTTCCTCACATTATCTGACATGTGTCTCCCTGGGAGAAAGCCTGTTTGATTCTTATGAATCTCCTCCACCAAAACTCTCTTAAATCTTTTCGCCAAAACGTCTGCAAAGATTTTATAGTCCACGTTCAAGAGTGATATAGGGCGGTAGTTCTTAACTTGATGTTTCTCAGTTTCTGTCTTCGGTATAAGTGAGATGAATGCTTCTTTCCACGATTCAGGAGCCTTTCCCCCCTCTAATATTTGATTGCATACTTCCTTCAATGGTTGTATTAACCATTCCTTAAGAGCTTTGTAGTATTTCGCAGTCAGACCGTCTGGTCCTGGTGATTTCCCCAATTTCATATTCTGGATGGCACCCTCTATTTCTTGTTCTGTAATTTTTTCATTCAAAATCCTTTTGTTTTGTTCTGAAATCTTTGATAATCCATATTTTTTGACGAATTCCTCTATTTCTTGTTCGTTTGTAGGCCCTTGTGCATACATTTTTTTAAAGAAACTTTGAAAGCAGTTACTTATTTCATTTGGTTTGTTAATAAGTTTCCCATCTATTTCCAAGGATGTCACAGTGTTTAGCTTTTGTCTCTTTTTCAGTTGCCATGACAGCAGTTTTCCACATTTATCTGCCGATTCAAATGTCTTTTGCCTCATTTGCTTTATCTTCCATTCTATTTCTTGATTCATCAATTCCATGTATTGCGTCTGATAATATTTTATTTCTCTTAAAATCTCATGAGACTTTGGTTTAGATCTCAATTTCTTCTCTCCTTCTTTTATCTGGTTCAAAATCTTTTCCTTCCTCTCATTTTGTTTCTTCCTCTTTATAGAATTCTGCTGAATTAGGAATCCACGCATCACGGCCTTACTTGCGTCCCATACTATTCTTTTTTCCACCTCCGTTCTCAAATTTATCTCAAAGTAGTCCTTCAATATTTTTGGGGCCTTTTGGTAGATTTCTTCATCTCTAAATAGGGTGTCATTCATTCTCCATCTAAAGGTTCCAGCCGTTGTTAATTTCATTTCCATCTTAACTGCATTATGGTCGGAACAGGTTTTTGTGCAGATTTCTGTTTTTTTCACTCTTGGTGCCAGATTGCTAGAAATCCAAATTTGATCAATTCTAGTCCAGGTCATTTTTGCTTCAGAGAAGAAGGTCCCCTCTCTTTCCAGAGGGTTCCTTGTTCTCCAAATATCGATCAGGTCCATGGTGTCAGTCAGTTCAAAGAAAGTCTTTGGTAGTCTCCCGTCCTTAGATATTACTTGTCTTTGTGCTTTGTCCATATTTGTGGAGACAACTCCGTTGAAATCGCCCATCAATATAATTTTAAAGTCCATAAAGTCCATTAAAGTCTCATGCAACTTCTTGAAAAACTCTGCCTTCCCCTCATTGGGTGCATACACTCCAACAATTAAAATCTTTTCTCCTTGAATTTGAATTTCTACTGCCAGGTATCTTCCTTCATCATCTTTAAAGATCATTTTTGGTTCCCATTTTTCCTTGGCGTAGATCACCACCCCTCTTTTCTTAACTTTGTCTGAGGAAACAAATTCCAGTCCTAATCTCTTATTTATCAAAAGTTTCCTGTGTATCCTGGCAATATGGGTTTCTTGCAAACAAATTATGTCTAGCTGTTCTTTCTTTAATATATGAAAGACTTGATCTCGTTTTCGGGGATGGTTTAGACCATTACAGTTCCAACTCAGAAGTTGCAGGGACATTTTTGTTATTGGGTATTTTCCCCACCCACTGCTCCAAGTTCTTGTTCCTCGTCAGTCGGTGCTGGGTTCAATCCAAACGATAGGTTTGCAATGTCCGGTATTTCCCTCACTCTCACGGTTCCTTTCTGAAAGTCCTCAAAGTTTCTCTCCAAAAAATGTTCTTTGTCTTGAATTGTTTTTATTTTGATTTTCTTCCCTTTGAAGTTGAAGGACAGCCCTTGTGGGAATTCCCACCTGAATTGAATGTTGTTTTGTTTCAGTAGGTCAACTAAGTCTTTAAATTGTGTTCTCACCTCTAAAAAATATCTGGGAATATCTTTAAAGATCTGTATTTGGGAATTTTTAATAACCAGTGCCTTCTGGAAGTGTAGGTTCAATATTTTGTCTCTTTCTTCCTTGGATCTAAGGGTAATTAAGCAATCCCTTGGTTTCTTGCCTTGCTTTCTGCCAATCCGGAAGGCTGTAGTTATTGCGAAGTCCTCTTCCTCTCCCTCTAACTCATCACTCCAAAATTCTTGGAACTTGTCTGTAAGAAATTCCCCAAGCTTGTCCTCTTCCTCCTCAGGTACCAATCTCAATTTCAAATTCTTGCCTTTGCTCTCCAGTTCCATAAGAGCCAAGGCTGCATCATGTTCATATACTTTCTTTGCAATGGGAACAAATTTCCCTTTAGTTTCCTCGGCCGTGCTCTTAGCGCTCTCGGCTATTCTCCTTGTTTCTGTACTTTCCTGGATTAGACGATTTATAGAATCTGTGTTAGACGATATTGTCGTTGTGTTCAAATCCAGTCTTGTTGTCAGTTCTGTCAATTTTTTAGAATTCTCTGTGGACTGCTTGGTGAGTGCTTCTAAGGATTCATTTATCCTGAGTAAGGCCTGTGTCATGGAATCCATTGATACTGTTGTTGCCCTTTCCTGTGCAGCTGATGCTCCTGATGTGGAGCCTCTTTTCTTTTGAGCTTGCTTTGCTTTGGATCTTGTTGATATTTCATCCAGTGGACCGTTCATATCTCAAGGTCGTTCCCACAGGAACAGCTGCAAGTGGAAAATCCCACTATTTCTGCCTCAATACGACAGTCTCTCTTTTAGACCTCTAGAGGGAGTACATTGTATCCAATACAAGAACAAAGAAACAGGGCAAGACGTAGCCATGCAAAGTTCCAAAAGTGAAAGTCCAAGTAAAGACCCTACTTTGTTGCAATTTCAGATGTTACAGTTTGTGTCCACTAAAGTCCCGTTATTTTATCTCAGATAAATCTTACTTTGTATCCACCAGCTAGTTTGACAGTTCACTCCCAGGCGCTCACTGCCCCGGCAGCCTGGCCAGAGGTGTAGACAGTGGAAAGTTTCCGTTTCTAAACTCCTTTCTTCGAGCAGATAAAATCAAATCAGTTTTCTTCCCCCCTCTCCTGCTCAATAGGGGGGAGGTCCCCTTTCGATGTCAGGTTAACGAAATTAAACAGCATAAATACGTTCCCTTTAAACACAGCTTACTCCTTTCGTTGCTCAGTCAGTCATGCAGTTCCGGGAGGCAGACTTCCTTAATTTTTGCCTGACCCGTTTTCAGCCTAATCTTCTTAATTTTTAAAGTCCCGTTCACTTTATTTGTCGATCTTACTCACGGGTGTTGTTGCCAATCAGTAGTTTCAGGAAGGAATCGGCGCTCTCCGTCAATGGCGACGCGGCTTCGCTCCGTGGGCTGGGTTGCGATCCTCAGCACCGCGCTCACACCCGATGCCGCTCCGGAGCCTTTAAAAAGGCTCTTTCGCGATACCGGGGGGCGCAAAGGTGCCCACCGAATCTCCTTGCTCACAGGCTTCAGCACCTGTGATTTTAGGGGTCCCCCGCTCGCCGTAGCGGGTCAGACCCGAACTCACGGAGCAGTCCTGCTTCAGAGCTTGAAGCAAGGACCGCCATTAACGCTGGCGCCGATCGGAAGACTCGCAGAAGGGAGCGCCAATGGCCAGGGCAAGGGGGGTGCCAAGGGGGACACCCCAGAAGGAAGGGGCCAGCGGGGACTCCCAGAGCAGCAGTTGGAAATCAGGACCAGCTTCCCCACCAGAGCGCAGTGGGGGGGAGGAATCCCAGGCATCGGGACCAGTGTTCCCACCACCAGCGAGAGGAGATGAGTCAGGATTGACCACGCCTCCATCGGAGAGCGGGGAAACGGTCGAGAGGAAGGTTGCCGGCTGGGCGCGCGCGCCAAGTTCAAATGTACAGGCGAGCGGCACAGCAGATAGGCCGGATAGGGAGCCAGGTCCTAAAGCCCGCCGAAAGGAGGGGCAAGAATCAGGGGGGTCAGCGTCAGAAGAGTCCAGAAAGGAGGAAACCCCAGGGGGCAGAAGGACCCAGAGGAGGAAAGAGCAACGGAAGAGGTGGAGTAAGGCTAGAGTCTTAAACTGGTGTACAGGGGGCGGAGACTCAGATGGAGCTTCGCCGGTCTAGCTTCTAGACGTAGAGCTGCACGCTGCGGTTTGGAAGTGGAAACTAATCGTCAATAAAGACTTTTGTAGGTTATTACTGACTAGCGTTGGTCCTCTGTGAGCTGGGACCTAGAGGCAGCCCTCTGTGAGCTGGGACCTAGAGGCAGAACATAAATCTGATTGAAAATAACTACAAGAACACATGGAAAGAAATAACAAAGGACTTGGATACTTGGAACAGAATACACCTCTCTTGGTTGGGGAGAATGGCTGCGATCAAAATGAATCTATTACCAAAATTACTCTTTTTATTCCAAAATTTACCGATAATTAGGGGAGTTTCACTATTTAAAGATTGGCAGAGACTACTTTCTAAATTTATTTGGCAAGGAAAAAGACCAAGGATTAAATTCAAATTGCTCACAGACCAAAAAGACAGGGGGGGATTTGCTGTCCCAAATTTACAGTTATATTATGAAGCAGCATGCCTTTGTTGGGTAAAAGAATGGATTGTCATTAAAAATAAAGATTTGTTAGATCTAGAGGGTTTTAACTTAAGATTTGGATGGCATGACTATCTGTGGCAGGATAATGGAAAGAAACATAAAGATTTTTCTAACCATATTATTAGAGGGCCACTGTTAGAAGTGTGGGAAAGGAATAAAAAATTATTGGAACAGAAAACCCCCTGGTGGTTATCACCAATCGATATACTGACAAAAAAGAAAATAAACACTGAAGGGGAAAGATGGACATATGAAGATCTATTAGTTAGAAATGAATCCGGGTGGAGAATCAGACCATATGAAGAAATAAAAAACAAGTTGACTGGCTGGATTCAATATCACCAAATTAACTCCATGTGGACGGAAGATAAAAAGATTGGGATAAATGAGAAGAAATCTAGATTTCAGATTGAAATAATAGAAGGAAGAACAAAATTATTATCAAAAATGTATAACCAGTTACTTGAGTGGGACACCAAAGATGAGGAAGTGAAGGAGGTGATGGTGAAGTGGGCAGTGGACTTGGGTTATAATATAGAATTTGACAAATGGAAGGCTTTATGGTGTAAAGGTATGAACTTCACGGCATGTACAACACTCAAGGAGAACATGTATAAGATGATGTACAGATGGTACATGACGCCGGTAAAATTGGATAAAATTTATAAAACAGGTGATAAAATGTGTTGGAAATGCAAGAGTAAGGAGGGCGACTTTATACATATGTGGTGGTCATGTGAGACACTTTAAAAATTTTGGGAATCTATCTATAATGAATTTTAAAAAGTCCTCAAATACACCTTTAGCAAAAAACCTGAAGCTTTCCTCCTGGGGATAATTGGCGAAGAAATTAAAAAGGAAGATAAAACATTTTTTCAATATGCAGCAGTGGCTGCCAGAACCCTCATAGCACAGTATTGGAAGACGTCTAAAATCCCAACGATAATAGAGTGGCAATCTAAACTATTTGACTATTTAGAACTGGCAAAATTGACACAGAAAATAAGAAATAAAAAAGTACAAAATTTAATAATGAATGGGATAAATTTAAGTTATATATGGAATCAGAAATAAAAGGAAAATAAAAATGTTGATAAAAAACAAATATATATTTGAAAAATTCACAGTAGGTATGAGATAACGCTTACTACGTAAAAATTGCTTGAAAAATGAGACACTGCAGATAAAAAATATGATAACTTTATTCCGAAATCGAGATAAAGGGAAGTCGATGAGTGTTTGTCAATGTAAGTTGAGTTGCCTATGTTTTTATGTATTACATGTTTCGTTTTTCTTTTTTTTCTTTTTTCCTTTTTTCTTGGCTGTGTAAGTATGTTTGTGATATGTATGATATGTATGTTAAAAAGCAATAAAAAATATTTTTTTTAAAAAAATGTCTCCAGCGTCGAAAAGCTTCATGAATTGCAAGCAGTTCCCGGTCATACACCATGTAGTTCTGTTCTGACTTGTTCAGCTTCCTTGAAAAAAAAGCGCACGGCCTCCACTCGGACTGATTTCCCGTCTGAAGCAGTACGGCCCCCACCGCTCTGTCTGACGCGTCGGTCTCCAGCCTCATAGGCTTCTGCAGATCCACGTGTAAGAGCTGCTCTTCCGAAGCGAACGCCCTCTTTAGCCTTTCAAAGGACTGCTGTGCCTCTTCTGTCCATTCAAACCTGCAGCCTTTTCAGCACTTCCCTGACGTCCTTAACATGCTGCTCCTCGTTCTCCGAGTAGATTAACACGTCATCTAGGAAAGCCACGCAATTCTTGTACAGCAGGGACCCCAACACGTGGTGCATGAAAGCTTGAAAGCAGGCCGAGCCTGATTGTAATCCGAAGGGCATAACTAAGTACTCAAAGGCCCCCAGAGGGGTGAACATGGTGGTTTTCCATTCATCCCCCTCCCTCATCCTTATCAAATTGTACTCCCCCCGAAGGTCCAGCTTGGTAAAAACCTTCCCCTTCCTTACCCTGCTCAAAATGTCATCAATTCTGGGCATTGGGAAGGTCACTGGTTCCGACACAAGGTTGACCCGCCTCTGGCTCTGGCTCTGGCTCTGGCTCTGGCTCTGATTCAGGGTCTCGCTCTGATTCAGGGTCTCTCTCTGGCTCTGGCTCTGGCACTCTATCAAGGACTGTTTCAGACTCAGGCTGTGGCTGTGGCTTTGCCTCTGTTTCAGGCTCAGGCTCTGTTTGAGGCTGTGTCTCTGTTTCAGGCTCCGGCACTTTATCAAGTACTGTTGCAGACTCAGGCTGTGGCTCTAGGCTGTGGCTGTTGCTCTGGTTCGGGCTGTGGCTCTTTTTCAGGCTCTGTTTCTGAATGAGGGCTTGGTTATGGCACTGATTCAGGGTCTCACTCTGTCTCTGGCTGTGTCTCTGTTGCGCCAAAAACGGTGGTTTGTTGTTGTTGTTGTTAGTTTCTTTCTGGGGTGGGACAAATGTTTAGTTGGGGCGGTTTAGCATAATTGTTTCTTGGTTTGTTTTTCTTTTACTATTTTTTTAGGTTATTGTATAGTTTGTATTTTGCTTTTCAAGGGGAAAGGGTCAGGGCTGCCTGGGAGGGGTCCTCAGCCAACAGAATGGCTGGGGCAGGTTCCCTACGGGGGTATGTACTGGAACACCCAATCTCTGTTATCGCGGGTGGGAGGAGCAGTTGCGCTAAGACCAGACCACGTCTTTACCGAAGATCTGGTTCTGACTCTGATTCTGATTCTTTGATTCTGGCTCTCTATCAAGGGCTGTTTCAGACTGCTCTCTATCAAGGGCTGTTTCAGGCTGTGGCTGTTGCTCTGGTTCTGGTTCTGGCTCTTTCTCAGGCTCTGGTTCTGAATGAGGGCTTGGCTCTGGCCCTGATTCAGGGTCTCGCTCTGGCTCTGGCTCTGGCTCTGGCACTTTATCAAGGACTGTTTCAGACTTAGGCTGTGGCTGTGGCTCTGGCTCTGTTTCCATTCTTACAATGCAATGTACACAAAACAATAATCCTCTCTTAGATTTTTTTGGGATCTCTTTATCTAAAATACTCATGTCACCGTTACTTCCTCCACATCTCCAACAAGCATTCGCCAAATTTTTATACATTCTTGATCATCTGGAAGGAGTGAGGTACCACCTACGAGCCATTTTCATCATGTTCTCTCTTATATTATAGCTGGCTGTAAATTTCAAATTTCCATTCCATCAGTTTTCCCCATCTTTTAGCATAATTGGACGGCCCACATCTTGGGCCCACTTTATCATTGAAGCCTTAACCTCCTCATCCATTACTTCGTAGTCTAAAAGAAGTCTATAGATTTTTGCGATTATTTTGGTTTTACTATTCAGTAGTTCTCTATCAAATCTTGAAGGCTCCTTTTCAAAACCTATCTGCTTATCCTGTCTGAACACTTCATTCACCTGGAAGCAACCTGGAAGTAATTCACCTCCTCCTCCCCCCTTAATATTGTGTTATAGATTATCCAGTTCTCTTTGATGTTGTTCCTTTTTTTAACAGCGATTGCTTCTAGTGGAGAGTTCCATCTTGGGGTTTTCTGTTCCAAATATCTTTTGTATTTTCCCCATACCTTATATATAGCATTTCTTATTATATGATTTGAAAAACTCCTATGCGTCTTTATTTTCCCATAATTAAGATAGCCATGCCACCCAAAACGGGTGTCATGACCTTCTAGATCTAAAATATCCCAATTTTTTTAATAAATACCAATCTTTCAACCAGAGAAGACATGAGGCTTCGTAATATAGCTTCAAATCCGGTAACCCGTAGCCACCTCTTTCTACAGTATCTATTAATATCTTATGCTTTACTCTTGGTCTTTTACCCTTCCACAAAAATTTAGAAATTTCTTTTTGCCACTTGTTGATACTGCTGGTCTTTCCTGTAATTGGAATCGTTTGGAATAGAAAGAGTAGCTTCGGTAAAACTATCATTTTAATTACCGAAATACGGCCCAGGAATGATAAATTTAACCTTGTCCATGTCTCCAACTGTCTTTTGATATCTTTCCAACAATTGGTATAATTATCTTCATATAAGTTAATATTCTTTGGTGTTATCCATAATCCTAAATACTTGATTTGGGGGTAGATTTTAATGCGTATTATTTGTTCTAATTCTGCTTTTTCATCTGGCGACATATTTTTAACTAATAGTTTTGTCTTGTTTAAATTCATTTTGAACCCCGCAACTTTACCGTAGCCATATATTCTTTCCAACGCCTTTCTTAAACTCTGTTTTGGTTGCTCCGTAGTTATAATTAAATCGTCAGCAAATGCCCTCATTTTGTAACTTCTATTTCCCAGCATAATCCCTTTTATTTCTTTTTCTTCCCTAATTTGTTTACATAAAACTTCCAATGTTAATATGAAAATTAAGGGGGATAGTGGGCAACCTTGTCTGACCCCTTTACTGATTTCACACTCCTGTGATAAATTTCCATTGATTATGATTTTAGCTTTTTGTTTTGATTATATTGCTTCAATCCCTTTTATATACTGTACTGTATACCAAAATCCATATGGTGTAATAGACCTTTCATAAATTTCCAGAATACCCTGTCAAAAGCCTTTTCGGCATCTATAGCCATTAAGACAGCCTTCTTTTCTATTCTTAAGTCTAAATACGCTAATAAGTTTATAATGTTTCTAGTGTTGCTATAAATGTGCCTCCCGGGCAAAAAGCCAGCTTGGTCATTGTGTATCATCATCTGGAAGACTTTTGTTGATCTTTCGGCTAAAATATTTGCCTATAATTTATAATCGTTATTTAGAAGTGCGATAGGCCTATAGTTGTTAATAAGTAGATTGTCCATTCCCTGTTTTGGAATTAATGCAATAAGGCTGTCTTTCCAAGAATCCGGCATGGTTCCGTCTTTTAAGATACTTCTTAATGGGTCAGACAGTAATTCCTCAATTTTTTTATAATATATTGCCGGTAGGCCGTCTGGCCCTGGTGGCTTTCCTATCTTTGCTTCCTTAATTGCTCTTTGAATTTCGTACGATGTAATAAGGGCATTCAACAGTTCTTTTTGTTCTTTAGTAAGTTTCGGAAGACAGTTGTGTTCTAAATGTTCTTTAACTTCTTCTTGTTTCATTTCCTTCCTTATAGATTTATCCTTATCGTTTCTCTATTTCTTTAGGGTTGTTTATTATTTTGCCTTCGCACTTAACTCTATTTATAAGCCTTTCTGCCTCTCTCTTCTTTAATTGCCATGCTAATAACCAGGCTCAGGTTCTGTTTCAGGCTGTGTCTCTGTTTCAGGCTCTGGCGCTGTATCAACCACTGTTGCAGACTCAGGCTGTGGCGCTATGGCTGTAGCTGTGGCTCTGGTTCTGTTTCAGGCTCTGGCACTGTATCAAGCACTGTTTCAGGCTCAGGCTCAGGCTTCTGCTCTTTATTAGGCTTTGTCTCAGTCTTTGGCTCTAGCACTTATTCTAGCTCTATTTCATTTTTTAAAAAATATTTATTAAAGTTTCAAAAAAGTTACAAAAATGAGAAAGAAAAAAAGAAAAATGAAAAAAGGATACAAAATACAGAAAAATAAAAGCAGTTAAAAACATTTCCATGTCTTATCTTTCATTGACTTATTTCCCTGACCTTCTCACACCTCCCTTTTTTGTACTCTAGTTCACTTAAGTATTCCAGCAAATCCTTTCCAACTTGGTTTTTATCCTAATAGTTTATCCTAATGTAGTATAATATTACATTCTGATCTTTCAACAGTTAAAAAATCAATTTTTACCTAATCTTTTGTATCATTTCTGCTAATACCACATTACTTCATTCCAACATCCTTCTAACATTCCTGAATTTTACAATGTTTCTGTAGATAAACTTTAATTTTTTTCCAATCTTCTTCCACCAACTCTTCACCTTGGTCTCGGATTCTGCCAGTCATCTCCGCCAGTTCCATATAGTCCATCACTTTCATCTGCCATTCTTCCCGGGTGGGTAAATCTTGTGTCTTCCAATACTTTGCGATGAGTATTCTTGCTGCTGTTGTTGCATACATAAAAAAGGTTCTATCCTTCTTTGGCACCATTTTCATTATATTCTCTCTTAAGGCAATACTGTTGGTTTCTGCTTTCTTCTCTGTGCAGTGAAGTGCTTGTCACGAGACAGGTTGTTTACATTCCACAGTAAATGCACTGTTGGTTTCCCACGGGAAGAGGAGACTGGATGAATGAATGAATGAATGAATAAATTTATTACGGTCATAGACCAGAAAAAAACATAAAAACAACAATAGTTTACAAAGGGAATAATGGTGTCAATTAAAAATTGTAAAATTATACATAAAAGCAATACACATATGCACACACACCCACACACCCACACACACACACATATATATGCACTACAGTATATGTATAGACTTAAAAAGGGGGGGGCTTGTCCAGGGGTCAAGTCTTTTACTTTTTTACAGCTAATGCCCTCCGCTTGATCGCAGCCGCAGAAAATTTGGCCACTTTCAGTGTTACTTCTGGGTTTTTATCTCCTACTAGGATTTTCAGCCGCTGAGATTCAGATCGACCTGGAAATTTCTGAACGATAGGGGAGATAAACAGTGACCTAATATCCCCGTAAAGGTCGCAGTGTAACAACACATGTGAAGCCGTTTCCACCTCTTTCAGACCACATGGGCAAACTCGTTCAGCATAGGGTGTGCCCTCGTATCTGCCCTTTAGTAAGGCAGATGGCAGTACATCAAATCTGGTAAGGGTAAACGCCCGCCTGTATTTTGCGATTTGTAGATCCAGCAAATATGGTGTTAGATTAAACCCTTTTCCATAATCTTGGATAGCTGGATATTTATCTAACTTGCTCATATGGTCCTGAAGCTCTACATCTCCTATTCGCTGGCTCACCATCCTTTTAGCCTTTTCAAAACCTGAGGCTATAAGTTCTTGTGGGGAAAGCCCCAGGCCCTTCAATTTTTCATAAAGCAACAATCTCCATTTAGACTGGAACGGGTCTAGTAGAGTCAATGGAGCCACTCCCACTGGGAAAAATATGAGTTTTAGCCAGAAGTGAATCTTCAGGATCCATATCCTGGCATTAATAGGGAGTTGACCTACCTCCAGCCTGATGGCTGTGTTGGAGACACAGGTAGGTAACCCTAGTAGGGAGCGGTAAAATTTAGTTTGTACAGATTCCAGGGACTTGAGTTTTTGACAATTAAATATCTGGGTGCCATACATCAATTGTGGAAGTATTTTTGCAACAAAGACCTGGGAGGCAGCAGGAACATATTGACCTCCTTTTCTGTAAAAGAATCTTATGATAGCTCTGGAAGATCTTTGCGCATTTACAATGGAATTCTTAATCTGATGGCACCAAGATCCCTTCTCATCAAAAATTATTCCAAGATATCTAAAAGATGTTACTTGCTCAATAGGTTGGTTATTAATTTTCCATTTATGTCGGAGTTTTCTCTTGGAGAACACCATAATTTTTGATTTAGTGTAATTTATTATTAGGTGTTCAGCTTCGCAATACTCTGTAAGAGCTCGTAAAAGTTTTCTTAGACCCACACAAGAGAAGGAAATAAGTGCCGCATCATCTGCGTACAAAAGGACTGGGATTGGTATATTATTTAGGTTTGGGGGAGGAGTACTTGCTTCCTCCATCTTTCCGACTAAGGAGTTTATATAGAAGTTAAATAGAATAGGGGCAAGAACACAGCCTTGCTTGACACCATGGAAACTTTGGATTTCCTTTGATAGGTTCCCATAACGGTCGCATCTAACACGGATCCGAGTATTTTCATGTAGTCTACGGATAAGAAGCAAAAGACGTCTATCGATGTTTGTGGCATTTAATTTTTCCCAAAGTCTGTGCCGGGGTATCAAATCGAAAGCTGATTTGAAATCTATAAAGGCTACATAGAGGGAGCCTCCTTTCTTTGAGGTGTATTTCTCCACTAGATGTTGCAATACCAGTCCTTGGTCTAGAGTTGATCTATGTGCCCTGAAACCAGCCTGGGCTTCCTTTAGGATGTGCTCCTGTTCCAGCCAGTCCGCAAACTTTTCACGTAAGTGAGTTGCATAAAGTTTGCTAATGATGCTTAAGAGACTGATTGGTCTGTAATTGGCTGGATCAAGTTTACAGCCTTTCTTGAATATGGGAACGATGATTGCCAATCCCCAGTCCTCTGGTATTATTGCTGTTTGATCTATGCTAGTGAATAGGGTGGCAAGGACTGGGGCCCACCAGTCAATATTGGCTTTGAGAAGCTCAGGAGAGATATTATCTGCTCCCGGGGCTTTTCTGTGTTTGAGTGCCTGAATAAGCCTCCTGATCTCCGCAACCGACACCGGAGGCCACTCATCACCTGCCGCACACTGTATTAGTGGCTGTGTCAAAGGCAGAGCTGAATATGAAGATTGGAAAAATGCCTCCCAAGTCCCTGCAGGTATAGTATACTCCACTTCTGAGGAGGTAGATCGCACTCCATTTGCTACCAGTCTCCAGAAGGTGGCCGAGTCTCTCTCTCTGGATGCATCTATTAGGCATTTCCATTCTCTTTTCTGTGCCAGGAGTTTTTTGTTTTTGATCAAGTTTTTATAATTTCGTTTATCTTCAAACCAGACCGTGGGGAGTTGGGGTAAATTGGCAGATCTATAATTCTTGTATTTTTTCAGTAAGTTTAGCTTCATGTCCTGACATTCTTGATCAAACCAGGGTTTGGAGTTTTTATATACTGAGGATTGCCTACTTGACCTGTTCCTTTTTTCCTTCAGGGAATCTTGAAGGAGTGAAATTAACTCCTGAAATAAATTTATCTTTAATTCATGGCTTGAGGAAGTTATAAGGTTTTCTCTCTTAGTGAGGAATTCCTTTGAGCATAGCCTACTTGAAATTTCCTTATGCAGTTCATCTGTCCATCTGATACGAGAATATCTGCGCTCCAAAGCTGTAGGGCTCGAATGTTCGATTTTCTCAGCGCAGGATAAATCCTTTCCCGCAGCTACGAGTGCACTTAATGGCAGATGGTCACTGTCTAAGCGCTCCTCCACTTTGCATTCCAGAACTTTGTTTTGAAGATCATACGACACGATTATATAATCAATTGTGGAGGCGCCATTGTTAGATATAAATGTGAATTCTCCGACCTTCTCCCCCTCTGTACGGCCATTTAGTATAACCAAGTCCAACTTGTTGACCAAGTGTAATAGGCATAAGCCGGCATAATTGCAGCCTTTATCCTTTGAGATTCTAGCTGGTATTGAGTGGGCTTCCTCTATAATGGGGGCTGTTTCATGGAAATGGGCATACAAAGCCTCATCAGATTGTCCAGTTCTGGCATTTAGGTCGCCTGCCACCACTACAGAGGCATCAGGAAATTGATTTGATAGTTTGTCAAGATACTGTTCTAACTGAGCCCAAGTATTTCTTATCAGTCTTTTCTCTCTTTGTGGGGGTAGGTATACGTTAATCAGCAGCAAGCTGTGGGTTCTCCACTGTACTTGCACAGCTGTGGCCAGATGGTCTAGTGGGTCTAGTTTTTTAAATATGGCCCTTAGCCTTGTTGAGATTAAAGTAACTAACCCACCTTTAACTCGCCCCCCTCTAGTACTTAAAAGACCTGGGAGGGAGAACGCAGAAAAGCCATTTAACTCCACTTCACTTGTGCTCCAGGTCTCCTGGAGAAACACAATGTCATGTCTCTGGATATATTTAGCAAAGGATTGGTCAGAAACCCTCTTTTGCCAACCTGCAATATTCCAAGTTAGCAAGGCAAGGTTGCACGTTGTCTTGCCAAAAGTTGATCTTAGTCAATTTGCCTTTGAAAGATTTTTAGGGCCTATCTTTTTATCTATTGGTTGAATTTCGTTCATTTTGGCAATGTCCATAGATGTATTATCGCCCAGGTACTCAATGGAATCAATTGAAGGGTGCAGCGTGCTAACATTAGTGATCAGTACTCCTTTTTTTGGCGAATCTACCTTGAGGCGTTCTGTTTGACTGATACCAAGTTCATCCTCATCCAGGTATCTCATGCTGGTCCAAGAGCGCGTTGTGGTTGTCATAGGGATGGTTTCCTTCTTAGATGGTAGATTGTTACTGTCCCTTACGCACTGTGTTAGATCTGTTGCTGTCAGGTTTATCTCTGCAGCTGCAGAGGTATTATAAAGGTAGTCTTTCATGGTTGCCATAGGGATGGTTTCCTTCTTAGATGGTAGTTTATCCCTTGCGCACTGTGTTAGATCTGTTGTTAACAGGTTTATCTCTGCAGTTGCAGAGGTATTATAATCTTTCATGGGGTCTGTCTTGGCTTTTTCAGAGAGGTTCTCTTTCTTTAATTGGTCCGTTGCCGGTTCTTTCTCTCTTACTTTTTCCTGAGCATTCATCTCTGTTAGCTTATTTCTAAGGGTCTCCAATCTTCTCAAGATCTCAGATTGGGCAAGGAAAGGCAACAATCCAAACTGATTTATTAATGCCTTTTCTTCTGGATAGAAGTTATCCGTCCCCTCATTAGGCAGTCTCATCTCCTGTCTTAGTTTCAAGGACCCTTGCTCAGTATGTTCCAGTTTGTCTTTTGAGTGTCCTCTCTCCTCCTTAGGTTTACAAGTAAATCTTATCTCAGCTGTCGTAAAATCATCAGGAAACAAATTCAAACATGTGCTGTTTTCAAAATATCTTGTTACCGTTATCCTTTTCTTTAACAGCAAATGTCTTGATCTATATATATATATTTAGCCAAGTTTTGATCTTTGAAGGAGGCAATCACTCGCAGAGAGTAGCCATTGTAGAATATGAAATCTACTGAGGTAATGTCATTTAATTTTATTTTTCCTGGCAGCATATCATCTAAAGTATTCACAAAATGCACCGAGCGTTCTTCCTGTGTAAGGAAGCCCTTTGGCTTCGGGTAGTTTAGAAAAGCTAACTTCCTATCTGCCAGTATCAGTTTCCATCCTTTGTCCTGGGACAGATCTTGCCCTGCTACTGGCTCATCTTGAGATCTGCCATAATCAATGGTATGGGATGAGTCTTCTTTAATATTTATGGATCCTTGAGGTTTCAGCATAGAGCACCCGGGTAGTGATTCCATTTCCTCACTTGTTTTGTTAGGCAGCAATGGTGTTTCTTTCAAAGACTTCAGCTGGATCTTTTTTTCTGGATCCACACTGTTGTTCTCTCTGCTGCCATGTATAGCAGGTTTGTTAGAGTTTGTTTCTGATTTTGTTGGGATCAGCTTATATAGTCTTTTCCAACATACTTTACATGCACGTCGGTTTATAACAGATTTCCTTGCAGTTTTTATGTTCTTACTTTTCTTTTTAGTTTCAGCTTTCTTCTTATGGGATCTCTTATTGATGCCTCGCTTCTTTTGATTTACTTCGATAGGAAATTCGGTTTTGGGGACAGAGACATACAACCCTATGTCCTTTCCTTGGTGTAAGTGATTTTCCGCTGATGATCCTTGTGTGCACTTGCTGGTTGCTGGTTGCTTTGTATATTCTGGCTCTTGAGGGGTGGTTGGTGGATCAACACCATGAAATTCTGAGCCTTTAGCTTGGAGGGGATAATTTTCCACTAGTGTCAGGAGCAGCCCATTTGTTATTGTTAAATATTTTTTCATAGCTGCCAGATCCAGATTTATAGAGAGCAGCCAGTCCTGAGGATAGCAGTCATTGTTTTCCGTCTGGGAGCCCATAGATGAGGTCTGGGATTTCTGGGAGTTTCGGGTTTCTTCCTGTAACTCTGAAGATAATATCTCAGCCAAGACTATTTCATGGGCCAGGCTCATTGTATTTCTATTTTGGTTGTTATTCTCCGAGTCCTGTATTCCTCTAGAGAAGGTTGAGTGATCTTGAGCAGCAGAGGGAAAAAGAAGGGCCTCATCCTGCTTCAACTCAACCATCTCAGCCATCTTTTGCTCATTTCCATTTCCATTCTCGTTGTCCCTTGTATGTGAAAAGTATTGCGTGATTTTACTCTGTTTCTCATAACACTCCTGGAGCAACGGGCTTGTCACTATCCCCAGGTCCCTACGTTTCTTTCTAGTAAGTACCATTTGTAAATCTTGTTACCAATCAGGGGTTATTCTTCTTATTTCAAAAACTATGTCTCTTAGGGAGTCGGAAACTCCACCCAGCTGTAGACTAAGGTCCAAATTGAGGCAAGATTTGGAATAGCTGTTTGTAATTTGATAGCTTATAGTTCAGAGCATAACACGGAGTTGGCAATAAATCAGCTGTCACCCGTTTTCCTTATTGTCGGTCAGACTTGAGGAGAGTGGCAGCGTGGGGAGTAAACCCTCCGGCCATTAAGATAACAAGGTAACAAGAAGGGCTTTTTTTTTTTTTTTTAGAAGCAACAAGCTAAAAGAACTATTAAAACTATTTAAAAACTCTGGGGGAGTTATAATATATTATAAAAGGGGTTTCAAAGGTTGGCTCGGTGTCGAGCCTATTTAAAAAGCAAATTTAAGAACTTGCCTCAGATAACCTCCAGAACTCTGCTACTAGTTCGGCGGCCATCTTCCCTGCTCCAGGAGACTGGATGTGACGTACACTGGTTTCCTGTTTTTCACAGTTCTCTCGGAGTTCTTTGTTTTCCGAGGAGAGAGGGGTTGCCTCTCTGCTCTAGCAGAGGCAAGATGCCTGCTTGTAATCTCTCAGCATTGAAGTGTAAATAAACTAAAACTTAAGCATGTAGCATGTACTACTCATTCTTCTGCTGTGTAAAGGACTCTGCACAATCAACATTTTTGGTCCTGGGCCCAGAAAAACGCGATCAATCTGACGGATGGACTCCGTGGGTCGAGTGGGAGTTCCGGCAAAGGAACAGAGAAACGGACCGGTCTTATCTTCTCTGCGTCAAGTTGATTGATTGAGAGGTATGTGCTCATGCTCCGGGCAGCCTGCCAGCTCCTAATTAATGGCTTTATGGCTGGACTTTGAACTTTTTAAGGCCGTTTGCCACGGCACAAGCGTAGAGGCTTGGGGGAAAGCGAAAGTAACGTTTAAAAGTGCCTTTGGAATGAGGTTTGAAGCAGCAGAGAAGCAGCTTGTATAAAGCAGCTTGATTTAAAGCAGCAGAGATGATGCAGAAGGCTAATGCCAGAGTCATGATGGCTAGCTGCAGAAGGCTGGCTGATGCAAGTGGGGAATCTGATGCCAATCAGCCACATGCTCAGCTCAGAGTAGCCTGTGATACTGCCGTGATTCTGAATGAAGCAGACCGCCAGGGTGATAGCTGCATGGGTAAGGGGAAGTCTTCACAGACGTCATCCCAGAGTGCAGTGGAACCACCAGATGGCGCCAAAGCTTTGAAGGCAGTGAAATGCCACTCATGTGGACGTCTAGGCCATATGAAGAGGGAATGCAGATATCTCAGGGCCAAGACAGAGCAGCGCAGCGGAAGCTCATCGCGTGGAAAAGGCCAGAGCAAAGGCAAAGGTCCGGTGTCCAGGACAACGCAGCACAAGGCAATGGTCTCACGCTTCACACCAAAGGTTGCAAAGGTCCAGAAGACGTCTAGATCTTTCTTCGTGGTGGATTCGGCTGCAACGCATCACATGTGCAACGATAAGCGACTGTTTGTGTCTTTTACACCGCAGGAAGGTGCGATTCACCAGGCGGATGGCAACACGATCCCCAGTAAAGGCTACGGAACTGTTGTTCTTCACAGTTTGGACTTATCGATACGAGATGTGCTTTATGTACCGGATGCCAAACATAATCTACTCAGCGTTGCGCAGCTGAATGAACGGAACATTGACGTTTCCTTCAAGAACAAGAAGTGCACCATCACAAAGAAAAACGATTATGTATTGCATGCTGAATATGTTGATCGTTTGTTTGTTTTGTATTATGATGATGTTGTGCAGGATGAAACTTGTTGCATTGCAGGTTCTAACAAAAGTTTGCATGCAGAATGTATTCACGATTTTCACCGAAAATTTGGTCATTTGCATTTTGAGGCAGTATCTAAAATGCCTGCCTTGGTTGAAGGTATGACTATTAAACCCTGCAGGTACCACATGAAGTGCAAAGCATGCGCAGCAAACAAGGTGAAAATGGCTGCGAAAGGTAAGGTGTCTAGTAGGCAAGCTACAGAACCATACCAGGTTGTTCATGCTGATTTGGTTGGACCACTAGCGCCCTCTTTGGGTGGAAATAGGTACTTCATGGTTCTCATTGATGCATTTTCCAGGTATATTTATGTGTACAATCTCAAGCAGAAATCAGAGGCTTTTCCTAGGTTCAAGGAATTCTGTGCTTGGTTGGAAAATGTGCATGGTAAGAAGATAAAGATTCTTTTCGCTGATCGCGGGGGGGGGGGGGGAATTCACTTCTCAGCAGTTTGAAGCTTTTCTGACTGAGAAAGGAATTCAACACGATTTGTCTAGTCCTCGCTCGCCATGGCAGAATGGACTTTGCGAGAGGGCAATTCAACCATTGCTTCAAGGGTTAAAAACCTTGCTGCATGATGCCAATCTTCCAGAGAGTTATTGGGCCGAATCTCTCTCGTGTTTTGTTTACAGTTACAATCGCAGGTTATCTTCAGCGATTGGTTGTACCCCCTATGAGAAGATGTTTGGCAAGAAACCATACATCAAACACATGAAAATTTTTGGTTCTGACATGTGGGTTCACTCACCACAAAACTCCAAGTTAGACAAGCGTGGATTGCATGGTATCTTTCTAGGTTATCAGAAAGGTTCTTACAGAATAATGATGTCTGACTCTAAGACAATTAAGCTCACAAGAAGTGTTGAGTACAATGCAAAGTGGGGGAGAATGTGGGAATTTTTCAATGTTATCCTGATGACAGTAATGAGACTGAGGATAGTCAAAAGCAGCCACAACAACCCACACCCACTGATGAAGGTTCTGATTCTGAGTCTGAAACTGAATCGGGTGATTCAGAGGATTTCAAGAGTGCGAAAGCCTCTATGCGACCCTCTGAAAGCTCTGATCAAGAATTGGAAGAACCATTGTTCACAATAGGTCACTTTTCTCCTAAGAAGGAAGAGGAAAGTGTTGAGGACTTAAGGCTAATTCGTAGGTCACAGAGAGCCACAAAAGGCAGACCTCCAAAGAGATTTGCTGATGAGTTTGCTAAGATAGCAGTAACAGCTGTTAAAAGCTCCAAGAAGGTATTTGAACCTTCAAGTTTCCAAGAAATCCAGGATTTGGATTCAAAGGAAGCTGAGCCATGGTTAAATGCCATGAAGGCTGAGCTTGATTCCTTAGAAAGGAACAAGACTTGGGAACTAGTTCCAGTAGTTCCAGGAATGAAACTGCTTGGAAGCAAATGGGTCTTCAAAGCGAAGACAGATCAAAATGGCAAGATAGTCAGACACAAAGCCAGATTGGTAGCCAGAGGTTTTGCACAGGTACCAGCTGAAGACTATCACGAGACCTACTCACCCACAGTGAGGTATGAGAGCATTAGGCTTATGCTCAAGCTAGCTGCAGAGGAAAATCTACACATTAGTCACCATGATGTGAATACAGCTTTTTTGTACGGATCTCTAGGTGAATCACTTTATATGCTTCCACCTGATGGCATACAGGTAAAACAGGGATTTGTTTGTGCTCTGAAGAAGTCCCTTTATGGTCTCAAACAAAGTGCACGGTGTTGGCACACAAAACTCACTGAAGTGTTGTTTTCTCTAGGTTTTCAGCAAGGGAAAGCTGATCCATGTGTATTTGTCAAAGAGGAGGGGCAAAAGAAACTGTATTGTTTGTTTTATGTTGATGATTTATTATTCTTTTGGAAAGATGTCACAATGTACAATAACGCCCTAGCTCAACTGAAAGAGCACTTTGACATGAAAGATCTTGGTGAGGTAAACAACTACCTATCTCTGGAAATAGAGAGAGATCAAGATGGTAACATTCTAGTACACCAGTCACGGAAAATTGCTGATGTGTTAAGCAAACTAAACCTGATGGATGCTAACCCTGTAGACACACCAATGACAACAGGTTATCAGGTAGAAGACACTGAAGAAGCATTTTCTGACACTACACTGTACAGAAGTGTGCTAGGCAAGCTAAACTTCATTGCCAGATGTTCAAGACCTGACATTGCTGTTAGCTGTAATTTGCTAAGCAGACAAGTCAACAATCCTAGTGTTAAGGATTGGAAAGCTCTGAAACGCATAGCGCGCTATTTGAAAGCCACTATGCATTACAGACTGAGATTTAACAATCAGAAGTCTGGTGGTCTTGAGATATTTGCAGATGCAAGTTTTGGAAGTGACACTACAGACAGGAAAAGTACGTCTGGAGTTTGCTATATGTACAATCAGGGTCTTTTTGATTGGTCATGCAAGAAGCAAACAACAGTTAGCTTAAGTACTTGTGAAGCTGAACTGAATGCACTGTCTTATTCACGTAAGGATTGTGAATGGTTGTTACAATTGTGCAAAGATATGAAAATTCCTGTCAAATGTCCAATCCAGGTTTACCAGGACAACAAAGCATGTTTGGCTTTGCTGAATTCTGAAGGTTGTAAGCAAAGCACGAAGCACTTGCAATTGAAGTTGCAACATGCTAGGGAATGTATTCAGAAGGGACTCGTAACGGTGTCCTATATGCCAGGTAATGAAATTCCTGCTGATGTATTGTCCAAGATTGTATCAAGGGATCAACACTGTACCTATGTGCAGAAGTTGGGTTTGTACTGATATTGTACGAACACGCTGCCCAGTGATGTTCACAGAAAGGGGGAGGATGTTGGTTTCTGCTTTCTTCTCTGTGCAGCAAAGTGCTTGTCACGAGACAGGTTGTTTACATTCCACAGTAAATGCACTGTTGGTTTCCCACGGGAAGAGGAGACTGGATGTGACGTACACTGGTTTCCTGTTTTTCACAGTTCTCTCGGAGTTCTTCGTTTTCCGAGGAGAGAGGGGTTGCCTCTCTGCTCTAGCAGAGGCAAGATGCCTGCTTGTAATCTCTCAGCATTGAAGTGTAAATAAACTAAAACTTAAGCATGTAGCATGTACTACTCATTCTTCTGCTGTGTAAAGGACTCTGCACAATCAACAAATACATGCCGTAAACTTAATACCTGTGGTCCATAACTGCTCCCAGTCAGCAGAGCCTTTTTCAGAGCCTTTGCTTCCATTGGTGACAACCAATCTTATCCAAACAATAAACAAAGCTTTCCTGACAATATGGTTTTTAAACACTTTATGTGCTTTGACCTTATCATACCACAAGTATGCATGCCAACCAAATACATTATTAAACCCTTCCAAATCCAATACATCAGTGTTTTCAAGAAATAGCCATTCCTTCAGCCAACAAAATGCAGCTGACTGATAATATAGTTTAAGGTCTGGCAGGGCAAAACCACCCCTTTCTTCAGCATCAGTTAGTATTTTAAATTTTATTCGGGGCTTCTTGCCCTGCCAGACAAATCTAGAAATATCTTTCTGCCACTTCTTGAAACATTCCATTTTGTCCAAAATTTGCAATGTTTGAAACAAAAACAACATCCTTGGCAATACATTCATTTTTATCGCTGCAATTCGGCCTAGCAATAAAACTTCAAATTTGACCATATTTCTAAGTCCTTTTTCACTTCCGTCCAACATTTTTCATAATTATCTTTAAATAGGTTCACATTCTTAGCAGTCATGTTAACCCCAAGGTATTTCACTTTCTTAACCAATGTTAATCCTGTCTCTTTCTGAAACCTCTCTCTCTCAACCGGTGTTAGATTTTTCTCTAAGACCTTAGTTTTCAAGTTATTCAACTTAAAACCTGCTACCTGACCAAATTCTTGAATCAATTCCAATACTCTTTTAGTACTAGATTCTGGCTCCTGTAATGTCAATACCAAATCATCCGCAAATGCTTTCAATTTGTACTGTTTAGCTCCGACTTGTATACCTTTAACCAATTGGTCCTTTCTAATCATATTTAGCAAAACCTCCAGGACCGATATAAAAAGCAATGGAGAGAATGGGCACCCCTGTCGTGTTCCTTTCTCAATCTTAAACTCTTCTGTAACTACGTTATTCACAATCAATTTAGCTTTTTGTTCTGAATAAATTGCACCTATACCGTTTTCAAAACCTTGGCCTACCCCCATTCCCTGTAAATTTTTCTTCATAAAACTCCAAGAAATATTGCCGAAGGCTTTCTCCGCGTCCACAAATATCAAAACTGCTTTTGTATTGATATTCACTTGTAATTTTTCTAAGATGTTAATTATATTCCTCGTATTGCCAGACAAGTGTCTCCCCGGGAGAAAGCCCGCTTGGTCTTTATGGCTTTCTTCTACCAATATCTTTCTTAACCTTTTAGCCATGATATCAGCGAAAATTTTGTAATCCACATTGAGCAATGATATAGGGCGGTAGTTCTTAAGCTGTGTCTTCTCAGACTCCGTTTTCGGTATAAGTGTAATATATGCTTCCTTCCACGACTCTGGTGCCTTTCCCCCTTCCAGTATTTCATTGCAGATATCATTTAAAGGCCGTACTAACCATTCTTTCAAGGATCTGTAATATCTTGAGGTCAAGCCGTCCGGCCCTGGGGATTTGCCCAATTGCATGTTCTGAATGGCTCCTTCAACCTCCTGGTCTGTTATTTTATAGTTCAGCATTAGCTTATTTTCTTGAGAGATTTTTTGTAATCCATTTGTTTTCAAAAATCGGTCAATGTCAATTTCTTTCTGAGTCTCTTGTGTCTATAAATGTTTAAAATACTTCTGAAAGCACGTCCTAATCTCCACTGGATTCTGTATATTCTTTCCCTCCACTTCCAAATTGGTAATAGTATTAAGCTTTTGTCTTTTTTTCATTTGCCAGGCCAACAATTTCCCACATTTATTTGCCGATTCAAATGTCTTTTGTCTCATCTGTTTGATCTTCCATTTGATTTCCTGATTGATCAGTTTCGTGTATTGTACTTGATATAACTTTATCTCTTTCAGGATTTCCTGTGATTTTGGTTTTGCTCTCAGTCTCTTTTCTCCTTCCTTTATTTTCTCCAGAATTTTATCCTTTTTTTTCATTTTGGGTTTTCTTCTTAATTGCGTTCTGCTGTATCAAAAACCCTCTCATGACTGCTTTACTTGGCGTCCCAGATTACTCTTTTTTCAACTGTGGTGTTCAAATTTATCCCAAAATAGTCTCTCAAGTTCTTTTGAGCCTTTTTAGTCACTTCTTCATTCCTAAACAATGTGTCATTCATCCTTCATCTAAAGGAACCAATTGGTGTTAGTTTCATTTCCATCTTCACCGCATTGTGGTCGGAGCAAGTTTTAGGGCAAATTTCCACTTTTCTAATCTTCGGGGCCAGCCCCCTAGTTAGCCAAATTTGGTCAATTCTTGTCCATGTCATTTTGGCCTCAGAATAGAAAGTTCCTTCTATTCCCATGGGGGTTCTTAGTTCTCCAAATGTCAACTATGTCCATATTGTCAGTCATATCAAATTACATCTTTGGTAGTCTACCATCTTTTGTTACTACCTGTCTCTGTGCCTTATCCATATTAGTGGACACTACTCCATTCATATCTCCCATCAAAATCATATTATAGTCCAAATAGTCCATCAGAATCTCGTGTAGCTTCTTGAAAAACTCCGATTTCCCCTCATTTGGTGCATAAATACCTAATATCAAAAATTTCTCTCCCTGTGATTGAATTTCAATTGCAACAAATCTTCCTTGATCATCTTTAAATAAAAATTTCGGTGATAGGCTCTCCTTTGCATAAAGTACTCCTCCTCTTTTCTTTACTTTATATGATGAAATAAATTCATGTCCTAATCTTTTATTACTTAGAATCTTCCTGTGTAGCCTTATCACATGTGTTTCTTGTAAACAAATCAGGTCCAATTGTTCATTTTTTAAAAAATGAAAGACTCTCCGTCTCTTTTCTGGGGAGTTAAGTCCATTCACATGCCAGCTTAATACTTGCAGTGCCATGATGTAGTTACTTTGCTTCTCCTCCTTCAGCACCTAGTAGTTGCTTTAGTTCTAACAATGATGTTGGTTTCCCTCCTTTTGGTGGGCTTCTGTCCAAAACTCCTGGCTCTTTTCCAAGTTCTTTCTGCAGATCTTCTCCGTGGTCTCTCAAAAACTTGTATTTTTCCTCAACTGATCTTATTTTTATCTTCCTTCCTTTAAAGCTAAAGAATAGGCCTTGGGGGAATTCCCACCTGAAGATAATTTTGTTCCTTCTCAGAAGGGCAACCAAATCTCCAAAGTTGGACCTAAGATCCAAAAGATGTTTCGGTATATCTTTAAAGATTTCCACTCTTTACTGCAGAATTGTCAAAGGAGTCTGAAAGTGCAGACCCAAGATTTTATCTCTCTCTTCCTTAGATCGGAGAGTAATCAGACAATCTCTTATTTTAATCTTCTTTCCTCCTCTTCCCAGTCTGAAGGCCCTCACGATTTTAAAGTCTTCTTGTTTCAAATCCGACTTCCAAAACTCTGCAAATTCCTGTGTCAAAAAGTCTATCAAACTGCCCTTCTCCAATTCAGGTACTGCTCTAATCCTTAAGTTCGTCTGTTTTCCCTTGAGTTCAATCATAGAAAGCGTCAATTTCTGATCCTTAATTTGCCTCTCCAAATCTGGGACTTTCTCCGTTTCCAATTGAGTTGTCTTGAATTCCACGGCATCAGCTTTCTTCTTGGCTTCCTCTGCGGTCTGTCGGGTCAGAGTTGATTCCTGCAGCAATTTCTGAATAGATTATGTGTTGGTGTTCACCTTTTGTCCCAAACTATTTAAGCTTTCTGTATTTAAATCAATTTTAGTAGTTGCTGCATCTACCTTCGATTTTGTCTCATCCACTATCACCTTTGTCTCTTTGACCCTCTTATTTGTCTCTTCAGCCCTTTTATTAAGTCTCTCCAAAGATTCATTAATCTTAGCCAATGCAGCCGCCAGAGTATCTTCTGATGACATTCCACTAGGTTTAGGTTGTGATGGTACAGTCACTGATGAAGTGGGAAGGCCAGCAACTGATTGTCTTCGTGCCCAATTCTTCCCAGATCTTGTTGTTTTGTCTGGGAATTGTGAATCTACTTTTTCTCTCCCATCTGCCATAACACTTAAACAATAGAGAGGCCAAGGTCAATCCCAGCTACGCAGTTTGTCTTTACAAGTGGAAAATTCCCCTGGTAACAGTTTAACAGTTTCAGAATCTAGGGGGAAACAGTTGCAATAATCCAGGAAAAACTCTTTTTAAACTCAAGCAATAAAAGAAATAAACAGTTCAAATTTTTGTTACTTTTCAGTTACTTTCCCTCTTTCTTAGCAGCAGCAGAGGAAACTGGCCACAATGTATCTCTCTTGCTGAACTAACTGTCAGCAAGTCCCCTGTTCACAGTCAAAGCTCAGTTCAAAGCACGGCAGTCTTTGTCTATTGGCAGCCGTTCCCAAGTTTAGAGCGGTGAATTTTAGGTTTTTTCCCTCTCTCTTGTAGGTATATACGGTCCAAAACTTCCCCCCTCCTGCCCCTGCTTCCTTGGGGGGGGGGGTTACGATATTTTAGTGTTAGAAATTTAGTCCTTTCCAGTCAGTTTTCCCAGGCTTTAGCTTGTTTTCTCTTTGCTTTGATCTATTTACAAAAGAGGAAGGCGGACTTCCTGTTTAAACCTTCCCCACTTCGGTGTCAAATTAAGTCTCTCTTATACTTCCAAATTTCCCCTACTCACAGGTAGTTGCTTTTATAATTTTCACAAGAAGAAGTCAGCGCTCTCCAGTAACGGCTGTGTGGCTTCACTCCGGGGAAGAAGCAATCAATTCACAGCACCGCGCCGCTCACCCGCTTCGCTCCGGAACCCGTAGTCGAGGTTCCCCGCGAATTTGGGGGGCGCAAAGGGTGCCCGCTGAATCCCACGCTCACAGGCTTCGCCTGCCTGTGGTTTTTGAAGGGTCTCCGGTTTCGCCGTAGCTGTAAGACCCGATTCCCCCGAGGCAAATCCCCCCTAGTCAGAAGGATTCCGCCATTACCGATGGCGCTATATCCGGAAGTCTTATTCTAGCTCTATTTCTTTTATATATATATATATATAAATAAATTTATTGATTTTCCAAACAGTTATACAATTTTACCCAAAATACAACAAATTGTTTCTTTTTTGAACTTCCTTCAGCGTCTCTGACAATCATCCGTATTTATAACTTTGGTTACACATTCCCTTCTTTCGTATTGCCATTATACTTCCCTTCTCCCACTATTTCATATTAACAATACTTCTCCATTTTTACAGTGCCTCTTGAAATCCCACTAGCGTTGTGTTCACGCCACATATGTTTTTCAGATAATCTACAAACTTTCCCCAGTCTTCGATGAACTTTTGGTCTTTGGTGTATCTGATTTTCCCAGTTAATTTGTCCAATTCCGCATAGTCTGTCATTTTCAGTCTCCATTCTTCTATTTCCTCTTGTTTCCATTTCTGGGCCATCAAGATTCTGGCTGCCGTTACTGCATATTGGAAGAGTTTACAGTCTTTTCTTCTTATATCCTTTCCTACAATCCCTAAAAGAAAGGCCTCCAGGTTTTTTACAAAAGTATATCTTAACATTTTTTTCATTTCATTATATATCATTTCCCAAAAGCTTTTCACTTTCTTACATTCCCACCACACATGAAAAAACGTCCCTTCTTTTTCTTTACATTTCCAACATTTGTTACACGTCTTATACATCTTTGCTAACTTTACAGGTGTGGTGTACCATCTGTAAAACATTTTCATAACATTTTCTTTCAATATCGTGCATGCAGTAAATTTTATATTCTCTTTCCACAAGTTTCCCCATTCATCAAATTGGATATTATACCCAAAATCTTTTGCCCACTGTATCATTACCGATTTAACCTCTTAGTCTATTCTAGCTCTATTTCAGGCTTGGTCTGTGTCTCAGCCTTTGTCTCTGTTTCACGCTGTTTCTATGTTTCAGGTTCCGACACTGTTTCAAGCCCTGTATCTGCCTCTGCCTCTGTTTCAGGCTCTGGCACTCTATCAAGCACTGTTTCTGGCTCTGGCTCTCTTTCAGGCTCTGGTTCTGAATTAGGGTTTTGTTCTGGCTCTGGCTGTGTCTCTGGATCTGGCTGTGTCTCTGCTTCAGGCTCCTACGCTGTTTCAAGCACTGTATCAGGCTCTGCCTCTCCCTCTGCCCCTGGCTACGTTTAAGCGTCAGGCTCAGTTTCAGACAGTGTCTCTGTTTCAGGATCCAGCACTCTATCAAGCACTATTTCAGACTCAGGCTGTGGATCTCGGCTGTGGCTCTAGGCTCCGTCTGTGGCTCTGGCTGTGGCTCTGGCTCTCTTTCAGGGTCTGGTTCTGAATGAAGATCTGGTTCTGACTCTGATTCAGGGTCTCATGATGGCTCTTCCTCTGCCTCTGACCCAGCTATATTTCAGGGTCTGGCTCTCTTTCAGGCTCTGGTTCTGAATTAGGGTTTTGCTCTGGCTCTGGCTGTGTCTCTGGCTCCGGCTCCAGCTCCGGAACTTTATCAAGTACTGTTGCAGACTCAGGCTGTGGCTCTAGGCTGTGGCTGCAGCTATGTTTTGTGCTCCGGCCCTGTATCAAGCCCTATTTCTGGCTCTGGCTCTGGCACTCTATCAAGGACTGTTTCAGACTCAGGCTGTGGCTGTGGCTCTGCCTCTGTTTCAGGCTCAGGCTCTGTTTGAGGCTGTGTCTCTGCTTCAGGCTCCGGCACTGTATTAAGTACTGTTGTAGACTCAGGCTGTGGCTCTAGGCTGTGGCTGTGGCTGTTGCTCTGGTTCGGGCTGTGGCTCTGTTTCAGGCTCTGGTTCTGAATGAGGGCTTGGTTATGGCACTGATTCAGGGTCTTGCTCTGTCTCTGGCTGTGTCTCTGTTGCACCTCAAACGGTGGTTTGTTGTTGTTGTTATTTTCTTTCTGGGGTGGGACAAATGTTTAGTTGGGGCGGGGATTATTTTAAGTTTAGCATAACTGTTTCTTGCTTTGTTTTTCTTTTACTATTTTTTAGGTTATTGTATAGTTTGTATTTTGCTTTTTAAGGGGAAAGGGTCAGGGCTGCCTGGGAGGGGGCCTCAGCCAACAGAATGGCTGGGGCAGGTTCCCTACGGGGGGATGTATTGGAACACCCAATCTCTGTTATTGCGGGTGGGAGGAGCAGTTGCGCTAAGACCAGACCACGTCTTTACCGAAGATCTGGTTCTGACTCTGATTCTGATTCTCTGATTCTGGCTCTCTATCAAGGGCTGTTTCAGACTCAGGCTGTGGCTGTTGCTCTGGTTCTGGCTCTGGCTCTTTCTCAGGCTCTGGTTCTGAATGAGGGCTTGGTTCTGGCACTGATTCAGGGTCTCGCTCTGGCTCTGGCTCTGGCACTCTATCAAGGACTGTTTCAGACTCAGGCTGTGGCTCTGGCTCTGTTTCCATTCTTACAATGGAATGTACACAAAACAATAATCCTTTCTATATAAATAGCTGTTACAAGAATCATTTATATAGTACACCGTTATTTTGGGCTCCGCCGAGCCTCGGACGTCTCTTCACTTCATTGGTAAGTATCAGATAATTTCTAAAGTTACGTGTTTTTTCTCCTTTACATAGTTGCCAGCCCTGCCAGAGTCATCAAAGTTCTATACCTATCTCTTATATACGTCAGATATTTGTTCCAATTTTCATGAAACTTCTGGTCATCCTGGTCTCTTATTCTTCCTGTTATTCTAGCTAGTTCAGCATAATTTGTCATCTTGATCTGCCAGTCATTTATAGTAGGTATTAATTCCATTTTCCAGCTTTGGGCTAACATAGTTCTAGCGGCCGTTGTGGCATATAGAAAAAGATTTTTGTCCTCTTTTGATTTCCTTGCCAACTATTCCTAGCAGGAAAGCTTCAGGCTTTTTGGGAAAAGTATACTTAATTTTTTTTTTAAGTTCGCTGTAAATCAGTTCCCAAAAGCCTTTTACTTTACTGCATGTCCACCACATATGATAGAACTCACCATCCCCCTCTCCACATTTCCAGCATTTCTCAATCTTCGGTTTATAAATCTTAGCCAATTTCACTGGTGTGAGATGCCACCTATAAATCATCTTCCAGAGGTTCTCCCTTAGTGCCGTACACGCCGTGAATTTCATATTTACATTCCACAATTCTTGCCACTTCACAAAGTCAATTTTGTAACCAATATCTATGGCCCATTTTATCATGGCCTCCTTCACCTCTTCGTCTTTTGTATACCAATCCAGTAAGAGGTCATACATCCTAGATAATGTTTTGTTTTTACCTTCTATGACTTCCACATTAAATTTAGATTTTGTATCTTCAAATCCCAGTTTCTTTTTAACATCTTTTAACAGATCATTCACTTGATGGTATTGCAGCCACCCTGTGAGTACATTCTTTACCTCCTCATAGGGCTTAAGTTTTATGCCCTGATCAGTTTTATTGATAAGATCTTCATAGGTAGCTTTCCCCCCCTCCATGTTAGTTTTTTTTGACAGTTAAGGCATTTATTGGTGAGATCCACCACAGGGTTTTCTTTTCCAGCAGGTTCTTATTTCTTTCCCATACTTGAAATAATGGTCCTCTAATTATATGATTTAGAAAGCCTCTATGAACTTTCACCTTTTCGTACCACAGGTACGAGTGCCACCCGTACCTGTTATCAAAGCACTCTAAATCCAAGATATCAGTATTCTCTAGCTTTAGCCAGTCTTTCACCCACGTTAAACAAGCCGCTTCGTAATATAAACTCAAATCTGGTAATAAACCCCCTCTTTCTTTTTTATCTACAAGTAATTTTGTGATGGCCTGGGAATCCGATTCAGAGGCTGAACCGGAGGAATCCCAGCCTGCACCGGAGTCCCCGCCTCCAGGGCCGGCTGAACTGGGGCAGAGCCTTGATTCTGAAGCGCCTGCACCTGTGCCGGATCCTCAGGAGCAGGCACCAGGTGAATCCACTCTGGCTCCAGAGGTGGTTGAGGACTCAGTGCCTACAGGTGAGTCTCCCCCTGGGCCCAGTAACCCTTCAGCCTCTCCTGAACTGCAGAGGCGAAGGGCAGAGAGGCGAAGGGAACTGATTTCTCCCAGGAGGAGTGCTCGCCTTAAGGCCAGGAGAGGCGGGTCTCCTGGGGGCCGGGACCGCCCCTGGCCTCAGAGAAGATAAAGGCCAGTCAGCCTGGTCCCAGGTTGTGGGAGCAACGTCGTTGTTGAGTACCTGTTCCTGCCCGGACCCGGACCTGACCCTCCAGTGTTCCTGTCCCCGCCCGGCTTCCTGCTTCGGACCTCGCCCCGCTCCTTGTGAACTGTTTCCAGGCTAGTGACCCAGGACCGGACTTTGACTACGCCAACGGTAACCTTCCCCCCGGGACCAGCACAATTTTCATTTTTATATGTGATTTTTTCCCCTGCCAAATGAATCTCACTAAGATCCTTTGCCAATCTTTACACTGTTTTAGTCCTTTCATTACTGGTATAGTTTGAAACAAAAATAACATTCTGGGCAGGACATTCATTTTAATATCCGATATCCTCCCTAAGAAGGAAAGTTTCAATCTCTCCCAGATTTCTAAATCTTTTTTGACACCCTTCCAAGTAGTCTATTAATTATCTTTGTATAAGTTTATATTTTTTGCTGTGATCCACACTCCTAGATATTTTACCTTCTTAGCAACCATAATTCCCGTCCTTTGTTCTATCTCTACTATATCTTCCTTGGTTATATTTTTTGTTATCATTTTAGTCTTATTCCTGTTGAGCTTGAGACCTGCCACTTTTCCAAATTCTTCTAGTTTCTGTAGGGCTTCTTGTAAACTGTTCTTAGGATCTTCCAGTGTTAATATCAGGTTGTCTGCAAATGCTTTTATTTTGAATTCCTTGCTTCCTACCTTAATTCCTTTAACCTCCGGTGTTTCCCTTAACCTTTTATTAAACACTTCCAACACTGTTATAAATAACAAAGGGGATAAGGGACAGCCTTGCCTATTCCCTTTGGTAATATCAAAGGCCTCTGATATATTGTTGTTTATTATAAGTTTGGCTTTTTGCTCTTGATAAATAGCCTCAATACCTTTTCTAAATCCTTCACCAATTCCCATCATTTTTAAATTTTCCTTCATGAAATGCCAGGAGACGTTGTCAAATGCCTTCTCGGCATCAATGAAGATCAGCGCCGCCTGCTTGTCTATTCTACTATGCAGATATTCAATAATGTCTATCACATTTCTTACATTGTCTTTCAATTGTCTCCCCGGGAGGAAACCCGTTTGGTCTTTATGGATTCTCTTATTTAAGACCTTTTTTTAACCTTTCCGCCAATACGTCTGCGAATAGTTTATAGTCATTATTTAATAATGAGATAGGTCTATAGTTTTTTACCTCTAAGCCATCTGTATCTTTTTTAGGGATTAAGGTAATATACGCTTCTTTCCAGGTGTTTGGAATTCTCCCTTCTTTTAGTACATTGTTCATGACTTCACATAGCACTGGGGAAAGTTGATCACTTAATATTTTATAATATTTAGCCGAGATACCATCTGGCCCTGGCACTTTTCCTCTTTTCATTTTTTTTATTGCTTTCCTAATTTCTTCCTCTGTAATTGTCTGATTTAGATATTCTCTTTCTTCAGTCGTGATCTGTTGCAATTGGTATTTTTTTAAGTAATCTTCTATCTCATTATCTATCTCTTTTTCTCTTTTGTAGAATTCCTTATAGTATTTCTGAAATATCTTCTTTATCTCTTTTGGGTCCTCCACTATCCTTTCTCCATCCCTTATCTTACATATCGTGTTTTGTTTTTTCCTCTCTCTTAATTGCCACGCCAGGTATTTCCCTATCTTATTTGCTGATTCAAAGTTCTTTTGTTTCATCATTTTGATCCTCCATTCAATCTCCTGGTTCACTATCATAGAAAATTGAGCTTGTAGCATCCTTATGTTTTGTTTTATTATTTCATCTCCTGGTTTAATGGTTAATTGTCTTTCATTCTCCATGAGATGCAATAAGATTTCTTCTTTCCTTTTCTCTTTTTTCTTTTTTAAGATGCTATTTTTCTGGATTAGGAAACCCCTCATGACGGCCTTCCCAGCGCCCCACACCATTTCTAGAGATGTTTCTTTATTCAAATTCCACTTAAAGTATTCCTCAATTGTCTCTTTTGCTTTATTTACTATCTTTTGATCATTGAATAGATTTTCATTCATTTTCCATCTTAATGTCCTAAAGTCTTTTCCTTTTACCTCCATATATACTGGATTGTGATCAGATAGGGTTTGTGGGAGGATTTCCGTCTTAATTACTCTTTGCGCCAATTCCTTCGAAATCCAAATATGGTCTATTCTCCCCCAGCTTTGATTTGGGTTTGAAAAGAAGGTAAATTGTTTTATCGTGGGGTTTTTTAATCTCCAAGCATCAATTAGTCCCAAATTTTCCACTAATTCGAAGAAGGCTTTCGGTAATTTGCCCTCCCTCACTTCCTGTTTTCTTATTGATCTATCCAAGTTTGGGAGAACCACTCCATTAAAGTCCCCCATCAATATCAATTGTTGGTCCATCCATTCTAACAATTTGTTACCTAGTTCAGAATAGAATGCTGACTTTTTGTCATTGGGTGCATATATCCCAACCACATTTATCTTTTCTCCTTGATTGGGTGATCTGTACTACTATCGTTCTCCCCTCTTCGTCTTTATGTATTAGTTTTGGATCAAGTTTTTCTTTTATATATAATACCACTCCTCTTTTCTTGACATTATCCGATGCTACAAAGTCTAACCCTAATCTCTTATTACTTAAAATTCTTTTATGTTTTCTTGTTACATGAGTTTCTTGTAGACAGATTATGTCAAAGTTCTTTTTAAGCAATACATGAGCAATTTGGTTCCTTTTATTTTTATTGTTTAGCCCATTCACGTTCCACAAGGTAATTTTTAAAGTCATTTTTAATGTACAATCAGTAAGTGGTCGAATCTAAGTTAAATCTACTGTTCTTTGTTATCTGTCTCTTCCTCTTCTTTTTCTTCGTCTAATTTTTCCTCCCCTTCTCCCTCTCCACTTCCTTCACCTCCACCCTCTCTTCCCCCATCTGCTCCCCTTCTGGTTCCCACCCTCCCAACCTTCCCAGTTCCTTCTCATATCTTCTTGCAAATTTATCCAATTCCAGAGAGCTGGATAGTTCGAATCTTTTCCCCTTGAAATAGAATGAAATCCCTTCCGGGAATTCCCATCTATTTTGGATCCCGTTCTTCTTCAGTTAGTTAGTTAGTTTTTTATAAACATCTCTCTTACAAAGAAATCTCGAAGGAATCTCTTTAAATATAATAATTGCCTTTCCTTCAATACATAGTTTTTGATTATAGTTTAGCTTTAGTATTTCATTTCTCATATCCAGAGAGTTAAACATGACCAGGACATCTCCTGGCAGTTTCTTCCCTCTGGCTTTGGCTGATTTTGTTTTTATCCAAAAAATATTTGCAACTGAATATCCTATGTCTTCTTCCTTCATATCTAACCAAACTGCCAATTCTCTAACCAATTTAGATCGTATATTTTCATTTGGTTCCTCAGGGATTCCCCTAAATTTCAGGTTTGATTGCTTCTGTCTCATTTGAGTCATCGCCACACTATCCAGTAACTCTTCCTGTATTTTATTTATCTCCTTCACCTCTGTATTAATCCTGTCCATATCTTTCCTATTTTCTTTGATATCTTTTTGAACCCTTTTCATTGAGTCTTCAAGTACTTTGGATCTTAGAGATAAATCTTTTACTTTTCCTGTTAGTTCTCCCCCCCCCTCTAATCTCTTATTCAATGAGTACTTCCAATAATTTTTTCTCAATATACTGTTCATTATTGTGATGGGATGATGAGCTGCTTGTGCGTAAAATGCAAGTCCCTCAGAGTTTGATCAGGTTTTGAAACCTCTGCCTGTGACGGAGCCCCTCCGGCATGGCTGCGTCAATCGCTAGTAGAATCCGAAAGTGGTTGCTTTCGGAATCGTTTCCAACATAAAAGCTCTTTAACGGAAACACGTCTTCTGGACTCTCGGCGTGACAGTTTCCGGCGAGGAGTGGGTGTCCCTATAGGAGGTCCTGAGACCTCCCCACTGTTTTCGCTGGAAGCGTCTCTGAGCCATCCCTCCGACTCACTTTCCCTTGGAGTTCTTGCTCGCCCTCTACTGGTTCCCTCTTCCGCTGCTACTTCTCTCTCAACCTCAATGAGCCTTTGCACCTCCGGTTCTTCCGATGGCAGTTCCCTGACATCCACCTCCCCTCCAGGGCCCCCTTCACCCCCTCCCGTCTCCTCCCCTACGGGC
Organism: Podarcis melisellensis; assembly: GCF_964234715.1. Lineage (NCBI taxonomy): Eukaryota > Metazoa > Chordata > Lepidosauria > Squamata > Lacertidae > Podarcis > Podarcis melisellensis. Next base: position 35,031,257 of record NC_138535.1, on the reverse strand, counting down.
GGTGAGGAGGTAAAACCCCTGAAAGAACCTCCCTCATCTTCCGAAGTCTCGAACACTTCCCTCCACTTGTTGCTGTCCCTGGTCTCTCGGTACTCTTCGTCATCGGAGTCCACTCCCTCTTCCAACTCCGACTCCGCGAACCCTTCCAGTTCCTCTTCCTCGTCGGTGGTGCCGAAATACTCCCTCCTAAACCTTGCTACCGGCTGAGGTTTCCTCGGGAATCTTTGGTGGAACTTTTCTATTAAAACCTCGTCATTGACTTCCTCTGCAATCACCCAGGTGTTTTCTGACTCCGGTTCCCCTTCCCACGCCACCAAATACTCCACCTGATTTCCCTTCCACCTGGAATCGAGGATTTCCGCTACATGGTTGCGGCGTTCCCTCTCTTCCAAGGCTGGTCCCCTGACGTGCTCCCCTTCACGTCCCCCCCTGTATGGTGACAGTAACGACCTGTGGAACACTGGGTGCAATTTCATGTGGTTGGGTAACCGGAGTTTGAAAGCCACCGGGTTGACCTGCTGAATGACCTCAAAGGGTCCCAATCTTCTGGGCCTCAATTTCTTACAACCCCCTTTGAACGGCAACCCTTGGGTTGACAGCCGCACTTGATCCCCCACCCTTATGGTTTCACCTTCCCTTCTGTTCTTGTCTGCCTGCTTCTTATATTGTGCCTTGGCCCTTTCTAAGTTGAGCTGGAGCTGATGATGGATCGCTTCCATCTCTTCTACAAAATGTTCAGCCGCTGGGACGCTCCATCTCTCCCCTCCTTCCCCTGGAAATGCCCTGGGGTGACACCTGTAATTAGCCAAAAAGGGGCTCATCCCTGTGGACACATTCTCCGCATTATTGTAGGCAAATTCTGCCAGCGCCAACTTTTCGACCCAATCGTTCTCTCTGTCATTGACATAACACCTCAGATATTGTTGAAGAATGCCATTTGCTCTTTCCGCCTGCCCGTTGGTTTCAGGGTGCCGGGCAGTTGAAAAATTGACTTCCACGTGCAGCAAGCTCATGAGCTTCCTCCAGAACCTGGAAGTAAATTGTTTGCCGCGGTCTGAGATCACCCTCAAGGGAGCCCCGTGCAACCTAAAGATGTGTTCTACAAACAACTTTGCTGTTTCTTCCGCTGTGACTGCATGTGAGCATGCTACAAAGTGGCACATCTTAGTTAACAGGTCTACTACTACCATGATGGCTGTTTTCCTCTTGGACTTCGGCAGATCCGTCATAAAATCTATTGATACCGCTTCCCAAGGCCGTTCTGGTGTGGGTAATGGTTCTAATAACCCTGCCGGCGCCCTTCTTTCCCCTTTGGCTCGCTGACATTGGTCACACCCTCTTACATACTCCCTTACATCTTCCCTCACCTTGGGCCACCAAAATTCCCTGGTAACCAACCACATGGTCTTGTGTTGCCCAAAATGTCCCGCCGTGGGGCTATCGTGCAACTGCTTGAGTACTCTCCCCCTCAATTCACCTTCGGGTATATACAGTGCCCCTTTGTAATACAATGCCCCATTTCTTTCCTCAAAACCTCCGGGGCTCTCGCCCTCCCCCCTGAGACCTCTGAGCTTATCCTGGGCATATTCATCATTTTCCGTTTCCTCTACCAGTTCTCGTTGCCCCACCAGCGCCGCCCCACACACTCAGCGGTCCTCAGGGATGACATGTCTCTCTTCGATCGCCCCCTCCCCCTCCCAATACTCTGGTTTGCGTGAGAGCGCGTCCGCCCTGACGTTTTCTGGGCCTGGCACATAACAAATTTCAAAGTGGAATTTGGAGAATTCCTGTGCCCATCTCACTTGTCGTTGGTTGAGCACTCGAGCTGTTCTCCAATACTCTAAATTCTTGTGGTCGGTGCACACTTGCACCTTGTGTTGTGCCCCAATTAATAAATGTCTCCACCTCCGGAACGCTTCGTGAATGGCAAGTAGTTCCCTGTCATACACCGTGTAGTTCCTCTCGGATTTATTCAGCTTCCGCGAGAAGAAGGCACACGGTCTCCACTCCGACGTACTCCTCCCCGGTTGAAGAAGTACCGCCCCTACCGCCCGGTCGGACGCATCGGTTTCCACTCTCATGGGTTTTCGTAAATCCACATGCAGAAGTTGTTCTTCCGAGGCGAAAGCCCTTTTCAGTTCTTCAAATGCTCGCTCCGCCTCTGCCGTCCAAACAAATTTCTTCTTGCTGCTGAGGCAGTCGGTGATGGGCGCCGTCAAGTGGGCAAAGTTCTTGATGAACTTCCGATAAAAGTTCCCAAACCCCAAGAATCTTTGCACATCCTTCTTGGTCTTCGGTGTCTTCCATTCCAGTACCGCTTGGACCTTGCCTGGATCCATGGCCAATCCCTTGTCTGACAAGCGGTACCCCAGGAATTCCACCTCCTTGGTATGAAACTGGCACTTCTCCAGCTTCACCCACAGCTGGTTGGCTTGCAGCCTGCCCAACACTTCTCGAACGTCCCTCACATGCTGCTCCTCATCTTCCGAATACACCAACACGTCGTCTAAAAAGGCCACACAATTCTTGTAGAGCAAAGGTCCCAGAACGTGGTTAATAAAAGCTTGAAAGCACGCGGAGCCTCCTTGTAGACCGAAGGGCATAACGAGGTATTCAAAGGCTCCCAAAGGGGTGAACATGGTGGTCTTCCATTCATCCCCCTTCCTTATGCGTATCAGATTGTACGCCCCCCGCAGGTCCAGCTTTGTAAAAATCTTTCCTTTCCTTACCCTGGTCAAAATGTCATCAATTCGGGGCATAGGGAAAGCCAGGGGTTCCGACACTGCATTCAGGGCCCTAAAGTCGCACACAAGTCTCGGCTTATCTGTGTTTTTTTTGTCCACAAAAAACACTGGGCTGCCCCCCACCGCTCGGGACTCTCTGATGAAACCTCGCTTCAGGTTTTTGTCAATGAACTCCCTCAGCTCCTGCATCTCCCTGTCTGACATGGCGTACAGCTTGCCCACTGGGAGTTGGGCCCCAGGGAGTAGGTTGATTTGACAGTCAAAGGGTCTATGCGGTGGCAGTTTGTCTGCTTCCCTTTCGCTGAATACGTTGCTCAGATCTGCGTATTGCGGGGGCACCTTCCCTTTGTCCATTACTTCCATCCCGGCTAGGGTGACTCTGGCTCCTCCCGGAACCTTCCCCTCCTTGCAGTGTTCTAGGCAATGCGCTGACCCAAAGGAGACCACCCTCTGATGCCAGCCCACTAGCGGATCGTGTAGCGCCAGCCAGCTCATCCCCAAAATGATGGGAGCTCCTCCCAAGGTGGCCACATTAAACGCTATCCGTTCGGTGTGCCTTGCCACCCTCATTATCATCGTGACAGTCTGTTGGCTAACTTCTCCCCCCAACAGCTCTCTGCCGTCAATCGTAGTCACCTGCAAGGGGTTACTTAAAGGGATGGTCTGTATCTGGTGCTCAGCTGCAAACTCCTTACTCATGAAATTACAGGAGCTGCCTGAATCCAAAAGCGCCTTGATCTTTAGTGGGTGTCCGTTTGGCAGTTCTAGTAACACCTCTATCACTAAAGCAGGTCTGGGAGGTTCCGGCGTGGGCACTTTCACTGCTCTTTGGCCTGGCTGCTGTGCCCCGACGGTGGCAGCCAGGCGTTGGCTTTTACTTGCTCCTTGCTTTCCTCTTCCTTTTCCCCAACAGCTCCTGCCATCCCTTGCCATTCCTTTCTTTGTGGGCAGACTCTGGCAAAGTGCCCTGGCTGTTGGCAGAGATAACATCTCTTGGCGCTCTTTCCCTCCTTCTTCCGCCCTTCACTGGGATTTGAAACTGCGCGCGCCCGCGCTGTTCCAACTTCCATCGGCTCTGCCGGCGGGAAAGGTGGCTCTGGAATGTCTGGAATGCGGAGCTCCCTCCAACGGTCTCCTTTCCCTTCCCGCTTTTCCAATGCCCTCGCCTCCTGGCGCGCTCCTATGGACAGCGCAGATTTGGTCAGCTGATCCATAGACTCCGCCCTGGGCCCCCGGGAAAGTTCATCTTTGACTGCCGAAGAAAGCCCCTCTTCGAAAAGCATCTGGATGGGTTCCGCCTATAGGTCCCACCCCAATTTATGAATCAGCATAGTAAACTCAGTCCAGTACTCACGGACAGATCGGCTTCCCTGCTGGCAAGCCATTAACTGCCTTCGCACCACCCCCTGCTCAATGTCGCTGGAAAACATTAGGTCCATGGCACGAAAAAACTTCCTCGTGTCCTTTAGGATCTCATTATTCGCTGCCATCAGGGGTCTAACCCAGTCCTTCGCCCCCGATTCGAGATGGCCAATTACAAAAGCCACTCGCGATTCCTCGTCGGGGAAGTCATCAAACTGCAGGTTGAGAGCGTATTGCATCTCTGTTCTAAAGGCATGATAGTTCCTGGGATCCCCCCCGAATTTCTGCACCAATCCTGGCACCTTTCTGGCGAGCGGGGTGGTTTTCTCCTTTCCCTTTTCTGCATCCTGAGCCCTCCTCTCAAGCCTCGCCGTTTGCAGCGCCAGCTGGATCTCCAACGCCCTGTACCTTTCTTCCAGGCTTGGACCCCCTCCAGCTGCTCCTGCTCCTCCGGTTCCGGCTGGGTTGCTCATGATGCCTCTCCCTGCACAAGCTGGCTTTCGGAGACTTTCGGATTGCTGTGATGGGATGATGAGCTGCTTGTGCGTAAAATGCAAGTCCCTCAGAGTTTGATCAGGTTTTGAAACCTCTGCCTGTGACGGAGCCCCTCCGGCATGGCTGCGTCAATCGCTAGTAGAATCCGAAAGTGGTTGCTTTCGGAATCGTTTCCAACATAAAAGCTCTTTAACGGAAACACGTCTTCTGGACTCTCGGCGTGACAGTTTCCGGCGAGGAGTGGGTGTCCCTATAGGAGGTCCTGAGACCTCCCCACTGTTTTCGCTGGAAGCGTCTCTGAGCCATCCCTCCGACTCACTTTCCCTTGGAGTTCTTGCTCGCCCTCTACTGGTTCCCTCTTCCGCTGCTACTTCTCTCTCAACCTCAATGAGCCTTTGCACCTCCGGTTCTTCCGATGGCAGTTCCCTGACAATTATGTTTAAATTCTTTCCTTATTTCAGCCATCAAATTATCATAGTCCTTAATTTCCTTCCCCTCTTTCCCATTTCCTTGTCTGGATGGTCTCCTTTCAGCAGGCGTTCCCGCCCCCTTTTTCATTTTGTATTTCTATTTGTCTTAATTAACTAAAAATAAAAAATAAAAATGAAACAAAAGAGAAAAAAACGTTTTTCCCCACCCCAGGGGTCGCTCAACTGTAGTTTAAAAAATTTCTTTGTTTTCCCAATGTAGTTCCTTTCTGGCCCCACACGGTGGCGCTTTACTTGCATTCACCCTTTTAGTTCTTCAGTATGAAGTCTCTCTCCACGCACAGCTAGGGGACCAGTTAGATGGATCGTTTACAGTCACAAAAAGCAAATGAAGGAGGTGGGGAACATCCAGCTCAATACTTTCCAGGAAGTAGGGATGAAATACGGGGCAGGTTTCGAAGCCGGAACAGAAAAGGTGTGTGGGGGGGGGGGGGAGAGTCAAAATTACACCAACAGATTGCCACGGGAAGGCAGCAGGGTCTAGAGAGAACGTAAAGTCTTGCCAAGGTACTGTGTTTAAGTCTTCTTTTCTTTTCTTTCGACTTAGCCGTTTACTCCCCGTTTTCTGTAGCAATAGATTAAATGTTTAAGGCGCCAAGATTATCTTCTCCTAAATGATTACAGCTGTGTGCCGCTTTAAGAGAAAAACAGGAAATGGAGCACACAATGGCGGCGAGAGGTTCCGCTGTTTTCCAAAGTTCTCCTCTTACAGTTCACTTTCTCCTCCCAGACCTCTCGTCGTATCCGCTCCTCTCAATAACAAACTCAGCTTTCAGTCAATTAAGCACCCCAAATAATAAAGAGAAACAGTTTCAGCTTGAACACATTAGGCGGGGGAGATATATAGAAAATACAGTAACTCGGAACAAAGTCTCACTTATATATCCTAGACTGGGTAAAAAATTACAGTCCCTTTCGGTCGCTGGCATAGCGCGCTCCGACCAGGACAGAGCAGAAATGTTTCTATCCGCTTTTCAAATATTCAACTGTTTTCAATCAGTCCATTGCCTCAGATTTTTACACTTTGTATCTGAGGTCTCTCCACAATGCCCACTCAGCAGTTACAGTCTTACTCCCTCTCCTCTCCCAGTCTTCCGTCACACGCCGTTTACTCTTACCGCTGAAGCAAATTCCTTCTTCTTTCATATCATAGTATCTTTGTTCCGCTGGTTTCTTTAACTTAAATTCAATCTGTTATTGATTTAGTTATGACCCAGCTTCTTAATTGTTGTTGGAGGCTTGCCGCTTTCACTCGAAGCCTGAGGCTTCACAACACGGGGTCTGTTGCTTCCCTTTCGTGCTGCAGCTCCAATCCTGTTCTCAAACTTGATTTAAAATGTCCGAAAAACAGGGGTGCGCCAGCAGCACCACCAGGTACCTGTCCCCCAAAATAACCCTCTTGGGGTTTCGAGGTCCTCAGAGCCTTCGTGACACCTCTAGACCCCCGCATTGTTTGAGACCCCCCCCCCCGGAGGGCAGCCTCACACTCCTTTCCTGTGGCTGCGGTTCGCCGGAAGTTGTTAATTTTTTAATAATATATTGCCGGTAGGACGTCTGGCCCTGGTGGCTTTCCAATCTTTGCTTCCTTAATTGCTCTTTGAATTTTGTACGATGTGATAGGGGCATTCAACAGTTCTTTTTGTTCTTTAGCAAGTTTCGGAAGACAGTTCTGTTCTAAATGTTCTTTAACTTCTTCTGTTGTTTCATTTCCTTCCTTATAGATTTCTCTAAAGAATTCGAGAAATCGTTTCTCTATTTCTTTAGGGTTCTTTATTATTTTGCCTTCGCACTTAACTCTATTTATAAGCCTTTCTGCCTCTCTCTTCTTTAATTGCCATGCTAATAACCAGGCTCAGGTACTGTTTCAGGCTGTGTCTCTGTTTCAGGCTCCGGCGCTGTATCAACCACTGTTGCAGACTCAGGCTGTGGCGCTATGGCTGTCACTGTGGCTCTGGTTCTGTTTCAGGCTCTGGCACTGTATCAAGCACTGTTTCAGGCTCAGGCTCAGGCTCAGGCTTCTGCTCTTTATTAGGTTTGTCTCAGTCTCCGACGCTGTTCCAAGCCCTGTATCTGCCTCTGCCTCTGTTTCAGTCTCTGGCACTCTATCAAGCACTGTTTCTGGCTCTGGCTCTCTTTCAGGCTCTGGTTCTGAATTAGGGTTTTGTTCTGGCTCTGGCTGTGTCTCTGGCTCTGGCTCCGGCTCCAGCTCCGGCACTGTATCAAGTACTGTTGCAGACTCAGGCTGTGGCTCTAGGCTGTGGCTGCAGCTATGTTTTGCGCTCCGGCCCTGTATCAAGCCCTGTATCTGGCCCTGGCCCTGGCCCTGGCCCTGATTCTGATTCTGATTCTGTATCAAGCCCTATTTCTGGCTCTGGCTCTGGCTCTGGCTCTGGCTCTGGCTCTGGCTCTGGCTCTGGCTCTGGCTCTGGCTCTGGCTCTGGCTCTGGCTCTGGCTCTGGCTCTGGCTCTGGCTCTGGCTCTGGCTCTGAATGCGGGCTTGGTTCTGGCACTGATTCAGGGTCTCGCTCTGGCTCTGGCTCTGGCACTCTATCAAGGACTGTTTCAGACTTAGGCTGTGGCTGTGGCTCTGGCTCTGTTTCCATTCTTACAATGGAATGTACACAAAACAATAATCGAAAGCAAAACAATAATCCTTTCTATATAAATTTTCCAATACATTCTGAAAACATAATAAATCCCTAATTGTTGTCCACCTCCTTTTAGGTCCTCTATCACTCAAATGCTAGCACGGAGTCAAAACTATTATTGTATTTTTTAACATATCTTGTATAACCATCCCATTTTTCTGCAAATTTTTGCTTTGAGATTCCTCTGAGTTTGCTAGTCAATTGAGCCGTCTCCACCAATTCCTGTAATTTGATTTGCCAATCTGTTATTTTTGGAGCCTCGTGATCTTTCCATCCCTTGGCCACAAGTATACGAGCTGCTGCGGTTGCATACAAGAATACCTCTCTTAGATTTTTTGGGATCTCTTTATCTAAAATACTTCATAGAAATGCCTCCTTTTTTTCGTAAAAGTTATCCCCATCATCTTTTTAATTTCATCGTATATCCACCCCCCCAAATCTTAATCTTTTCACAGGTCCACCACATGTGGCTCTCTGTTTCAGCCTCCGACGTTGTTTCAAGCCCTGTATCTGCCTCTGCCTCTGTTTCAGGCTCTGGCACTCTATCAAGCACTGTTTCTGGCTCTGGCTCTCTTTCAGGCTCTGGTTCTGAAGTAGGGTTTTGTTCTGGCTCTGGCTGTGTCTCTGGATCTGGCTGTGTCTCTGCTGCAGGCTCCTATGCTGTATCAAGCACTGTATCAGGCTCTGCCTCTCCCTCTGCCCCTGGCTACGTTTAAGCATCAGGCTCAGTTTCAGATAGTGTCTCTGTTTCAGGATCCAGCACTCTATCAAGCACTATTTCAGACTCAGGCTGTGGATCTCGGCTGTGGCTCTAGGCTCCGTCTGTGGTTCTGGCTGTGGCTCTGGCTCTGTTTCAGGGTCTGGTTCTGAATGAAGATCTGGTTCTGACTCTGATTCAGGGTCTCATGATGGCTCTTCCTCTGCCTCTGACCCAGCTATATTTCAGGGTCTGGCTCTCTTTCAGGCTCTGGTTCTGAATTAGGGTTTTGTTCTGGCTCTGGCTCTGGCTGTGTCTCTGGCTCTGGCTCCAGCTCCAGCTCTGGCACTGTATCAAGTACTGTTGCAGACTCAGGCTGTGGCTCTAGGCTGTGGCTGTTGCTCTGGTTCGGGCTGTGGCTCTTTTTCAGGCTCTGGTTCTGAATGAGGGCTTGGTTATGGCACTGATTCAGGGTCTCGCTCTGTCTCTGGTTGTGTCTCTGTTGCACCTCAAACGGTGGTTTGTCGCAAATTGAAATTGAAGAGTTATGAGAAGCTTAAAGAGAAGGTGCGAGACTGGTTACACTATTTTCAAATAAGAGAGGTGTACAACCAGGCCAAAAAAGTGGGTTTCCAGGTGGAAAGATCAAAGTTAGAGACAGAATTGCTAGAACCCAATGCTAAGATTCTATCAAGAATGTATAATTTGCTGCTGAAATGGAACACTGAGGAAGAAACAGTAAAATGGGCAATGATAAAATGGGCACAAGATATAGGATACAATATCATGTTTGCTGACTGGGAGAAGTTGTGGACCACCGGGATTAAATTTACGGCATGTAATGCCCTAAGAGAGAATATTATGAAAATGATGTACAGGTGGTACATGACCCCAGTCAAGCTTGCAAAAATTTATCATTTGCCCGATAATAAATGCTGGAAATATAAAGAAAATGAAGGTACATTCTTTCACCTTTGGTGGACGTGCCCAAGGATTAAGGTTTTCTGGGAGATGATCTATAATGAATTGAAAAAGGTATTTAAATACACTTTCCCTAAGAAACCAGAGGCCTTTCTCCTGGGCATAGCCGGCCAATTGGTGCCAAAGAAGGATAGAACTTTCTTTATGTACGCTACAGCAGCAGCAAGAATATTTATTGCAAAGCATTGGAAGACACAAGACCTACCCACTCTGGAAGAATGGCAGATGCAAGTAATGAACTACATGGAAATGGTGGAAATGACTGGCAGAATCCGAGACCAGGGAGAAGAGTTGGTGGAAGAAGATTGGAGGAAATTTAAAATTTATTTACAGAAATATTGCAAAATTTTTGAATGTTGATGACATTGAAATGAACTGAAGGGGTTCTAGCAACAAGGTTAAAAATAAGATTGGATTGATAATAGATAAATTAATTGGATATGAATTTGCTGAATTAATTTTCAAAAGGGATACAAAAAAGGGAGACGTGAGGAAGTCAGGAAAATAAGTGAATCGAAGATGAGAAATTAAAAAGAGGGATTTTTGTTTTTTCTTTTTAGTGTTTTTTTCTGCTTTTCTTCTTTTTCTATAAGTTAAATGTCTGTATTTTTTGTATTTTGTAACTTTATATTTTTGCGTATGTGTTTTTTCCTTTTTCTGCTTGTTACTATTCCTTAAACTTAATAAAATATTATTATAAAACAAACAAACAAATGGTGGTTTGTTGTTGTTGTTGTTGTTATTTTCTTTCTGGGGTGGGACAAATGTTTAGTTGGGGCGGGGATTATTTTAAGTTTAGCATAATTGTTTCTTGCTTTGTTTTTCTTTTACTATTTTTTTAGGTTATTGTATAGTTTGTATTTTGCTTTTTAAGGGGAAAGGGTCAGGGCTGCCTGGGAGGGGGCCTCAGCCAACAGAATGGCTGGGGCAGGTTCCCTACGGGGGGATGTATTGGAACACCCAATCTCTGTTATCGCGGGTGGGAGGAGCAGTTGCGCTAAGACCAGACCACGTCTTTACCGAAGATCTGGTTCTGACTCTGATTCTGATTCTCTGATTCTGGCTCTCTATCAAGGGCTGTTTCAGACTCAGGCTGTGGCTGTGGCTGTTGCTCTGGTTCTGGCTCTGGCTCTTTCTCAGGCTCTGGTTCTGAATGAGGGCTTGGTTCTGGCACTGATTCAGGGTCTCGCTCTGGCTCTGGCTCTGGCACTCTATCAAGGACTGTTTCAGACTGTTTCAGAGTGAGGTACCACCTATGAGCCATTTTCATTATGTTCTCTCTTATATTATAGCTGGCTGTAAATTTCAAATTTACATTCCATCAGTTTTCCCCATCTTTTAGCATAATTGGACGGCCCACATCTTGGGCCCACTTTATCATTGAAGCCTTAACCTCCTCATCCATTACTTCGTAGTCTAAAAGAAGTCTATAGATTTTTGCGATTATTTTGGTTTTACTATTCAGTAGTTCTCTATCAAATCTTGAAGGCTCCTTTTCAAAACCTATCTGCTTATCCTGTCTGAACACTTCATTCACCTGGACGTAATCTAGCCAACTAGAAAAGTGATCTTTTATTTTCTCATAACTTATCAATATTATTTGACCCTCCTCCTCCCCCCTTAATATTGTGTTATACGTTATCCAGTTCTCTTTGATGTTGTTCCTTTTTTTAACAGCAATTGCTTCTAGTGGAGAGTTCCATCTTGGGGTTTTCTTTTGTATTTTCCCCATACCTTATTGTAATGGGAATTGGGGTTGCTTGTGCGTAAGCCACAAACTGCTCCAAGCTGGTTGTATGGCTAAACCTTTCCCTGGCTTGACAACGCGGCTGTCTCAGTCACTGGCAGAATCCGTCAGTGGGCGTTTCCTGAATTTCTTCCAACATCAAAGTTCCATGACTCCAAGTCTCCGCCTAGCTTCTCTGCGCAGAAGCTTTCTGCGCAGCGTAGGCGTGCCAAGCGGAGGTCCTGTGCTCTCCCCGCTGATCTCACTGGAAGAGTCTCGGAGCCTTCCCTCCGAAGTACTTTCAGCCTCCCCTTTCTTCCTGGTGTCACCTTGATTTCCTTCCCCAGCGGAAGCTCTCCCTCTCTCCTTGCTAGTTCCCTCTCCGGCATCATTGGGGAGCCTTACCTCTCCTCTTGGCTCCGATGGCAGTTCCCTGACATCCACTTCCCCCCCAGGGCCCTCCTCTCCCCCCGTCCGTTCCTTGGACGGTGATGCGGGGAATCCCTGGAAGGAACTATCCCCTTCCTCAGATGATTCAAACACCGCTCTCCACCTGCTGCTGTCTCTTTCCGCTGCCCAATCTCCCCAGTCGGATTCCTCTCCCTCGGATACCCCCCCTTCCTCCTCTTCGGAGGCTGGAAATCCCATAAACTCTTCTTCATCATCCGTGGTGCCAAATTGCTCCTCCCAGAACCTCCCTAGTGGTTTCGGCTTCCTTGGGAACCTGCGATGAAACTCCTCCTGCAGATACTCATCCTTGATCTCTTCTGCAGGAACCCAAGTGTTTTCCGACTCGGGCTCCCCCTCCCAAGACACCAAATATTCCACCCGTCTCCCTCTCCACCTTGAATCGAGAATTTCCGCGGCTTGACCACTGAGTTCCCTTTCCTCCACCTGTGGGTGCATGGGGATTTCTCTTTCTTGCCCCAGAAATTCCCTCCCTTCCCGGTACGGTGAGAGTAATGACCTGTGGAACACCGGGTGCAGTTTCATGTTGGTGGGCAAGTTGAGTCTAAAGGCCACAGGATTCACCTGTTGTGTTACCTCAAAAGGTCCCAGTCGCCTTGGCCGTAATTTCTTACAAACCCCTTTGAACGGTAGCCCTTGGGTTGACAACCACACCCGGTCCCCAACCCTTATTGTCTCCCCTTCTCTGTGGTGCTTGTCTGCCTGCCTCTTGTACGCTTCCTTCGCCCTCTCCAGGTTAACCTTAAGTTGTGTAAAGCCTCCATTTCTTCCACAAACTGCTCAGCCGCCGGCACACTCCACCTCCCGTCCCCCTCCCCTGGGAAGGCCCTGGGGTGACACGCGTAATTGGCCATGAACGGACTCATCCCCGTGGACACATGTTCAGCGTTATTGTATGCAAATTCGGCCAGCGCTAGTTTTTCCACCCAATCGTTCTCCCTTTCGTTGACGTAGCAGCGTAGGTACTGTTGGAGTATGCTATTAGCTTTTTCTGCTTGTCCGTTGGTCTCCGGGTGTCTGGCCATCGAGAAGCTCACCTCGACGTCCAGCAGGCTCATGAGCTTCCTCCAGAATCTGGAAGTAAATTGCCTTTCTCTGTCGGACAAAACCCTCAAGGGGGCGCCATGCAACCTGAAGACGTGATCTACAAACAGCCTAGCTGTTTCCTCTGCCATCACTGCATGCGAGCAAGCAATGAAATGGCACATTTTGGTCAACAAGTCAACTACCACCATGACTGCTGTTTTCCCCCTGGACTTGGGTAAATCGGTCATAAAATCTATGGATACCACCTCCCATGGTCTTTCCGGGGTGGGTAAGGGTTCCAGTAACCCCGCTGGTGCTGCCTTCTCCCCTTTAGCCCGCTGGCAGCGTTCGCACCCCCGTACGTATTTCCGCACATCTTCCCTCACCCTTGGCCACCAGAACTGCTTGGTGACAAGCAACATGGTTTTGTGTTGACCAAAATGCCCCGCCGTGGGGTTGTCATGTAGTTGTTTGAGTACTCTTCTCCTCAAGTCCCCTTCTGGTATGTACAATGCTCCCCTATAGTACAGTGCCCCTTCCTTTTCCTCAAAACCCCCCTGATTTTCTTCTGCGTCTCTGATCTCCCTGATTTTTGTTTGGGCGTACTCGTCATTCCTCGTCAACCCGGCTAGTTCTCGTCTCTCTACCACTACTCCCCCCCACACCCCTCGGTCCTCCGGTATCACATGTGGTAGTTCCGGCGCTCCCTCTCCTTCCAAGTACTCCGGTTTCCGGGAGAGGGCGTCTGCTCTGACGTTTTCTTTCCCCGGCACGTACCGAATTTCAAAAAAGAACTTGGAAAACTCCTGTGCCCATCGCACCTGTCTCTGGTTGAGGACTCGTGCAGTCCTCCAATATTCCAGGTTCTTATGGTCCGTGCACACCTGGATCTTGTGTTGCGCGCCTATTAGAAAATGTCTCCAGCGTCGAAAAGCTTCATGAATTGTAAGCAGTTCTCTCCCATCGATGTTCGTTACTTGCAAGGGGTGTTCTAGAGGCACCACGTGGAGCTGGTGTTCTAGTGCAAAATCCCTGCTAAAGAAGTTGCAAGAGCTGCCTGAATCCAGCAATGCCTTCACCTTAATTGGGTGTCCGTTAGGGAGTTCTAGCACCACCTCTATGGCTATGGCTGCCCGGGGGGGGGGGGGTCTGGCTTGGGCACTTTTACTGGTTGCTCGCCTGGCTGCTGTGCCCGCTCTTCTGCAGCCAAGCATTGGCGTTTCCCTGCTCCTTATTCCCCTCCTCCTCACCACCAGCTGCCCCCACCATTCCTTGCCACGCAAGCGCCATTTTAGTCAGCTGGTCCATCGATTGCGGGCGGGGCAAGCGGGAAAGTTCGTCTTTTACCCAAGCCTTCCTCAAATAATATCAGCACTGGTTCTGAACCCAGTTCCCTACCGAGTTTGTGGATAAGCATCGCAAATCGCGACCAGTACTCTCTCACTGATTGGTTCCCTTGTTTGCACCCCATCAGTTCCTTGCGCGTCACGCTCTGCTCCACATCACTCGAAAACATATGGTCCATGGCGCTAAATTTTTTTCTCAAATCCTTTAAGGCAGCATTCTCCGATGCCATTAAGGGTCTGATCCATTCTCTGGCATCGCCTTCCAGATGCCCTATCACAAAAGCGACTCTCCCCCCATTGTCTACAAAGTCATCATACTGCAGGTCCAGCGCGTACTGCACCTCTGTCTTAAATGCATCATAATCTCTGGGATTGCCCCCAAACTTCTGCACTAGTCCCTGTACCTTCCTTGCGATGGGGGGTGGGCTTCCCCTGGGCATCCTGAGTCCGCCTTTCATCGAGCCGCGCCGCTAGTAGAGCCAGTTGCTGTTCCAAATCTCTTTTTCTCTCCTCCAGAGTTGGTCCTCCCCTGGCCCCCTCTCCGGCGCCTGCTCCTCCTGTTTGACTCATGATGCTGCCTCTTCTGCTCTGCGCACAAACAACTTAGAAGACTGACGGATTGCTGTAATGGGAATTGGGGTTGCTTGTGCGTAAGCCACAAACTGCTCCAAGCTGGTTGTATGGCTAAACCTTTCCCTGGCTTGACAGCCCTTACAACGCGGCTGTCTCAGTCACTGGCAGAATCCGTCAGTGGGCGTTTCCTGATTTTCTTCCAACATCAAAATTCCTTGACTCCAAGTCTCCGCCTAGCTTCTCTGCGTGGAAGCTTTCTGCGCAGCGTAGGCGTGCCAAGCGGAGGTCCTGTGCTCTCCCCGCTGATCTCACTGGAAGAGTCTCGGAGCCTTCCCTCCGAAGTACTCTCAGCCTCCCTTTTCTTCCTGGTGTCACCTTGATTTCCTTCCCCAGCGGAAGCTCTCCCTCTCTCCTTGCTAGTTCCCTCTCCGGCATCATTGGGGAGCCTTACCTCTCCTCTTGGCTCCGATGGCAGTTCCCTGACACTTATATATAGCATTTCTTATTATATGATTTGAAAAACTCCTATGCGTCTTTATTTTCCCATAATTAAGATAGCCATGCCACCCAAAACGGGTGTCATGACCTTCTAGATCTAAAATATCCCAATTTTTTAATAAATACCAATCTTTCAACCAGAGAAGACATGAGGCTTCGTAATATAGCTTCAAATCCGGTAACCCGTAGCCACCTCTTTCTACAGTATCTATTTACTCTTGGTCTTTTACCCTTCCACAAAAATTTAGAAATTTCTTTTTGCCACTTGTTGATACTGCTGGTCTTTCCTGTAATTGGAATCGTTTGGAATAGAAAGAGTAGCTTCGGTAAAACTATCATTTTAATTACCGAAATACGGCCCAGGAATGATAAATTTAACCTTGTCCATGTCTCCATCTGTCTTTTGATATCTTTCCAACAATTGGTATAATTATCTTCATATAAGTTAATATTCTTTGGTGTTATCCATAATCCTAAATACTTGATTTGGGGGTAGATTTTAATGCGTATTATTTGTTCTAATTCTGCTTTTTCATCTGGCAACATATTTTTAACTAATAGTTTTGTCTTGTTTAAATTCATTTTGAACCCCGCAACTTTACCGTAGCCATATATTATTTCCAACGCCTTTCTTAAACTCTGTTTTGGTTGCTCCGTAGTTATAATTAAATCGTCAGCAAATGCCCTCATTTTGTAACTTCTATTTCCTAGCATAATCCCTTTTATTTCTTTTTCTTCCCTAATTTGTTTACATAAAACTTCCAATGTTAATATGAAAATTAAGGGGGGTAGTGGGCAAACGGAGACGGAATGCCACAGGCGAGACCTGGTCCACGATAGGAAACGGGCCGGTGAAACGGGCGTCCAGCTTCCGCGAAGGTCGAGAGGGGTGGAGGTGGCGAGTGGAGAGCCATACCAGGACACTGACGTGGAGTTCCGGCCCCACCTGGCGGTGGCGGTTAGCCTGGGCCTTGTACGCCTCCTTGGCCTGGCGCAGTTGCTCCATCAATAGCTGTTGCTGGGACTGGAGCTCCTGTAGGCACTCCGTCACAGCAGGGACCGCGGATGCCGGCAGCACATCCGGAAACAGCTGTGGATGATAACCGTAACTGGCCTGGAATGGGGTCTGCTGGGTGGACGCATTGACCGCGTTGTTGTAGGCGAACTCCGCCAATGCTAGGTGGTCGATCCAGTCATCCTGCTGGTAGCTGCAGTAACACTGGAGGTACTGCTCCAGCACCGCGTTCGCCCGTTCCGTCTGGCCATCGGTCTGTGGGTGGTAGGCTGATGAGAGACAGACCTCTGTCCCGAGGGTCTGGTGCAAAGCTCGCCAGAACCGGGATGTGAACTAAACGCCCCGGTCGGACACCACACGCACAGGTAGGCCATGCAGGCGGAAGACATGCTGAAGGTACAGCTGAGCGGTTTCCTGAGCTGAGGGTACGGATGGGCAGGGGGCACAGTGCACCATCTTAGTGAAATAGTCGGAAAAAACTAGAAGGCAGGTACAGCCACGAGACGGGGGTAAGTCCACTACAAAGTCCAGAGAAACCGTGTGCCAAGGACGTGGTGGAACTGGCAACGGCTGAAGAAGGCCGGGGGGTCGCCCGGTAGGGCCCTTGGCCCGCCGGCAGACATCACAACCAGCGCTGTAGCGAGCCACGTCAGCCTTCAGGCGGGGCCACCAAAACTCACGGCTTACCAGATGGGTGGTCTGATACCGCCCAAAGTGTCCCGTTGCTGGGGCATCATGGGTCATCCGGAGAACCTCAGCCCGCAGTGGCCCTGGCGGGATGTACAGGCGACCGTGGTGCAGCAGAAGGCCCTGATGCAAGACCAGCCCTGGATACTGAGGGCATGACCCTTTGGACAGTTCCCGGAGTCGTTCCTGGGCCCAAGCGTCAACCCGCTGCTGTTCCAGCACCCAAGCCTGCAGTGGCTCAGCCTCCTGGGTGGCCAGGAATGCAGCCGGTGGTAGGATTGTGGTGGGTACTGCTTGCTGTACCGTGTCTGCGTTGTCTTCAGGTTTCCGGGACAGGGCATCCGCCTTCTGGTTTTGGGAGCTAGGGATGTAGCGGATCCGGAACTGGCAACGGGAAAAGAACGCCCACCAGATCTGCCTTTGGTTCAGCTTGCGGGTGGTCTGGAGGCACTCCAGGTTCCGGTGGTCGGTTCTCACCTCCACCGGGTGTCGTGCCCCCTCAAGATGGTGGCACCAGACCTCAAAGGCCACCTTGATGGCCAGTAGTTCCCGCTCCCACACGGTATAGTTACGCTCCGCTGGAAGGAGCTGGCGGGAATAGAAGGCGCAGGGTAAGAGTGGCGCATCAGGTCCGTACTGCTGAGACAAGACGGCACCGAGAGCTGTACTGGAGGCGTCGGTCTCTACCACAAAGGGTCGAGAGGGATCAGGATGTTGCAAGATCGGCGCTCTCTGGAAACAGGCCTTCAACCCCTGAAACGCCTCCTCTGCCTCCTTGTCCCAGGAAAACGGCATCTTGGGGCGCAGTAGCCAGGTCAACGGGGTGGTGCGATGAGCATAATCTGCAATGAAGGTCCGGTAATAGTTGGCGAACCCCAGGAATCGCTGTAGGTCCTTGCGGTTCCGAGGTGCTGCCCAATCCTGAACCGCTGCCACCTTCCCAGGATCCATCTGCACCCCATCTGGAGAGAGTCGGTGACCAAGGAAGTCCACTGACCGCTGATGGAACTCGCACTTGCTGAGCTTCGCATACAGGCGGTGCTCCCGCAAGCGCTGCAGCACGGTCCGGACTTGACCCTCATGGCGAGCCGGGTCACGGGAGAAAACCAGAATGTCATCCAAGGACACCACCACGTACTTGTCTAGCAAGTCCTGGAACACGTGGTTGATGTACCGTTGGAACACAGCGGGCGCGTTGCACAATCCGAAGGGCATAACCAGGTATTCGAACTGCCTGTACCGGGTCCCGAATGCTGTCTTCCACTCATCCCCGGCTCGGATCCGAATTAAATTGTAGGCCCCCCGGAGATCTAGCTTGGTGAACACCTGCGCCCCTTGCACCCGCTCCAGCAACTCCGAAATAAGGGGCAAGGGGTACCGGTCTGGGATGGTAATTTTGTTCAGGGCCCGGTAATCATGGCAAAGGCGAAGCTCCCCACATTTCTTCTTAACGAAGAGCACTGGTGCAGCGGTGGGCGAGGTAGAAGGCCTAATGAAACCACGCTCCAGGTTCTTGCGCAGGAAGTCCTGCAAAGCTTCGCGCTCTGGCTCTGTTAGAGAGTATAAGCGACTCACCGGCAGGGGCGCTCCGGGCTGGAGGTCTATGCCGCAGTCAAAAGACCGATGCGGCGGCAGCTGGTCTGCCCCCCGTTCCTCGAACACGTTGTGATAGTCCCGGTACTCGGCGGGGAGCGTTGATGCAGCCTCCTCAGTGGGCGCAGCTGCTAGCATCTCGGACTGAGCATGGGAACATGGGTCTGGGAAGTGCACAGTCCGTTTGACCCAGTCAATCTGAACATTGTGAGCCTCCAGCCAGTCCATCCCGAGCACCAGGGGGAACCGGGGCATGGAGGCAATGTCCAAAGTTCGCATCTCCCGGTGCTGCTGGAGACACAGGACCAAGGGCTGGGTCTCCTGAGTAATGGCACCTGAACGCAGGAGCCGTCCGTCAATTGCCTCCACCTGTACCGGTTCTGGCTTGTTCTGAAGTGGCACCTGATGTTACGATAATGAAGCAATGCTGCTGCAAAGTCCTAGCTTGAAGAGTAAACGTGATGGGACTGTCTGTGGGAAGCACCGGAATTACCTCAGAGTGTAATATGAGCTGTACAGGAAGTACAGGAAGTGTTTTGTCTCAACACTGCTGGAGTATGGAGAGAGCAGTCATGTTTTTTGTAACACTGCAAAGACAGAAATAAAAGCATGTAAATACGTTTCTGTCTATCTCTTTCCCCTGCCAGGGGAAGAGGGGGTGTGTTCTTCTCACATTTGAGAAGAATCGCCGATCGAGACCTTGGCTGCGCTTGCTGGGGAATGCAGCCAGGGAGGTCAACAGGGAATCAAGCCGGGTGCCTGGGACTGCTGCCAGCTTCTCCTGAGAAGGGCTTGAATTTCCCGACAGCTGGTGATGGGCAGCAAAAGCAGCGTCCATATAGGAGCGGGTTGCCCTCGAATCCACCAGAGCATGGGTAAGAATCCAGGGCCCACCTGGAGGGTATGACATACCGGGACCATAATGTTGGGATACTGCCAGGGAGATAAAGTCCATCTGAGCCCCCAAGCCGGCTGCCGGACGATCCATCGACCTCCCGTAGGTATCAGCAATTAGCGACACGAAGCCTAAGAAATAGCTTGCCACATTCTTGGGCTGGTGCACACTCTGTCAGCAGAATTCACACAGCAAAAGTTGCACTCAGGAGGGTATCATTTAGAATGTTTATTCAGCGTTGGTCAGAACAAAGAAAAGCATGACCGCCTGCTAGCGTGTTCTGGCGCAGAGAGAGAAAAAACGAAAGCAATAGCAAACATAAACATCCTGTAAAAGGAAATGCGCAGACTCTGTGACTCACAAGCCTGCTCTCTCTTAAGGTGGAACGGAAATATCCTAACACATAAGGTGTTGCAATTTCATTGGTGCGGGCCCATTCTGCGCTGTTTGGGACCCCAGGTAGCCAGGGCCATCAGCTACTGGGGTTGGCGGTTTCCCTGTGGCTGGCGTTTCTCAGGACAGGACCGGGCGTAGTGTCCGCTTCCGCCACAGTAGACACATAGATTCCCCTCCCGACGCCGCGTCTTCTCCGCGGGGGAGAGGCGTAGCCGCACTACCCCAAGCTGCATAGGCTCCTCCGATGACTTGGCTGTGGCCGTGGAGCTGCTGGTAGAAACTGGCGCCGAGAACTGGAAGTGCCGGTGGCCCCGGGCCTGACGACGGTCCTCCAGCCGATCTTCTATCTGTAGACTCCGTTGAATGAGGGTGTCTAGCGTGGTGGGGCGTTCCATTGTGGCCAGCTGGTCCAGTATCTCGTCTGAAAGCCCCTCGAGATACTGGTCCCGAAGAGCAGAGTCATTCCAGGTCAAGTCCTGTGCCAGCAGCCGGAATTCCGTGGTGTATGCAGCCACAGTGGACTTGCCCTGTTTCAACCGCCTGATTGCCCGGTTGGCTTGACTCCCCTTCTGGGGGTTGCCGAATGCGGCCTCCAAATGATTGCAAAACCCCATATAGTCTGTCAGCAAGGGGGAGTCTTGTCTGAGCAGTGGCAACGCCCACTTGGCCGCCTGGTCCTTTAACAAACTAATCAAAAAGTGCACCTTGGTGCGGTCGTCAGGGAAGTTCCGGGCTCGCCCCTGAATATACAACTTGGCCTGGGCAAGGAACATGGGAAAGCTGGCCGGGGCCCCATCAAATTTCTCTGGCAAAGCCACTGGGTACTTGCCAGGAGCCGGGGCGTCGGCCCCAGGAGCCGGTAGGGCGTCCAACCGCTGCTGAAGTGCCGTAACCGCATTGCTGAGCTGCTGCACGGTGTGAGTCAAGGCCTGGTTCTTCTGGGCCAATGCCACCAGCGCAGCTGCCTGGTCGGCCATGGCTTCTGGCTCGTCCCGAACACACCCCAACGAAGGGGGAGTGCGGGTGTGGTGGGAGCAAACTGCTGGTCCCGGGGGGAAGGTTACCGTTGGCGTAGTCAAAGTCCGGTCCTGGGTCACTAGCCTGGAAACAGTTCACAAGGAGCGGGGCGAGGTCCGAAGCAGGAAGCCGGGCGGGGACAGGAACACCGGAGGGTCAGGTCTGCGTCCGGGCAGGAGCAGGTACTCAACGACGTTGCTCCCACAACCTGGGACCGGGCTGACTGGCCTTTATCTTCTCTGAGGCCACGGGCGGCCCCGGCCCCCAGGAGACCCGCCTCTCTTGGCCTTAAGGCGAGCACACCTCCTGGGAGAAACCAGTTCCCTCCGCCTCTCTGCCCTAAGCCTCTGCAGTTCAGGAGAGGCTGGGGAGTTACTGGACCCAGGGGGAGACTCTCCTTCCTCTGGCAGGGCCGGGAGAGGCGCACCTGTAGGCACTGTGTCCTTAATCACCTCTGGAGCTAGAGTGGAATCACCTGGTGCCTGCTCCTGAGGATCCGGCACAGGTGCAGGCTCTTCAGATCCAAGGCCCTGCCCCAGTTCAGCCGGCCCTGGAGGCGGGGACTCCTGTGCAGGCTGGGATTCCTCCGGTTGAGCCTCTAAATCGGATTCCCAGGCCATCACAGCTATAAATGTGCCTCCCAGGCAAAAAGCCAGCTTGGTCATTGTGTATCATCATCTGGAAGACTTTTTTTGATCTTTCGGCTAAAATATTAGCATATAATTTATAATCGTTATTTAGAATAGGCCTATTGTTGTTAATAAGTAGATTGTCCGTTCCCTGTTTTGGAATTAATGCAATAAGGCTGTCTTTCCAAGAATCCGGCATGGTTCCGTCTTCTAAGATACTTCTTAATGGGTCAGACAGTAAGTCCTCATTTTTTTATAATATATTGCCGGTAGGCCGTCTGGCCCTGGTGGCATTCCTATCTTTGCTTCCTTAATTGCTCTTTGAATTTCGTACGATGTGATAGGGTCATTCATCAGTTCTTTTTGTTCTTTAGTACGTTTCGGAAGACAGTTCTGTTCTAAATGTTCTTTAATTTCTTCTATTGTTTCATTTCCTTCCTTATAGATTTCTCTAAAGAATTCAAGAAATCATTTCTCTATTTCTTTAGGGTTGTTTATTATTTTGCCTTCGCACTTAACTCTATTTATAAGCCTTTCTGCCTCTCTCTTCTTTAATTGCCATGTTAATAACCAGGCTCAGGTTCTGTTTCAGGCTGTGTCTCTGTTTCAGGCTCCGGCGCTGTATCAACCACTGTTGCAGACTCGGTTAACCGAGATCAACCCAGGTTCGGTGCACCTTGGTTTGATGCCAAATGTAAGCAAGCTAGACTCTCTCTCTGTTGTATCTACAACAGATATAAATCTTCTGGAGCTGAAACTCTCCCCCCAGAGTACTTGCAGGCCAAAATTGCTTACAAACAGGCACAGAAGTCAGCCAAGCACGAGTGGCAGCTAAGACGTTGGCAAGCGCTGATTGCTGCCTCTAAGCCTCGCAGCTCTCGCGGTTTTTGGAATTTAATCAACAAAAGATCGAGGAAATACCCATTGACGGTTATCCCAGCCCCGACATGGGAACAATTTCTAAGAAAATATTTCTCCCAGACAGATATCTCTAACACTCAATCTGATACTCTTTCAAGTCACTTGCCCATATGGCCAGATACTGACCCGGAGGAAATAGTAGATTTAATTGCTAAACTGAAAACTGATAAAGCCCCAGGGCCCGATCTGATCCCGGCAGAAGCTATTAAACAACACCCAACATGGTGGGCTAAAATTCTTGCAAAAATCTTTGATGCAATCAATGCCACGGGCCAGATACCTAGATCATGGAAGGAGTCCATCATAATTCCTATATATAAAAAAGGACCACCAGAGGACCCAGGAAACTATCGTAACATCAGTTTATTATCAATCATCGGGAAAATCTATACTCGCTTCCTGCTAACCAGACTAACCCAATGGGCCGAAGATTCCAATCTGATAGGTCATGAACAGGTCGGGTTTAGACCAAATCGCGCTTCTATTGACCATGCTATAATTCTATATCATTTGGCGCGGAAGTATTCTTCCCCTACTCATGGTCTTCTATGTGCCGCTTTTATAGACCTGAAGGGTCTATAAAAGGTGAGGAGCAGGCACCCGCTAGGGTGAGGTTAACACCTGAGGGCGATCTCACAAACCCTGTACCAATAAATAAGGGAATTTACTTCCAGTATAATATGGGATGGAAAGCGCATATCACATATTTACAAAATAAGGTTAAAGCCCTTATCTATGCTCTATTACGCTTCTTCTTTACGGAGGGGGCTATGCATGTTCCATCTGCCTTAAAAGTTTATAGTGCGAAAGTGGTTGCAACTATGGCCTATGCGGTCCCTTTATAAACCCTTTGTAAACCTCTTGCCTCTGGTGACATTGCAAAATCTTTTTCTAAGACGCCTTTTGAAACTACCCTCCTGTGTAAGCAACTCTGCCATTCGCCTAGAACTTAAGATCCCCTCCCTAGAGATTCTGATGTGGAGACATGACTTTAATTATTGGCTGTCCCTTTGGCATAAATTGCCAAACTACCATCTTATTCAGTGCCTTTGGAGAGATGAATTCACCAGCCCATGGGCAACAAAAATCCATTCCAAACTGTTGTCTTATGGAATCTCTCCTTCCGATATACTTAATTTAGATCTAATTACTGCTAAAAAGGTCATCAAACAAAGATTGGAGGAGGTAGATTTGCAACAAAATCTTACTACAGGTGGAGGTACATGTTCCCCGATAAATCAGGGCATTACATCTATGTCCCAGATACCTCGATATCTGTGTACTTTATCGGCTGCGTCGCATAGACTCGCATTTGTTAGAGCCAGATTTAATGTGTTCCCCTCAAATGTGCTGAGCAATAGATTTTCTAACGGTAAAACCTCTGTTTTATGCGCATGTGACAACAAATCAATAGAATCCCTCTATCACATCTTGTTTAATTGCCCCTTATACATTGTTCCCCGATCAAGGATCCTGAGTTCAATCATTCTGGAAATTGCTGCTAAACCACCTGAATTACATCTAGCCTATCTACTCCAGGACATTGACTCTTATAGAACATTACAGGTTGCTAGATTCCTGATTTCAGTTCTTTCATATAAAAGACTTCATGGAATGCTGCATGACTATTAAAAATCCAGTAAACTCTATGCACCATCTTTATCTTCAAGGCCATAACATGGTACATCTAGAGATTGTAAGTAATGTGAAGGAGATTATGCGTTGAAATATTTTAGTTGATATTTTAGATTGTAAAATGCTATTTTATCTATTGATTTGTTTTACCTTGTGGGCTTATAGCCGAATAAAGTATTATCTATCTGAACATATCTTGTATAACCATCCCATTTTCCTGCAAATTTTTGCTTTGAGATTCCTCTGAGTTTGCTAGTCAATTGAGCCGTCTCCACCAATTCCTGTACGGTAATCTTTTCTTGATCATCTGGAAGGAGTGAGGTACCACCTATGAGCCATTTTCATCATGTTCTCTCTTATATTATAGCTGGCTGTAAATTTCAAATGTACATTCCATCAGTTTTCCCCATCTTTTAGCATAATTGGACGGCCCACATCTTGGGCCCACTTTATCATTGAAGCCTTAACCTCCTCATCCATTACTTCGTAGTCTAAAAGAAGTCTATAGATTTTTGCGGTTATTTTATATATTATATATGTTATATTATATAAATTATATATTATTATATAGATTATATAGATTATATATCTGGAAGACTTTTTTTATCTTTCGGCTAAAATATTTGCATATAATTTATAATCGTTATTTAGAAGTGCGATAGGCCTATAGTTGTTAATAAGTAGATTGTCCGTTCCCTGTTTTGGAATTAATGCAATAAGGCTGTCTTTCCAAGAATCCGGCATGGTTCCATCTTTTAAGATACTTCTTAATGGGTTAGACAGTAAGTCCTCAATTTTTTAATAATATATTACCGGTAGGCCGTCTGGCCCTGGTGGCTTTCCTATCTTTCCTATCTTTGCTTCCTTAATTGCTCTTTGAATTTCGTACGATGTAATAGGGGCAGTGGCGTAGCGTGGGTTGTCAGCACCCGAGGCAAGGCAAGTAATTTGCGCCCCCTAACCCGTGGATTTGCGCCCCCTAACCCTAACCCCCAGATGTTGTGCCCGGTGCGGCCGGCCCCCCCTGCACCCCCACGCTACGCCACTGAATAGGGGCATTCAACATTTCTTTTTGTTCTTTAGTAAGTTTCGGAAGACAGTTCTGTTCTAAATGTTCTTTAACTTCTTCTGTTGTTTCATTTCTTTTTTTATATATAAATTTTTTTATTGGTTTTTCATTTTAAAACAAGCAAGACAAACAAACACATACAAACATGTATATTTTCATATCCTCCTTTTCATAAGCCTTCTTTCATGAACTTCCCCATACCTCCCCCTCTCTGCATCCTTATTTTACAATTTTTCAGCAACCCCTTGGTCCCATTATATTAATAACTTATTTTTTGAGTTTCATCATAATTTATCAGACAGTTTCAGCTGCAATTCTGCATCTTCCTTCCCCTTGACATTTTAGCACTCAACAATTTTACAACTGTTCTTAAGATAAACTTTAAATTTCTTCCAATCTTCCTCCACCGTCTCTTTCTCTTGGTCCTGGATTCTGCCGGTCATTTCTGCCAATCCCATAAAGTCGATCACTTTCATCTGCCATTCTTCCAGTGTGGGTAATTCTTGCGTCTTCCAATACTTTGCTAGAAGTATCCTTGCTGCTGTGGTAGCGTACATAAAAAAAATCCTATCCTTTCTTGACACCAATTGGTCAACCATGCCCAAGAGAAATGCCTCTGGTTTCTTATGAAAAGTACATTTAAGTATCTTCTTGATTTCATTATAGATCATTTCCCAGAAGGCTTTAATCTTTGGGCAGGTCCACCAAAGGTGGAAGAAAGTACCTTCAATTTCATTACATTTCCAGCATTTATTATTGGGCAAATGATAGATCTTTGCAAGCTTGACTGGAGTCATGTACCACCTATAAATCATTTTCATAATATTTTCTCTTAAGGCATTACATGCCGTAAATTTAATACCGGTGGTCCATAACCGTTCCCAGTCCGCAAACATAATGTCATGACCGATGTCCTGTGCCCATTTAATCATAGCTGATTTGACTGTTTCATCTATTGTATTCCACTTCAGCAACAGATTATACATTCTTGATAAATTCTTAGTATTGGGTTCTAACAGTTCTGTTTCTAATTTAGATTTCTCCACCTGGAAGCCAATTTTCCTGTCTTGTTTAAAGGTCTCCATTATTTGATAATAATGGAGCCAATCTCTTACCTTAGACTTTATTTCTTCAAATCTCTTTAGTTTGAATTTACCACTTTCTTGTTCTAAAATTTCAAAATATTTTGGCCAATTAGATTCCATATTAAGTTTCTTCACTTCTTTAGCCTCCATTGGTGATAACCACCTAGGAGTTTTATTTTCCAACAAATCCTTATATCGAATCCAGACATTATATAATGCTTTCCTAACCACATGATTTTTAAAACCTTTATGAGCTTTAACCTTGTCATACCATATGTAAGCATGCCAACCAAACCTATTGTCAAACCCTTCCAGATCCAAAATATCAGTATTCTCAAGAAGTAGCCAATCCTTCAACCAGCAGAAAGCTGCTGCTTCATAATAAAGTCTTAAGTCCGGCAGGGCAAACCCCCCTCTATCTTTTGCATCAGTTAATATCTTAAATTTTATTCTGGGCTTTTTGCCCTGCCAGACAAATCTAGATATATCTTTCTGCCACTTCTTGAAACAATCTAGTTTATCCACAATCTGTAATGTCTGAAACAAAAATAGCATTCTTGGCAAAACATTCATTTTGATCACCGCAATTCGGCCTAACAAGGAAAGCTTCAATTTCGACCATATTTCTAGATCTTTCTTTACCTCCGTCCAACATTTGTCATAATTGTCCTTAAATAAATTCACATTTTTAGATGTCATGTCAATCCCCAAATATTTCACTTTCTTGGCCACCATCAGCCCAGTTTCACTTTGAAACTTCTCCCTTTCGCCATTTGTTAAATTTTTTCCCAAGACTTTAGTTTTTTGTTTATTCAGTTTAAATCCTGCAACCTGGCCAAAGAATTGAATTAGTTCCAAAACTCTTTTAGTGCTAGTGTCTGGCTCTTGTAAAGTCAATACCAGGTCATCTGCAAATGCCTTTAATTTGTACTGTCTGGCTCCGACCCGAATTCCTTTTACCAACTGGTCCCCCCTGATCATATTTAATAAAACCTCCAGGACTGATATAAAGAGTAATGGGGATATTGGGCACCCCTGCCGTGTCCCTTTTTCTATCGGAAGTTCATCAGTCACCACATTATTTACAATTAACTTTGCCTTTTGTTCCAAATATATTGCACCTATACCATTTTCAAACCTTTGGCCTACCCCCCATCCCATGGAGATTCTTCTTCATAAAGTTCCAAGAAATATTATCAAAGGCTTTCTCCGCGTCCACAAATATTAAAACTGCCTTCGTATTGATATTTACTGTCAACATTTCTGTCAGGGTTTCAGGGAGAGAAGAGCAGATGGGGGAGGAGACAGAGAGCGAGGGGGAAGAATCCCAGAGAGATGAGGAGGAGGATGACGATGACCAAAGGTCGTCCATGAGTCTGTCCAGTGAGTCAGAGGACTCCCAAAAGGGAGCCCCCCTGGTCAGACCAAAGGGAGGCCAAGGGGGAAGCAGTGAGGAGCAGGGGAGCGAAGGGAGAAGCCCCAGTGGGAGTTGGACACCGGAGCCGGCTTCTCAGCCGGAACGGAGTGAAGGGGGTGGAGTTACCAGTGTGTCAGAGGGAGCAGAGCAAGAAGGAGACAGGGGAAGGAGATCGGAGCAGGACGCTCAGCCGGAGGGGGTGGAGAGTAGCACCGGGAGCAGTGTAGCGGTCGAGAGAAAGGTCAGAAGCAACGTACGCGCGCCAAGTTCAAATGTAGAGGCGCGCGGAAGTGAGGAGAGCCCTGGGGAGGAGCCCGGCCCCAAAGCGAGAAGGAGGGGGGCAGAGGCATCAGAGGATTCAGCCTCGGGTGAGTCCCGGCGAGGGGGAACCCAGGGGGGCAGAAAGACCCTGCGGAAAAGGAAGGAGAGGAAGAGGTGGTCCAGCACAAGCCTCTTAAATTGGTGCCGAGGCAGTACGGATTCAGAGGGGACTTCAGCGGTCTAACGTTACAGACGTAGAGTCACAAAGATGGAATGTAAACGCAACCATGATCTTCAATAAAGACTTTCTGTAAATAAACCGGATTGGAGTTGGGTCTCTTGTGAGCTGGGACCAGACGGGTGGCTCTGACATTAAGTCCCCTCTCCAGAACGCAAATTTTTTTGTTTTTTTTGCAAAGCTCACCAACGGGAGCAGCCATGAGCGTGGAGGAACAGCTGCTTACGCTGAGGAATCAGGTTACCGAACTCACAGCTGCAGTCATTGCATCGCAGAAGAAGAATGACGAACTGGACAAGGCTTGCCAGGACCTGCGAACAAGGTGGGAGCAGGCAAGCAGGGCAGGGGTCCCGGGTTCCAGATCGGAGGGAGTTGCACTTGGACGGCGGGGGGGCGCCCTAGTTACGCACTTTAATGGCAACCTGCAAGACTACCCTAACTTCAGGGCAGACGTCGTGTATGCACTGCATTTGCTCCGTCATGATTTTAAAGATGAGGAGGAGAGAGTGGGGTTCATAATTTCGCATCTGCATGGGGAGGCCAGAGCTTGGTTGCGCAATTTGTGGCGCGAAGATGGCCCTGCCCGCCGCAATTCTGATGAATTTATTAAAGCGATGGATGCTTGTTTCCAGTCCTCTGTGGATGTGGATATTGCTCGTAGGCAGATGCACGGACTGCGGCAAGGCAAAGCCACTGTACGTCAATATCATTCCAAATTCTTTGTATTACTAACTGCGTTGGGCTGGGAGAAGGATAGTAAACCCGTCAGAGATCTTTTCTGGGAAGGTCTTAGCCCCCCCGTCAAGGATGAGATCGCCAGAGGAGATAGACCCCAGACCCTAGAAGACGTAGTGCAACGGGCTTTGGCTATCGGAATACGACATGAGGGACGCCCGTGGCACGAGGGGGAGGGACCCCAGGCGCGTGCACCAGCGAGAACCCCCCCTTTTGTCCCCAGGGACTTCAGCCAGACGCACCCCTCGCCCTTGGGGAGGCAAGGAGAAGAGCCAATGGAAATTGGTGGTGCTAGGGCTCAGACACCATCCAGAGCCCCTGTTTCCGGTGCAGTGAAGGTGAAGCCTCCTAGAGGGACCAGGAAATGTTACATCTGTGACAGTGCACAGCATATGGCGAAAGAGTGCCCCCAGAGGCTCCAAAAACACACTGCAGCTCTAGCAACAGTGGCAGCGGAAGTGGTGCAAAGAGAGCAGCCTCAGGGAAACGACAGTGCCTGGCTGGAAGCGGAGCTACTGGGGCTCAGCCAGGCGGATCTGTAGAACAGTCCCCAGCACCCTTGCAACGCACAGACCCTTTACCACCCAAACCAGCAGTGCAACTCACTGCGACCCTTCAGCTGCCAAATGGACAATCCCTGGAAGTTCCCATCACGATTGATTCAGGGAGCAATGCGGATTTTGTGGGAATACAATTTGTCAAGCAGCATAGCATAGCGCTCCTGCCTGCAACGATGCCTCTGAACGTGGTCACAGTGGACGGCAGGAAATTGCTGGGAGGGCAAGTTGTGCAGCAGACGCCTCCCATGGTGATGCAGATTGGAAATCATCGAGAAGTCATTAGCTTCAATGTCACCCACCTGTCAGACACGCCCATTGTGTTAGGCATGAGTTGGCTGGAGAGGCATAGTCCCGCTGTAGCGTGGTACCAGCGGCAAATCACCTTCTGCTCATCGTATTGTGCTCAGCATTGCATCCAAACCAATCAGGAGGAAGGAACTGAGCAGCAACTGCACCTGGGCATGGTGCAGGCAGTGCCTCACAAGTACGAGGGATTCTTGGAGGTTTTCTGCGAGAAAGAAGCTGACAAGTTGCCGCCTCACAGGCCTTACGACTGTGCGATCGACCTGGTGCCAGGGGCGCAGCTGCCAACTGCAAAGCTGTATTCCATGTCTGAGGACGAAATGCAAGAGCTCAGAGAGTTCATAGAGCATAATCTGAAGCGCGGGTTCATCCGGGAATCCAAAGCAGTGGGAGGCAGTCCTGTTTTCTTTGTGAAGAAGAAAGACACGCCCCAAAAAAGACTCATTGTGGACTATAGATTCATAAACAGACTGACTAAGCCCAAGGCCTTTCCCATGCCCAAGATTGACGACCTCCTAGCGACCGTTAGGAAGGGTAAGATCTTCACCAAGTTGGATTTGCGTGGAGCGTACAACCTCATCCGCATCCGGAAGGGCGATGAGTGGAAGACTGCCATGTTCACGCCTCTAGGCACGTATGAATACAGAGTTATGCCGTTTGGTCTCCAAAATGGCAGCCACGTTTTCCAAGCATTTATGCATCACGTGTTGGCGGGACTCCTCTACAAGAAGTGTGTATGTTTTCTCGACGACATCCTGATTTTCTCGGAATCGCCGGAAGCTCACGAGAAGGATGTAAAGGAGGTCCTACAGAGGTTGCGGGAGCACAGGCTGTAAGCCAAGTTGGAGAAGTGCCAGTTTGATGTGACGGAGGTGGATTTCCTTGGCTACAAGCTGTCCGACGAGGGGCTGGCCATGGACAGAGTCAAGGTCCAAGCGGTGTTGGACTGGAAGAGCCCACGCAATCGGAAGGAAGTCCAGAGATTCATCGGATTTGCCAATTTTTATCGCAAATTCATCAAAGGTTTTGCAAATGAGACGGCAGCAATCACGGACACCCTCAGTTCCAAGAAGAAGAAGTTCGCTTGGACGGAACAGGCAGAGCGCTCTTTTCGGAAGCTTAAAAGCCTCTTCGCCTCTGAGGAGCAGCTACTGCACGTGAATCCCGGCAGGCCCATGCGGGTGGAAACCGACGCGTCAGACAGAGCGGTTGGAGCCGTCCTTCTGCAGGAGGATCCGCAAGGCAATTGGAGGCCGGGCGCCTTCTACTCCCGGAAGCTCAGCAAGACGGAGCGGAACTACACCATATGGGACAGGGAGCTGTTGGCCATTCATGCAGCTTTCAAAGCATGGCGACACTTCCTCATAGGAGCCAAGCACACAGTGCAGGTCCGCACGGATCACAAGAACTTAGAGTATTGGCGAACGGCAAAGCTGCAGACCCAAAGACACATGCGCTGGGCAGAATTCTTTGCGGATTTCGACTTCAAAATAGAATACATCCCGGGGGACTCCAATGTTATAGCAGACGCACTCTCCAGGAAACCGCAATACCTTGAGGAGACGACACCAATTGCAGCGAAGCACATTTTCGCACCGCAGGCGTGGGCGTGCGCTGCCATCGCAGTCGACCTGGACGCGGTGCGACGCGCGTTGCAAGCGGATCAATTTGCACAGTCCAAGATGGAGGAGCTGCGCAGTGGGTCGCAAAGAGACGATGAGTTCCAGTTGCGGGACGGGCTCTTAACTCGCAAGGGTGCCCTCTACGTGCCAAACGACGAACTTCGCGCAAAGGTTCTGCAGCAATTGCACGACGCCCCCAGTGCGGGCCACTTCGGCAAGGAGAAGACAATAGAATTAGTGGCCAGGGACTTTTGGTGGCCCCAGATGCGGGGAGAGGTGGCGGATTACGTCGCCAGGTGTGACACCTGTCAGAGGTCCAAACCAGTACACCAGAAGCCGGCGGGATTGCTGGAACCGCTGGAAACGCCGCAGCAGCCGTGGGAGAGGGTAGCACTGGACTTTGTTACTGACCTGCCCAGCTCCAGGGGCAAGACGGCGGTGCTGGTGGTTGTGGACTTGTTCACCAAGATGGCGCACTTCATTCCTTGTGCCAAGGTGGCGACGGCAGAACAGACCGCCAAACTCTTCATCGACCACGTGTTCAGAGTGCATGGACTACCGCAGTCCGTCCTGTCCGACAGGGGGCGCCAATTTGTTTCCAACTTCTGGCAGAAGCTTCTGGGTATCCTGCACGTCAAGATCGACCTAGCGTCGGCGAGACATCCACAGACCAACGGCCAAGCAGAGAGGGTCAACGCGATCATGCAGCAGTACCTGAGGTGTTACGCCAATCAGCGACCCACAGCGTGGGTGGACTACCTGCCGATGGCTGAGTTTGCCTACAACAACACAAAGCACGCATCGACCGGGGTGACGCCGTTCTTCGCGAACAATGGCCGTCATCCCAGAACCTTTCCGAGGCTTATAGCACCAGGAGAGGGGGTGCCTCAAGAGGCCGACCAGTTCGCAGCAGAGTTGCAAGAGGTGCACGAGGAGCTGCGGAGACATTTGGAGCTGGCCAAACAAGCCTATAAGGTGCAGGCAGACAAACACAGAAGGGCGGGAGAGGACATCCAGGTGGGGGACTGGGTATGGTTAGCGGCCCAAGCGATGCCAGCCAGATCGTTAGCCAAGAAGAAGCTAGGACACAGGCAGCTAGGACCATACCAAGTTGAGGCTAGGATCAATCCTGTAGCATTTCGCCTGGCCCTTCCAGAAGGCTCCAGAGTGCACCCGGTCTTTCATAGGTCGGTGCTCACTCCCTACAAGGCCCCGCACAGGTTTCAAGAGTCAGAAACAGTACCAGACCCACGCAAAGGGTCACCCAAGAGGGGGGGGTCGCCTAGGGCCGAACCCCTCAACGAGGTCACAGAGATACTGGACTCGAGATGGGGGGAAGAGGGGGTTGAATACTTTCTCGCCAGAGAGGGCACCCCAGCCACTGCCAATAGTTGGGTGCCGGGCTACGCGTTAGACGAACCCCTTTTGAAGGAAGAGTTCCATGCACTTTTCCCACATAGACCCATGCCAGCTGAGTACTTTGATGACTGGCTTTTCACACCCACATTGTCAGATAGCACGTTCAGGGGTTTCTCTTCCTCCGAGGAAAGAACACCAGAATCAAGCCCGCCCAGGGGATCGTGCTCGGGGGTGGACACGGAAACCCCTTATTGGTGGGAGGAGCAACCAGAGGAGGAATGGCGCAAGAGGTGGATGATGGGTCCTTGGCGGGCAGCACCAGAGGAAGTAGCAATGGAAGAAGAGACTGAGATGGCTTTGGGTGAAGAACCCGAGTTCGAACACACATACACAGAACTGCCAGCAGAGAACATTGACGTAGACGACCTGTATCCTGAGCCTACCCCCGAAGAGCCGCAGTTTCCACAACCGGCACCCGCCGAGCGGGAGGGGGGAAGGGGGGGCTTCGAGGGGGGGATGGATGTCAGGGTTTCAGGGAGAGAAGAGCAGATGGGGGAGGAGACAGAGAGCGAGGGGGAAGAATCCCAGAGAGATGAGGAGGAGGATGACGATGACCAAAGGTCGTCCATGAGTCTGTCCAGTGAGTCAGAGGACTCCCAAAAGGGAGCCCCCCTGGTCAGACCAAAGGGAGGCCAAGGGGGAAGCAGTGAGGAGCAGGGGAGCGAAGGGAGAAGCCCCAGTGGGAGTTGGACACCGGAGCCGGCTTCTCAGCCGGAACGGAGTGAAGGGGGTGGAGTTACCAGTGTGTCAGAGGGAGCAGAGCAAGAAGGAGACAGGGGAAGGAGATCGGAGCAGGACGCTCAGCCGGAGGGGGTGGAGAGTAGCACCGGGAGCAGTGTAGCGGTCGAGAGAAAGGTCAGAAGCAACGTACGCGCGCCAAGTTCAAATGTAGAGGCGCGCGGAAGTGAGGAGAGCCCTGGGGAGGAGCCCGGCCCCAAAGCGAGAAGGAGGGGGGCAGAGGCATCAGAGGATTCAGCCTCGGGCGAGTCCCGGCGAGGGGGAACCCAGGGGGGCAGAAAGACCCTGCGGAAAAGGAAGGAGAGGAAGAGGTGGTCCAGCACAAGCCTCTTAAATTGGTGCCGAGGCGGTACGGATTCAGAGGGGACTTCAGCGGTCTAACGTTACAGACGTAGAGTCACAAAGATGGAATGTAAACGCAACCATGATCTTCAATAAAGACTTTCTGTAAATAAACCGGATTGGAGTTGGGTCTCTTGTGAGCTGGGACCAGACGGGTGGCTCTGACAATTTCCATAATATCAATTATATTCCTTACATTGTTCGACAAGTATCTTCCCGGGAGAAAGCCTGCCTGGTCTTTATGAATCTCCTCCACCAGCACCTTCTTAAGTCTTTTTGCTAAAATGTCAGCAAATATTTTGTAATCCACATTAAGTAATGATATAGGGCGGTAGTTCTTAATCTGATTTTTTTCAGTTTCAGACTTTGGTATAAGTGTAATAAAAGCTTCTTTCCACGATTCAGGAGCCTTTTCCCCCTCTAATATTTCATTACAAACCTCCTTCAACGGCTGTATTATCCATTCTTTCAAAGCTTTGTAGTATCTGGAGGTTAATCCATCTGGTCCTGGAGATTTACCTAGTTGCATATTCTGAATGGCACCCTCTATTTCTTTATCTGTTATTTTCTCATTTAAAACCAACATACTTTGTTGAGAAATTTTTTGTAGTCCATATTTCTTAAGAAAGTCTTCTATATCTCGTTCATTCTCCGGCCCTTGTGCATATAATCTTCTGAAATAACTCTGAAAACAGTTGCTAATCTCATTTGGTTTGATGATGTTCTTTCCATCCACCTCCAAATTTGTGACTGTATTCAGTTTTTGTCTCTTCTTCAATTGCCATGCGAGTAGTTTCCCACATTTATCTGCTGATTCAAATGTCCTTTGTCTCATTTGCTTAACTTTCCATTCTATCTCTTGATTCATCAGTTCCATATACTGCATCTGGTAAAATTTAATTTCTCTCAGAATCTCATGAGACTTTGGTTTAGACCTCAATCTCTTTTCTCCCTCTTTTATTTTTTCCAGAATCTTATCTTTCTTCTCATTTTGCTTTTTCCTCTTTAAAGTGTTCTGTTGTATTAAAAAACCTCGCATCACGGCTTTACTTGCATCCCAAATCACTCTTTTTTCAACATCCGTCCTCAAATTTATCTCGAAATAATCCTTCAAAGTTTTTTGGGCCTTTTTGTAGATCTCATCGTCTCTAAATAGGGTGTCATTCATTCTCCATCTGAAGGAGCCAGCTGTTGTTAGTTTCATTTCCATCTTCACCGCGTTATGGTCGGAGCATGTCTTTGGGCAGATTTCTACTTTTTTATCCTTGGAGCCATGCCACTAGTAATCCAAATTTGATCAATTCTTGTCCATGTCATTTGTGCCTCGGAAAAGAACGTTCCCTCTCTCTCGAGAGGGTTTCTAGTTCTCCAAATATCTATCAAGTCCAAATTCTCTGTCATTTCAAAAAAAAGTCTTGGGTAATCTCCCATCCTTAGAGACCACCTGTCTTTGTGCTTTGTCCATGTTAGTGGGAACCACACCATTCATGTCTCCTAATAAAATTACCTTATAATCCAGATAGTCCATTAATGTCTCATGCAGTTTCTTAAAGAATTCTGCCTTCCCTTCACTAGGTGCATAAATGCCAACTGTCAAAAAATTTTCTCCCTGGATTTGTATTTCAATTGCCAAAAATCTTCCTTGTTCATCTTTAAAGATCAATTTAGGGGCCAATTTCTCCTTTACATAGGTCACCACTCCTCTTTTCTTAACTTTATCCGACGAAATGAATTCCTGTCCTAACCTTTTGTTTATAAGCAATTTTCTATGTGTCCTTGTTATGTGGGTCTCTTGTAAACAAATCAAATCCAATTGTTCTCTTTTCAGAATATGGAAAACTTCGCGCCTTTTTCTGGGAAGGTTCAGTCCATTACAGTTCCAAGTCAAAAATTGCAGAGACATCATTAATTAGTTACCTCCAGCCGCTCCCTGCGGCTGTTCTTCTTCCGTTGGTGATTTAAGTCCAAATGTCAGGTTTCCAAGATCTGTCTCAGAGGTCAATTCTACCACTCCTTTCTGTAGGTCCTCTTCGTTTCTGTCCAGAAATTGTTCTTTATCTTGTACTGTTCTTATCTTGACTTTCTTTCCTTTGTAACTAAAGGACAAACCCTGTGGAAACTCCCACCTGAAAGGAATGTTATTCTGTTTCAGCAGGTAAACCAGGTTCTTATAATGAGATCTAGCCTCCAGAATATATTTCGGGATGTCCTTGTAAATTTGCACAAAAACCTTCTCAATCTCAAGGGTTCTTTGATAGTGTAGATCTAATATTTTATCTCTTTCCTCCTTTGATCTCAAAGTTATCAGGCAATCCCTCGGAATCTTTCTATTCTGCCTTCTCCCCAATCTGAAGGCTGCCGTTATCTTAAAATCTTCCTCCTCTGTGTTTACCTGCCAGAATTCTGAAAGTTCTTTGGTGAGAAAGTCCACTAAGTTGTCCCCCTAACTTTCTGGGACCAATCTAAGTCTTAAATTCCTCTCTTTCCTCTGCATCTCCCATAAAGACAAAGCGGCCTCATGTTCGTCCAACCTCTTACAAACTGGTGCTAATTTTTCCTGTGTATTGTCTGCAGTGGATTTCGCTTCTTCCGCTATTTTTCGGGTTGTTGCATTTTCCTCAATTAATTTATTTATAGTTGCTGTGTTGGATGTTATACTTTTGGTGTTCAAGTCCAATTTTGTAGTAAGTTCTGTCAGCTGTTTGGTATTTTCCGTACTCTGCTTTGTCAGATTTTCTAAAGATTCATTTATCTTAAGCAAAGCTTGTGTCACTGAATCCATCAATATATCTGTCCCTCTTTCCTGTCCTGCTGCGCCTGTTGACAATGTACCTGATGTAGAGCCCCTTTTCTTTTGTGCGGCTTTAGCTTTAGACCTTGTTGCTATCTCCTCTGCTGGGCCGCTCATGTCCCAAGGTCGTTCCCACAGGAGCAGCTTTGAATGGAAAAATCCAGTGACTTGTTTTATTTTATTTTTTTTACAGTCTATGTTGCAACTATTGTCCTTAGGTCCTCTAGAGGGAGCAATTCAATGTATCCACAAGGCAGAGAAAAGACAAAGAAGCCAAAAGTCCCCAAAGAGGAAAATTTTTAACCAGAGTCTTCTAGTTGCAACAAGCTATCAAATTGATCTTTCAGCAAAATCCCAAAGTCACGAAAACCAAGATTGTATCAAATAAAGTCACAGTCTATCCTTTCTGACAGTCCCTGTCAAGTGTTTCACCCAGGCAGCTCGCTCCCAGAGTCAGAGACAGCGGAAAGTTTTTCCCTTTGCTTCCTTTCATGCAGGTTAAATCAAGTTCCCTTTTCTTCCCCCCCTCGCTCCTGCTTGCTGGGGGGGAGGTTCAAACTCAATGCCAGGGTTAAACCACTTTAAAAAGTTCAAAATTACTTCTCCTTCAATTGCAGCTTTAAATTCCGTTGCTTTAAAGATCATGCAGCCGGGGGGGGGGGGGAGGCAGACTTCCTTTATTTACCGTCCCCGTTTTCAGCCGAATTTCAAAGAAATTTTATAGTCCCAATAGGTTTCTCAATCCTACTTACGGATGTTGAATTTCAGTCCAAATTTCAGGAAGAAGTCAGCGCTCTCCGCTTGTGGCGACGCGGCTTCACTCCACGGGCTGGGTAGCGACTCTCAGCACCGCGCGATCCCCCAATGCTCCTCCGGAGCCTTTAAAAAGGCTCTTTTGCAGTAAGGGGGGGCGCAAATGGTGCCCACCGAGTCTCCTTGTTCACAGGCTTCTGTGCCTGTGATTTTAGGGGTCCCCGCTTTGCCGTAGCGGTCAGACCCGAACTCGTGGAGCAGCCCTCTCTCCGGAGATCAGAGAGAGAGCCGCCATTAAGCGCTGGCGCCGAAATGAAATGTTGTTTCATTTCTTTCCTTCTTCTCTAAAGAATTCGAGAAAGCCATTTCCGAGACTTGGGGAGGAGAGGGGGTTGCGGGCAGACACCTCCCACACCGGCGGGGGCGTGTTCTTTGCCCCCGCGAGAGCCAGGGAATCCCGGGGCGTGTCTTTCCCCCCTGTCCGCCAATCGGCGGGCCGGGGAGGCGTGGCCTACGTGTATTTAGGGTCAGGCACGCCCCGGGACTGCCCTCTTTTCTCGTCAGCAGCCACGAGGTTTTGTTTCTCCCTACCGCTCCTGCTCGCAAGCGCTTCGTACGTGCTTGTTCGTTCGGTTCGTCGGTCTTTCCAGGCTGCCTGCGGGCCAACCGTCGCCGCTCTCGCTGCGCTCACACTTCAGCTCGCCTGATCCTCTCGCTCCAACTGCCGGGCACGTCGCGGGGCTCCGCGCCCACACTTCGGCTCGCCTGATCCTCACGCTCCCACTGTCGGGCACGTCGCGGGGCTCCGCGCCCGCCGCCCCGCACTTCGCGGGCGCCGCTGTCTCAAGCCGCCCTCGTTACGGCTGAGGATTAGCGGCACAAGGAGCGGGAGGCCCCGGTTCACTTGCGGCGACGGAACGCTAGGCATCCTCTGGAAGAGAACATCCCTTCCGCGGCGCTGCTTTTCGCAGGGGACCTTACTCGCGCGGATCCACGTGGCTTCCTGGGGATTCCCCGAAGAGGAGGAGCCTTCCCCTAACAAGCAGATCGTAGCGGGGGTTACCTCCTTTCGATCCACGTAGCTCCCTTGGGGATTCCCCGAAGAGGAGGAGCCTCCCTATAACAATCAGGTCGTAGCGGGGGTTAGCCCTTTTCGCTCTATACTTGGTTTTTCAGGGGTGCGGGCATTTATTGTTGGCTGCGTTCCTTTCTCTGTGCTCTAATTAAGCTGGTATCGTTCCTTTTCTCTGTGCTCTATTTAAGCTGGTATCGTTCCTTTTTCTATGTGTTAATTAAGCTGGTAATTTCTATGTGTTAATTAAGCTGGTATTGTTTGCCTTTAAGGGTCTCCTCGTTCGGGAGGCGGGAGGCAGCGGTCTCTCCTCTCCTTTAGCATCTTTCTGCTCTATTTGTTTGGCATTACTTCCTCCATTATCCTCTGCTGCTGCTAAGGGGGGCGGGCAACGTCGCTAGGTAACGTGTCTGTTTCGGCCGCCATTTTGTGTTCGCCACGTGACTGCGCGTCGGCGGCCATTTTAGCCCATTTTGCTTACCCACTTGGCCGCCATCTTACCTCAGGCAGCGGAGCGTGGAAAGCTGTGCGGGCAGGCTTCTTAAGAAGTATTACATAGTAGTGGTATTATCTTAATTTCAGCGATCAACATCAGCATTTGCCGCAGCTGCGCTGTTGTTTTTTGGTTCCTTAACTTCAAAGACTTGCTTGTTTTTAAAGGGGCTTTTGTATTTTACCGTGTGTTTTCCCTGACGGCCGCCATTTTTCCAGAGTAAATACCACGTGATTACTCCTATTGTTTAGCTGCGTGAGTACTCCTATTTAGCTGCCCGGGATCATACCATCTGCAGGGTTATTAACACAGGCACTGCCTCCTGCTTTAAATACACTGCGGTTATTGGTCTATTGCTTTTGTGTTCATTTAATCAAGATTTATTCTTATGAGACAGTACTGCTGAAAGTGCTCGGCTTGGGGGGGAAAGCAAATCAAAGGGCCTATTAGCAATTCATTATATAGGTACCTCATCCCATCGCTGCATCTCATCGTTGCCCTTAATTAATAGTATTATAATTTAATTCTATGTTAACTCAGTGGTAATTTATCAGGTTAACTTCTTGCTTGGTTTTTTTTTTTTTTTTTTTTTTAAGGGGCTTTAGGTCCCTGCATAGGGCAGGGGTTAATTGTTGGTTTCAAGAGTGCTTTAATTGGCTAGTGAATTTAACAACTGTATTGCATACAGGGTCCAGAGACCCACTTGTGCTAGTGACTATTTCCCAGGGATTTTCGCTTCTTTATTTCTTAAACACATAGTACAGAAATATTAAACATTAATAAATAAATAAATAAATTGGAAAATAATTAATAATAAATAATAAATAAGAATAATAACAATAATAAATACTAAGTATAAATAATAATAAATAAATAAATAAATAAATAAATAAATGAATGAATGAATGAATGAAGAAGAAGAAGAAGAGTAGGTGTTCCAATTCGGTTTAGTGGTAGGACAATGGCGTCTGGGGGTGACCAGCAGCCTTCCACGTCAGGCAACCAGTCTATGATGTCTATGACGTGCGACCCACAAGCCTTTGCCCAGTTTTTCAGCGCATTCGAAACATTTTATAAAAAATGTAAGCCTGGGCCGTCAGTTTCTTCTGCCCCCGAAGCATCCCAGGACGTTATACCAGACACGCCACCATGCAATCAAGGGCAGACAGTTACGCCGTCTGCAGTAACAGCCACTGTTCAACCTGAGACATCATCAGCAAATCGCCCCAATACAAGAGCGCAAACAGCACTTGCGAAGAAGGCGACGCATGGGGGCGGAAAAGGTAAGGCGCCCGCAAAAAGTAGTGGCAAGGGCAAGGCGCACGCTAAGGCGTCCAGTAACATCCCCTGTAATCAAACCTCAGATATCCCGAGTGTTTTCCAGGAGGAACAGCCACAGCATAGTTCTACTGAGGACAGTGCGGACTCGGCATCCGAGGAGGAGCGTGGCGAATCTCAACCGCCCCAGCCTGCAACCAGTGTCACCCCGGACGTAGGTGACACGCGCGGAGGGAAGAGGAAATCCAAGAAGAAGCACACCTCAGCGAAGAAAAAAAGGAGCAAAAAATCTGAGACTGAAGATGATTCAGGTACGTCATCCTCAGATTCGGATTGCGAGGGTCCTTTGGAAGGGTACTGGGTCCTGGGGGAAAATAATCATGGGTTACCTTTGTGGGCACACGAGCGGAGGGCAAATTCCCACCGCAAGGCGTTCAACGGAGTGCTTGAGTGGAAGGATGGGGCGCTGGTGGATGATGTAAAGGTCGCCACCAGCCAACCCACCGATGTCATATTGGGTAATCACTTGTCCCAAAGAAAGAGAAATAAAATTCTCAATGGTGATTACGTAGACATCTTTACACTGCTCCCCCCAGCTAAATTAACTGGGAAAGGGGAAAAGAGGCGCTCTTATGGGAAGAGGAGGTATAGAACGCCTAGGGCGGAGCGCACTTTTGAGAATTGGTTAGACGGCTATCAGATATTCATGGGTGTCGTGTGCGCTGCCTATCCTCGTCGCGCTATGGATTTGGTTGCGTACCAAGCCCAAGTGAGGAGGGCTCGCGCCCTCGCAGGTGAAAACGCTGCACTGACCTATGATGAGAACTTCCGTAGAAACGCGTCGCTTCACACAACCACCCGATGGGACCTCACGGACCCTAACTTCTGGGGCGAGGATGTCAATCCTTACATCGAAAAGAAAAGTCAGGACGGCACAAAACTGGGTAAGACCGACACAAAGCGGCGGCGGCATTGCTGGGAGTTCAACAGGGGTGTATGTTCACGACCATTTTGTAAGTACCTCCATGAATGCGAGCGTTGCTGGGGAAATCACCCGGCCTCCGCTTGCTTTAAGAGTAAGCAGCAGCCCTTTCGGGGGGGTAGGGGGTACTTCCACGGCAGTAACAGAGGTGCCCCCGGCTCCGCCCAACAAGGACCAGGTAACCGCCAATAATCACGATCTGGGCCTGGCCTCTTCCCCAATCCGCCTTCAGCCACTGAAAACTTTATTAGACAAATATCCAGACCGAGAAGCCGCTCAGTACATTTGGGAGGGCTTCTCCAAGGGCTTTAGAATCCCCGTTGCAGTTCCCCCTAACTCAGGAGTACCTCAAAATCAAAAATCAGTCAGGGAGAGGCCTGAAGTGGCTAGAATCAAGATAGAAAAGGAAATCAAGGCGGGTAGAGTGGCAGGCCCCTTTATAGAGCCACCCTTGGTAGATTTACACCTGTCACCTCTGGGCATAGTTCCAAAAAAAGCACCCGGGGAATTTCGGATGATCCATAACCTCTCTTACCCAAGGGGAGCCTCAGTTAACGACGCCATTCCTCAGGAACTTTGCACAGTGAAATACGCCTCCTTTGATCAGGCGGTAAAAATGATTCGGAAATTTGGACAGGGCGCGTTCTTAGCAAAATGCGATATTGAGTCAGCCTTTCGCCTCCTGCCCGTGCATCCAGCGGACTTCCGGTGGCTGGGCTTCACATTCGGGGGTGCGTATTTCATTGACAAAGCTATGCCTATGGGCTGTTCTGTGGCTTGCGCTGCCTTTGAATCCTTTAGCTCGTTCCTGGATTGGGCCCTTCGCTTCAGGACAGGGTCTAGTGGGGTGTCGCACTATCTTGACGATTTTATTTTGGCAGCAGATAGCAGGCCCCGCTGTTCCGCCCTCCTGGAGGCCTTCACGGACCTAGCGGGGGAGTTGGGGGTGCCCCTGGCCGCTGATAAGACGGAGGGCCCATCCACTTCCATGGTTTATTTGGGTATTGAACTAGACACTATAGCTCAGTCGTCTAGACTGCCAGCCGAAAAACTCGCAGCGCTTAAGGCAACGATTCAGCAACTGTTACCGCTAAAGAAAATCACCCTGAGGCAGATTCAGTCCCTTTTGGGACATCTAAATTTCGCATGTAGGGTCGTGGCGCCGGGTCGTCCATTTTGCAACCGCCTGGCCAGGCTGTCGGCTGGTCTAAAGGCACCACAGCATAGAGTTCGGTTATCAAAAGAGGTCAAAGCCGATTTGGGGGTGTGGCTGCAATTTCTGGACAAATACAATGGAGTATCCTTATGGCAAGATACTATGGGCTTGCATTCTGACTTTCAAGTTCAGTCAGATGCCGCCGGATCGTTGGGCTTTGGGGTTTACTTTAGGGGTCAATGGTGTGCCAAAAAATGGCCACCGGACTGGCACGGGCAACCCATCACCAGGGACCTCACATTTTTAGAATTCTTTCCTATCGTGGTGGCTGTTCATCTCTGGGCAGAACATTTCCGTAATCACCGGGTCTGTTTCAACACTGACAACCAAGCAGTCGTAGCGGTACTCGCCAGACAGTCTGCGCGCTCCGCCAGGGTGGGAAGCTTGTTGCGGTCCTTTGTACTTCTGTGTTTGGAAAATAACATATATTTCTCGGCCAAATTCGTACCTGGCACTAATAATGACATCGCGGATGCTCTGTCTCGTTTTCAGATGGAGCGCTTCCGCTCATTAGCGCCGGAGGCGGAGCAATCATCGATGCCTTTCCCGGAACATCTATGGAATTTTGGGAGACTGAAGTGATGAAGGGAGTATTTGGAGCGGTGGCCCCTTCCACGATCCGGTCATATAAAAAGGCTTGGGCCGATTTTATTAAATTCCGAAGTAATATTCCTGGTTCCAGGCCCTTTGCCATCCCTTCGACCAGGGAGGTTCTCCGCTACCTGGCTCACTTAAAGAGTCTAGGCAGGGCCCCTAAGACACTCAATATTCATTCAGCTGGGATATCCTATTTTAGTAAAACCTTTTTTGAAACGGACCCATGCGCAGCTTTTATCGTGCGAAAAGCCCTAGAAGGATGGCGCAGACAGCACCCCCCCAGTGTGGATAGGAGGCGTCCCATCACGTATGACATCCTGTACCAAATTCACAAAGCATTAAGAAAAATATGCTGGTCTAAATATGAAGCACGCTTATTCTCCGCTGCTTTCTCCATTGCTTTCTTTGGTGCGATGCGCATAGGGGAGGTGGTCTGCGAGCGGGGTTCCAATCAAACGCAGAGGGGATTAATGTTGAGTGATCTCTCCCTCTCCAGAGCGGAGCTAATCATTCATGTACGTAATTCTAAAACAGACCAGTGGGGTAAAGGGGCCCTGCTTCGACTACCAGCCGCGCAGGATAAGGGGCCCTGCCCCGTGAGGGACACGAGACGCTTCCTATATTTAAGAGTCAGAAAACCCGGTCCCCTGTTGATCCACGCCGATGGATCCTGCTTGGCGAGGAACCAATTCACTCGTGTGTTGCGCATGGCTTTAGCTTCTTGCGGCCTGCCAGCAGCGGAATTTGCAGCCCATTCTTTTCGGATTGGGGCAGCCACCACCGCAGTTCACTTGGGGCTCACCACTGAGAGGATAAAGGAATTGGGTAGATGGAAATCTAATGCCTACAAAACCTATGTCAGAAATAACGTACAAAACCTATGTCAGAAATAATGTATGACTAGGGTTGTTGTCCCTGACCTGGCTTTTCCCGTTCGTTTGTTTTTCAGGACACAAGAAGGTGCGTATCTGGTTGGTGGGCCACAGCATAGTACATTGGGCCAGGAATCGCGCTATGCTGACAGATCTGGGGAGCAATCTTAATTTGCCCACGTATGTTGAGCTACGTTGGCTAGCGCGTAGAGGGATGCGCTGGAGTGAGTTTAAGCCAACAGTGATGTCGAGAGCCGCAGCCGAGGGGCCGCCCGACGCTATTGTGATTCAATTGGGCGAAAACGACCTCCCCTACCGCAAGGGCATCGACCTGAGATGGAATATTTTTGACGACTTGTCTGATCTGTTGTCTGCCTACCCCAACGTTACGATTTTATGGTCCTCACTGCTCGAGAGGAGGACGTGGAGGGATTGTGTGAGCCCGGTTGGCGTTAATAAAGCAAGAAAGGTTTTGGAGCGGGCTGTGGTGCGTAGAGTGGCAGCCTTGGGCGGATGCATCATTGGGCACCCAGGCATAAAGTTTGATAACGAGGCCCTCTACAGGCGTGATGGCGTGCATCTGTCTGATGCAGGGAATGACTTATGGTTGGATGACATAATAACAGGGATTAGGAATTGGTTACAGGTCTGAAGGTATTGGCGGCGAGCTCCGCTCGGGTGGCGGTTAGGCATTGGCAGGGGTCAATTGTTATGCAAATGGATGGGGGGGGAAGGAAATGCCATCACCTTCCCCCAAGAAAAAGGGTAGTCCGGTAGAGGACTCCGGGGGCGTTGTCTTGTCCGAAACCTAGTAAGGTAAGGGCCTTCGGCACGCCCACGAGCGGTGACACCCGTGGGGTCCTAGTTGGCGTTCTTCAACAGGACACCCACGGTTTGTGATCAACCCTTTCCCGGTCATCATGCCGGGTAGTGGATAGGAGCCAATGCCTAAGGCCAATACCTTCAATATCTGTAATCAATAAAGTTGTGGCCATTTACGCCCATTAACCTTAAATAACGTGTCTCGTGTCTTTATTTTCAAATGGGGGAGGGTA
Organism: Podarcis melisellensis; assembly: GCF_964234715.1. NCBI lineage: Eukaryota > Metazoa > Chordata > Lepidosauria > Squamata > Lacertidae > Podarcis > Podarcis melisellensis. The sequence continues at coordinate 34,986,519 of NC_138535.1, read as the reverse complement.
CTTGCCACGCAAAGCCATTTCCGAGACTTGGGGAGGAGAGGGGGTTGCGGGCAGACACCTCCCACACCGGCGGGGGCGTGTTCTTTGCCCCCGCGAGAGCCAGGGAATCCCGGGGCGTGTCTTTCCCCCCTGTCCGCCAATCGGCGGGCCGGGGAGGCGTGGCCTACGTGTATTTAGGGTCAGGCACGCCCCGGGACTGCCCTCTTTTCTCGTCAGCAGCCACGAGGTTTTCCCATCCCACCCACCCTCAGGTTAGGCAGGGTTGACCTTGCTATGGACTTCGGTTGGTCGCCGCAAGGGGCCTGGTAGGAATTTTTCCAAGTTGGCAAATTTTCAGCCTTTTGGTTTTTTCGCCTACCTCGTAGCAAACGTCACAACTTTTCGGTACTTGGCGGTTAGGCATTGGCAGGGGTCAATTGTTATGCAAATGGATGGGGGGGGGGAGGAAATGCCATCACCTTCCCCCAAGAAAAAGGGTAGTCCGGTAGAGGACTCCGGGGGCGTTGTCTTGTCCGAAACCTAGTAAGGTAAGGGCCTTCGGCACGCCCACGAGCGGTGACACCCGTGGGGTCCTAGTTGGCGTTCTTCAACAGGACACCCACGGTTTGTGATCAACCCTTTCCCGGTCATCATGCCGGGTAGTGGATAGGAGCCAATGCCTAAGGCCAATACCTTCAATATCTGTAATCAATAAAGTTGTGGCCATTTACGCCCATTAACCTTAAATAACGTGTCTCGTGTCTTTATTTTCAAATGGGGGAGGGTACTTGCCACGCAAATCGTTTCTCTATTTCTTTAGGGTTGTTTATTATTTTGCCTTCACACCTAACTCTATTTATAAGCCTTTCTGCCTCTCTCTTCTTTAATTGCCATGCTAATAACCAGGCTCAGGTTCTGTTTCAGGCTGTGTCTCTGTTTCAGGCTCCGGCGCTGTATCAACCACTGTTGCAGACTCAGGCTGTGGCGCTATGGCTGTAGCTGTGGCTCTGGTTCTGTTTCAGGCTCTGGCACTGTATCAAGCACTGTTTCAGGCTCAGGCTCAGGCTTCTGCTCTTTATTAGGCTTTGTCTCAGTCTCCGACGCTGTTTCAAGCCCTGTATCTGCCTCTGCCTCTGTTTCAGGCTCTGGCACTCTATCAAGCACTGTTTCTGGCTCTGGCTCTCTTTCAGGCTCTGGTTCTGAATTAGGGTTTTGTTCTGGCTCTGGCTGTGTCTCTGGCTCTGGCTCCTGCTCCAGCTCCGGCACTGTATCAAGTACTGTTGCAGACTCAGGCTGTGGCTCTAGGCTGTGGCTGCAGCTATGTTTTGCGCTCCGGCTTTGTATCAAGCCCTTTTTCTGGCTCTGGCTCAGGCTCAGGCTCAGGCTCATGGTCTCACTCTGACTCTGCTCTTAGATTACTTCATAGTCCAAAAGAAGTCTATACATTTTTGCGATTATTTTGGTTTTGTGATAAGGAGACGCTGGAGTCGCTCCAGCACATCATGTTCACTTGCCCCCTGTTCAATGTGCCACGGGCAAATTTGTTGGGATCAATCATACAGAAACTAGAGGATACCCCACCAAAATTCCACCTTGCCCAAATCTTGCAGGATAAGGATACTCATACGACCCTGAAAGTGGCAAGGTTCCTGGTCGCTGTCCTTACCCAAAAGCGACGCCAAGGAGCACTACAAGCTAACTAAGGCGTAGTATGCCATTCTATTTTATAGTATTTTATTGTTATTGTGGTGTTCTAGCGGCTGTTTTTTTGTTTTGTTTGTTTTTTTGTTTTTTTCTTCCCACGTACACAAGCTGTTATTTATGTGTTGTTTTTACTTGTATGGGCCTATGGCCGTAATAAATATTGTTGTTGTTGTTGTATTTTGGTTTTACTATTCAGTAGTTCTCTTTCAAATCTTGAAGGCTCCTTTTCAAAACCTATCTGCTTATCCTGTCTGAACACTTCATTCACCTGGAAGTAATCTAGTCAACTAGAAAAGTGACCCGCTCCGATATCTTCCCGCGGGGTGGCCCTCCCAGTCCGATTCCTCTTCCTCTGACGCCTCTCCTCCCTCCTCTTCGGAGGCAGGAAAACCCACAAAATCCTCTTCAAGATTGTCCTTTCAGGGCTCTACCATCGCCATCGATCCCCGGCATTGAATGTGTTGGCCTAGTGTGGGGCTCCGAGGAGAGCTTGGCTGTTTGGCTGGTGTACCGGCCACCTAGCGCACCAGCAGCCACCCTGTCAGGCCTATTGGAGGCGGTGGCTGGCTGGGCCTTGGAGTTCCCTAACCTATTGGTATTGGGGGACTTCAACATCCATGCTGATGCCACTCCCTCCTCACATGCTCTTGACCTGGTGTCTTCCATGGCGACACTAGGGTTCTCCCAGTTTGTTTCGGGCCCCACACATCAAGCAGGCCACACGCTGGATTTGATCTTTGGCATAGGTATAGATGTGATCATGTCTCCTTCGATGAAAGTGCCATGGCCTGATCACTACGCTCTGAAAGCCAGGATTGACTTTCCACCCCCACCCTGCTTAGGTGGCAAGCCAATTTGGGCTCGCCCGCAGAGGCTGATGGACCCTGATAGATTCTGTCAAGCCTTGCAGGACCTTGCTCCCCCTGGCGACTCATTGACTGAGCTTGTTGAGGGCTGGAATATCCAGCTCCTGGCAGCCATTGATGGGATCGCATCTAAGCGCCCTCTGCGACCCCGCAGAAACCGGGCTCCCTGGTTTACCGAAGAGCTCCGGAAAATGAAGCGGGACCTCAGACGGCTAGAGCGAGTATGCCGGGGTGCCCGTGACGGAGCCTCAAGAACATCTTATAGGGCTTTTATGAAAACCTATGAGATGGCGGTGAAGGCTGCTAAGAAGTCTTACTTCTCGGCCTCCATTGCATCCGCTAGCTCTCGCCCGGCACAATTATTTAGTATAATCAGGTCTTTAACGTCCCTTGAGGGACAGCCAAATTTAAATAATAATTTGGCACATAGCTGTGAGGCATTTGCGAGCTTTTTTGCGGAGAAGGTCTTGGTGCTCCGCCATGACCTCCCTACCAATTTGGATACAATAAAGGAACTGGAGGCCCCTCGACTGTCCTCGGGTCCAGTATTGGACCACTTCGACCGGATATCCCCAGCCGATGTGGACAGACTCCTCCGAGCTGGAAAGGCCACCACCTGTCCTCTCGACTCGTGCCCGTCTTGGCCGATTAGAGCGTGTCCAGACGAGGTGCGGGCCCTCCTGGGGGATATCATCAATTTGTCCCTTGGCACGGGGACATTCCCTGCAGAACTGAAGGAGGCAGTGGTGCGCCCGCTCTTAAAGAAAACATCATTAGATCCTTTAGATCTATCCAATTACCGCCCGGTTTCAAATCTTCCGTTCCTGGGTAAGGTGATTGAGAGAGCGGTTGCCGAACAGCTTGGTAGGTTTCTGGATGAAACATCGGCTCTGGATCCATTCCAGTCCGGCTTCCGCGCGGGTCATGGGACCGAGACGGCTCTGGTTGCCCTAACAGATGATCTTCGTAGACAGCTGGATCGAGGCGGGTCAGGGCTGCTGATTCTTCTAGATCTGTCAGCAGCTTTCGACATGGTCGATCACGAACTCCTGGACCACCGCCTTGCCGACGTGGGGATTCAGGGCACAGTCCTTCAATGGCTGCGCTCGTTTCTCTCTGGTCGGGGACAGAGGGTGGCGCTTGCGGGGGAATTGTCATCGCGCCACTCCTTGGTGTGTGGAGTACCTCAGGGTGCAATACTCTCCCCGATGCTTTTCAACATCTTTATGCGCCCCCTCGCCCAGCTTGTCCGGAGTTTTGGGCTGGGTTGCCATCAGTATGCTGATGACACCCAACTCTATCTGTTGATGGATGGCCATCCTGACTCGGCCCCAGACACACTGACCAGATGTTTGGAAGCTGTGGCTGGATGGTTACGAGGGAGCCGGTTGAAGCTAAATCCTTCGAAGACAGAGGTCCTGTGGCTGGGACGGGACGATATGGGATTGGGGGGGGGGGCAACTCCCATCTCTTGCGGGGGTGCACTTAGTGCCAGCACCATCCGTTAAGAGTTTGGGTGTAATCTTCGACACCTCCCTTTCCATGGAGGTGCAGACTGCAGCTATAACAAAGGCAGCATTTTTTCATCTCCGCCAAGCTAAGCAGTTGGCTCCTTACCTCTCTCGCCCTGACCTAGCCACTGTGATCCATGCGACGGTCACCTCCAGCCTGGATTATTGTAACTCGCTCTACGTGGGGCTGCCCTTGAGACTGACTCCAGCAGGTGCAGAATGCTGCAGCGAGACTCCTTACGGGGTCTTCGCTGCGAGACCACATTCACCCGGTGCTATACCAGCTGCACTGGCTCCCGGTGGAGTACAGGATCAGGTTTAAGGTGCTGGTTTTAACCTTTAAAGCCCTATACGGCCTAGGACCCTCGTACCTACGGGACCGCCTCTCCTGGTATGCCCCACAGAGAAACTTATGGTCTTCAAATAAAAACATCTTGAAGGTCCCAGGCCACAGAGAAGTTAGGCTGGCCTCAACTAGAGCCAGGGCTTTTTCGGCTGTGGCTCCGATCTTGTGGAACGCTCTGTCACTAGAGACTAGGGCCCTGCGGGACTTGTCATCTTTCCGCAGGGCCTGCAAGACAGAGCTGTTCCACCAGGCCTTTGGCCAGGGCACAGCCTGACTCCCTCCCTCGGCAATCTTCATGGAGCTCTGGCACAATGGTTGCCAGTGGCTTGATTTGAACCAATTTTATAATGAATGATTTTAGAGTGTTGTTTGTGCTGTACTTTTGTACTGTTTTATTGTTGTTAGCCGCCCTGAGCCCGGCTTCGGCTGGGGAGGGCGGGATATAAATAAAATTTATTATTATTATTATTATTATTATTATTATTATTATTATTATTATTATTATTCATCTGTGGTTCCAAATTGCTCCTCCCAGAATCTCGCTAGTGGTTTAGGTTTATCTGGGAACAGGCTGTGGAACTCCTCCGCAAGATACCCATCATTGATAGCCTCCGCTGGAACCCACGTGTTTTCTGACTCGGGTTCTCCCTCCCAAGCTACCAAGTACTCCACCTGGCGCCCTCACCATCTTGAATCGAGTATTTCCGTGGCTTGGTTGTGGTGTTCCCAAGTTCATCTTAAGTTCCTGGTGCAAGGCCTCCATTTATTCCACAAACTGCTCTGCCGCAGGTACGCTCCCCCCTTCCTCCCCCCTCCCCGGGAAGGCCCTGGGATAACACCCATAATTGGCCATGAACGGGCTCATTCCCGTGGAAGCCCGCCTCGACCTGTAGCAAGCCCATGAGCTTCCTCCAGAACCGGGAAGTAAATTGTTTCCCGCGATCCGAGATGACCCTCAAGGGAGCCCCATGCAGCCTGAAGATGTGATCTACAAACAACCTGGCTGTTTCCTCTGCCGTTACCGCATGCGAGCAAGCTATGAAATGGCACATTTTTGTTAGCAGATCGACTACTACCATGACTGCTGTCTTCCCCCTTGATTTGGGCAAATCTGTCATAAAATCTATGGATACCACCTCCCAGGGTCTTCCCGGCGTGGGTAAGGGTTCCAGTAACCCTGCGGGTGCAGCCCTCTCCCCCTTTGCCCTCTGGCAGCGGTCGCACCCCCGTACATATTCCCGTACATCTTCCCTTACCCTTGGCCACCAGAACTGCCTGGTGACAAGCAACATGGTTTTGTGTTGAACAAAATGTCCCGCTGTTGGATTGTCGTGGAGTTGTTTGAGTACCCTTCCCCTCAAGGTCTCCCCTGGTACGTACAGCGCTCCCTTGTAGTACAGTACCCCTTCCTTTTCCTCAAACCCTCCCTGGTTTTCCCTTCCGTTCCGGAGTTCCCTGATTTTTGTTTGAGCGAATTCGTCGTTTCTAGTAAGCCCGGCTAGTTCTCGTTTCCCAACCAACACTCCCCCCCCCCCACACCCATCGGTTCTCGGGGAACACGTGTCTGACTTGCGGCGGTCCCTCTCCTTCCATGTACTCCGGCTTCCGGGAGAGAGCATCTGCTCTTACGTTCTCCTCCCCCGGCACGTACCGGATCTCGAAGAAAAACTTGGAGAACTCCTGTGCCCATCAAATCTGTCTTTGGTTGAGTACTCGCGCAGTCCTCCAGTATTCCAAGTTCTTGTGATCCGTACACACCTGGATCTCGTGCTGCGCCCCTATTAGCAGATGTCTCCATCGTCAAAATGCTGCATAAATTGCAAGCAGTTTGCGGTCATACACCGTGTAGTTTTGCTCCGACTTGCTCAGCTTCCTCGAGAAAAAGGCGCACGGCCTCCAGCTCTGCTGGGGCCCCGGCTGCAACAGTACCGCTCCGATGGCCCGGTCTGACGCGTCGGTCTCCAGCCTCATTGGCTTCTGCAGATCCACGTGCAGGAGCTGCTCTTCCGAAGCGAACGCCTTCTTCAGCCTTTCGAAGGATTGCTGGGCACTTTCTGTCCAGACGAACTTCTTTTTGCTACTGAGACAATCTGTGATAGGCGCTGTCAAGTGGGCGAAGTTCCTGATGAACTTCCGGTAGAAGTTGCTGAACCTCTGCCCCTGGCTACGTTTAAGCGTCAGGCTCAGTTTCAGACAGTGTCTCTGTTTCAGGATCCAGCACTCTATCAAGCACTATTTCAGACTCAGGCTGTGGATCTCGGCTGTGGCTCTAGGCTCCGTCTGTGGCTCTGGCTGTGGCTCTGGCTCTCTTTCAGGGTCTGGTTCTGAATGAAGATCTGGTTCTGACTCTGATTCAGGGTCTCATGATGGCTCTTCCTCTGCCTCTGACCCAGCTATATTTCAGGGTCTGGCTCTTTTTCAGGCTCTGGTTCTGAATTAGGGTTTTGCTCTGGCTCTGGCTGTGTCTCTGGCTCTGGCTCCAGCTCCGGCACTGTATCAAGTACTGTTGTAGACTCAGGCTGTGGCTCTAGGCTGTGGCTGTGGCTGTTGCTCTGGTTCGGGCTGTGGCTCTTTTTCAGGCTCTGGTTCTGAATGAGGGCTTGGTTATGGCACTGATTCAGGGTCTCGCTCTGTCTCTGGCTGTGTCTCTGTTGCACCACAAACGGTGGTTTGTTGTTGTTGTTGTTGTTATTTTCTTTCTGGGGTGGGACAAATGTTTAGTTGGGGCGGGGATTATTTTAAGTTTAGCATAATTGTTTCTTGCTTTGTTTTTCTTTTACTATTTTTTTAGGTTATTGTATAGTTTGTATTTTGCTTTTTAAGGGGAAAGGGTCAGGGCTGCCTGGGAGGGGGCCTCAGCCAACAGAATGGCTGGGGCAGGTTCCCTACGGGGGGATGTATTGGAACACCCAATCTCTGTTATCGCGGGTGGGAGGAGCAGTTGCGCTAAGACCAGACCACATCTTTACCGAAGATCTGGTTCTGACTCTGATTCTGATTCTCTGATTCTGGCTCTCTATCTGGAAGGAGCCATTTTCATCATGTTCTCTCTTATATTATAGCTGGCTGTAAATTTGAAATTTACATTCCATCCGTTTTCCCCATCTTTTAGCATAATTGGACGGCCCACATCTTGGGCCCACTTTATCATTGAAGCCTTAACCTCCTCATCCATTACTTCGTAGTCTAAAAGAAGTCTATAGATTTTTGCGATTATTTTGGTTTTACTATTCAGTAGTTCTCTATCAAATCTTGAAGGCTCCTTTTCAAAACCTATCTGCTTATCCTGTCTGAACACTTCTGTCAGAGCTGCCTCCAGGTCCCAGCTCACAGAGGACCAACGCTAGCCGGTAGTAATGTACAAAAGTCTTTATTGAGATTCAGTTTCCATTTACAAGCCGCAGCGTGCAGCCCTACGTCTAGACGCTAGATCGGCGAAGCCCCGTCTGAGTCTCCACCCCCTGTACACCAGTTTAAGACTCTCGCTTTACTCCACCTTTTCCGTCTCTCCTTTCTCCTCTGGGTCCTTCTGCCCCCCTGTGTCTCCTCCTTCCTGGACTCTTCTGATGCTGATCCCCCGGACTCCTGTCCCTCCTTTTGGCGGGCTTTAGGACCTGGCTCCCTACCCGGGCTACCCACTGTGCCGCTCGCCTGTACATTTGAACTTGGCGCGCGCGCCCAGTTTCCAACCTTCCTCTCAACCGTTTCCTCTCTCTCGGATGAAGGCGTGTCCAATCCTGACTCATCTCCTCCCGCTGGCGGTGAGCAGCCTGATCCCGATACCTGGGACTCCTCCCCCCTACTGCTCTCTGGTGGGGAAGCTGGTCCTGATTTCCAACTGCTGCTCTCTGAGTCCCCTCTGGTCCCTTCTTCCTGGGGTGTTCCCCTAGGCAACCCCCTTGCTCTGACCATGGGAGCCCCTTTCTGTGAGTCTTCCGATTCGCTGGAAAGACTCAGAGACCTCGGACCACTGTCATCGCTTACGTTCCCTTCGGATTCCTCCCCTTCGCTCTCCATTTCCTCCCTCTCCTGTGCCTCTGCTCCTGAGCCCCTGACATCCATCCCCCCCTCGAAGCCCCCCCTTCCCCCCTCCCCTCCTTCAGGTGTGGGTACTGGGCGCTCCATTGTTGTGGGGGTGAGTGCCGGATACAGTTCGTCTCTCGTGGCGTGCAGCCAGCTGGAGGAGTTCTGATCGTCCTCCATGTTCTCGTCGACATCGATCTCCTCTGCTTCCATCTCTTCGCCTCCGTGCTCGAAACCAAGGTCCTCTCCCAACGCGTCCATGTCCGCCTCTCCCCCGGTTTCCTCTGGAGATGTTGCCTGCCAGGGACCCTCCAACCACTTCCTGCGCCACTGCTCCTCTGGTCGATCGTCCCACCAATAAGAGCGGTCTGAGGCAAACCCCGAGGGCGATCCCTCCGGGGAACGTGTGTCCATTGCCGGTTCCTCGTCCGAGGAGAACCCCTGGAACGTGCTGGCTGAAAGTGTGGGTGTGAAAAGATATTCGTCGAAATAATCTGCCGGCATAGGTCTGTGTGGGAAGAGTGCGTGGAACTCGTCCTTGAGGTAGTGCTCCTCCACCTCATAGTACGGCACCCAGCTGTTGGCACTTGCCGGGGTACCTTCCCTGGCGAGGAGATACTCAACCCCCTCTTTCCCCCATCTCGAGTCTAAAATCTCTGTTACCTCGTTGATGGGTTCCCCCCTTGGCGACCCCCTGTCTGTGGGCGTTTCCCTGAGTGGTTCTGGTGCCTTTCTTGGCTCCTGAAATCTGTGAGGTGCCTTGTAGGGCGTGAGCACTGATCTATGAAAGACCGGGTGCATTCTGGAACCTTCCGGAAGTGTTAACCGAAAGGCCACTGGATTGACCTGTGCCTCGACTTGGTACAGCCCTAGCTGCTTATGTCCGAGCTTCTTCTTCGCTAACGATCTGGCCGGCACTGCCTGGGCTGCTAACCAAACCCAGTCTCCCACCTGTATGTTTTCCCCGGCCCTTCTGTGTTTGTCAGCCTGTAGTTTGTATGCATGCTTTGCTAGTTCTAACTGCCTTCGGAGCTGTTCGTGGATCTCCTGCAACTCTGACGCGAAGGCGTCCGCTGCCTGTGGCTCCCCCTCCCCCACTCTCTCTAATCCCGGGAAGGTTCTGGGATGTCTCCCATTGTTGGCGAAGAACGGTGTCACCCCCGTGGACACGTGCTTCGTGTTGTTGTATGCAAACTCGGCGAGCGGCAGGTAGTCCACCCATGTCGCAGGTTGCTGATTCGCGTAGCATCTTAGGTACTGCTGCATGATGGCGTTGACCCGCTCCGCTTGCCCGTTGGTCTGCGGGTGTCTCGCCGACGCTAGGTTGATCTTGACGTTCAGGATGCCCATCAGCTTTTGCCAGAAATTCGAGATGAACTGTCGCCCCCGGTCGGACAGGATAGATCGTGGTAGACCGTGAACCTTGAACACGTGGTCTATGAACAGCTTGGCGGTCTGTTCCGCTGTGGCCACCTTCGCGCACGGAATGAAATGGGCCATTTTGGTGAACATGTCCACCACTACTAGAACTGCTGTCTTGCCCCGCGAGCTGGGTAGATCCGTGACAAAGTCCAATGCCACCCTCTCCCACGGTTCGAGCAGAGTCTGCAGCGGTTCCAGCAGTCCCGCCGGCGGTTTGTGCACTGGCTTGGCCCTCTGGCAGGTGTCGCACCTCGAGACGTAGTCCGCTACTTCCCCTCGCATCCTGGGCCACCAAAAGTCTCTGGCTAGCAATTCTACAGTCTTCTCTTTGCCAAAGTGCCCGGCGGTGGGTGCGTCGTGCAGCTGCTGCAGTACCTTCGCGCGGAGGTCGTCCCCCGGTACGTAGAGGGCCCCTTTGCGGATGAGCAATCCGGCGCGTATCTGGAACTCGTCGTCCTTCGCCTTGCCACTGTGCACCTCCTCCATCTTGGCTTGCGCGAAGGGGTCCTCCTGCAGCGCGCGACGTACAGCATCCAGGTCCACGGTTGCCGAAGCGCATGCCCACGCCTTCGGTGCGAAAATGTGCTTTGCCGCCGCTGGAGCCGCCTCCTCGAGGTATTGCGGCTTCCTGGACAGTGCATCTGCCATGACGTTGTTGTCGCCTGGGATGTACTCTATCTTGAAGTCGAAATCCGCAAAGAACTCCGCCCAGCGTATGTTTCTCTGGTTCAGGAACCTCGCCGTGCGCCAGTACTCCAGGTTCTTATGGTCAGTGCAGACCTGCACTGTCTGCTTGGCTCCGATGAGGAAGTGCCGCCACGCCTTGAATGCTGCATGAATGGCCAGCAACTCCCTGTCCCAGATGGTGTAGTTCTGCTCCGACTTGCTGAGCTTCCTGGAGTAGAAGGCGCACGGCCTCCAGTCCCCATGTGGGTCTTGCTGCAACAGGACTGCACCCACGGCCCTGTCTGAGGCGTCCGTTTCCACCCTCATCGGTCTGCTGGGGTTCACATGCAGTAGCTGCTCTTCGGACGCGAAGAGACGCTTGAGTTTCTGAAAGGACTGCTCCGCCTGCTCCGTCCAGACAAACTTCTTCTTCTTGGAGCTGAGCGTGTCGGTGATGGCCGCCGTCTGCATAGCGAACCCCTTGATGAACTTGCGATAAAAGTTTGCAAAGCCGACAAACCGCTGGACCTCCTTCCGAGTGCGCGGGCTTTTCCAGTCCAACAGCGAACAAACTTTGGCGCTGTCCATGGCGAGACCCTTGTCCGATTGGCACTTCTCCAGCTTGGCGTACAGTCTGTGCTCCTGCAGTCTCTGCAGAACTTCCTTGACGTCCCTCTCGTGCGCCTCCTGCGAGTCTGAGAATATCAGGATGTCGTCCAGGAAGCAGACGCATTTTTTGTAGAGGAGTCCCGCTAACACGTGATGCATGAAGGCTTGAAAACAGTGGGAGCCATTTTGTAATCCAAACGGCATAACTCTGTATTCATAGGTGCCCAGGGGCGTGAACATGGCTGTCTTCCACTCATCGCCCTTCCGCACACGTATGAGGTTGTACGCCCCTCGAAGATCCAGCTTGGTGAAGATGCGTCCCTTCCTCACCGTCGCGAGTAGGTCGTCGATCTTGGGCATGGGGAATGCCGTGGGCTTCGTCCTCGAGTTTATGACCCGGTAATCAACTACAAGCCTCTTTTGGGGCGTGTCTTTCTTCTTCACGAAGAATACGGGGCTGCCCCCCACTGCCTTGGACTCCCTGATGAAACCGTGCTTCAAGTTGTGATCTATGAACTCCCTGAGTTCCTGTAGTTCGTCTTCAGACATGGAATATAGTTTCCCGGTCGGTAGCGTCGCCCCCGGCAGGAGGTCAATCTTGCAGTCATAGGACCTGTGGGGAGGTAGCTTGTCCGCTTCCTTCTCGCAGAAAACCTCCAAAAAAGCTGTGTACTTGTGGGGCACTGCTTGCAGCGTGCCTAATTGTAGCTGCGGGTCATCCTCTTCCCCTTCCGGGCTAGGCAGAATGCAGTGTTCTGCACAGTAGGAGGAGCTGAAAGTCAGTTGGCGCTGGTACCATGCCAACGCTGGGCTGTGCCTGTGCAGCCAACTCATGCCCAATACTACAGGCGTGTCCGACAGTTGGGTGACATTGAAGCTGATGACTTCCCGGTGATTGCCAATCTGCATCACCATCGGCGGCGTTTGCTTCACCACCTGCCCCCCCCAGCAATTCCCTGCCATCCACCGTGACAACCTTCAGGGGCAGCGTGGCAGGCAGGAGCGCTATGCTGTGTTGCTTAATGAAATCCAGTCCTATAAAGTCAGCGTTACTACCAGAGTCAATGGTAATGGGTACTTCCATTGTGAGTCCATTGGGTAACTGGAGCGATGCAGTGAGTTGCACCACTGGTTTGGGCGGGAGAGGGTCTGTGGGCTGCAAAATCTCTGGGGACTGCTTCACTGACTTGTCTGGCTGGGCCCCAGTGCCTCTGATTCCAGCCAGACTTGGTTGTTTCCCTGCTGTGGTTCTCTTTGCTGAGCTGCTTCTGTTACTGTTGCTGAGGCTGCAGTGTGCTTGTGGAGCCTCTGGGGACACTCTCTTGCCATGTGCTGAGCACTGTCGCAGATGTAGCACTTCCTGTTCCCTCTAGGAGGCTTCGCTTTGACTGCTCCCGGTGTTAGGGCTCTGGCTGCTGACTGAGCCCTGGCGCCTCCAATCTCCATTGGTTCTTCTCCCCCTCCCTGCGGAGGTGCGGATTGCGTACGCGCTGCATCCCTGGGAAAGAGGGGAGGTGCTCTCGCTGGCGCGCATCCCCAACGCCCTTCTTCTTTGCCCCAGGGACGCTCTTCCAGCCTCACCCCAATCGTCAGTGCCCTCTGCACAACTTCCTGAGTGCTTTGTGGTCTCTCCCCCCTTGCGATTTCGTCTTTCACAGCTCCATTCAGCCCTTCCCAGAAAAGTTCTCTGACTGCATCTGAATCTTTCTCCCATCCCAGAGCATTCACCAATGCAAAAAAGCGGGAATGATACTGCCTCACAGTGGCTCTCCCTTGTTTCAGTCCATGAATCTCTTTTCTGGCGATATCAATGTCTATTGTTGATAAAAAACACGAATCCATCGCTTTAATGAAGGCATTCGCACTTCGGAGCGCCGGATCCTTATCTCTCCACAGGTTGCGCAGCCACGCTTTAGCTTCTCCATGCAAATGAGATAATATAAATCCCACTCTCTCCTGCTCATCTCTAAAGTCTTTATCCAGCAATTGCAGCGCAAACATCACGTCTGCTCGGAAGTTAGGGTACTGTTGCAAATTCCCATCAAAATGAGACACAAGGCTGGCTCCTCTCCTCCCCAACCCAATCCCCTCCGGTTTTGGGGGGGGGGGGTTGCTCCTGCTTAGTAAACGCGTCCAACCTGGCTTGTAGATCTCTGCAGGCAGCAGCTGCTTCGTCTTCTCTCTTCCTAGATGCGAGAATCTCCTGGTTGAGTCGCGTCACTGCATTTTGCAGGTCAGCCATTTGCTGTTCGGTAGTCATCTTTCCTTGCTTTTGTGAGCTCGCAAAGCACCAATCTTCGCCCCTCGCTGCGTCCACTCACTTGCGAGGTTCTTGGTGACAACCAGAGACGGGGCTTACTGTCAGAGCTGCCTCCAGGTCCCAGCTCACAGAGGACCAACGCTAGCCGGTAGTAATGTACAAAAGTCTTTATTGAGATTCAGTTTCCATTTACAAGCCGCAGCGTGCAGCCCTACGTCTAGACGCTAGATCGGCGAAGCCCCGTCTGAGTCTCCACCCCCTGTACACCAGTTTAAGACTCTCGCTTTACTCCACCTTTTCCGTCTCTCCTTTCTCCTCTGGGTCCTTCTGCCCCCCTGTGTCTCCTCCTTCCTGGACTCTTCTGACGCTGATCCCCCGGACTCCTGTCCCTCCTTTTGGCGGGCTTTAGGACCTGGCTCCCTACCCGGGCTACCCACTGTGCCGCTCGCCTGTACATTTGAACTTGGCGCGCGCGCCCAGTTTCCAACCTTCCTCTCAACCGTTTCCTCTCTCTCGGATGAAGGCGTGTCCAATCCTGACTCATCTCCTCCCGCTGGCGGTGAGCAGCCTGATCCCGATACCTGGGACTCCTCCCCCCTACTGCTCTCTGGTGGGGAAGCTGGTCCTGATTTCCAACTGCTGCTCTCTGAGTCCCCTCTGGTCCCTTCTTCCTGGGGTGTTCCCCTAGGCAACCCCCTTGCTCTGACCATGGGAGCCCCTTTCTGTGAGTCTTCCGATTCGCTGGAAAGACTCAGAGACCTCGGACCACTGTCATCGCTTACGTTCCCTTCGGATTCCTCCCCTTCGCTCTCCATTTCCTCCCTCTCCTATGCCTCTGCTCCTGAGCCCCTGACAACTTCATTCACCTGGACGTAATCTAGCCAACTAGAAAAGTGATCTTTTATTTTCTCATAACTTATCAATATTAGTTGGCCCTCCTCCTCCCCCCTTAATATTGTGTTATACGTTATCCAGTTCTCTTTGATGTTGTTCCTTTTTTTAACAGCGATTACTTCTAGTGGAGAGTTCCATCTTGGGGTTTTCTGTTCCAAATATCTTTTGTATTTTCCCCATACCTTATTGTAATGGGAATTGGGGTTGCTTGTGCGTAAGCCACAAACTGCTCCAAGCTGGTTGTATGGCTAAACCTTTCCCTGGCTTGACAGCCCTTACAACGCGACTGTCTCAGTCACTGGCAGAATCCGTCAGTGGGCGTTTCCTGAATTTCTTCCAACATAAAAATTCCTTGACTCCAAGTCCGCCTAGTCTCTGCGCGGAAGCTTTCTGCGCAGCGTAGGCGTGCCAAGCGGAGGTCCTGTGTGTTACCATAAAGCACCAAAGCTGCAGCAAGCAAAGGCTCTAGCAGCTCAGTCAGCTGCTTGTGGCTGGAAAGCCAAACAGGATGTTTGTGACTGTTGCCATGGGAACAAAGGGGCAGTCCATTCTGTACTGAGCACCGGATGTTAGCTCAGTGTGTGTGTCAGATGACCCGTACTGGAAGTGCATGGGTGGAGTTTATTCTTACTGCTGTGGAGTGCAGACATGTTTCTCTGTACTGATGTAAAGAGACAGAAATAAAGGATGTAAATAGATTTCTGTCTGAATCTTTCCCCTCCCTGGGGGACACCAAAGGGGAGAGAGGAAGAACGGTGTGTTCCTCTCACACATCTGAGATGAATCGCCGAGACCTCGCCTGCTTATCAGCAGAGTGGCGCAGCGGGGAGGTCGACAAGGAATATCTGCCGGTGCCTACGTTGTGGCACATTCCTCTGACCCAGGCAGAATTCCAACAGTGGTAGCAGATGCCGGTTGCTGGTTTCCTCGATCCATGGAAGTCTGCAAAAAGAGTAGCAGAGCTGCTGTTTTCATCACTCCATGGAAGCCTGAGGTGAGAAAGCTGATCCTCTGCAGCCAGAAGCTGACCAGAAGAAGCTGACAGCCAAAGCCACGGAGCCCAAGGTATGAGATTTTCGGGCTTAAAAGAGTGAACGCAGATTGAGTTATTCTCTGCTTCACGGGGAGCAGCGTTTGGGAAAAACAGCTCCGAGTGGGAAGAGGCTTGCATTCCAGAGATTCTTGTGGTTTCCTGTACAAGGGAAGGAATGCACTGTTGCTAAGCAACGCCCGCCAGTCAAGTGGAAAGTTACTCGAGAGGGCTGGACAGTCAGGCTATGCCTCAGAGAGGCAAAAACAAAGTTTGTTGTGACTAGGCTCTCATGAAGTCCCTTTGGAAAGGGACTTTCCAAAGCAGCTAGCGTTAAGAGCTGCCAGGTGCACAAGAGTGCAAACAAACAAGCTTTTGGATTTTAGAGGCTTGTGTTTGAGAGTTAATGCAAGGACTCAAAAATGGATGCTAAGAAGGGCGGAGGCTTGCCTTCTCCACCCCTCCTGACCAATGACAATTATGCATCTTGGTCTATTAAGATGAAGGCCCTGTTGCAGAATCAGAGACTGTTGATTCTCCAGCTCCGGCACTGTATCAAGTACAGTGAATATAAATCCTGCATCCAGCCAGGCTTCCCTGCGCAGCCTCTGTGTCTCCGAAGCTGGCCTAGCAGGATAGCAGAGTAGCAGCGGTCCTGCGTCCGTGTGAGAAAAAGGGATAAATCAAGTCCAGAGACAGTTCGGTTCTTATCTCTAGTAGCGTTTATTTACAAGCCATAAATCAGTCTCTTTCCATCAGAGCTTTCCGGCATTTCTCTGTGCCAAAAGCACACACAGCCTGCAGCCTTGGAGCTGAGCTGTGTCTCTCAGGCAGAAGCGAAAACAAGTCTGCTCACAGACTGTGACGCACTTCTCTGCGTCAAGCTCCTCCCAGATACAGGACACCACGGAGTTTTAACCCTGTCTGTTCCAAACTCCACACCCCCTCTTGTATTGCATCTGGGGACAATAGCCAACAATGCTTTCCCCATACACAGACCCTCACAGAACTCCTCGTGCTTCTGGAAGGTTAATGGTTTTGTGAAACCATCAGCGAGGTTCTTTGTTGAGGGACAGTATTTCAGAGCAACTAGCCCCTCACGAACGCTCTGACACACATTTTGAAAACGTATGTCCAAATGTTTGGTCCTCACCTTTAATTGCCCCGTCTCAGCCAATTTAAGGCACGGTTGATTGTCTTCATGCACCACAACGGGCAGACAATTCTCTCCACAGATTTCCTCGACCAAACACACATAGAACTCCAGCTCTCTGCAAGCATCTGATAGCGCACTGAACTCAGCTTCAGTAGACGAAAGCGCTATGAGATTTTGCTTCCGGGACCTCCACCCAATCACTGAGTCCCCAAACTTCACCACTAGGCCTGACACTGATCTGCAGTCCTCAGAGTTACCCTAATCTGCGTCCACAAAGCAAGTCAGTTTGACTTCTCCTTGGGCTGGCAACCTAAGACAAAAATCTTTGGTATCTTGCAGGTAATGCAGCACCCGCTTTATACCGTTCCAGACCTGCACACTAGGACTTGAAGCCTCTCTACTGAGCAGATTGACAGCAAATGCAATGTCTGGCCTGCTCCACTGTGACAGATACAACAGACTACCCAGAGCTGACTGAAAGAGTTCAGTATTTTCGAACACCACGCGTTCTACTTGCTGACACTCCTTCACGTATCCAGTCTCCATGGGTGATCTGGCACCTGCACAATCAGACATTCTGAACTTCTCAAGCAACTGTTCAATCTTACCTTTCTGGCAAAGCAAGAAGCTTCCATCACTTGCTTTTGTGATCTGCACGCCTAAATAGGACTTGACATCTCCAAGCTGCTTTAGCTTGAACCGCTTTCCAAGCTCTTTAGCAAACTTCTCCACCTGTTCACCTGTCTGTGTCATGACTAAGATATCATCAACAAACACCTGCACCACTTGCTGTTTTACGCCTGAACCTCTAATGTAAAGACAACTGTCTGCAAGAGATCTCTTAAAACCTAGCTCTTCTAAGGCTTCATGTAGGCACATATTCCAATTCCTGGCAGATTGGCGTAATCCATAGATGGATTTGTGCAACCGCCACACGATGCCTGGCTCACTGACTTCAAACCCTGGAGGAGGAAGCATGTACAACTCCTCCTTGAGATCTGAGTTCAGGTAGGCGACATCTACATCAAAATGGTTCACCTTCCAACCTCTCTGTGCTGCTATCGCCAAAAGCGTTCTTAGAGTCTCCGCTCGAGGACTTCCGGAGGTGGCGCAAAACGGCAATGGCGGTCCTCTTTACACTGTGAAGAGGGGCTCCGCGAAAAAGGGTCGTCCGCTGCGGCAAAGCGGAGACCCATTAAGACAAACCGCAGGCAGAGCGAGCCTGCGGCCGTGGGACTCGGCGGGTGCCAGAAGCCCCCCCAGAAACGGAGAAGGGACCTCGTAAGAGGCTCCGGAGCGTGAAAGGGGGAGCGGCGCTGTGAGTTCATCGCTCTTTTCGCGGAAGTGAAGCCGCGCTGCTGCTGCTGATGAGCGTCGACCTTTCTTCTTGAAAAACATCGGAATTGGCTGCAATTTACCCGTGAGTAAGGAGTACTAAAGATTGACTTAAAGATTGACTTAAATTCATTTAATTCGGCTGAAAACGGGAGGCGAGTAACAGGAAGTCCGTCTCCCGATCCTGCTAATCAGAGCAAAGCAAAGAATTCGGTGTGGGCTGAAGCGCTTAAAAAGAGACTCTGAAAGTAGCACGAAGGGGCATCAATAGACTGTGTTTTTAGAAAGTAAAAGGATTGAAGGATTAAATCTTTTGGTTTATTTTGCTACGGAACCTTCCCCCTACTGTGGAGTGACGTGGAGTTAAAGGGGATAACCGAGCTGTCGGGCTGCCAGTGTTGCAAAGGAGAACTGTCAGGCTGTTGAAACTTTCTCTGAAGTACAAATTGTCGCATTGATGGATACATTATCGCTTTAATACTGATACTGGAACCTTTCTGTCACCTTGTGGCACTACTTTGAAACAGATTTATCTGGAAGCCTCCTTTTTGAACTTGGGGATTATAAAAGTTGAAATAGGAACTTTGATGGTGGAAAAGAAACTTTCCTTCCTATGAAACACCCCCCCCCCCTAGTGGATTTGCGGAGGTATAGAGGTCTGGGAACTGTACCATATTGAGATTTTTTGTGGTTTAATTGTTTACATTCTGGACTTGCCATTCTCATGGATTGAAAGACTATTTGACCTTGAACAGAGGCAGCTGGGGAATGAGTGGCTCAGGGAAAACAAGAGCAGCTAAAGCTAAGGAAACTAAAGAAAAAGATAAGAGAGCTGGGCAGCTTGTTCAAACAACGTTAATCCATCAACGTAGATCCTCTGTACCAACTGTGCTGACGGCGCAGGAGGAAGAAGTTGAAACGCTTGCCACAGAAGATATGGCAACTGGAGGAACTGATCCAGTCTTGAAACAAATTTTGGAACAATTGGCACTTCTGAATAAAAAGGTGGATGATCAGTCATCTAAAATTGGCAGAGCTACATCTACTATCAGTAAGTTATCAGATCAGGTTTCCCAGCACACCCAGGCCATTGAGAAATTGCAAGGAGCTACGGTAGAGAACTATAAACTAGCTGCGGAAGCCAACCAAAAAGCTGAGCAAGCGTGCAAAAAGGTTGAGGAGATCAAAGGGGAAGTAAGACCTCTGAAAAGACAGGTAGGAGAACAGCAAGCCTACCTGTCAATGGTGGAATTGAAAAGTAAGGAATGTAATCTTAGGCTGAGGGCCGTCCCAGAACTGGAACAGGGCAACCTAGAGGAATTTTTGACGCAGTTATTTTCTAAATTTTGGGGGGTTGAGGAAGACAAAGACTTTAAAATTGTGACGGCCTTCAGATTGGGAAGATCGGCTAAGAAAGACAAGTCCAGAGACTGTTTGGTTTGCTTGAGAACAAGAGAGGAAAGAGACAAGATATTAGGCCAACATTTTAAAAAATCTCTGGAAGTTGAAGGCAAAAGAGCAGAAATTTATAGAGACATTCCTAAATATCTGTTGGACCTTAGAGCCTCATATACAGACTTGGCCAAACTGTTAAGGTACAACGCAATTCCTTACAGGTGGGAATTCCCTCAAGGTTTATCATTTACCTATAAAGGAAAGAAGGTAAGAATTAAAACATTAGAGGACCAGCAGAAGTTCCTGCACGACAACGAGGAGGACCTCCAAAAGAGAGCCGTAGATTCTTGGCCTCCACCACCGGGATTACCACCAGGACCATCTGGAGGCGGACCGGCACCATATCCTTCGGGAACGGAGGATAACATAGATACCCAACTGTGATATTTAAGTACTAGACCAGGATGTCTCTACAGCTTCTTAGTTGGAACATAAATGGCGGGAACTCTCCAGAAAAAAGGAGAAAAGTATTTCATATTTTGAAAAAAGAACAATTGGACATTATCTGCTTGCAAGAAACACATGTGACAAGACTCCACAGAAAAGTGTTAATTAATAAAAGGTTAGGCCAAGAATTTATTTCATCGGACAAAGTCAAGAAAAGAGGAGTGGTGATATATGCAAAGGAGAACTTGTCACCAAAATTTGTATTTAAAGATGAACAGGGCAGAATTTTGGCGGTTGAAATTCAGACACAAGGAGAAAAGTTTTTAATTTTAGGAATATACGCCCCAAATGAAGGGAAATCGGAATTTTTCAAGAGGCTGCATGAGACTATGCTGGACTATTTGGATTACAACAACATTATCATGTTGGGAGATATGAACGGAGTCGTCTCAGTGAATATGGATAAGTCGCAAAGTGCTAACATAACGAAAGACGGCAGACTACCAAAAACTTTTTTCGAAATGACTGACAATTTGGACTTGACTGATATATGGAGGATCAAGAACCCTCTAGGGAAAGAAGGAACGTTCTTTTCTGAGGCCCATATGACATGGACGCGAATCGACCAAATATGGATAACTAGAGGACTGGCACCTAAGACTAGAAAAGTGGAAATCTGCCCAAAAACCTGCTCCGACCACAATGCTTTGAGAATGGAACTGAGATTAAACACAACCGGATCTTTCAGATGGAAAATGAATGACGCTTTGTTAAGAGATCAGGAGATTGTTAGGAAGGCCCAAAAAGCTTTAAAGGATTATTTTGAAATAAATCTAAAGACAAATGTGGAAAAAAGAACAATCTGGGACGCAAGTAAAGCAGTTATGAGAGGGTTTCTAATACAGCAGAATACGATCAAAAAAAGGCTCTGGAATGAAAAGAAGGAGAAGATTTTGGAGAAAATAAGAGAAGGAGAGAAAAAATTGAGATCCAGGCCTAAATCAAAGGAAGTATTGAGAGAAGTGAAGTTTTTCCAGGCACAATATTCGAAACTGATAAATCAGGAGGTGGAATGGAAAATTAAACAAATGAAACAAAGATCCTTTGAATCTGCTAACAAGTGTGGGAAGCTGCTGGCTTGGCAGTTGAAAAAGAGACAAAAGCTTAATACAGTTACAAATCTAGAGATCGAAGGGAGAATGGTTCAGAAACCCGAGGAAATTAGAAAGTGTTTCCAGAGATACTTCAAAGAACTTTATTCACAAAGGCCACAAAAAGATTCGGAGGTGGACCAATTTTTCATAACTAATGGATTACAAAAAATACCTCAGGAAATGAGAGCAACCTTGAACTGTAATATTACGTTCCAAGAAATTGAATGCGCCATCCAGAACCTCCAACTGGGCAAGTCTCCAGGACCAGATGGACTTACTTCCAAATACTATAAGGTACTGAAGGATTCGTTGATACAACCACTGTTGGAAGTTAGTAACCAGATTATGGAGGGGAAGAAGGCACCGGAAACGTGGAAAGAAGCTTTCATCACGTTGATACCAAAATTAGAAACTGAAAAAACCCAACTTAAAAACTACCGTCCTATTTCACTCCTAAATGTGGATTATAAAATTTTTGCAGACATTTTGGCAAGCAGGTTTAAGAAAGTATTAAATGAAGTGATTCATAAGGACCAAGCAGGCTTTCTCCCTGGCAGGCATTTATTTGATAACACAAGAAACATCATTGACATTTTGGAATTCCTACAGACAAACTCAAATACAAGAGCGGTGTTGATTTTTATTGATGCGGAGAAAGCCTTTGACAACATTTCTTGGATGTTTATGAAGAAAAATTTGGAAAGGATGGGAGTAGGGCGGGGGTTTGAAAATGGAATAGAAGCAATTTATTCAGAACAAAAAGCTAAATTGATAGTAAACGACGTGGTGACAGAGGAGTTCAAAATTGAAAAAGGGACACGACAGGGGTGCCCTCTATCTCCTCTGCTGTTTATTTCAGTCCTGGAGGTGCTATTGAACACGATCAGAAATGACCGGTTGGCACAGGGAATTGTGGTCGGAGAGAAACAATATAAACTGAAAGCATTCGCAGATGACTTGGTATTAACATTACAGGAGCCAGCCTCTAGTACTAAAAGAGCGTTAGAATTAATTTCTGACTTTGGTCGGGTGGCGGGATTTAAGCTGAATAAACAAAAAACTAAAGTTCTAGCAAAAAATTTGACAACTACTGAAATAGAGGAGTTCAGAAAAGAAACGGAACTAAATGTGGTTAAAAAAGTAAAGTACTTAGGGGTGTACTTGACCTCCAAAAACTTGAATTTGTTTAAGGACAATTATGAGAAATGTTGGTCAGAGATTAAAAGAGACTTGGAAACATGGTCAAGACTGAAACTTTCCTTGTTGGGTAGAATAGCTGCTATAAAGATGAATGTATTGCCGAAAATGTTATTTTTGTTTCAGGCCCTCCAGATCGTGGACAAGGTGGAATGTTTTGGAAGATGGCAGAGGGATATTTCTAAATTTGTCTGGCAGGGCAAAAAGCCCCGAATAAAGTTTAAAATACTAACTGATGCGAAAGAAAGAGGGGGGTTTGCCCTGCCGGACTTGAGGTTATATTATGAATCTGCAGCCCTCTGCTGGTTGAAGGATTGGATTTTATTGGAGAACACCGATGTCCTCGACCTGGAAGGATTTGATAATGCTTTTGGGTGGCATGCATATTTGTGGTACGACAAGGTTAAAGTTCATAGATTGTTCAAAAACCATATTGTCAGAAGGGCAATTTTTATGGTCTGGTCAAAATATAAAGACTTATTGGAGAGTAAAACTCCGAGGTGGCTCTCACCGATGGAGGCCAAAGCACGTAAAAGACTCAATATGGAGGCCCACTGGCCTAAATATTGGGAAATAATTGAAAAAATTGGAGATAATTGGAGGTTGCAGAGTATGGAAAAGTTAAAAAACAAGGTGCGAGATTGGTTGCATTATGCCCAAATCCAGGAAGTTTTTAAAGCGGACAAAAAAGTGGGTTTCCAGGAGGAAAAATCGAAATTAGAGACAGAGTTGCTAGAGCCAAAATCTAAGTTAATTTCGAGAATGTACAACTTGCTGCTTAAATGGAATACACAGGATGAGATTGTTAAATCCTCCATGATAAAGTGGGCACAGGATTTGGGGCACAACATTATGTTCGAAGACTGGGAAAGGTTATGGAACACCGGAATGAAATTTACGGCATGTAGTGCCCTGAAGGAAAATATTATGAAAATGATATACCGGTGGTACATGACCCCAGTCAAGCTTGCAAAGATATATCACCTGTCTGACAACAAATGTTGGAAATGTAAAGAGGAGGAAGGGACATTCTTACACCTCTGGTGGACCTGCCCGAAGGTGAAGGCCTTCTGGGAGATGATACATAATGAATTAAAAAAGGTGCTTAGATTTACCTTATCCAAGAAACCGGAGGCCTTCCTCCTGGGCATGGTGGACCAGAGGGTGGCAAAGAAAGATAGAATTTTCTTTATGTATGCTACTACAGCAGCAAGGATCTTGATGGCAAAGCACTGGAAGACACAAAATCTACCCACATTGGAAGAATGGCAGACGCAGCTGATGGACTATATGGAACTGGCTGAAATGACTGGCAGAATTCGAGACTCGGGAGAAGAAGAAACGGAGGAAGTTTGGGAAAAGTTCAAGGATTATTTGAAAAAGCATTATAAGTTGTATGAATGTTAAAAAATGCTCCTTTTTAGGAAATTACAGCTTCAGCATCGGAAAATTTTTGAATTGGAAAATAAGGTATAACAAGACAGAAGTGGTGTAATGAAATAATTTTATTGTGTTGAAACTAAAAATTAATGGATTTGGACTGTAATGTTTAGAGACCAGATATCACGATAAAATGGAAGACGTATTATTATGTTTAAAATAAGTTAACAAATTGCTGAGGTTTTGAATCGATAGAGAATGCAGTGCTCGGAAGATGGGGGGAGTCTATTAGATCTATGGAAATATGTATTTGGAAGTTGGATTTTGTATATTATAAACTTAATAAAAATTATATTAAAAAAAAAAAAATAGAGTCTCCGCTCGTGACGTTGGCGAATACACCTCCGTGAAGTGGACACCCTTTTTCTGTGTGAATCCTCGGGCCACTAATCTCACTTTATACTGTGGTTCTCCCGCTTCTGTGGGTTTCAAACGGTAAACCCACCTGCAACTAACAGCTCTCTGGTTAGCCGGCAGCTGAGTGAGTGAGAACACACCAAGAGACTCCATTGAGTTCATCTCCTTCTGCATCGCCTCACGCCATTTGCTGGCTTCTTCCTGAGGCAACTTTTGAACATCCTCAAAGGATTCAGGTTCACATCTAGCCACACCAACCCAGACACTAGTGGCTTCATACCTTTCAGGTGGCTTTCCCTTGGTTGATCTTGCTGACCTCCTCAGCGTGAATTCTGGAACTGCGCCTGATTCACCTGGATCAGCCCTACTATCCTCTGTGTCTGAAACATCCCCCTCTGACTTGCTGCGCCGTTTCGGGCGTACAGCTGGTTCTGCTGGCGAGGATGGTTCACTCCTTAGCTCAGACTTGACAGAAACCTGTGGAGGGGTCCTGGGACTCCCTTTTGGAGCGATACGGAGCCTCCCCCTTGGAGATCCCTGCTCTGGACTCTGTGGCTGTGGACCGTGCATCTCAGCAACAGGTTCAGCCTCGTCCTCCTCCTCTTCCTCACCTGAGTCTAACAGAACATCCGGGTTCCCATGAAGACGTTTCCACCCACTCTGCTCACAAAACTCAGCACTGCCACTAATAAGCAGCTTAGACTGGTTGCCAGTAGGGTATGCAAAATGCCACGCCTTTGAACCCGGCTCATAGCCTACAAAGATCATCTTCCTGGACCTTGGCTCACCCTTTCTGCGCATGGCCTTTGGAATGAGAACCCAAGCCTGAGAACCAAAGACATGAAAGTACTTTCGGCTTCTTCTGATGCAACAAGAAATACGGTGTGTTGCCTACACTGGAATTGTACACCCCGTTTTGCAAAAAACATGCTGTCTTATAACTCTCAGCCCAAAAGCGCTGTGGTAAACCCGAGTCTGCCAGCATAGCGTTTGCAGATTCCTGTAGTGTGAGAAACTTTCTCTCTGCAACCCCATTCTGTTGCGGAGAGTGGGGGGTCGTCAGTCGATGACTGATGCCCTTCTGCCTGAAAAACGATTGCAGCGCAGAACCTGTGAACTCCCCCCCCCCCCGATCAGATTGAAAGGAAATCACCCTGGTAGTGAACTGCAGCTCTATCGCTGTGATCCAATCCCTGATCAGCGCAGCTGCTTCTGACTTACATTTAAGCGCAAAAACCCAAGAAAATTTTGAAAAATCGTCAATCAGAACCAGAATCCATTTTGACCCAGCTAAAGAAGGTGTTGGCATGGGACCTGACAAATCTGCACGCACAAGTTTAAAGTGTTTGCTGGTTCTCCTCTCTGACCTGGGATATGTGCATGTTGTGACCTTCGACTGCTTACAGGCTTGACAATCTAGGTATTTGTCACAAGCCTTGAACCTACAACCAATGGTGTTTTCTGCAGCTTTTCGCACAAGCGACCATCCAGCGTGCCCAAAATTTCGGTGCCACATGTGTATACAATAATTGTGTGGTGGGACGTTTGCACACTGCACATGGGCATCTTCAATGGACTCTCCACTAGCCCCATTTTCCACCAGCCCCATTTTTCCACCAGTCCCATTTTCAACAGGCATTTGCACCAGAAAGAGCCTGTCTTTTCGCTCAACACTGTAGACCTTCTTCCCATCCCTGTAAAAGGAGCACAAATTGTTAGAGAACAGAACATCGAACCCATCATCATTTAGTGCTGGCACACTTAAAAGAGAGTGTGCAAGCTCTGGGACCACAAAAGCCTGCACCCAATGATCCAAGAAAGAACAATATAAAAACCCAGATTCAGTCAATGGTCTCTGAGACCCATCTGCTAATTTGACATAGCGTTCAGTTTTAACTGTCTTGCAGTTCCTCAGGAACTCTCTAGATGGCACTAGACTGTGAGAAGCTCCAGAGTCGATAATAAGAGATAAAGTGTCTCTCTGGCTGTTTTCCAAAGCTGCCATGGCGTTGCTCGCACCCCCACCGGTTGCCATGGACACAGCCTCCCCCCGACCAAGGCTTTTGCCTTTTCCCAGAGACGCCGTCGCAGCTGTGAGGTGATAAGACGCCTTGTCTTTGTTTTTCTCCTGGCCTGCCGCTTTCCCACGTCGCTGCTGAGAACCGGCCTTGGGAAACTGCTTTGTTGACATTCCACTCCAGCTGGTGTCCTTGGCAGCCTGGGCTTCAAGTGGATGCTTCCAGGCGCTGTTGGAGGTCGCAGCAAAGCACAAACAACTTTCGGAGACTTTTGCTTTCTCAGAGCTCTTGGATCGGCCTGCACCCCCACTCTTGGGTGCACTGTTGCCTGAGGAACAGCTTGCCACTGCTTTCCTCTTTTCAGCTCTCAGCCTTTCTCCTGTACACAGTCCATCACACAGACGTGTTGAAGCATTGCAACAGCTTCCCAACATAGTGCCAGCCCCCACTGGGCTTTCTGGGCATCCTTCAGCCCCTCCTGGGCTTCCATCCCCTTCTGGTCTGGCTCCCGCTGAGCTTTCACACAGACTCCTCAGCGCCTGCCAGGCGGCCTGGGCCAATTTAATGCCCTCCAGATGAGGCAACAGCAAAGCGTCCAGAGATGCTTGCAACATGCAAAGCTGCCTCTGCTCTCTCTCCTTCAGCAGAGCAGTAGCTAGCGTGGGTGGGGCCGGCTCCTTCTGGACTGGACTCCAGAGCCCTGTGGCCACAAACCACCCCCTGGCTCTTCTTGACCAGGCCTCCCAATTGGCCCCATTTAATCTTTCGAGGGGGATATTGAAACTCTCATGGCCCTGCTGTGCCTGAGCAGCCATCTTCCACCCACCAGGGCTTAAAGCGTACTAACTCTGCCAGCAAGCTGGACCTCCGAAGCAGCCGTCTCTCTTGGCTCTTGGCTCCGATCACCAGCATCTCCCACTGCCCTTCCTGGCAGGAGATCACAGCAACTCAAAGCTGGCAGTCTTCCTCCCTTCTCACACTTGTCAGGAAACACGGAACTTCCATAACCTGTTCGTGTGAATATAAATCCTGCGTCCAGCCAGGCTTCCCTGCGCAGCCTCTGTGTCTCCGAAGCTGGCCTAGCAGGATAGCAGAGTAGCAGCGGGTCCTGCGTCCGTGTGAGAAAAAGGGATAAATCAAGTCCAGAGACAGTTCGGTTCTTATCTCTAGTAGCGTTTATTTACAAGCCATAAATCAGTCTCTTTCCATCAGAGCTTTCCGGCATTTCTCTGTGCCAAAAGCACACACAGCCTGCAGCCTCGGAGCTGAGCTGTGTCTCTCAGGCAGAAGCGAAAGCAAGTCTGCTCACAGACTGTGACGCACTTCTCTTCGTCAAGCTCCTCCCAGATACAGGACACCACGGAGTTTTAACCCTGTCTGTTCCAAACTCCACAGGGACAAATGTTTAGTTGGGGCGGGGATTATTTTAAGTTTAGCATAATTGTTTCTTGCTTTCTTTTTCTTTTACTATTTTTTTTTAGGTTATTGTATAATTTGTATTTTGCTTTTTAAGGGGAAAGGGTCAGGGCTGCCTGGGAGGGGGCCTCAGCCAACAGAATGGCTGGGGCAGGTTCCCTACGGGGGATGTATTGGAACACCCAATCTCTGTTATCGCGGGTGGGAGGAGCAGTTGCGCTAAGACCAGACCATGTCTTTACCGAAGACCTGGTTCTGACTCTGATTCTGATTCTCTGATTCTGGCTCTCTATCAAGGGCTGTTTCAGACTCAGGCTGTGGCTATGGCTGTTGCTCTGGTTCTGAATGAGGGCTTGGTTATGGCACTGATTCAGGGTCTCGCTCTGGCTCTGGCTCTGGCACTCTATCAAGGACTGTTTCAGACTTAAGCTGTGGCTGTGGCTCTGGCTCTGTTTCCATTCTTACAATGGAATGTACACAAAACAATAATCCTCTCTTAGATTTTTTGGGATCTCTTTATCTAAAATACTTTATAGAAATGCCTCCTTTTTTTCGTAAAAGTTATCCCCATCATCTTTTTTAATTCATCGTATATTCCCCCCACCCCAAATCTTAATCTTTTCACATGTCCACAACATGTGGCTCATGTCACCGTCATTTCCTCCACATCTCCAACAAGCATTCGCCAAATTTTTATACATTCTTGATCATCTGGAAGGAGTGAGGTACCACCTACGAGCCATTTTCATCATGTTCTCTCTTATATTATAACTGTCTGTAAATTTCAAATTTCCATTCCATCAGTTTTCCCCATCTTTTAGCATAATTGGACGGCCCACATCTTGGGCCCACTTTATCATTGAAGCCTTAACCTCCTCATCCATTACTTCGTAGTCTAAAAGAAGTCTATAGATTTTTGCGATTATTTTGGTTTTACTATTCAGCAGTTCTCTATCAAATCTTGAAGGCTCCTTTTCAAAACCTATCTGCTTATCCTGTCTAAACACTTCATTCACCTGGAAGTAATCTAGCCAACTAGCAAAGTGATCTTTTATTTTCTCATAACCTATCAATATTAGTTGACCCTCCTCCTCCCCCCTTAATATTGTGTTATACGTTATCCAGTTCTCTTTGATGTTGTTCCTTTTTTTAACAGCGATTGCTTCTAGTGGAGAGTTCCATCTTGGGGTTTTCTGTTCCAAATATCTTTTGTATTTTCCCCCATACCTTATATATAGCATTTCTTATTATATGATTTGAAAAACTCCTATGCGTCTTTATTTTCCCATAATTAAGATAGCCATGCCACCCAAAACGGGTGTCATGACCTTCTAGATCTAAAATATCCCAATTTTTTAATAAATACCAATCTTTCAACCAGAGAAGACATGAGGCTTCGTAATATAGCTTCAAATCCGGTAACCCGTAGCCACCTCTTTCTACAGTATCTATTAATATCTTATGCTTTACTCTTGGTCTTTTACCCTTCCACAAAAATTTAGAAATTTCTTTTTGCCACTTGTTGATACTGTTGGTCTTTCCTGTAATTGGAATCGTTTGGAATAGAAAGAGTAGCTTCGGTAAAACTATCATTTTAATTACCGAAATACGACCCAGGAATGATAAATTTAACCTTGTCCATGTCTCCAACTGTCTTTTGATATCTTTCCAACAATTGGTATAATTATCTTCATATAAGTTAATATTCTTTGGTGTTATCCATAATCCTAAATACTTGATTTGGGGGTAGATTTTAATTTTAATATTATTTGTTCTAATTCTGCTTTTTCATCTGGCGACATATTTTTAACTAATAGTTTTGTCTTGTTTAAATTCATTTTGAACCCCGCAACTTTACCGTAGCCATATATTATTTCCAACGCCTTTCTTAAACTCTGTTTTGGTTGCTCCGTAGTTATAATTAAATCGTCAGCAAATGCCCTCATTTTGTAACTTCTATTTCCCAGCATAATCCCTTTTATTTCTTTTTCTTCCCTAATTTGTTTACCTAAAACTTCCAATGTTAATATGAAAATCAAGGGGGATAGTGGGCAACCTTGTCTGACCCCTTTACTGATTTCACACTCCTGTGATAAATTTCCATTATGATTTTAGCTTTTTGTTTTGATTATATTGCTTCAGTCCCTTTTATATACTGTACACCAAAATCCATATGGTGTAATAGACCTTTCATAAATTTCCAGGATACCCTGTCGAAAGCTTTTTCTGCATCTATAGCCATTAAGACTGCCTTCTTTTCTATTCTTAAGTCTAAATACGCTAATAGGTTTATAATGTTTCTAGTGTTGCTATTGTGCTGGTCCCGGGGGGAAGGTTTTCTTATTCTTTAACCCTGTAAAGCATCATTCATTACATACCAATATACTAACTCCAGAACAATGTTTTTTCATATACTCTTTTGCACAACCCCATTCTTTTAATAATTTCTGGTCCAATTGTCCCCTTATGTAAGCTGTGAGTCTTGTCAGATTTATGTATTCACAAAATTTAATTTGCGGATCTTTCACTGATGGAATTTTTCTGCCTTTCCAGTTTTTAGCTATAAGCATCCTGGCAGCTGTTGTTGCATAAAGGAATACTTTCCTTTGATTTTCGGGGATATCATTTGTAATTAAACCTAAAAGGAATGCCTCCGGTTTTTTACTAAAAGATATTTTAAACATCTTTTAGAGTTCTTCATAGATTTCATTCCAGAATTGTTTAATAGGTCGGCATTCCCACCACATGTGAAACATTGTTCCTATTTCTTTTTTACATCTCCAACAGGTATTCGATTTTAATTTGTGAATTTTAGCCAATTTTACTGGACTTAAGTACCATTGGTACACCATTTTCATAAAATTTTCTCTTATTGTATAACATGCCGTGAATTTAATGTCATATTTCCATAATTTCTCCCATTGGTCCAGCCGAATTACATATCCTATATCACATGCCCATTTGATCATAACTTCTTTTACTTCTTCATCCTTTAATTCCCATTCTAATAATAAATTATACATTTTGGATATATATTTTTTTGAGTTTTGTAATAATACTTTTTGTAATTTTGATTCTTCTTTTTCAAATCCTATTACTTTATCCTGGTTGAATATTTGTGCAATTTGGTGATATTGTAACCATGTGGTACAGTATTGGGTCACCTCATCGTATGGTCTTAGTTTTAATTGGCCCTGTTCTTCCTTTAGGAGCTGCTGGTAAGTTGCCATTCTTCCTATAGTATTTTTCTTTTTAACCGATATTACTTCTAGCGGTGAGACCCACCATGGGGTTTTTGGTTCTAACAACCTTCTATGTCTCACCCAGACCTTGTATAATGCATTTCTAATTACGTGGCTTAGAAATTCTTTATGGACTGCCACTTTGTTATAAATTAAATAGGCATGCCAACCATATCTGTTGTTCCTGTTACCAAAAAGGAGCAATGCAGCAGCGAGCAGCAGCTTCAGCAGCTGGCTGGAAAGCCAAACAGGATGTTGATGTTTGTGACTGTTACCATGGGAAGACAGGGGCAGTCCATTCACTGTACTGAGCACCGGATGTTAGCTCAGTGTGTCATCTGACCTGTACTGGAAGTACATGGGTGGAGTCTAATCTCTCTCTGCTGTTGATGTTAAGAGAGTGCAGACATGTTTCTCTGTACTGCTGCAAAAGACAGAAATAAAGGCATGTAAATACATTTCTGTCTGTCTCTTTCCCCTCCCTGGGGATAGCAGGGAGGAGAGTGAAGGAGTGGTGTGTTCTTCTCACGTTTGAGAAGGATCGCCGATTAGAGACCTCGCCTGTTTCCTGCCGGGAGTCGCAGACGGGGAGGTCAACAAGGAAATCAGCCGGGTGCCTGAAGAGTGGCACATTCCTCTGACAAGGCTTGATTCCAACAAATGGTAGCAGGGCCGATGGTTTCGCTCCATGGAAGTCTGCAAAAGGAGGTTGATGGATCGTTTGTCATCCTCTGCACCTAAGGCAAGAAGATAACGTCTGCGTGCAGCCAGAAGCTGAACAGACAGGTGACGGAGCCCCAAGGTATGAGAATTTCGGGCTAAATGTGTGAACGCAGATTGATTTATTCTCTGGTTCACGGGAGCTGCGTTTGGAAAAAAACAGCTCCGAGAGAGAAGGCTTGCATTCCAGGAATTCTTGTGGTTGATAAGGTTTCCTGTTCAAAGAAAGGAATGCACTGTTGCTAAGCAACGGCCGTTAGTAGTGGAAAACTACTGAAAAGGGGCTGGACTGTGAGGACTGTGAGGCTGGGCCTGAGAGAGGCGGAAAAACAATGGAATGTTTTGGCTAGAATCTCACGAGCTCTTGGAAGGGACTTTCCAAAGCAGTCAGCGTTAGAGCTGCCAGGTGCCAAGAGTGTAAACAGCCAGCTATTGGATATTAGCAGGCTTAAGAGCTGCTTGAGAGTGAGAGATGAGTCTTGGATTCAAAATGGATGCCAAGAAGGGGGGAGGCTTGCCTTATCAATCTCCCCTGCCTAGTTATTCATCATGGTCTGGATGGATGACTACCCCAAAAGGGGTGAGCCAAGATGATGCTGGTCAAGTTCCTAAGAGCTCATCGAAAGCTGAGGAGAGCTTTGACCCCAGATGGGGGAGTGAAGGAACTGTTGCTGTTGCTGTTCCTGTACAAGCTGCAATGGATGTTGCTGACAGGGGGAGGGAAGAACGGAGTTCTAATTCCCCCACTGGTGTAGCTACTGGAGAGCATGCTGTAGCTTTGAGCGTTGTCCGATGTTACAATTGTGGACAGACTGGGCATCTTCAGCGGAACTGTAAGAAGCCACGTCAGCACAGAGGAGCCAAGGGGGGCTCTGCGAAGTCTGACGCGACAGGCAAAAGTCATACCAAGTCTCAGGCGAAGCCTGCAAAGGCTTTGATGTCGCTAAAAGCCATACCAGAAGTGGGGAACTCTTTTGTTCTGGACACTGGAGCCACCGTCCATATGTGTCCACACAGAGAACTGTTTTCAACGTTTAAGAAGCAAAGCTTCGCTGTGCAACAGGCCAACGGTCAGGAGCTGGAAGCGACCGGGATTGGGACTGTGTATCTTGAGAGTCTGAACTTAACTATAAACAATGTGTACTTGGTTCCAGAGTTGAAGTTCAATCTGCTGAGTGTTTCGCAGATCGCTAAGAACGGACTAAAACTGTCCTATGATGCTGAGAGCTGCAAGATCTACAAAGATGGAGAGTTGTATCTTTCTGCCAGAGAGAAAGATGGACTGTATTTGTTGACTTTTGATCAAAGTGATTACATGAAATGTAATTCTTCTGATTCTAACATGATCTCTCTTGCAGGTGTGACCAAGAAGGACGCCAAGCAGGTGACCACAAGGGTCGATAAGGCATTTCAGCGGGTGTATGCTGATGTGATTGGTCCTCTAGCACCTTCTAGAGGCAATGCAAGATTTTACCTTGTGTGTGTGGATTGTTTCTCAAATTTTGTCTGGATTTATGTGTTAGAGAAACCACAAGAAGCCTTAGAAAGGTTTAGAGAGTTTTGTGACAAGGTTAAAAATATGCATGATGCTAACATTGATTGTCTTTTCACAGATGAGAAGCCAATTTTTCTTTTACAGGATTTTCAGGAGTTCCTGCAGAAGGGATAAGACACAAGATTGCTGCTTCAGCGGAAGCGTGGAACAGGGGTGTCTGTGTACGGGTGAACAGAGAATTGCAAAAGGGGATGCGAGCGCAATTACTTAGTTCACATCTGCCAAATGAGTTCTGGGCGGAGTCGCTAATGTCATATACTTATACGTGGTTGAGAAAGGTTTCAAAAGAGTTGGGAAGTTCTCCTTTTGAGAAACTGTTCCATAGAAAACCTTCTGTTGCCCATTTCAAGGTTTTTGGGTCTCATGTGAGAACAGAAGCTCCAGGTGGGGTAAAGAATGCCAGAGGCATTTTTGTGGGATATGAAAAGGGTCTCTACAGAGTAATTTTGTCTGAATCTGGTCAGGTGATTCTCACAAAATTTCTAGGGAGTGCTCCTGAACAGGAAAGAGTAATTGTTCACACATTTCCCACAGGGGATGATTCGGATGATGATGATGATTTTATTGATTACAGTGGTACTGATGATGACAGTAGTAGCTCAAAGAGCTCAGTTGACACAGTCATTGAGAGGAAATCTCACATAATGGCTAGACCCTCACAGGTGGAGGACGAACCACTGTTTACAATTGGTACTGGTTCTCCAAAGAGTCCGGAGACTGAACCAGTGAGCAGAGAAGATCAGCACCTCATACGTAGGTCTGAGAGAGTCACGAAGGGTGTACCACCCAAGAGGTATTCAAAAGAGTTTGCCAACTTAGCTGTTGCATGTGTTGCTGTTGTAAACAACCGAGGACAGGTTGAAGCTGTGTCTAAGTCAGAGACAAAGACACAACAGAGAGTTGCTAGCCAAGGTAATGCAGATGCACTCATTCCTTGGAAGTCACACAACCAGAGAAGTACACTGGGGAAACCAGTGGCGGGTAGTTCCAAGGGTGGAACTGAAACAACAGAGGAATGTTATATGTATAACAACTGTTTGTTTTCTTCTCTGGATCACGCTTTGCTCGCAGCACGCATTGATTCTTTTGGGGGAGTATGTTACCAAAAAGGAGCAATGCAGCAGCGAGCAGCAGCTTCAGCAGCTGGCTGGAAAGCCAAACAGGATGTTGATGTTTGCGACTGTTACCATGGGAAGAAAGGGGCAGTCAATTCACTGTACTGAGCAACGGATGTTAGCTCGGTGTGTCATCTGACCTGTACTGGAAGTACATGGGTGGAGTCTAATCTCTCTCTGCTGTTGATGTTAAGAGAGTGCAGACATGTTTCTCTGTACTGCTGCAAAAGACAGAAATAAAGGCATGTAAATACATTTCTGTCTGTCTCTTTCCCCTCCCTGGGGGGATAGCAGGGAGGAGAGTGAAGGAGTGGTGTGTTCTTCTCACGTTTGAGAAGGATCGCCGATTAGAGACCTCGCCTGTTTCCTGCCGGGAGTCGCAGACGGGGAGGTCAACAAGGAAATCAGCCGGGTGCCTGAAGAGTGGCACATTCCTCTGACAAGGCTTGATTCCAACAGTTCCATCCTCCAAATCCAAAATGTCACTGTTATCCAATTTGATCCAATCCTTGATCCAAGTAAAGCATGCTGCATCGTAATATAGTTTCAGGTCTGGGAGTCCAAAACCTCCCCGCTCTTTTATGTCAGTTAATAATTTATGTTTGATCCGTGGCTTTTTGCCTTGCCATATAAACTTTGTTAGGTCCATTTTCCATTTTTTAAAACAATCATCTTTACCTATTATGGGAATCATTTGAAAAAGGAACAGAAGTTTTGGTAAGATATTCATTTTAATAGCCGAAATTCTACCCCAGAGTGTTAATTTCAATATTGTCCAAGTTTCCATTTCTCTTTTTGTTACTTCCCAAATTTTTTTATAATTATCTTCAAACAAATTTATATTTTTCATTGTTATTTGTATACCTGAATATTTCACTTTTTTTACAATTTGTAATCCAAATTTTTCTACCAGTTCCTTTTTCTCTTGATCTCCCATGTTTTTTACCATTAGTTTCGTTTTTTCTTTATTCAAGGCAAAACCTGATACCCATCCAAAGTTTTCCATTTTTTCTAGAGCCTTTGCTATGCTTTTCTTTGGATTTTCCACCATTAAAACTAAATCATCTGCAAATGCCCTTATTTTGTATATTTTCTCTCCTAGGGATATTCCATTTATTTCTTGATCCAATCTGATTTCTTGATTTAATATTTCCAAAACCAAAATGAATAACAAAGGTGAAAGTGGGCACCCTTGCCTGGTGCCCTTCTGTATTTTAAAATAATCAGTCGTGTCATTATTTATTATTATATTTGCTTCTTGTTGTTCATAAATTGCTTTTAACCCTCTTGTGATTTGGTCTCCCATGTCCATCTGGTCTAATAATATTTTTAGAAATTTCCATGATACTTTGTCAAACGCCTTTTCCGCGTCCACAAAAACAAAGGCTACCTTCTTACTTGGTTTCATGTCTAAATACTTGATCATATCAATCACTGTTCTTATATTGTCACTCATTTTCCTGCCCGGCAAGAACCCTGCCTGCTCTTTATTTATACAATCCTGCAAAACTGTCTTTAATCTTGTTGCCAATATTTGTGCATAGATCTTGTAATCATTATTTAGTAATGATATTGGTCTATAATTGGTTATAAACTCTTTATTTCGTCCTTGTTTTGGGATTACTACTATGTGCGCCTGTTTCCAGGTGTTGGGAATCTTCCCGTCTTCTAATATTTTATTTAAGAGTGTCTTCATAGGTGATAATAATGGTTCCTCTAATTTTTTGTAATGTATTGCGGTAAGACCATCTGGGCCTGGGGATTTTCCCAGTTTCATCTTAATTATCGCTTGATGAAGCTCTGTCGTGGTTATTGGGGAGTTTAGCTCTTGAATCTTTTCTTTCTTAATTTTAGGTATATCCTTTCCACATAAATACTCTCTTATTTCAACCTCTGTCTCATTTCCTGCTTCATATAGCTTGTTATAATATTTTGTAAAACACTTTTTAATTTCCTCAGGGTTATCTAAAGTTCTCCCCTCTTCCACTATTTTATCAATCAGTTTTTCCTTTTGTCTCTTTTTCAGTTGCCAGGCTAGCCTCTTTCCGGGTTTATTTGCAAATTCGAACGACCTTTGTTTCATCCATTTAATATTGTCCTCAATTTCACTATTTAATATTGCTGAAGCCTGAGTTTGTAATATTTTTAGTTTTTGGTTTATTAATTCATTTTTTGGTTGTTTTGCTAATAATTTTTCATTTATTCCTATTTCCTTCCTTATTTGTTCCAGTTTTTGCTCTCTGTTTCTTTTCCTTATTGCACTTTGTTGTATGTAAAAGCCTCTTATGAAAGCTTTACTTGCATCCCATATTGTCCTGAAGTCTGTATCCTGTTCTTTATTTAATTCAAAAAATTCTTTCAATAGTTCTTGCGCTTTTTTCACAATCTTTTCGTCATTTAATAATCTTTCATCAAGTCTCCATCTTGTATTAGTTTTCTTGTGTTCCTTTAATTCTAATGTGACTGGGTTGTGATCTGTAATAATTTTGGTCTGTATTTCTGCTTTTTTAATTTTAGTTGTTAAGTTATTTGATACCCATATGCTGTCAATTCTGCCGGCTGATTTTTTAACTTCCGAGAAATGTGTATACTGTCTTTCTCCTGGGTTTTTATATCTCCATGTATCAATCAAATTTAAGTTTTCTACCATCTGAAAGAAGGTGTCTGGGAGTCTGCCTTTTTTGGATTTTCTTTCTCTCTCTGTCTATTGATGTGACAATTCTATTGATGTGACACCATTTAGGTCTCCCATCAAAATCATTCCCTCTTCTATAAATTCCAGTAAATTAGCTTCTACTTTTCTGAAAAATTCTGTTTTGTTACCATTCGGTGCATAAACTCCTACTATAATTAAATGTTCTTTACCTTTTGTTATTTTTACCCCTAGTATTCTACCCTCATCATCCTTGAAGATTTTTTTTGCGTCTAGTTTAGGGTTCACATAGATCACAATTCCCCTTTTCGTTTTTACATCTGAGGATATAAATTCTTGACCCAATCTCTTATTTTCTAAAACCCTTCTATGGTTTCTAGTCACATGGGTCTCCTGCAAGCATATAATATCCCATTGTTCTTTCCTCAATACATGTTCTATTTTATTTCTCTTCCTCTTATCATTTAGACCGTTAACATTCCAAGATATAATTTTTAGATTCATTAATTTTTATTTATTATCTACAGTAGTTTCGTTGGGTAAGTAAAAAAAAGAAAAGAGAAAAAAGAGAAAAAACTCAGAAATTTTAGGATTTTGATAATCTGCTTCTTCCACTCTCCCCCCCCCCCTTAATACGCGCTTGTCTCTCTATGCTTCTTGTGGTGTCTGCGTTGTTTCCTCTCGCTCCAATGTTGGCTCTCCAGTTAATTCTTTTTTGTACTTCCTCCAGAATTTTCCCAGCTCATCTACTGATTTAAAAGTTTTTCTTCTGTCCTTATATGTGAAGGTGATACCCTCGGGAAATTCCCACCGGAATCTAATCGAATTCTTCTTGAGTGCTTCTGTTACTGTCTTATAATTCTGCCTTTTCTTCAGAATTCTTTTTGGAATTTCCTTAAATATTTTGATAGGCCTATCATCTATTACTAACTTCACTTGTCCTTTTTGATGTAATATTTTGTCCTTTAAAAGTCTTGAGTTGAAAAAAATTAAGCAATCTCCTGGCCCTTTATAAGTGTCCGATCTTTCTGATTTGATCCTGAAAATTTTATCAATATCCAATAGCATCTCTTCTACCTCTACTCCCAACCAGTTTGCAATCTCCTGTGATAGTTTCTCTTGAATTTGTTCATCATGAGTTTGTGGGACGCCTCGGAAGCGAAGGACCATCTCCTTCTGACGCATCTCCATCAATGATATATCATCTAGCAGCTCTTCATGGGCTCTCTTTAGGTCGTTTATTTCTTCCTTCGTTGAGTCTTGTGATTTTTTAATGTCCTTATTTTCCATCTGCAATTTCTTCGTCATTTCCTCTTGTTTGGTAGATTTACTCTTAAGTTCTTGTACAGATTTATCCAGTTCTTTGTTTTTAAGTGAGAGGTCACTTATTTGTGTTGTTAGGTCTATTATTAGCTTTGAGTTTTGTTGGATGTTGCCAGTTAGTATGTCCAACTTATCATTTAGGCTCTTTTCCATCCCCATTATAGGGTCTTTTATGTCAGCATTGGGGTCTGTTTCAGCTGGTGATTGTCTTCTCACTTGTAGACCTGACCCAGATGTCAGTGTAGTTTGGTATTTTTTAGAACCCATATTTGTCATTCTTCCTTTTGGTTCTGATCTAGATGTCTTTATTTCAAACCAAGAATATATATATTCCTAAACTTTGAAAATGCTCTGTTTATAGTCTATAATTTGGTCATTTTGCCTGATGGGATTGAAAGTCAGTTAAGATTCCGGTGGTTTTACCCTATGTTGTTATCAGTTCATCTCAAATATTTAATTTTTTTTAAAAAAAAGTCCAAGTTTTTTTTAAAAAATACGCACGGTCGGGTGTGCGACCTTTTCTGCGCTGAAGTTCTTCCACCTCCCTGCACTTTTTGTGCTGGGACGGCAGAAAACCCCTTTATGCGCTGCTTGGATCTGTTTTCTTCAGTCTGGGACCTCCTCTCAGACCTCTTCAGGGTTTGCGTCGCCCTCGCTTCCCCGCCTTTTTATCCCGTAGCCGTGATTGGGAGTGTTCTTACTGCAGCAGAGCGCTTTCCCTGACCCGACGCTGAGCGCACCACGCCAGGAAGTCCTTTTAAGATACTTCTTAATGGGTCAGACAGTAAGTCCTCAATTTTTTATAATATATTGCCGGTAGGCCATCTGGCCCTGGTGGCTTTCCTATCTTTGCTTCGTTAACTGCTCTTTGAATTTCGTACGATGTGACAGGGGCATTCAACACTTCTTTTTGTTCTTTAGTAAGTTTCGGAAGACAGTTCTGTTCTAAATGTTAACTTCTTCTGTTGTTTCATTTCCTTCCTCCTTCTCTAAAGAATTCGAGAAATCGTTTCTCTATTTCTTTAGGGTTGTTTATTATTTTGCCTTCGCACTTAACTCTATTAATAAGCCATTCTGCCTCTCTCTTCTTTAATTGCCATGCTAATAACCAGGCTCAGGTTCTGTTTCAGGCTGTGTCACTGTTTCAGGCTCTGGCGCTGTATCAACCACTGTTGCAGACTCGGGCTGTGGCGCTATGGCTGTAGCTGTGGCTCTGGTTCTGTTTCAGGCTCTGGCACTGTATCAAGCACTGTTTCAGGCTCAGGCTCAGGCTCAAGCTTCTGCTCTTTATTAGGCTTTGTCTCAGTCTTTGGCTCTAGCACTTATTCTAGCTCTATTTCAGGCTCGGCCTGTGTCTCAGCCTTTGTCTCTGTTTCACGCTGTTTCTCTGTTTCGGGCTCTGACGCTGTGTCAAGCCCTGTATCTGCCTCTGCCTCTGTTTCAGGCTCTGGCACTCTATCAAGCACTGTTTCTGGCTCTGGCTCTGGCTCTCTTTCAGGCTCTGGTTCTGAATTAGGGTTTTGTTCTGGCTCTGGCTGTGTCTCTGCTTCAGGCTCCTAGGCTGTATCAAGCACTGTATCAGGCTCTGCCTCTCCCTCTGCCCCTGGCTACGTTTAAGCATCAGGCTCAATTTCAGACAGTGTCTGTGTTTCAGGATCCAACACTCTATCAAGCACTATTTCAGACTCAGGCTGTGGATCTCGGCTGTGGCTCTAGGCTCCATCTGTGGCTCTGTCTGTGGCTCTGGCTCTCTTTCAGGGTCTAGTTCTGAATGAAGATCTGGTTCTGACTCTGATTCAGGGTCTCATGATGGCTCTTCCTCTGACCCAGCTATGTTTCACGGTCTGGCTCTCTTTCAGGCTCTGGTTCTGAATTAGGGTTTTGTTCTGGCTCTGGCTGTGGCTCTGGCTCTGGCTCCAGCTCCAGCTCCGGCACTGTATCAAGTACTGTTGTAGACTCAGGCTGTGGCTCTGGCTGTGGCTCTGGCTCTGGCTCATGGTCTCACTCTGACTCTGATTCAGGGTCTTTCTCTGGCTCTGGCTCTGGCACTCTATCAAGGACTGTTTCAGACTCAGGCTCTGGCTGTGGCTCTGCCTCTGTTTCAGGCTCAGGCTCTGTTTGAGGCTGTGTCTCTGTTTCAGGCTCTGGCAATGTATCAAGTACTGTTGCAGACTCAGGCTGTGGATCTCGGCTGTGGCTGTGGATCTCGGCTGTGGCTCTAGGCTCCTTCTGTGGCTCTCTCTGTGACTCTGGCTCTCTTTCAGGGTCTGGTTCTGAATGAAGATCTGGTTCTGACTCTGATTCAGGGTCTCATGATGGCTCTTCCTCTGCCTCTGACCCAGCTATATTTCAGGGTCTGGCTCTCTTTCAGGCTCTGGTTCTGAATTAGGGTTTTGTTCTGGCTCTGGCTGTGTCTCTGGCTCTGGCTCCAGCTCCAGCTCCGGCACTGTATCAAGTACTGTTGTAGACTCAGGCTGTGGCTCTAGGCTGTGGCTGTGGCTGTGGCTGTTGCTCTGGTTCGGGCTGTGGCTCTTTTTCAGGCTCTGGTTCTGAATGAGGGCTTGGTTATGGCACTGATTCAGGGTCTCGCTCTGTCTTTGGCTGTGTCTCAGTTGCACCTCAAACGGTGGTTTGTTGTTGTTGTTGTTGTTGTTGCTATTTTCTTTCTGGGGTTGGACAAATGTTTAGTTGGGGCCAGGATTATTTTAAGTTTAGCATAATTGTTTCTTGCTTTGTTTTTCTTTTACTATTTCTTTAGGTTATTGTATAGTTTGTATTTTGCAAACTATATGGGGGTGACACCCATAATTGGCCATGAACGGGCTCATTCCCGTGGAAGCCCACCTCGACCTGTAGCAAGCCCATGAGCTTCCTCCAGAACCGGGAAGTAAATTGTTTCCCGCGATCCGAGATGACCCTCGAGGGATTTTCCCCCTCCTCCTCACAGCCAGCGGCTCCCACCATCCCTTACCATGCCTTTCTTTGAGGGCAGACCCTGGCAAAATGTCCTGGCCGTTGGCAGAGGAAGCACTTCTTGGGGGTTGTTTCAAGCCCTGTATCTGCCTCTGCCTCTGCCTCTGTTTCTGGCTCTGGCTCTCTTTCAGGCTCTGGTTCTGAATTAGGGTTTTGTTCTGGCTCTGGCTGTGTCTCTGGATCTGGCTGTGTCTCTGCTTCAGGCTCCTACGCTGTATCAAGCACTGTATCAGGCTCTGCCTATCCCTCAGCCGCTGGCTACGTTTAAGCGTCAGGCTCAGTTTCAGACAGTGTCTCTGTTTCAGGATCCAGCACTCTATCAAGCACTATTTCAGACTCAGGCTGTGGATCTCGGCTGTGGCTCTAGGCTCCGTCTGTGGCTCTGGCTCTCTTTCAGGGTGTGGTTCTGAATGAAGATCTGGTTCTGACTCTGATTCAGGGTCTCATGATGGCTCCTCCTCTGCCTCTGACCCAGCTATATTTCAGGGTCTGGCTCTCTTTCAGGCTCTGGTTCTGAATTAGGGTTTTGTTCTGGCTCTGGCTGTGTCTCTGGCTCTGGCTCCGGCTCCAGCTCCGGAACTGTATCAAGTACTGTTGCAGACTCAGGCTGTGGCTCTAGGCTGTGGCTGCAGCTATGTTTTGCGCTCCGGCCCTGTATCAAGCTCTGGCTCTGG
Organism: Podarcis melisellensis; assembly: GCF_964234715.1. Taxonomy (NCBI): domain Eukaryota; kingdom Metazoa; phylum Chordata; class Lepidosauria; order Squamata; family Lacertidae; genus Podarcis; species Podarcis melisellensis. The sequence goes on along the minus strand of NC_138535.1, from coordinate 34,945,039 downwards.
CTCTGGCTCTGGCTCTGGCTCTGACTCTGATTCAGGGTCTCTCTGGGGCTCTGGCTCTGGCACTCTATCAAGGACTGTTTCAGACTCAGTCTCTGGCTGTGGCTCTGCCTCTGTTTCAGGCTCAGGCTCTGTTTGAGGCTGTGTCTCTGTTTCAGGCTCCGGCACTGTATCAAGTACTGTTGCAGACTCAGGCTGTGGCTGTTGCTCTGGTTCGGGCTGTGGCTCTTTTTCAGGGTCTGGTTCTGAATGAGAGCTTGGTTATGGCACTGATTCAGGGTCTCGCTCTGTCTCTGGCTGTGTCTCTGTTGCACCACAAACGGTGGGTTGTTGTTCTTGTTGTTATTTTCTTTCTGGGGTGAGACAAATGTTTAGTTGGGGCGGGGATTATTTTAAGTTTAGCATAACTGTTTCTTGCTTTGTTTTTCTTTTACTATTTTTTTAGGTTATTGTATAGTTTGTATTTTGCTTTTTAAGGGGAAAGGGTCAGGGCTTCCTGGGAGGGGGCCTCAGCCAACAGAATGGCTGGGGCAGGTTCCCTACGGGGGGATGTATTGGAACACCCAATCTCTGTTATTGCGGGTGGGAGGAGCAGTTGCGCTAAGACCAGACCACGTCTTTACCGAAGATCTGGTTCTGACTCTGATTCTGATTCTCTGATTCTGGCTCTCTATCAAGGGCTGTTTCAGACTCAGGCTGTGGCTGTGGCTGTTGCTCTGGTTCTGGCTCTGGCTCTGGTTCTGAATGAGGGCTTGGTTCTGGCCCTGATTCAGGGTCTCACTCTGGCTCTGGCTCTGGCTCTGGCACTCTATCAAGGACTGTTTCAGACTTAGGCTGTGGCTGTGGCTCTGGCTCTGGCTCTGGCTGTGTTTCCATTCCTACAATGGAATGTACACAATGGAATATACTTCATAGAAATGCCTCCGTTTTTTTCGTAAATGTTATCCCCAACATCTTTTTTAATTCATCGTATATTCCCCCCCCCAAAAAAATCTTAATCTTTTCACACGTCCACCACATGTGGCTCATGTCACCGTTATTTCCTCCACATCTCCAACAAGCATACGCTAAATTTTTATACATTCTTGACCATCTGGAAGGAGTGAGGTACCACCTATGAGCCATTTTCATCATGTTCTCTCTTATATTATAGCTGGCAGTAAATTTCAAATTTACATTCCATCAGTTTTCCCCATCTTTTAGCATAATTGGACGGCCCACATCTTGGGCCCACTTTATCATTGAAGCCTTAACCTCCTCATCCATTACTTCGTAGTCTAAAAGAAGTCTATAGATTTTTGCAATTAATTTGGTTTTACTATTCAGTAGTTCTCTTTCAAATCTTGAAGGCTCCTTTTCAAAGCCTATCTGCTTATCGTGTCTGAACACTTCATTCACCTGGAAGTAATCTAGCCAACTAGAAAAGTGATCTTTTATTTTCTCATAACTTATCAATATTAGTTGACCCTCCTCCTCCCCCCTTAATATTGTGTTATACGTTATCCAGTTCTCTTTGATGTTGTTCCTTTTTTTAACAGCGATTGCTTCTAATGGAGAGTTCCCTCTTGGGGTTTTCTGTTCCAAATATCTTTTGTATTTTCCCTATACCTTATATATAGCATTTCTTATTATATGATTTGAAAAACTCCTATGCGTCTTTATTTTCCCATAATTAAGATAGCCATGCCACCCAAAACGGGTGTCATGACCTTCTAGATCTAAAATATCCCAATTTTTTAATAAATACCAATCTTTCAACCAGAGAAGACATGAGGCTTCGTAATATAGCTTCAAATCCGGTAACCCGTAGCCACCTCTTTCTAAAGTATCTATTAATATCTTATGCTTTACTCTTGGTCTTTTACCCTTCCACAAAAATTTAGAAATTTCTTTTTGCCACTTGTTGATACTGCTGGTCTTTCCTGTAATTGGAATCGTTTGGAATATGAAGAGTAGCTTCGGTAAAACTATCATTTTAATTACCGAAATACGGCCCAGGAATGATAAATTTAACCTTGTCCATGTCTCCAACTGTCTTTTGATAATCTTTCCAACAATTGGTATAATTATCTTCATATAAGTTAATATTCTTTGGTGTTATCCATAATCCTAAATACTTGATTTGGGGGTAGATTTTAATTTTAATATTATTTGTTCTAATTCTGCTTTTTCATCTGGCGTCATATTTTTAACTAATAGTTTTGTCTTGTTTAAATTCATTTTGAACCCCGCAACTTTACTGTAGCCATATATTATTTCCAACGTCTTTCTTAAACTCTGTTTTGGTTGCTCCGTAGTTATAATTAAATCGTCAGCAAATGCCCTCATTTTGTAACTTCTATTTCCCAGCATAATCCCTTTTATTTCTTTTTCTTCCCTAATTTGTTTACCTAAAACTTCCAATGTTAATATGAAAATTAAGGGGGATAGTGGGCAACCTTGTCTGACCCCTTTACTGATTTCACACTCCTGTGATAAATTTCCATTATGATTTTAGCTTTTTGTTTTGATTATATTGCTTCAGTCCCTTTTATATACTGTACACCAAAATCCATATGGTGTAATAGACCTTTCATAAATTTCCAGGATACCCTGTCGAAAGCTTTTTCTGCATCTATAGCCATTAAGACTGCCTTCTTTTCTATTCTTAAGTCTAAATACGCTAATAGGTTTATAATGTTTCTAGTGTTGCTTTTGTGCTGGTCCCGGGGGAAGGTTACCGTTGGCGTAGTCAAAGTCTGGTCCTGGGTGACTAGCCTGGAAACAGTTCACAAGGAGCAAGTCCGAAGCAGGAAGCCGGGCGGGGACAGGAACACTGGAGGGTCAGGTCTGGGTCCGGGCAGGAGCAGGTACTCAACGACGTTGCTCCCACAACCTGGGACCGGGCTGACTGGCCTTTATCTTCTCTGAGGCCAGGGGCGGCCCCGGCCCCCAGGAGACCCGCCTCTCTTGGCCTTAAGGCGAGCACACCTCCTGGGAGAAACCAGTTCCCTCCGCCTCTCTGCCCTAAGCCTCTGCAGTTCAGGAGAGGCTGGGGAGTTACTGGACCCAGGGGGAGACTCTCCTTCCTCTGGCAGGGCCGGGAGAGGCGCACCTGTAGGCACTGTGTCCTTAATCACCTCTGGAGCTAGAGTGGAATCACCTGGTGCCTGCTCCTGAGGATCCGGCACAGGTGCAGGCTCTTCAGATCCAAGGCCCTGCCCCAGTTCAGCCGGCCCTGGAGGCGGGGACTCCTGTGCAGGCTGGGATTCCTCCGGTTGAGCCTCTAAATTGGATTCCCAGGCCATCACAGCTATAAATGTGCCTCCAGGCAAAAAGCCAGCTTGGTCATTGTGTATCATCATCTGGAAGACTTTTTTTGATCTTTCGGCTAAAATATTTGCATATAATTTATAATCTTTATTTAGAAGTGCGATAGGCCTATATTTGTTAATAAGTAGATTGTCCGTTCCCTGTTTTGGAATTAATGCAATAAGGCTGTCTTTCCAAGAATCCGGCATGGTTCCGTCTTTTAAGATACTTCTTAATGGGTCAGACAGTAAGTCCTCAATTTTTTATAATATATTGCCAGTAGGCCGTCTGGCCCTGGTGGCTTTCCTATCTTTGCTTCCTTAATTGCTCTTTGAATTTCGTACGATGTGATAGGGGCATTCAACAGTTCTTTTTGTTCTTTAGTAAGTTTCGGAAGACAGTTCTCTATTTCTCTAGGGTTGTTTATTATTTTGCCTTCACACCTAACTCTATTTATAAGCCTTTCTGCCTCTCTCTTCTTTAATTGCCATGCTAATAACCAGGCTCAGGTTCTGTTTCAGGCTGTGTCTCTGTTTCAGGCTCCGGCGCTGTATCAACCACTGTTGCAGACTCAGGCTGTGGCGCTATGGCTGTAGGTGTGGCTCTGGTTCTGTTTCAGGCTCTGGCACTGTATCAAGCACTGTTTCAGGCTCAGGCTCAGCCTCAAGCTTCTGCTCTTTATTAGGCTTTGTCTCAGTCTTTGACTCTAGCACTTATTCTAGCTCTATTTCAGGCTCGGCCTGTGTCTCAGCCTTTGTCTCTGTTTCACGCTGTTTCTCTGTTTCAGGCTCTGACGCTGTGTCAAGCCCTGTATCTGCCTCTGCCTCTGTTTCAGGCTCTGGCACTCTATCAAGCACTGTTTCAGGGTCTGGCTCTCTTTCAGGCTCTGGTTCTGAATTAGGGTTTTGTTCTGGCTCTGGCTGTGTCTCTGGCTCTGGCTCCAGCTCCAGCTCCAGCTCCAGCTCTGGCACTGTATCAAGTACTGTTGCAGACTCAGGCTGTGGCTCTAGGCTGTGGCTGTTGCTCTGGTTCGGGCTGTGGCTCTTTTTCAGGCTCTGGTTGTGAATGAGGGCTTGGTTATGGCACTGATTCAGGGTCTCGCTCTGTCTTTGGCTGTGTCTCAGTTGCACCTCAAACGGTGGTTTGTTGTTGTTGTTGTTGTTGTTGTTGTTGCTATTTTCTTTCTGGGGTGGGACAAATGTTTAGTTGGGGCGGGGATTATTTTAAGTTTAGCATAATTGTTTCTTGGTTTGTTTTTCTTTTACTATTTCTTTAGGTTATTGTATAGTTTGTATTTTGCTTTTTAAGGGGAAAGGGTCAGGGCTGCCTGGGAGGGGTCCGCAGCCAACAGAATGGCTGGGGCAGGTTCCCTACGGGGGGATGTACTTATCAATATTAGTTGACCCTCCTCCTCCCCCCTTAATATTGTGTGTAATGGTTATATGGGGTTGCTCGTGCGTAAGATGCCACCACTCCTGGCTAGGTAGCCTGGTTAAACCTTTCCTGGCTGTACAGCCCTTCACTTCGTGGCTGTTCAGTCGCTAGCAGAATCCGTCAGTGGGCGTTTCTTGAACTTCTTCCAGCAAAGAAGTTCTTTGACGCCAAGTCTCCACCTACTTTCCCTGCGCGGAAGTCTTCTGCGCAGGGTGGGTGTGGATAGCGGAGGACCTGTGTAAAGGGAAGTTTTCCTTCTGCACATAAGATCATTCCCTCTGCACATAACTGTTGCATTATAGGGATACATAACTGTGGCCTTATGGGAAGTCTTGCTATGGGAAGCATTGCTTCTTTTCTCTTGCATTCTGGGAAGTCTCACTCATAAGCTTTTCTCTGTTTCTGCACACACTGTACGAACCTGTTCCAAACACCAAGACATTCCCTCCTTGCCCAGTTCATCTTAAGATCATGATGACCTGTTCTCAGTGCATAGCTGACCACATCTACGGAACTCGATTGTTATATGTTATGATCAATCATTAGTAATTGTTTTATGCTATATTAATCTTTAGTTATAATTAATTAGGAGGTTTCATGCTTGTCTAGTCCCAACCTTGTTTCCCAGCCTTTAATCTACCAGTGATTAATGTTCACATGTAATTCCCACCCCCACATGTAATTCCCGCCTTGCATTTGCATTAACCAATAGGCAATGAGTTTCTTTGTGTTTGTATCAACCAATCAACCACAAGTACACCTGTGGCAATGTTTTGTGATATTCAATAAAAGAGAGTTCCCGGGACTTCCCAGCAGACGCCTCTCACATGACACCTGCTACTCGTCTCCCGTGATTTTCATTCCTACATCTGGTGACCCCGACGTGCCAGATCCCTTACGCAGCCTAGCACCTGTACTTCACTCGACTGGAAAAGTCTCAGCGCGCTACTTCGTGAGTATGGGGGGGGAATTGACTAAATTCCAGAAAATGCATGCTAGAGAATTGCTTTCTTTAGTTAGACAGCGGGTGGTGGGTGTTCAAATTTCTTTAAAAGAAATTGAACAATTGCTTTTGGAGATTGCTTGCCAATGCCCCTCCTACCCTGAAAGTGGGTCCTTGGAGGTAGAGACTTGGCAAAAGATCGGGAAGACCCTCTTTGCAGAACCGAGGGCTCCAATTCATTGTTTGCTCACCTGGCAGAAATGTGCAGCTGCCGTTGCTAAATTAGGACCCCAGGCGTCTCCTTCGGCTCCTGCCCTTCTGGCTGTTGCAGACAATCCCCCCCCCCTCCTTATCCTAAGCTTTTGCCTCCATTGCAGCCTTGCCAACCCCTCCCTACACCTCAGCCCACAAACCCATCCACCCCTGCCCTTCCTCCTTTGCCTGCTTTGCCTGCCACAACCCCTTCGTGCTCTCCTACAGGAGCTGTGCGCACCTCACTTTCCCTGGCTAGGCAGAAAGGAATTCTGTCCTTAGAGGAGGAATCTGTGTGGGCTGGGGAATTGCCTTCTGCTTTCCCTATTAGCTCTTTTGTTAATATTAAACGACAACATTCAGAGCCCTACCATCAATTTATAGATAGATTGAAAGAAGCAGTCACCAGGCAGGTTGATAATACTACAGCCCAGAATGAACTGATGAAAAAATTGGCTTTTGAAAATGCAAACACTGACTGTAAGAAGGCTTTGCAGTCAATCATTAACCGTCCTAAGTACGATCTGAGCCATGCCATGTCCTTGCTTGCCGGAGCCAATCCAAATTTGGCAGCCAACCAAAGTGAATTTAAGCATAGCGCAGTAGCTCTGTCCCGTTGGATGCCCTTACTGTGTTTACTAATGGAGCCCCCTCCAGGGGGGTCATTGCATGGCTACAAAATGATAAATGGCACAGCCTCTACATTCTTCCACAGAAGTTTGCCCAGCATTCTGAGCTGGCAGCTGCTGTTAAAGTTTTGCATCATTTCTCCACGCAGCCAATTCCATGACCCCATACGTGGCTTCCTTTAATGTTATTTGTGCCCGTATGGTGAACTGCACAAAAACCAACAGTGTAAAAATGGGCGAGGCTAATTTCAATTGCTCTGATTATGTAAATATTTCATATATATATAAATACACAGAGCTGCCTGACGGCTGGTTTTGGTCGTGTCCAGGCTTCACATTTAATTACATTCCTGCAAACATCAGTCATGGCACGCCCTGCTGCTTAAGCCGTATGTCTATTATTTTACCCAAGAAGCATCATTTATCCCGCTCTCGATATCGACGCGCTATAGAATTGAATAATAATTGCGATGATTCTGTCTCTCTCCCTAGCAGATCTGAATATATTTCTCTAGCTGTATCTCTTCTAGGAGTCCCTGGACTGGCTGTCCGGAATAGCAGGAACATTAACTCTTTAGCTTGCTCCGCAGCAAAGGCTCTGAACTTTACATCACAAGCCCTTCATCTTTTGAATAAAGAGCAGAGTGAACTCCAGCATGGCGTCCTGCAGAACCGCGCTGCTATCGATTATCTATTGATGCTCCATCATTACGGATGCGAACAAGTGGAAAACATGTGCTGCTTTAATATCACTGACAATTCTAAGGCTATTCAAAAACAAATCTCTCATTTGCAAAATCTCACACATCACATCAAACAGGATGTTGGTTTTCCTGCTTTCTGGGATTCTTTCACCCAGTGGCTTACTGCTTGGCTGCCAAACCTTACTTGGCTTCGTAATCTCTTTCAATATGCTATTGTCATAATTTGTATATTGATTCTACTATGCTGCTTCCTCCAATGCATTCCTGGCCTCATAAGTCTTTTCTCTCGATTTCTCTCTCCCCCTCAGCCACCCAATAAAATCCTTGCTGCTTATTTTGCGAAATGGCAACACCAACAGTAAACCAAAGGGGAGATATGGGCAGATTTATTTCGAGCATGCGTTGGCAAACCACGTATCTTGTAGTATTTTTTGTCCCATCCTCCCTGGCGAATTTATTTTGGGCATTCGCTGGCACACCACTAATCCCGAAATATTTTTGCCTTATTTACCCAGAACGCCTCGCATATAAGAAAAAGAAAGGGGGAGATAAAGGGAAGTTTTCCTTCTGCACATAAGATCATTCCCTCTGCACATAACTGTTGCATTATAGGGATACATAACTGTGGCCTTATGGGAAGTCTTGCTATGGGAAGCATTGCTTCTTTTCTCTTGCATTCTGGGAAGTCTCACTCATAAGCTTTTCTCTGTTTCTGCACACACTGTACGAACCTGTTCCAAACACCAAGACATTCCCTCCTTGCCCAGTTCATCTTAAGATCATGATGACCTGTTCTCAGTGCATAGCTGACCACATCTACGGAACTCGATTGTTATATGTTATGATCAATCATTAGTAATTGTTTTATGCTATATTAATCTTTAGTTATAATTAATTAGGAGGTTTCATGCTTGTCTAGTCCCAACCTTGTTTCCCAGCCTTTAATCTACCAGTGATTAATGTTCACATGTAATTCCCACCCCCACATGTAATTCCCGCCTTGCATTTGCATTAACCAATAGGCAATGAGTTTCTTTGTGTTTGTATCAACCAATCAACCACAAGTACACCTGTGGCAATGTTTTGTGATATTCAATAAAAGAGAGTTCCCGGGACTTCCCGGCAGACGCCTCTCACATGACACCTGCTACTCGTCTCCCGTGATTTTCATTCCTACACCTGTGCTCTCCCCGCTGGTCTCCAGCGAAGAGTCCTGGAGCCCTCTCTCCGATTCCCCCATCCGCCCCCCTTTATCCCTGGTGTTACACTGATTTCCTTCCCCAGCTGCTGAGTCCCCTCTCTCCCTGCTTGTCCCTTCTCCGGCATCGCTTGGGAGCCCTGCCTCCACTTCTGGCTCCGATGTCAGTTCACTGACATCCACCCCCCCAGAACCCCCTCCACCCCCGGCCCGACCTTTTGACCCAACTACGTCCTTTTCCTCAGCCGACGATGCGGGGAATCCCCGGAAGGAGCTGTCGCCGTCCCCTGAGGAATCAAACTCCGCTTCCCACCCGCTCTGATCTCTTCCCGCGGGGTGGCCCTCCCAGTCCGATTCCTCTGACGCCTCTCCTCCCTCCTCTTCGGAGGCAGGAAAACCCACAAAATCCTCTTCATCATCTGTGGTTTCAAATTTCGTACGATGTAATAGGGGCAGTGGCGTAGCGTGAGTTGTCAGCACCCGGGGCAAGGCAAGTAATTTGCGCCCCCTAACCCGTGGATTTGCGCCCCCTGACCCTAACCCCCAGGTGTTGTGCCCGGTGCGGCCGGCCCCCCCTGCACCCCCACGCTACGCCACTGAATAGGGGCATTCAACAGTTCTTTTTGTTCTTTAGTAAGTTTCGGAAGACAGTTCTGTTCTAAATGTTGTTTAACTTCTTCTGTTGTTTCATTTCTTTCCTTCTTCTCTAAAGAATTCGAGAAATCGTTTCTCTATTTCTTTAGGGTTGTTTATTATTTTGCCTTCGCACTTAACTCTATTTATAAGCCTTTCTGCCTCTCTCTTCTTTAATTGCCATGCTAATAACCAGGCTCAGGTTCTGTTTCAGGCTGTGTCTCTGTTTCAGGCTCTGGCGCTGTATCAACCACTGTTGCAGACTCAGGCTGTGGCGCTATGGCTGTAGCTGTGGCTCTGGTTCTGTTTCAGGCTCTGGCACTGTATCAAGCACTGTTTCAGGCTCAGGCTCAGGCTTCTGCTCTTTATTAGGCTTTGTCTCAGTCTCCGACGCTGTTTCAAGCCCTGTATCTGCCTCTGCCTCTGTTTCAGGCTCTGGCACTCTATCAAGCACTGTTTCTGGCTCTGGCTCTCTTTCAGGCTCTGGTTCTGAATTAGGGTTTTGTTCTGGCTCTGGCTGTGTCTCTGGCTCTGGCTCCAGCTCCAGCTCCGGCACTGTATCAAGTACTGTTGCAGACTCAGGCTGTGGCTCTAGGCTGTGGCTGCAGCTATGTTTTGCGCTCCGGCCCTGTATCAAGCCCTGTATCTGGCCCTGGCCCTGTATCAAGCCCTGTATCTGGCCCTGGCCCTGATTCTGATTCTGATTCTGTATCAAGCCCTATTTCTGGCTCTGGCTCTGGCTCTGGCTCTGGCTCTGGCTCTGGCTCTGGCTCTGGCTCTGGCTCTGGCTCTGGCTCTGGCTCTGGCTCTGGCTCTGGCTCTGGCTCTGGCTCTGGCTCTGGCTCTGGCTCTGGCTCTGGCTCTGGCTCTGGCTCTGGCTCAGGCTCATGGTCTCACTCTGACTCTGCTCTTAGATTACTTCGTAGTCTAAAAGAAGTCTATACATTCTTGCGATTATTTTGGTTTTACTATTCAGTAGTTCTCTTTCAAATCTTGAAGGCTCCTTTTCAAAACCTATCTGCTTATCCTTTCTGAACACTTCATTCACCTGGAAGTAATCTAGCCTACTAGAAAAGTTATCTTTTATTTTCTCATAACTTATCAATATTAGTTGACCCTCCTCCTCCCCCCTTAATATTGTGTTTAATGGTTATATGGGGTTGCGCTTGGGAGCCCTGCCTCCACTTCTGGCTCCGATGTCAGTTCACTGACATCCACCCTCCCCAGGACCCCCTCCACCCCCGGCAGGACCTTTTGACCCAACTACGTCCTTTTCCTCAGCCGACGTTGCGGGGAATCCCTGGAAGGAGCTGTCGCCATCCCCTGATGATTCAAACTCCGCTTCCCACCCGCTCCGATCTCTTCCCGCCGGGTGGCCCTCCCAGTCCGATTCCTCTGACGCCTCTCCTCCCTCCTCTTCGGAGGCAGGAAAACCCACAAAATCCTCTTCATCATCTGTGGTTCCAAATTGCTCCTCCCAGAATCTCGCTAGTGGTTTAGGTTTATCTGGGAACAGGCTGTGGAACTCCTCCGCAAGATACCCATCATTGATAGCCTCCGCTGGAACCCACGTGTTTTCTGACTCGGGTTCTCCCTCCCAAGCTACCAAGTACTCCACCTGGCGCCCTCACCATCTTGAATCGAGTATTTCCGTGGCTTGGTTGTGGTGTTCCCTCTCCTCTACCTGCGGGTGTGTGGTGACTTCTCCCTCTCGCCCCGGGAATTCCCGCCCGTCCCTGTACGGTGAGAGTAGGGACCTATGGAACACCGGGTGTATTTTCATGCTGTCAGGCAACTTGAGCTTGAATGCCACGGGGTTCACCTGCTGTGTTACCTCAAAACGTCCCAGCCGCCTTGGCTGCAACTTCTTACACCCCCCCTACAAGGGTAACCCTTGGGTTGACAACCACACCCAGTCTCCCACCCTTATGGTCTCCCCTTCCCGACGGTGCTTGTTTGCCTGCCTCTTGTAAATTTCCTTGGCCCGTTCCAAGTTCATCTTAAGTTGCTGGTGCAAGGCCTCCATTTCTTCCACAAACTGCTCTGCCGCAGGTATGCTCCCCCCTTCCTCCCCCCTCCCCGGGAAGGCCCTGGGGTGACACCCATAATTGGCCATGAACAGGCTCATTCCCGTGGAAGCCCACCTCGACCTGTAGCAAGCCCATGAGCTTCCTCCAGAACCAGGAAGTAAATTGTTTCCCGCGATCCGAGATGACCCTCGAGGGAGCCCCATGCAGCCTGAAGATGTGATCTACAAACAACCTGGCTGTTTCCTCTGCCGTTACCGCATGCGAGCAAGCTATGAAATGGCACATTTTTGTTAGCAGATCGACTACTACCATGACTGCTGTCTTCCCCCTTGATTTGGGCAAATCTGTCATAAAATCTATGGATACCACCTCCCAGGGTCTTCCCGGCGTGGGTAAGGGTTCCAGTAACCCTGCGGGTGCAGCCCTCTCCCCCTTTGCCCTCTGGCAGCGGTCGCACCCCCGTACATATTCCCGTACATCTTCCCTTACCCTTGGCCACCAGAACTGCCTGGTGACAAGCAACATGGTTTTGTGTTGACCAAAATGTCCCGCTGTTGGGTTGTCGTGGAGTTGTTTGAGTACCCTTCCCCTCAAGGTCTCCCCCGGTACGTACAGCGCTCCCTTGTAGTACAGTACCCCTTCCTTTTCCTCAAACCCTCCCTGGTTTTCCCTTCCGTTCCGGAGTTCCCTGATTTTTGTTTGAGCGAATTCGTCGTTTCTAGTAAGCCCGGCTAGTTCTCGTTTCCCAACCAACACTCCCCCCCCCCACCCATCGGTTCTCGGGGAACACGTGTCTGACTTCCGGCGGTCTCTCTCCTTCCATGTACTCCGGCTTCCGGGAGAGAGCATCTGCTCTTACGTTCTCCTCCCCCGGCACGTACCGGATCTCGAAGAAAAACTTGGAGAACTCCTGTGCCCATCAAATCTGTCTCTGGTTGAGTACTCGCGTAGTCCTCCAGTATTCCAAGTTCTTGTGATCCGTACACACCTGGATCTCGTGCTGCGCCCCTATTAGCAGATGTCTCCATCGTCGAAATGCTGCATAAATTGCAAGCAGTTCGCGGTCATACACCGTGTAGTTTTGCTCCGACTTGCTCAGCTTCCTCGAGAAAAAGGCGCAGGGCCTCCAGCTCTGCTGGGGCCCCGGCTGCAACAGTACCGCTCCGATGGCCCGGTCTGACGCGTCGGTCTCCAGCCTCATTGGCTTCTGCAGATCCACGTGCAGGAGCTGCTCTTCCGAAGCGAACGCTTTCTTCAGCCTTTCGAAGGATTGCTGGGCACTTTCTGTCCAGACGAACTTCTTTTTGCTACTGAGACAATCTGTGATAGGCGCTGTCAAGTGGGCAAAGTTCCTGATGAACTTCCGGTAGAAGTTGCTGAACCTCTGCCCCTGGCTACGTTTAAGCGTCAGGCTCAGTTTCAGACAGTGTTTCTGTTTCAGGATCCAGCACTCTATCAAGCACTATTTCAGACTCAGACTGTGGCTCTGGCTGTGGCTCTGGCTCTCTTTCAGGGTCTGGTTCTGAATGAAGATCTGGTTCTGACTCTGATTCAGGGTCTCATGATGGCTCTTCCTCTGCCTCTGACCCAGCTATATTTCAGGGTCTGGCTCTTTTTCAGGCTCTGGTTCTGAATTAGGGTTTTGCTCTGGCTCTGGCTGTGTCTCTGGCTCTGGCTCCAGCTCCGGCACTGTATCAAGTACTGTTGTAGACTCAGGCTGTGGCTCTAGGCTGTGGCTGTGGCTGTTGCTCTGGTTCGGGCTGTGGCTCTTTTTCAGGCTCTGGTTCTGAATGAGGGCTTGGTTATGGCACTGATTCAGGGTCTCGCTCTGTCTCTGGCTGTGTCTCTGTTGCACCACAAACGGTGGTTTGTTGTTGTTGTTGTTATTTTCTTTCTGGGGTGGGACAAATGTTTAGTTGGGGCGGGGATTATTTTAAGTTTAGCATAATTGTTTCTTGCTTTGTTTTTCTTTTACTATTTTTTTAGGATATTGTATAGTTTGTATTTTGCTTTTTAAGGGGAAAGGGTCAGGGCTGCCTGGGAGGGGGCCTCAGCCAACAGAATGGCTGGGGCAGGTTCCCTACGGGGGGATGTATTGGAACACCCAATCTCTGTTATCGCGGGTGGGAGGAGCAGTTGCGCTAAGACCAGACCACATCTTTACCGAAGATCTGGTTCTGACTCTGATTCTGATTCTCTGATTCTGGCTCTCTATCTGGAAGGAGCCATTTTCATCATGTTCTCTCTTATATTATAGCTGGCTGTAAATTTGAAATTTACATTCCATCCGTTTTCCCCATCTTTTACCATAATTGGACGGCCCACATCTTGGGCCCACTTTATCATTGAAGCCTTAACCTCCTCATCCATTACTTTGTAGTCTAAAAGAAGTCTATAGATTTTTGCGATTATTTTGGTTTTACTATTCAGTAGTTCTCTATCAAATCTTGAAGGCTCCTTTTCAAAACCTATCTGCTTATCCTGTCTGAACACTTCATTCACCTGGACGTAATCTAGCCAACTAGAAAAGTGATCTTTTATTTTCTCATAACTTATCAATATTATTTGACCCTCTTCCTCCCCCCTTAATATTGTGTTATACGTTATCCAGTTCTCTTTGATGTTGTTCCTTTTTTTAACAGCGATTGCTTCTAGTGGAGAGTTCCATCTTGGGGTTTTCTGTTCCAAATATCTTTTGTATTTTCCCCATACCTTATTGTAATGGGAATTGGGGTTGCTTGTGCGTAAGCCACAAACTGCTCCAAGCTGGTTGTATGGCTAAACCTTTCCCTGGCTTGACAGCCCTTACAACGCGACTGTCTCAGTCACTGGCAGAATCCGTCAGTGGGCGTTTCCTGAATTTCTTCCAACATAAAAATTCCTTGACTCCAAGTCCGCCTAGTCTCTGCGCGGAAGCTTTCTGCGCAGCGTAGGCGTGCCAAGCGGAGGTCCTGTGTGTTACCATAAAGCACCAAAGCTGCAGCAAGCAAAGGCTCTAGCAGCTCAGTCAGCTGCTTGTGGCTGCAAAGCCAAACAGGATGTTTGTGACTGTTGCCATGGGAACAAAGGGGCAGTCCATTCTGTACTGAGCACCGGATGTTAGCTCAGTGTGTGTGTCAGATGACCCGTACTGGAAGTACATGGGTGGAGTTTATTCTTACTGCTGTGGAGTGCAGACATGTTTCTCTGTACTGATGTAAAGAGACAGAAATAAAGGATGTAAATAGATTTCTGTCTGAATCTTTCCCCTCCCTGGGGGACACCAAAGGGGAGAGAGGAAGAACGGTGTGTTCCTCTCACACATCTGAGATGAATCGCCGAGACCTCGCCTGCTTATCAGCAGAGTGGCGCAGCGGGGAGGTCGACAAGGAATATCTGCCGGTGGCTACGTTGCGGCACATTCCTCTGACCCAGGCAGAATTCCAACAGTGGTAGCAGATGCCGGTTGCTGGTTTCCTCGATCCATGGAAGTCTGCAAAAAGAGTAGCAGAGCTGCTGTTTTCATCACTCCATGGAAGCCTGAGGTGAGAAAGCTGATCCTCTGCAGCCAGAAGCTGACCAGAAGAAGCTGACAGCCAAAGCCACGGAGCCCAAGGTATGAGATTTTCGGGCTTAAAAGAGTGAACACAGATTGAGTTATTCTCTGCTTCACGGGGAGCAGCGTTTGGGAAAAACAGCTCCGAGTGGGAAGAGGCTTGCATTCCAGAGATTCTTGTGGTTTCCTGTACAAGGGAAGAAATGCACTGTTGCTAAGCAACGCCCGCCAGTCAAGTGGAAAGTTACTCGAGAGGGCTGGACAGTCAGGCTATGCCTCAGAGAGGCAAAAACAAAGTTTGTTGTGACTAGGCTCTCATGAAGTCCCTTTGGAAAGGGACTTTCCAAAGCAGCTAGCGTGAAGAGCTGCCAGGTGCACAAGAGTGCAAACAAACAAGCTTTTGGATTTTAGAGGCTTGTGTTTGAGAGTTAATGCAAGGACTCAAAAATGGATGCTAAGAAGGGCGGAGGCTTGCCTTCTCCACCCCTCCTGACCAATGACAATTATGCATCTTGGTCTATTAAGATGAAGGCCCTGTGGCAGAATCAGAGACTGTTTCAGGTGATTGAGAACCCCATCCCTGCAGCACCAACACGTGCTTGGGAGTCACAGAATGTGAAGGCCAGAACGGCTATAATTCTGTGTGTGTCAGACTCGCAGCTTGTGCATATTCAGGATTTAGAGCACGCGAAAGAGGTTTGGGACACGCTGAGAAGGACACATCAGAGAGATGCAGGTTCTTCAGCGTTGCTGTATTTTGAGAAGCTGACCAATCTGAGGCTTGCGCCTGATGGAGATGTTCAAGCGCACCTGACGGAAATGAAATATCTGCGTCAACAGATGGTGGAACGTAATTTCCGTCTGCAGGAGGAAGTGTTTTGCTTCATGGTGATAAACAGCCTGAATCGGACTTACAAATCCGTTGCCAGTCAGCTTGGTTCGCTACCGGCGGCGCAGTTAACTTCGGAGAGGGTCTTTGCTGTGGTTCTGAATGAACATTACAGACTTGCTGCCCTGGAGGTCAAGGACAGGGGGAGGGAAGAACGGAGTTCTAACGCCCCCACTGCTGTTGCTACTGGAGAAAATGCTGTAGCTTTAAACGTTGTCCGATGTTACAATTGTGGCCAGACTGGGCATCTTCAGCGGTACTGCAAGAAGCCACGTCAGCACAAAGGAGCCAAGGCGAGCTCTACAAAGTCTGAGGCGTCAGGCAAAGGTCATACCATCCCAAAGGCAAAGACTGCAAAGGCTTTGATGTCGAAAGGAACCACGCCAAAAGTGGAGAACGCTTTTGTCATAGACACGGGCGCCACGGTTCATATGTCCCCGAACAGACAGCTATTTTCGACGTTTAAGAAGCAAAGCTTCGCTGTGCAACAAGCCAACGGTCAGAAGTTGGAAGCGACGGGGATTGGAACTGTGTACCTTGAAAGTCTGAACTTGACTATAAGCGATGTTTACTTGGTTCCAGAGTTGAAGTTCAATCTGCTCAGCGTTTCGCAGATTGCCAAGAAGGGACTAAAACTGTCCTATGATGATGAGAACTGCGAGATCTACAAAGATGGAGAGTTGTATCTTTCTGCCAAAGAGAAAGATGGACTATATTTGTTGACTTTTGATCAAAGTGATTACATGGAATGTAATTCTTGTGATTCTAACATGATCTCTTTTGCAGGTCTGACCAAGAAGAACACCAAGAAGGTGACCTCGAGGGTCGACAGAGAATTTCAGCGGGTGTATGCTGATGTGATTGGTCCTCTAGCACCATCTAGAGGCAATGCAAAATATTACCTTGTGTGTGTGGATTCTTTCACAAATTATGTCTGGATTTATGTTTTGAAGAGACCTAAAAAAGCCTTAGAAAGGTTTAAAGAGTTTTGTGACAAAGTTAAAAATATGCATGATGCTGACATAGATTGTCTTTGCACAGATAAGATGCCAATTTTTCTTTCACAGGATTTCCAGAGGTTCCTGAAGAAGAAAGGGATAAGACACAAAATTGCTAGTTCCGAAGAATCTTGGAAAAGATGTGTCTGTGTTAGGGTGAACAAAGAATTGCAAAAGGGAATGCATGCGCAATTGCTTAGTTCGCATCTGCCAAATGAATTCTGGGCGGAGTCGCTAATGTCATTTTGTTATAATAATAATAATAATAATAATAATAATAATAATAATAATAATAATAATAATAAATTTTATTTATATCCCGCCCTCCCCAGCCGAAGCCGGGCTCAGGGCGGCTAACAACACCAAAATAGTGCGACATTATAAAAACATTATAAAAATTAATTAAAATCAAGATTGATGGCAGCCATAAAGTTTTGTAAAGGTTGCCAAAGGAGGGAGTCAGGCTGCGCCCTAACCAAAGGCCTGGCGGAACAGCTCTGTCTTGCAGGCCCTACGGAAAGATGTCAAGTCCTGCAGGGCCCTTGTCTCTTGTGACAGAGCATTCCACCAGGTTGGAGCCGCAGCCGAAAAGGCCCTGGCTCTAGTTGAGGCCAGCCTAACCTCTCTGTGGCCTGGGACCTTCAAGGTGTTTTTGTTTGAAGACCGTAAGTTCCTCTGTGGGGCATACCAGGAGAGGCGGTCCCGTAGGTACGAGGGCCCTAGGCCGTATAGGGCTTTGAAGGTTAAAACCAGCACCTTAAACCTGATCCTGTACTCCACCGGGAGCCAGTGCAGCTGGTATAGCACCGGATGAATGTGATCTCTAAGCGAAGACCCCGTAAGGAGTCTCGCTGCGGCATTCTGCACCCGTGGTTGAGAAAGGTTTCAAAAGAGTTGGGATGTTCTCCGTTTGAGAAACTGTTCCATAGAAAACCTTCAGTTGCCCATTTCAAGGTTTTTGGGTCTCATGTGAGAACAGAAACTCCAGGTGGGGTAAAGAATGCCAGAGGCATTTTTGTGGGTTATGAAAAGGGTCTCTACAGAGTAATTTTGTCTGAATCTGGTCAGGTGATTCTCACAAAATTTCTAGAGAGTGCTCCTGAACAGGAGAGAGTGATTGATCACACATTTCTCACTGCAGATGATTCTGATGATGATGATGATGATGAGTTTGATCTTATTGAGTTCAGTAGTACTGATGATGACAGCGATAGCTCAGGGAGCTCAGTTGACACAGTCATTGAGAGGAAATCTCACATAATGACAAGACCCTCAGAAGAGGAGGATGAACCACTGATTAAGCTTAGTACTGGTTCTCCAGAGAGTTCAAAGGTTGAACCAGAAAGCAAAGAAGAGCAGCAACTCTTACGTAGGTCTGAGAGAGCAACGAAGGGTGTACCACCCAAGAGGTATTCAAAGGAATTTGCCAACCTAGCTATTGCATGTGTTGCTGTTGTAAACGACCAAGGACAAATTGAAGCTGTGTCTGAGTCAGAGACAAAGGCACAACAGAAAGTTGTTAACCAAGGTAATGCAGAAGCACTCATTCCTTGGAAGTCACACAACCAGAGAGGTACATTGGTAAAACCAGTGGTGGGTAGTTCCAAGGGTGGAACTGAAACAACAGGGGAATGTTATAAGTATAACAACTGTTTGTTTTCTTCTCTGGATGACGCTTTGCTCGCAGCATGCATTGATACTTTAGGGGGAGTATGTTACCATAAAGCACCAAAGCTGCAGCAAGCAAAGGCTCTAGCAGCTCAGTCAGCTGCTTGTGGCTGGAAAGCCAAACAGGATGTTTCTGACTGTTGCCATGGGAACAAAGGGGCAGTCCATTCTGTACTGAGCACCGGATGTTAGCTCAGTGTGTGTGTCAGATGACCCGTACTGGAAGTGCATGGGTGGAGTTTATTCTTACTGCTGTGGAGTGCAGACATGTTTCTCTGTACTGATGTAAAGAGACAGAAATAAAGGATGTAAATAGATTTCTGTCTGAATCTTTCCCCTCCCTGGGAGACACCAAAGGGGAGAGAGGAAGAACGGTGTGTTCCTCTCACACATCTGAGATGAATCGCCGAGACCTCGCCTGCTTATCAGCAGAGTGGCGCAGCAGGGAGGTCGACAAGGAATATCTGCCGGTGCCTACGCTGTGGCACATTCCTCTGACCCAGGCAGAATTCCAACACTGTGCTCTCCCCGCTGATCTCACTGGAAGAGTCTCGGAGCCTTCCCTCCGAAGTACTCTCAGCCTCCCCTTTCTTCCTGGTGTCACCTTGATTTCCTTCCCCAGCGGAAGCTCTCCCTCTCTCCTTGCTAGTTCCCTCTCCGGCATCATTGGGGAGCCTTACCTCTCCTCTTGGCTCCGATGGCAGTTCCCTGACATCCACCTCCCCCCCAGGGCCCTCCTCTCCCCCCGTCCGTTCCTTGGACGGTGATGCGGGGAATCCCTGGAAGGAACTATCCCCTTCCTCAGATGATTCAAACACCGCTCTCCACCTGCTGCTGTCTCTTTCCGCTGCCCAATCTCCCCAGTCGGATTCCTCTCCCTCGGATACCCCCCCCTTCCTCATCTTCGGAGGCTGGAAATCCCATAAACTCTTCTTCATCATCCGTGGTGCCAAATTGCTCCTCCCAGAACCTCCCTAGTGGTTTCGGCTTCCTTGGGAACCTGCGATGAAACTCCTCCTGCAGATACTCATCCTTGATCTCTTCTGCAGGAACCCAAGTGTTTTCCGACTCGGGCTCCCCCTCCCAAGACACCAAATATTCCACCCGTCTCCCTCTCCACCTTGAATCGAGAATTTCCGCGGCTTGACTACTGAGTTCCCTTTCCTCCACCTGTGGGTGCATGGGGATTTCTCTTTCTCGCCCCAGAAATTCCCTCCCTTCCCGGTACGGTGAGAGTAATGACCTGTGGAACACCGGGTGCAGTTTCATGTTGGTGGGCAAGTTGAGTCTAAAGGCCACAGGATTCATCTGTTGTGTTACCTCGAAAGGTTCCAGTCGCCTTGGCCGTAATTTCTTACAACCCCCTTTGAACGGTAGCCCTTGGGTTGACAACCACACCCGGTCCCCAACCCTTATTGTCTCCCCTTCTCTGTGGTGCTTGTCTGCCTGCCTCTTGTACGCTTCCTTCGCCCTCTCCAGGTTAACCTTAAGTTGTTGGTGTAAAGCCTCCATTTCTTCCACAAACTGCTCGGCCGCCGGCACACTCCCCCTCCCCTCCCCCTCCCCTGGGAAGGCCCTGGGGTGACACGCGTAATTGGCCATGAACGGACTCATCCCCGTGGACACATGTTCAGCGTTATTGTATGCAAATTCGGCCAGCGCTAGTTTTTCCACCCAATCGTTCTCCCTTTCGTTGACGTAGCAGCGTAGGTACTGTTGGAGTATGCTATTAGCTCTTTCTGCTTGTCCGTTGGTCTCCGGGTGTCTGGCCGTCGAGCAGCTCACCTCGACGTCCAGCAGGCTCACGAGCTTCCTCCAGAATCTGGAAGTAAATTGCCTTCCTCTGTCGGACAAAACCCTCAAGGGGGCGCCATGCAACCTGAAGATGTGATCTACAAACAGCCTAGCTGTTTCCTCTGCCGTCACTGCATGCGAGCAAGCAATGAAATGGCACATTTTGGTCAACAAGTCAACTACCACCATGACTGCTGTTTTCCCCCTGGACTTGGGTAAATCGGTCATAAAATCTATGGATACCACCTCCCATGGTCTTTCCGGGGTGGGTAAGGGTTCCAGTAACCCTGCGGGTGCTGCCTTCTCCCCTTTTGCCCGCTGGCAGCGTTCGCACCCCCGTACGTATTCCCGCACATCTTCCCTCACCCTTGGCCACCAGAACTGCCTGGTGACAAGCAACATGGTTTTGTGTTGACCAAAATGCCCCGCCGTGGGGTTGTCATGTAGTTGTTTGAGTACTCTTCTCCTCAAGTCCCCTTCTGGTATGTACAATGCTCCCCTATAGTACAGTGCCCCTTCCTTTTCCTCAAAACCCCCCTGATTTTCTTCTGCGTCTCTGATCTCCCTGATTTTTGTTTGGGCGTACTCGTCATTCCTTGTCAACCCGGCTAGTTCTCGTCACTCTACCACTACTCATCGGTCCTCCGGTATCACATGTGGTAGTTCCGGCGCTCCCTCTCCTTCCAAGTACTCCGGTTTCCGGGAGAGGGCGTCTGCTCTGACGTTTTCCTTCCCCGGCACGTAGCGAATTTCAAAAAAAGAACTTGGAAAACTCCTGTGCCCATCGCACCTGTCTTTGGTTGAGGACTCGTGCAGTCCTCCAATATTCCAGGTTCTTATGGTCCGTGCACACCTGGATCTTGTGTTGTGCGCCTATTAGAAAATGTCTCCAGCGTCGACAGGAAGTTTTTTTTCTTTCCGCCCGACTGTGTGAGTTACTAAGTAACTGTCTTGGACTTCTAATGTAACGAACGTAAAAATTTGAAACATTCCTCAACCCTGGACAGCCAGCCTCTTTGGAGAGGAGCGGCTTAAATCTAAAATCTAAAAAGAGAGTGTAAAATCGGAAGGCTGCAGAGCAGTTTGAAATGGAGCTTTGCAGATCAGGAGAGAAGAGCTGCCTATGGAACTCTATGTAGAAGGGCACAGAAAAAACGGCTCGAGAAAACCGTCGGAAATATTAATAAAAAGAACTCTCCCTAACTTGTTGGCTCTCGTGGACACACTGGAGGTTTGCTCAAGGCCTCTACGACTGAAACTAAAAACCATACGAAGCTAAAATATATTCCTCCAGCCTACCTCTGTCAAAACTGTACATATACCATGCTCATAAGTTCGTGATTATCATTCTTTTCCCCTCCCCTGGTCCCCCCTTCTATCCCACGTTCTGTTATACCATTTATGACATTTACATTTTTGCGTTAAGTCAAAAAATAAATTGGTTACTCTATATTTTTTTTCCTTCCCCTCTCCTGTCCCCTCTCTCCCTCCTCCCTCCCCTCCAACTCTGTTTTACTGTCTGTTTCTCTTTCCTCTTTATTTTAATAACATAACTAACAACTTATCCAACCTATTTTCTACTCACCAATTTTTGGAGGAACTCTAAATCATCGGAATCATAACATTTAATTTAGGATGATCCCTTATCTCCTGAAAACACAACCAATGGGATAACAGCTAACATCTGAGGCACCCAGTGTGGTTTCCTGGATATAACTACACCTCACCAAGACCGAACAAAGAGACGCATTGGAATTTGGAACTGGAAATTCCAGAGTGCAATAAAACTTTGCACAGCCCCCGCGAACTGGACTAAATAAATAAGTGGCTGAAAATTACAGGATTATACAAGTGGCTGAAACTACTGAATATATAGAGACTATACAACTTCTTCTTTTTCCCCCCTGGAATATAACAGAAAGACACCGATTTTTGTTTACGCTTTCTTATTTTTTGCTCATCCCCCCTCTGTCTCTGAAACAATTATACTAATATACTAATACAAAGCAAATATTTAACAACAAAAAGTTTCTGGAAATATAAGTGGGACTGGTTAATATTGTGTGAATAATTGATGTAAGTAAACTGAAATAAGGTATTGGAAGCCCCCTTGATATTAAGAAAACAAAAGAGGATAGGAGGTCAGGAGGGCAAGAGTTTTAAACTAATACAGTTTAAGGTGTTTATGGTTTGGAAAACATAAAAAAGGGGGGAAAACAGATTGTGAGCCCTCTAGGGGAGAGAAATATAAACCACAGGATGTCGGGGGGAAAATGGTAAAAAAGCTGGAGGGACCCCGGGAGAAAGAAAAGCATCTCGACAAGAGGAAATTAAAGACTTAGACTTTTTGTGGTTTAAGATTAAAGAGGAATTTAAGCAAAGGGAAACACACATGGAAAACAAACTAGGAGAAATACAGGAGCAAATTGATAGGAAAATAGAAAGTGCTGTAGGCGAACTCTCGAAAAAGATACAAGATTTGACAGTTAAATCAAAAATAATTGAAAACTCCAATAAAAAAAACACAAAAAGATTTGAGGGACCAAAAGAAGGAAACAGAAAAGCTGAAGGAAGAAATAAAAAAATTAAATAAAACACAAGACCAATTATTGGACAATTTAGCTATGACAGAAATGCGTCAAAAAAATCTTAATTTAAAATTTAAAGGGATTGCCGAAGAAGCAAATGAAAACATAAGAGGAAAAATAGTTCAGGAACTTGCAAAATGGTTGGAGATGAAAGAAGAACAAATAGCATATACAATAGAGAACGCGTTTAGAATAAGAGGAAAACCACAACAATTTAAGTCCAAAAGAATCCCCGGAGACTGTTTAGTAATATTCAACTCCATTGAAATGAAAAATATAATATTAAGAAATAGTTTTAAAAGAAAGTTGATGATTGGAGACCGTCCAATCACCATCTTTAAAGAAATTCCAATTAGGATCCTGCGCAAAAGGGAAGGATACAGACAGTTAACAAGTGTTTGGAAGAGGAACGCAATACAATACAAATGGGAATTCCCAGAGGGGGTTTCTTTCTATCATAAAAATAAAAAATTCAAACTGACAGATATTCATGAAGCAGAAAAGTTCGTGAGAAGATACGAGAAAGACCTGGGTAAAGAAGAAGTAGGACAGCGAGGAGGCGACTTGGTCACAGGGGGGAGTGGAGGGGGTGGAGTCGAGGAGGGGGGGAGTCAGAGGAGGAAACGGAGGATTTTAGATCGGAGGAAGAGGAGGAGGGAGAAGACAGAGAGTTCAACAGAAAGGGAAGCACCAGACTTTAAATCAGAAAGTAGGATAAAGTGTACTTAGTCATAACTTGAAATGACCATTAAGTTTATATTGTGGAATGTGAATGGCTTTAACGATAAGTCCAAGAGGAATAAATTTGAAAAAATTATAAAGAAAAAAAATATTGATGTCATTTGTTGCCAAGAAACTCATGTTGCCAAAAAACACAAGCATATTTTAATAAATAAGAAGCTTGGAATAGAATTTATCAACTCAGACTCAAAAAAGAAAAGAGGGGTAGCAATTTATGTGAAAGAAAAATTAGAACCCAAGCAAATATGAAAGGATGAGGAAGGAAGAATCCTAGGAGTACAAATTAAATACCAGGGAGAAAAAATAAATGTGGTTACAGTTTATGCCCCAAACTCAAATAGACTGGAGTTTTTTAAAAAATTGGAGCAAATCTTATTAGACTTAGATAACAACAAATTGGTCTTACTTGGAGATTTAAATGGAGTACCGACACCAGAACTAGATAGAAGTGTAAGAAAAAAGAAGTTAAACCAAGGGAAATTACCAAAATCCTTCAATGACCTTGAGGAAAATTTAGATCTAATAGATATATGGAGATACAAAAACCCTACGACAAAACAATTCACCCACTTCTCTGAACCACACCAGAGCTGGAGTAGGTTGGATCAGATCTGGATCTCAAGAGAATTAACAACAAGAGTGGTGAATTGTGAGATCCAACCCAGAACTCTGTCGGACCATAACCCAATAACACTACAACTAAAGTGGAACACCCAGGGGCTATACAGATGGAGAATGAATGACTACTTATTTGAAACAGAAGAAGTGATTGAAAAAGCAAAAACTACTATAAAAGACTATTTTGACCTAAATATGAATAAAGGGACAGACATAGATGTAGTGTGGGACGCTAGCAAGGCAGTGTTAAGAGGCCTCCTGATACAGCAAAATATTCAAAGAAAAAAGGCCAAAGAACAGAAAAAAGAAGAAGTAATTAATAAAATGAGAATATGTGAGAAAAACATGATAAAAAATTCGAACAACAATGGTTATAAACAAGAATATAAGATGCTCCAAACACAATACTCAATATTAATAAATCAAGAAGTGGAATGGGGAATCAAGTTAATGAAACAAAAGTTTTTTGAATCTGCAAACAAAACTGGAAGGTTCCTGGCGTGGCAATTGAGAAAAAGGAGAAAACTCAGTCTTATCAACAAAATAAAAGTGGAAGAGCAAGTGCTAGAGGACCCCAACGAAATAAAAAAGAACTTCCTTAAATTCTATGAAAAGTTATATAAAATAGAGGAAGAAGACTTAACAAGTATAGAAAAATATTTAGAAGAAAACAGCCCAAATAACATATCAGAAGAGGAAAGAAACGATTTAAATAAACCTATAAAAGTAGAGGAAATTAGAGAGGCAATTAAGAGGATGAAACTGGGGAAAGCCCCAGGCCCAGACGGGTTATCTGCTAAGTATTACAAGACCCTAGAAGAATATATAACACCGGTATTATGTGATGTAATGAATGAGATTTTAAGAGGAGGAAAAACACCAATATCTTGGAAAGAAGCATACATCACGTTGATTCCGAAACCAGATTCAGACAAACTTAACATCAAGAACTACAGACCGATCTCATTATTGAATAATGATTATAAGATCTTTGCCGATATAATGGCACACCGACTTAAAAAGTGTCTGAGTAATCTCATCCATACTGACCAGGCCGGTTTTCTACCCAATAGACAAATTAAAGACAACATAAGACATACAATAGACATCATTGAATATCTAGAATGTCATAATGAAATTCCAGCAGTTTTAATGTTCGTTGACGCCGAAAAGGCATTTGATAATGTGTCTTGGGTTTTCATGATAAAATGTTTGGAAAGGTCGGGGATAGAGGGCACATTCCTGGAAGGAATTAAAGCGATTTATACACAACAAAGTGCTAGACTAATCATAAATAACAATTTGACAGATCCGTTAAAGATAGCGAAAGGTACCCGACAGGGGTGCCCTCTGTCCCCGTTACTGTTCATTATGGTGCTAGAGATAATTACAAATAAGATAAGGAAAACTCAAGATATTCGGGGTATAAAAATAGGAGTGAAAGAACACAAATTGAAATCATATGCTGATGATCTTATGTTGTCGCTGGAAGACCCAAAAAAGAGTGTTGGTAAAGTAGTGGGACTACTAGAGGAATTTGGAAAACTATCCGGTTTTAAATTGAACAGAGTAAAAACCAAAATAATGACCAAAAATCTGGAAGAAAAGACAAAAAATGATCTTGAAACTCAAACAGGGATTAAAATTGCCAAAAAAGTAAAATATTTCGGAATCTGGTTGTCAGGGGCTCAGGAGCAGAGGCACAGGAGAGGGAGGAAATGGAGAGCGAGGGGGAGGAATCCGAGGGCAGTGTAGGGGGTGACAGTGGCCCGAGGGATTCCTGGAGTCTGTCCAGCGAATCGGAAGACTCGCAGAAGGGAGCGCCGATGGCCAGGGCAAGGGGGGTGCCAAGGGGGACACCTCAGAAGGAAGGGGCCAGCGGGGACTCCCAGAGCAGCAGTTGGAAATCAGGACCAGCTTCCCCACCAGAGCGCAGTGGGGGGGAGGAATCCCAGGCATCGGGACCAGTGTTCCCACCACCAGCGAGAGGAGATGAGTCAGGATTGACCACGCCTCCATCGGAGAGCGGGGAAACGGTCGAGAGGAAGGTTGCCGGCTGGGCGCGCGCGCCAAGTTCAAATGTACAGGCGAGCGGCACAGCAGATAGCCCGGATAGGGAGCCAGGTCCTAAAGCCCGCCGAAAGGAGGGGCAAGAATCAGGGGGGTCAGCGTCAGAAGAGTCCAGAAAGGAGGAAACCCCAGGGGGCAGAAGGACCCAGAGGAGGAAAGAGCAACGGAAGAGGTGGAGTAAGGCTAGAGTCTTAAACTGGTGTACAGGGGGCGGAGACTCAGATGGAGCTTCACCGGTCTAGCTTCTAGACGTAGAGCTGCACGCTGCGGTTTGGAAGTGGAAACTAATCGTCAATAAAGACTTTTGTACGTTATTACTGACTAGCGTTGGTCCTCTGTGAGCTGGGACCTAGAGGCAGCCCTCTGTGAGCTGGGACCTAGAGGCAGAACATAAATCTGATTGAAAATAACTACAAGAACACATGGAAAGAAATAACAAAGGACTTGGATACTTGGAACAGAATACACCTCTCTTGGTTGGGGAGAATGGCTGCGATCAAAATGAATCTATTACCAAAATTACTCTTTTTATTCCAAAATTTACCGATAATTAGGGGAGTTTCAATATTTAAAGATTGGCAGAGACTACTTTCTAAATTTATTTGGCAAGGAAAAAGACCAAGGATTAAATTCAAATTGCTCACAGACCAAAAAGACAGGGGGGGATTTGCTGTCCCAAATTTACAGTTATATTATGAAGCAGCATGCCTTTGTTGGGTAAAAGAATGGATTGTCATTAAAAATAAAGATTTGTTAGATCTAGAGGGTTTTAACTTAAGATTTGGATGGCATGACTATCTGTGGCAGGATAATGGAAAGAAACATAAAGATTTTTCTAACCATATTATTAGAGGGCCACTGTTAGAAGTGTGGGAAAGGAATAAAAAATTATTGGAACAGAAAACCCCCTGGTGGTTATCACCAATCGATATACTGACAAAAAAGAAAATAAACACTGAAGGGGAAAGATGGACATATGAAGATCTATTAGTTAGAAATGAATCCGGGTGGAGAATCAGACCATATGAAGAAATAAAAAACAAGTTGACTGGCTGGATTCAATATCACCAAATTAACTCCATGTGGACGGAAGATAAAAAGATTGGGATAAATGAGAAGAAATCTAGATTTCAGATTGAAATAATAGAAGGAAGAACAAAATTATTATCAAAAATGTATAACCAGTTACTTGAGTGGGACACCAAAGATGAGGAAGTGAAGGAGGTGATGGTGAAGTGGGCAGTGGACTTGGGTTATAATATAGAATTTGACAAATGGAAGGCTTTATGGTGTAAAGGTATGAACTTCACGGCATGTACAACACTCAAGGAGAACATGTATAAGATGATGTACAGATGGTACATGACGCCGGTAAAATTGGATAAAATTTATAAAACAGGTGATAAAATGTGTTGGAAATGCAAGAGTAAGGAGGGCGACTTTATACATATGTGGTGGTCATGTGAGACACTTTAAAAATTTTGGGAATCTATCTATAATGAATTTTAAAAAGTCCTCAAATACACCTTTAGCAAAAAACCTGAAGCTTTCCTCCTGGGGATAATTGGCGAAGAAATTAAAAAGGAAGATAAAACATTTTTTCAATACGCAACAGTGGCTGCCAGAACCCTCATAGCACAGTATTGGAAGACGTCTAAAATCCCAACGATAATAGAGTGGCAATCTAAACTATTTGACTATTTAGAACTGGCAAAATTGACACAGAAAATAAGAAATAAAAAAAGTACAAAATTTAATAATGAATGGGATAAATTTAAGTTATATATGGAAACAGAAATAAAAGGAAAATAAAAGGACTTCCGGAGGCGGCGCAAAACGGCAATGGCGGTCCTCTTTACTGTGTGAAGAGGGGCTCCGCGAAAAAGGGTCGTCCGCTGCGGCAAAGTGGAGACCCATTAAGAAAAACCGCAGGCAGAGCGAGCCTGCGGCCGTGGGACTCGGCGGGCGCCAGAAGCCCCCCCAGAAACGAAGAAGGGACCTCGTAAGAGGCTCCGGAACGTGAAAGGGGGAGCGGCGCTGTGAGTTCATCGCTCTTTTCGCGGAAGTGAAGCCGCGCTGCTGCTGCCGATGAGCGCTGACCTTTCTTCTTGAAAATATCGGAATTGGCTGCAATTTACCCGTGAGTAAGAGGTACCAAAGGCTGGCTTTAATCTGATTGATTGGGCTGAAAACGGGAGGCGAGTAACAGGAAGTCCGTCTCCCGATCCTGCTAGCTAGATCAAAGCAAAGAATTTGAAGTGGGCTGAAGCGCTTAAAAGAGACTGTAAAAGCAGGACAAAGGGGCATTAACAGACTGTGTATTTAGAAGACAAAAGGATATATTGGCTAAACTTTCTGGTTTTTTTATTACGGAACTTTCTTCCTACTTTTGAGCTATGCGGAGTTAAAGGTGATAACCAAGTTGCCGGGCTGCCAGTGTGCAAAAGGAGAACTGTCAAACTGCTGAAACTTTTCTTGGAGTATAAACTGTGGTTGATACACTAGCGCTTTAACATCTTTGCTGGGACCTTTCTGTCATCTTGTGGCATTATTTTGAAACAGAAACCTCTGGAAGCCTCCCTTTTGAACTTGAGGATTACAAAGGTTTAATAGGAGCTTCAATGGCGGAAAAGAGCTTTTCCTTCTTATGAAACTTTGAAACACTCCCCCTAGAGGATTTGCGGAGATATAGAGGTCTGGGAACTGTACCATATGGAGATTTTTTGTGGTTAAATTGTTTACATTCTGGACCTGCCTTTCTCATGGATTGAAAGACTATCTGACCTTGAACAGAGGCAGCTGTGGAATGAGTGGCTCAGGGAAAACAAGAGCAGCTAAAGCCAAAGAAAAAGAAAAGAAATCTGCGCAACTTGTTCAAACAACGTTAACCCACCAACGCAGATCATCTGTCCCAGCTGTGCTGACAGCACAGGAGGTGGACGTTGAACCGCCTGTCACAGAAGACATGGCAACTGGAGGATCTGACCCAGTCCTGAGACAAATTTTGGAACAATTGGCACTTTTGAACAAGAAGGTGGACGATCAGTCATCTAAAATTGACCGAGCTACATCCACTATCAGTAAGTTATCGGACCAGGTTTCCCAGCATACTCAGGCCATTGAGAAACTGCAAGGAGCTACGGCAGAGAATTATAAATTAGCTGCGGAAGCCAACCAAAAAGCTGAGCAGGCGTGTAAAAAGGTTGAAGAGATCAAGGGGGAAGTAAGACCTCTGAAAAGACAGGTAGGAGAACAGCAAGCCTACCTGTCACTGGTGGAACTGAAAAGTAAGGAAAGTAATCTCAGGCTGAGGGCCGTTCCAGAACTGGAACAGGGCAACCTAGAGGGATTTCTGACGCTTCTATTCTCTAAATTTTGGGGGGTTGAGGAAGACAAAGACTTTAAAATTGTGACGGCCTTCAGACTGGGAAGATCGGTTAAGAAAGACAAGGCCAGAGACTGTTTGGTTGTCTTGAGAACAAGAGAGGAAAGAGATAAGATATTAGGCCTACATTTTAAAAAATCTTTGGAAATAGAAGGCAAAAAGGCAGAAATCTATAGAGACATCCCTAAATATCTGTTGGACCTTAGGGCCTCATATATAGACTTGACCAAATTGCTGAGGTACAACGCAATTCCTTATAGGTGGGAATTTCCTCAAGGACTATCATTTACCTACAA